>NC_064543.1:11519315-12719315 GCF_023856365.1 Brienomyrus brachyistius | reverse complement strand
CCTGCAAAAGGTCCCGAAGTTAGTCATGACGGGTACACGAGAGCCTCCTGGCTCTGTTACGCCCCTGAAGAATGGGGAGAAGTAATCATGAGAGTGATAAAATGGCGTTTCCTCACTGAGAGCTTTTAATGAAGTGAGGAAAATCCCGCGATTTCACCCAGGTATGGGCGTGGTGGCAAGAGCAGTCGATCTCATATCGCCAGATTCAGACCCCTCTAGGGATCGTGGAGATATCGATCTTTGTGACTCAAATTTTTACTATGAAGAATGAAATAAATTTTACTTTATAAGTTCTATATTTTAATCCCTTCTAAACACTGATATTCATTTTTACTATTATCTGCCCATTTTTAAACACATTTCATGAACTATTTTATAACTATGGTCTTCGAGCCTTTTAATCTCATCACAGAATTTTATACTAAAAGATTAGTGGACCGTTTTCCCCATTTTTACTTATAACAAATTAGAAATGCATTGTTATTTCAACTTGTCACAGCTCCCTATCTTTGCAGAAACCTACAGCTTCAAGGCAGATGAGAACTACAAAGCCAATTATGGACATTTGTCTTAAGATGCTGTGTAGCTATGGCTAATTCGTGATTTATACGTCAAGTTCAAAGGTGTTTTATTGTATATTGTTTGAATTCTGAGTTGCTAGTCCCAATCATGCTAGGTATCTCTGTTGGTGCCCCTGTGTGAATCGAATTTACTCACAAACCAACAAGTCAGAGGGTTTCTTTTCTGCATCTCACGGTCACATAGAGGCTGCACCAGTCATCTAGTGACTGTCAAAATTACACTTCATGAAGCATTTGATGACCTTGTGTAACCGGTCTCGTTTGGGTCTTTGTTTACGGCCCGATCGCGCCAAGCGAGTCCAGTTAAAACATAGTCCCGGTTAAAGTCCGAGAGCTGATGCTCTCACTCTGCGTTGTGTATTTTTTTTGTTGTGTGTGGTGTGTGGGTGCGGGAGAGGGAGAGACGACACCGCGTGGCTTCCTCTGGACTCGGGATCCGACGTCCCTTTATTGGCACGTGTCTTTTCCTCTCTGGTAATGAAGAGCAAAGTATTAATTCCCCAGCAGCATGTAGCAGCTCAACATTCTCTTCCTCGAAGAGACAGGGAAAGAGCGAAATGAAAAAAAAAATATACATCAATATATAAAAAAAATAAAACAAACAAAACATACCTGGTAATGAAGAGCAAAGTATTAATTCCCCAGAAGCATGTAGCAGCTCAACATTCTGCCCATGTGCACCCCGACAATAAAAAGAAAAACACAAACCAAATGAAGTTCATACATTAAAATATTGCTTGATATATATTAATAATGATATGTTTAAACTTTTGTTACAGGAATTTTATATAATAATAAAAGGATTATTTTCTATTTAATTGGGTTAATGAGAGAGCCATGTTACCTCTTCCTCGAAGAGACAGGGAAAGAGGAAGAGGAAACACGTCACGCCCCCTTTTAACCAGTGGGAGGCACCATGAAGCAGGGCCTTCTGGGAATTCTCCTTACTCCCTCTCCTATTCATTTTACCAGGATTTTAATAAATAAGGAATTTTGAGTAATTATACATACCAAAACAACTTTGTTACATTCACCCCCCTAGAATTACACAAAATTCTTACATAGGGCGGGAGAGAGAAAAAAAAACAGACCAGGAAAGAGCATTATACAAACACAGTATAACCCAGTGAATCAACTACCCCAAAGTAGGGTCAAGGAGCACTTGAAGCATGCATGGCGCCTTGCAAAACCTCAAAGAACATCCTCGGGAAACCATAGTGCCATATACACTACACAGCTCAGTCCAATGACTGTTAACACCCATGACAGCAACATCATGGTACATACAGGACTTAATAGAAAAAAAAAAAAAAAAAAGAAGAGAGGAAAAACACCATTCAATGTGCCAAATAACAAAAAGAAACAAAGAAAAAACAAGCACTAATGTGCCTCCAATCTATCTACTCTCAAAGGAGGGAACAACATGTGACATAGACTCAAGCAACCGTCGAACAGGTTTAATCATCCTCCCAAACCGTGAAACACGAGAGCCCTCACCTACATTAACTTGAGGCTGGCTAAACCCAGGGTGGGAAAGGATGTGGGGTAAAGGAGATACAACTACAGCACCTTCACTAGGAGAACCCCTAGAGTCTACCAAATTATGACATGTCGGACTAGAGGTATCAACTGCAGTCTCTGTACAAGGGGTATCTGGCTGTGCAGCCGCCGTCTGACTACTGACTGGAGAGGTATCACAACCTTCAGATCCAACGTGATCAACACTAGCAGAGAGATCCTGTAAGGAGCCAACTGGAGAAAGCACAGATGAGGGTACATCAGAATCAACTACTGACAAATTGTCATTACTCACAACTGAAGAGAGCACATTATTACCTTCAGTCCTCTGGGAGACAGGCCCATCAGAAAGGCATTCCCCCAGTGGCAGAAACCCAGCGTGGAGAAGTAAATTGCGATGGACAACTCTCACATTGCCATTGCCATCCTTGACCCGATAGACGCGAGTGGAGGGATTTGACTCTACCACTGTATACAATACAGGTTCCCACTTATCAGCTAATTTGTGTTTCCCCCTTACACCTTTGTTAGCTACCAGTACAGCATCACCAATGCACAAGGCATAACCTTTGGCTCTCTTATTGTATTGTTGAGCCTGGTGTCGCTGCTCAGCAGTGGAATTCTTTTGAGCAAGAAGCATTGCTGAACGAAGGCTATCCACTAAGGACTTCACATACTTATCATAATCACACACCGAGGGATCGCGAAGGACATTTCTGAAAACTAAATCGACTGGCAGTCTGGGAACCCGACCAAACATGAGGAAAAATGGGGCAAAGCCAGTGGTCTCATGGACAGTGCAATTATAAACAAAAGTCATACTTTGTACCAACTGTGGCCACTTGTGCTTTGCTGCTGGAGGCAGCGATCGCAGCATGTTACCCAGTGTACGATTGAACCTCTCAGTTCCACCATTACCCATCGGATGGTACGGTGTGGTCCGTGACTTCTCAATATTGGTCAACTCTAGAAGCTCAGCAAGTAACTCACTGCCAAAACTCGTGCCCTGATCAGAGTGCAGTCTTTCAGGAAAGCCATAAACACAAAAGAACCCATCCCAAAGTTTCTTTGCCACGGTCTTTGCTGTTTGGTCCCGACAAGGAAAAGCATGTGCCAGCTTAGTAAAATGGTCAGTAATCACCAACACATCTACAGACTTATCATTATGTTCCGCTGACCAAAAGTCAATACAGACCAGCTCAAGTGGAGCTGAGGTCTTAATATTCTCCAAGGGAGCTCTCGCTGAAGGTTCAGGAGTCTTACTGACAACACATCGCCTACATGTTTTCACATGGGCACGAACATCTTTCTCCATGTCACACCAGAAGAAGCGCTGCCGAGCAAGAGACAGAGTACGGGGAAAGCCCTGATGACCAGCACTATCGTGAATACCAGTTAGTGCAAGTGATCTCAAGGACTTAGGAACCACAAATTGGAATCGCTTATGTTTGGTCATAGGATCTTTCGTGACACGATACAGGACACCATTCAATATTGTCAACTTATCTCACTGCTTTAGAAGTTTTAATGTCTGAACAGTCACATGGGCTCGTTCCCCGCCTCGAAGGCCTACGCTTCCTCACCACGTAAGGTACCACACTGGCGATTACCTGATCTTGGCTCTGATGGGACTGTAAGTCAGACAGGGAAAGGGTTTGAAACACCTCGTTAGCAGGAGGGACCACATCACTCAGGCTTCCAGCCAAAGTCAATGCACGCTGGGCTGAGGCTGACTCCCAACCATCATGTGCGGACAATAAAGAAGAGACCACCTCAGATGACAACGGGGCAGATGCAGCGTCTGAATGCACAAGCGAGTGAGGCATGCAAGAAAGCCGAAAAGCATCCTGAAGAAGCTCATGCCTCACACCCTGCGTCTGGTCAAGCAACACAGAGTATGATTCCGACATTAGCCGACGGTAAAGTGGTTTCACAAAGGGCTCCCTGCTCAATGCATCAGCCACCACATTCTGTCTGCCAGGAATATACTTGATGTCGAAAGAATAAGCAGCTAGTTTTGACACCCATCGCTGCTCGCAAGCGTCCAGCTTCGGCTTGGTTAAAATATAAGACAGTGGATTGTTGTCTGTCCATACCGTAAACTCATGACCCTTGAGCCAATGACTAAACTTGTCGCACACTGCCCACTTTAAGGCAAGAAACTCCAACTTGTATGCAGGATAATTAACCTGACTACGTGTAAGGGATTTACTGGCAAAGGCTACCGGCCTAGCTTTCTCCTCCCCCTCCGGGACCTGCGAAAGTACAGCTCCGAGACCATCAAGCGAAGCATCAGTGGACAGAACAAACGGACGACTGAAGTCAGGATGTGCTAGGACAGTGCTGCCCAACAGAGCAGATTTAAGATCAGCAAAAGACTTATCGCAAGCTGAAGACCAATCACTTGGTGTTAGCACACGGAATGTTCCTGGTTTCTTTCGTATTGATCGGCCCTTTTGCACACGTTTCTGACCTGCAGTCAAACCAAACAGCGGTTTAGCCAGAGATGAACAATCTGGAATAAAGTGCTGGTAAAACATGACCATGCCGAGAAAGGATCGAACCTTCTTCTGAGATGGAGTGCAGCCGTCTGCTTCCATCAAGTCCTCCTTCTTGAATTTTGTTATGACATTAACTTTCTCCTGATCGACCGAAACTCCACTTTCACCCACCACATGCCCTAAGAACCGGACAGACCTTCGGAGGAAATGACACTTCTTCTGGGATAACTTCAAATTGTTAGCTCTAAGACGCGAGAACACCATCTCCAGACGCTCCAGAGCTTCACCCTCCGATGGTGCAAAAACAAGTAGGTCATCTAAGTAACAAAGGAGATTGGAGAAATTAAGATCCCCGAAAATACTGAGCATCATACGCATGAATGAAGCAGGACTGTTGCAAAGGCCCTGAGGCAACCGGTTATATTCGTACAACCCAAGAGGAGTCGTAAAGGCTGTATAATGTTTGTCTTTTTCATGCAGAGGAATGTTGTGAAACCCTGAAGTCAAATCCATTGTACTAAAGAAAACATTACCACCAAGAGCCGCAAGACAGTCTGCCGGGTTCGGTAAAGGATGCGCATCCTTGAATGTTCTTGCATTCAGCATCCGAAAGTCTGTACAAATACGCAAGCCTCCATCTTTTTTCCACACCATCACCAAAGGTGAAGCATACTCACTCACTGACTTACTGATGATATTCTTCATTTCCATTTCAGTCAGAACCTCTCTTAACTTATGGTAGTGAGCTGGTGGAACCCTGCGGTAAGGCAATCTAAATGGCTTCTCATCAGAGAGTCTAATACGGTGTACGAAATCTCTCACTTCACCACAATCTAGATTCCCACGAGAAAAGACATCCTGGTACGAAAGTAGAAGCTCTGCCAACTTATTTTTCCACTCGCCGGACACCTCACACCCTTCGATGTTAATGTCACCTAATCCACACCCCGCAAGACTACGTACAGGATCAGGAACTGCTTGTGGAGACGAAGCATCAGTCACTCGAGAAGAATTAGCTAGCCCTTGCATGAAGGTCAGATCTTCTAGGGCAAGACAAGGGAATACATCCGCCAATTTCGCATTGCGACGCATGGTTACAGGGTGCTGAGAAGCATTCAGGATCTTCATGGGCACCCATCTGTCACCCCACATAGGTGTAACAACCCGGCCCACCATAATGTTCTTAGGTGTAGCACGGGAGGATGTTGGTTCCACAACAACAGTACTCCCTGGTGACATTGGAGCCTCACTGGGCAACTTTCCCCACACTACATACTCGCTGCGTGGAAGCAGTGTGATTGCCTGTCTGAGTTTTACTGTTCCAATTTTATTGGGCACAGTGGAACTAGACCAGCGGGAGACACAACTAATAAGCTGGAGAAACTGTTCACAGTCAGAATTAGCTGAACGAGAAGAAATAAGATCCCAATACTTCTCAGAAGATTTCATGGAACTAATGACTGACCGCAAGACATTACTACCTACGATGAAATCATCTAGTTGACCAGGCACAACCAGTGTAGGTACTGAAAATTTTAGACCATAGACATCAATGTTCAGTTCGTAAATGCATTTTGGCTTTGTGGTCAGTCCACCACATCCGACGAGGACTACTGACTCTGGGACAGGCTGAGCAGCCAAAGGAACATTAGCTGCCTTAAGAAGTGCTTCAGCCGTTTCACTGAGAGTGCAAGACATACTCCCTGAATCAAGCATACCTCTTAAAGTACACAAACCACTGACTGAAACTGGAGTGTAAAACAACTCATTTGCTCCTTCAAGAGCCTGGGGTTCGACTAGGGTGGCGGACTGGCTGTTAGTGAGACCACAAGAACCACCATCATCAGAGCGGTCGAGGGAAGTCCCAACATAGCTCATGCTATCCCTCATTTCACATGAGCTAGTTAGTTTAAAGCCGGTGTAGACGAAGAAAGACCCACCGAACGAGACTGTGAAGGAAGTAACGACGGGCACTGACTCCTGAAGTGACCAGGCTTCAAGCAATGGCGACACAACTTATCACGCTTACAGTGTGCATAGGTGGAATGATCTCTAGCACTACAGACTCTACATGTTGTACTTGTCACATCCTTCTGACATCGAGAACGGTGAAAACCCATAGCAGGCAACGACTGAGACTCTGCAGAACATATAGTCAAGGCTTTGTCAAGGACAGCAACCAGCTGGCTCAGACCAGAGTCAGAGGAATAAGCATTAGGGGACTGGACAGCTGAATGAGGAACCACTGGGGCCATTGCAGCTAGCGGCCTGGCAGAAGAGGACACCGGCTGCACCGAACTGTTCACATGGGTGTTGGGACTATTAAAATATGTGCCACCCGTGTTAGAAGGCGTCGGCCCCAACTCACATTCATGACTCGGCGGAACAGGTACAACCACACACTGACCATAAACAGACATGCTCTGAGAACGGTGCGCTTTAGCATTAGCACCCTTCAGATAACTCACGTGGCTGTCCAATCGCTCCTGCACCTCAGCAGCAGTCCACTTTTCAGCTGGCTTGAACTTGAAAGACATCGCAAGCTCGGGATCAGGACAGTGAGAAATAAACATGAGCACAACTTCAGCGTTTGGATCCTCAATATGTTTCCCTCGTCTGCGCAAACATTCCCCAACCGCATCAATCATTTTGTTAAGCCTTATCCAATAATCTAAGGCCGACTCACCTGGCTTTGGAACTGTACTGTAAAAGTCTCTCATAGGCATATTAGAATAAGCAATATCACTGAAATTTCGTACAAGGATGTCAAAGACAGTTGCAGCAAGCTCTTCTGGCTCTAAATCGGCACTGCTCCGTAAAGACACTTTAACCACATCCCTAGCTTTACAGGTTAATCTGCTCATTACAAAATCATACATTTCACCATGAGTGTCATACGACATTTTGACGGCATACCGCTCCATCATCTCCTTCCATTCATGGATGGTAAACTTATCTGAACCATCACCTCTGTAGAAGGGAGGCAGATCTGAGCTTGGCTGAACCACTACCCTTAGCTCTGAAGCATCATGGCGTCCAGGAGTTTGTGAAACACCCAGGGACTTTGACAGGCCACTGCTGTGGTGATTCAGGGTGGACAAGTTAGCAGTAACACTCTCCCCAATTTGCTTGGCTAAATCGGCTATGATACTGCCCATAGCATCAACAGTAATCACTTGAACTGGATTATAGGAAGAGTCTGAAGCAAGGGTAGAATTAGCCACAGGAACTGGCTCAGGCTGTCTAGCTATAGGTGTAGTCTCACTTCTACCTGCATGGTTTAAAAACCAACCCCGTCCCCTACCAAGACTGCAAGGTGAAACTTCCCTATTAGTGTCTGACAAACCCAGCATACTAAACATACCTACCTTTGACATGGCTAGAAGAATAAATCACAAGCAGTGATATGAAAGTCAGTACTCACTTAAAAGAAAGTTGAAAGGGGAAAAAAAAAAATCCTCTGTGATTATTACCAGCTTTAACTGATTAAACAACTACTCAAGGTAATACACTGTTAGACTAAACACTCACACTTAACTAGCATGACTACAATAATAAAACTGCACAACACGTGCTACTCCATACAATTGTACTACAGCTCACAATGTGGTCAGCAGTCTAAACATTCTGGTAATATACAGGAAATGTAAACAATCAGAGAGGGAAAGAAAAAAAAAAGATTCATTAAATAACATGAAGTCACCCAAAAAAAAAGGACAAATTTCAACACTGAGTTGAACGACACTTTTTTTCGGTCATTAACAGCTGTTAGTCCGGAGAGCGCGACGGGGAAAAGCAGCGTCCTCGCGGTGATCCTCTGCGCGGTTTCAGCACACACACACACCATCCGGGTCACGGCACCAAATGTAACCGGTCTCGTTTGGGTCTTTGTTTACGGCCCGATCGCGCCAAGCGAGTCCAGTTAAAACATAGTCCCGGTTAAAGTCCGAGAGCTGATGCTCTCACTCTGCGTTGTGTATTTTTTTTGTTGTGTGTGGTGTGTGGGTGCGGGAGAGGGAGAGACGACACCGCGTGGCTTCCTCTGGACTCGGGATCCGACGTCCCTTTATTGGCACGTGTCTTTTCCTCTCTGGTAATGAAGAGCAAAGTATTAATTCCCCAGCAGCATGTAGCAGCTCAACATTCTCTTCCTCGAAGAGACAGGGAAAGAGCGAAATGAAAAAAAAAATATACATCAATATATAAAAAAAATAAAACAAACAAAACATACCTGGTAATGAAGAGCAAAGTATTAATTCCCCAGAAGCATGTAGCAGCTCAACATTCTGCCCATGTGCACCCCGACAATAAAAAGAAAAACACAAACCAAATGAAGTTCATACATTAAAATATTGCTTGATATATATTAATAATGATATGTTTAAACTTTTGTTACAGGAATTTTATATAATAATAAAAGGATTATTTTCTATTTAATTGGGTTAATGAGAGAGCCATGTTACCTCTTCCTCGAAGAGACAGGGAAAGAGGAAGAGGAAACACGTCACGCCCCCTTTTAACCAGTGGGAGGCACCATGAAGCAGGGCCTTCTGGGAATTCTCCTTACTCCCTCTCCTATTCATTTTACCAGGATTTTAATAAATAAGGAATTTTGAGTAATTATACATACCAAAACAACTTTGTTACACTTGCTAGATGGTGTTCTTCGTATACTTTGGAGCATCCTTTGAGTCCTTTTTTGAACAGAGAGCACCATCTAGTGGGGTCAGAAAGTATAGTAAATGGTTCATGAAGCATAGACTTAGCAAGCCAATTTCATATTATTTCAGACAGGGTTGCCAGAGGTAAAGCTTGCCTAGGGCACTGCATGGGCTTCGACCAACAGTGTACAGAGGCAACCCTCTTATTCACTGGGAAGAAAAACTGCACTGTCCTCATCCTAGAAGTTCTAAGCATCCTCACACCCACCTAAGTCTTTCACCATGTGAAACACTAAAGTAGGAGAAACTCAGTCCCTAATAAATACATTTATTTAGTTCTCAGGGCTTGTCCGCAACGGAGAAGTAATGTTCAAACTTCTCAAATTCAACCACTGTTGTCAAGGTCTGATCTGTCATGTTTGGGCCATGGCACATGTCTGCAGGTGGTGAGTCCTCTATCAAACCATTTGTGTGTGTGTGTGTGTGTGTGTGTGTGTGTGTGTGTGTGTGTGTGTGTGTGTGTGTGTGTGTGTGTGTGTGTGTGAAAACACAGCTCTGGAAAAAATTAAGAGATGACAGCAAAATGTTTAGTTTCACCCATTTCTCAGTTTATGGGTATGCTTCTGTGTAATATATACATTTTTGTAACCCCACCTGGCTCCTCTCTGTTTCTCATTGATGAAGGGATTCATCCTTGCTCTATGGGACTTCAGTACTGCTTCTTGGAGCCTGTTATGAAGTGTCCTAGCAGTGCACTTCACACCAGTTCCAATTCTTTTTGAAGGGCACTTGCGGTCATCTTCCGATTTATGACGCAGTGCATGATAATTTGGTGATATTGTTGTCTTAGAAATTTTGGGCAGCCTGCCCCGCGGTGAAGTGATTAAACCACGGTTTAAAAATTATTTTTTTTTCACGGCTGTGTATATATAGTGCAAAGTGGAAACACAAATACATTAATCCAATTACACATTTTCTAAAATTGTTAATTTAACATAATTAATTTGTCTAAATTTCGTTGGTCGTGCCACTCTTGTTGATGCTAAAATGTAATAATTCGACCAAGAACGGGATTTTTTCTATCCGAAAAGCGTTTCTAATTTGGTGAGCAGCACTGCGTTCTTTTTGGACACAAACACGCGACACTTCCGGTGGATGATCGGCGGCTATTTACATGTTGTACAGGTTGCGCTTTCGGGTTCGCAGAGACGTTAGTTAAGTCCTGCCTTTTCTGTGGTGCCTCTTAGACGTTTATTTGTTTGTTTATTTCCTCTGTATATATGTAAGATAAGATGTCTGTTGTTTTCGTTCCGAAGAAGCAGCGGGGGAAAGCACAGATCAACCAGGAAACAATACAACGGGTAAATTCTGCTTAAGAAACTTGTTGTGTAAACCTAAGCTTCGCAATCTCACTTCGTATTTTGCAAGTACTTCTAGTTTACTACATTTTGCTGGAGCTTTGTGGCGTAGGAACTTTCGGTCGCACTTCGCCGTGTAGGTGTAATATATTTTGTGGTCGCTGAAACAACGAGGAGAGTAGAGCTTCAGAACCGTGTTTATAGGAGTGCCAAAGCTGCATGGCTCCCTCAGATTAATAACAGGCACCTTCAGATTAATAATGGGCACCTTCAAATAGGGCTGGGCAATTCATAGAAAATTAATCAAAACCGACATTCAGAACCTCTAATCGACGTGATATTGCCCATGTCGGTTATTTCGATTTTTTAAATATTCTGTTAATACTTAAAAATATATGTATGTTAATAGTTTCCCCAGTGTGTTCATGTACCGTCCCCATATTCGTACTACCGCGTGAGTTGTCGCGTGACTCCGGCCCGTCCAGTGTGCGACGTAAAGCAGCATGGAGGCGAACTCAAACTCCCAGCTGTTTCATTTCAGCAGCTTGTACCAAAGGAAAACAAAAAGAGGGCAAATATAAACACTGCGCAAAAACTTTCAGCTACCATAGGTAATACCACTAATCGGTTTAAACACTAGCAATATTTAAACTACAGTGGAAACCGCATACAGTGATCGCGAGTTTACTGAATTATCCGTTTATATGGATCAAAAAGCTTGGGACAGAATCCATCCATCCATTTTCCAAACCACTTTTCCTACTGGGTCACATGGGGTCCGGAGCCTATCCCGGAAGCAATGGGCACGAGGCAGGGAACAACCCAGGATGGGTTGCTATGGGCCGTATGTATCATCGCAGTGTGCACCACTGTATTAAATCGTGGGCACTCCTTATTTTTATGCCCTTCTGTTATCAATATGTAATGGTCAGTCAAATACAAGGCAGCTTTTAAAATGCTCAGATAAACTGCAGTGATTGCCCTGCGACGGGCTGGGCCCCCGTCCTGGGTTGTTCCCTGCCTCGTGCCCATTGCTTCCGGGATAGGCTCCGGAACCCCCCGTGACCCAGTAGGATAAGTGGTTTGGAAAATGGATGGATGGAAACTGCAGTGATCTCCAAAAGATTAAATTCTTCTCTTGTACTTGTATGTAGTTACTGGATGAGAATGACCAGCTGGTACGGTGTATTGCAGAATACATGCAGAAAGGAAGAGCTGCCGAATGTGTCCAGTAAGTGGGTTATTCATATTTATTTAACATCACATGTAATACCTGTCTGTCTGTCATCAGCAGCATCCTTTCCTTTTGGCATATAACAATAAAACACCTTTTCAGCTCTGCCATACTTATTTGTGACACACACCAGCACAGGATCAGACTGCAATACATATGGTAATATTGTCCATAATTGTATATTTTTGAATGAAAGTTCAAATTAACGCTGAATTGTCATTCCATCTTTAGATATCAACAGATATTGCACCGTAACATAATATATTTGGGCACTATTGCTGATGCAAGTCCCGATCTACCGACTGACCCTGTAAGTTTCAATGCTAATTTAAAAACTGATAAAATGCTTTGTGTCAGTTTTAGTGAACAAAAAAACCTGGGTTTAATATAATTTTTATTACAAATATTAATATAGGTTTTGCTCAATGTTATACCATAAGGTAAAATATAAATAAAAAGCACAAGTATATACTTTGTTTTTAGGTGTCGTGTGACAGTGGAGAGAAATCATCATGAACACATCCGGAACGATGACCTGAAGGACACTAATGCTTCTATGTTAAATAAATTTAAAAAGCATGATACTTACGAATTGTATTTTACTACCTATTGTTGATTTTTGAAGGATGTCCTGTAATTTATATTTCCATTAAATGTAAGGAGCCATTTCTGTTTCGCGATTGCTTTTAACATATGTGGGTGCCTTACTTTGTGTTGTCTGAGCTCTGTTACTCATTTTACATTTTTTTTTTAATTCAAAACCTTTATGTAAATGTACAAATATTGCTAGAAATATCTTTATGCAAAGTGACTAAGCTACACACTTCACTGAGACCTCAAACGTTTGATGTTTTGAGGTGATGTGCGTTTTTTTTTGAGGCCGAACTTAATTCTTAAAGCTATTCGTACCGCTACGTTTACCTCCCGAAACCAGGGGGTTGTGGGAATGTCAGTCCTACACAGGCACTTGCACACAGGCAAACAGAGTCCCCCAGCTCTTGACTTTCTGAGGCTCTTGGGTGTACTTATCGGTACAACTTAGTTTTGTCAGTTGGTATGTCTGGGTTTGCGCACTCATCCCATGCATGGAATGTTATATTCAAAGAACTGTAAGTATTGCTTTTTTAATCCTGTAGAGGGCGCCACTGTTTCTGAAGTTTCCTTAAGTTTAGCTACTGCAGTAACTTTTTTTTTTTTTATTATAGATATTCAACACTTGACAAATAGTCACTTGTTTCTAGACTAATGTTTTTTTCCACAATTTACAGAAGAGTTGGTATTTACAAAAGTAAACATAAAAATTCGGTTCCAAGTAAAATTGAAATAACTCAGACAGGTCTCTATAGCAAGTACACTGCAGCTGTCTAATCCTATCAGCACTCAGGAGCTGCTGAGAAGAATGTCCGTGATAATCTGGTACTGAGAGTGCTGAGCTGAGAACTCACTCGCCAGCATGTAGGATTTCTTCTCAAGAAACCATTTGACATGTCGTTCATCCCCAGACCGGGAGTTTAAGCCGTATGTTTTTGTAGAACGCAACACAGACTAAATCATAAAAAACAAAAAATCACCATGCCATAAGGATTGTTCCAAACTGCTAGTAATTATTTTTTATTTTATTTATTTTTTTTGCATTGCTGGAACAAAATGGAAGATTCAGTTACCAGCTGAAGAGAACAGCAAGCAACATAAGCCAAGCATTCCTGCCCCTTCATATTTCTTACTGTCAGGGGACGTTTTCGCTTTAAGGAGAAGCAACTGGTGAACCATGTGACACAGCTGAGAAATGCTAACAGTTACAGTTCAAGGTCTTTGAGGATTTTTATACATACGTACATACATACATGTTCATATAAACATTTCGTGGAAACATCTGAGAGATTAACACAGACAAAAGCAACAAATCCTACATCTGATTGTGCAAAGCACAGAACTATAAAAAGTTATATACAGCAAACAATTCTCTGTAAACATGGTAAGTATGTTAGTTTTCTGAAAACATGTTATCATAAATACAGGCAACACTGGCATCTGCAAACCTCACAAAAAATTGACATTCTGGGCATATAAATACAGCCCATCACCATAGAAACTGAAGAAATATGGGCTCAAAAACACCCTAATATCACAATAATGTTTTAGTGTTTATAATGGCGTATTTTTGGTAATCTTTAAAGATACAATGTAGTTAAACTCTGTAGAAAGGAAAATGTGCTTTTCATTATCGTAACTGGGAGACTGGATAATCAGTCACTAATGTGACTATAGTACATTAACAAACGTACAGTAATGGTATATGACAACATAAACATGTACAGTAATGGTATAAGATTTAGGAAAATACAAAAATAAGATTAATACTGTCAATAATTTGTACGAGAAAATATTGTATTGATTTTTTTTGTCACTGTCATTCAGAAACCTGTCAAAAAAAAATGCAAACTTAAATATCTGACCATATAGTTCCTCCCCCCCCCGCCCCCCAAAAAAAGCTTCTAGATTCTAGTGTAGTGTATAATTTACTGATGATTAATATCTCCATTTTTTAATATGTATATAGATTCTGAAGCACCATTCATCCTCCAAACGACGCTTTGGTTGAAAACTAAGATTATGAATGTGTTATAAATATCAACATGGCACAAGTTACTGCTCATTCTCTCTCCAAGTGTATGGAGAAAAGAGAAGAAGTAGTGTATGTTTTTCATATTACACATATGCAATGGTTATATTTCTGCTGAGCCAGCTCAAAGCCTCTTTAATAAAAAGAATGATATATATAATTTTATATATATATATATATATATATATTTATTTTTTTTTTCAGTTTGAGTAACTTCTAAGCTATGGAACAGTAAGTGTGAGCTGTAGTCTGGTCTGTCCGGCGTGATACAAACACAAGATTTGGCAGTTACAAGTTCATGACACACAATATAGTTGAACAGTGGGGAGGGGGGGGGGGATATCGGTGTTGTAAAGAGGTCCCCCCCCCCCCCCCAACCACATCCAAGCCGTGGCAGCTCAACCAATGTATGTCACAAGAAACCCCGGACGCTCGTCGGTGGGGGCGGAGCCTCGGCCATTTCGGCCGCCGCTATGCAGATCTCACAGTTTGCTGCCAGAGGAGGCTATTGAGGAGCTTTCATGGAATGGGAAAGATGCACACTTCCGTTCACCCTCTACAATGCAGTTGGTCTAAAAAATAATGACAATAAACTATGTATAAAGACCTTCCTTCCATTATACAGCTTTTAGATAAAAAAAAATGATGTAAGTGAAAATTAATAGTCACAACTAGCTTGGTAGAAGGGGGAAGAGCACTAGGGGAGCACTACAAGTATCCAACAGGCCTATATACACATCGGCATAAGATCCCCAAGTGGCACGTTTGATACAGGATGCTGTCTGCCTGGCCATAGGACACACTAACAGCAGCAGGTTCGGCACCTGTGATCAGTACTGAGGCAGGTAGGAGGGCCTGTGCTCGTGCTTGAGCGGGAAGGATTTGAAGCCCTTGTTGATGGGTTTGTGCTGAGAAACCTGTTGCTGCTGCTGCTGCTGTTGTTGCTGCTGCTGCACTGTGGTTGGCTGCTGCTGCTGCTGCGTAGCGAATGGGAAGGCAGAAGGGAGGCCCACAGCGGCGGGGCAGTCGCCTGCCGTGGACCACACCTGCGACTGCAGCATCTGCATCGATTCGTTCCATTGGCTGGAGGGGATGGTCATCTGGTACAAGGAAGAGCTCAGATTGGGCAGTGTGTTGGTGTGGGGTGAGGAGTGTTGCCAGGGGGCTTTCGGCGGCCAGGTTTTCGTCTTGCTGTCCTGTGGAGGCAGAGTTGGACCTTTACACTGGACCCTCTCCCCAGCACCTCAAAGACACCACCATTGAGCACCACAGCTCCTTACCTGACTGCCGTCATCCCCAGGGTGATGGATTGGCGGTGAAGGGAGGGTGCATGCTTCAGGTTCACCACAGCTGTGTTTTCTGCATAAAGATGAAAAAGATTGTTCGCTGATCTTGACTGATTTCCTTCAATGAGGTCATTGTGCAAGTTTTTTTCAGGCTGAATGGCCGAGTATAGCCAGAGAGAGACCAAGCAAACAACCTGCACCTGACGAGGAGGAGCAGCAGTCACTGGCCATTCTCCGCATACCCCAGAAATATCATACAGTTTTAGTGTTTTTCTGAAGCGCACAGCTTTAGATTCTAAATTGTTCTGTAGCAACTCTTAAAGAACAATTTTCGGACAGAGAAATACAAATATATTCCTTGCGAGAAAAGGTGAAGCCATGTATGTTAATGATGTGGAGGAGACCGCCCATATTGAGTCAAGACCAAGACCTTAAAGGGTAGAGTCCAAGTTAAGACCAAGACTTTGGGGGAGTCCACACTATATCAAGACTGAATAGAAATGCTTTCAATTCCAAGACAAGACTGAGTAAGTGAAAAAAAGTGGTTTTGAGATCAGTCTCGGACTTGTGTGTTAACACTGGTGTATGTTAGCGGCCAAGTCCAACCTTCTTTGTTTGACCGCAGCTACAAGGTCAGGTCCTGAGAACATGGAAAAGAGGCTGTCCCCATTGGCCGAGGAGGTCTCATCACTGGAGCTGGCTGAATCCCCTTGATTGGCTGACCAGCTGCCACTCATGGAGTCCCTGTACATAATGGTATAGGCTCAACAGGAGGCTTGGCTGTCCAGTCAGCTTCACATACTACCCATATTCAGCAGAGTGTAACCACAGCAGTTTAGCCATGGAGCATTTGGGAACATGAAAATGATCCCTTAAATCTCACTGTTAGAGACTCACCCTTCTGTGTAGTACTCTGGGTGCGGCCATGTTCTGTGAGGCTCATCTGTGATTGGCCAGTTGGCGCGGGTGTTGCTTGGGCGACGCAGGTGCTGTGCCTGCCGTTTCTGCTGCATGGCGTGGTTGACTCCAGCGACGTAGCGGGCAAATTCGGGGGTCGGAGCCAACTGCACACGGGGGGGCGGGGGGGGGGGGGGGTAGGGAAGGGGGAGGGCATCGTCAGATTGAGACAGACTCAGCTGTTCTGAGGCCATTCAGCTCCAGCACTGAGCACAACAAACCCGACTGTCTTCGGTGGCAGAAAAGGCACAATGGCCTGTGTTCATACGAGACAGAGTCCTCTGCACAACAGAAATGATGACTCATCCAAACCCCTAATCAATTCACACACAGACAGCTAACGCCACTAAACTAATGCACACATGTACAGAAAAAAAACAAAAGGAAAAATGGATTCCTGCACCCAGGCCATCTGCTGCCGTGACATACACAGCACTCATGTCCACGGACAGCCGACCCCCACGACAGACCCTCTAGTACCACCACATATACTAACATGCTTCATGCAAGGACCTGTCACCCAAGCCAGGCTGATGCATGATTTTCACAAAACAATGAAAAGGTCCAAAAAGCCCGAGATGGACAGAAGATCAACACTGTGGTAGTTTTTACAGTCTAAGTCACATGTTTGGCATCTAACACTTTATATTATTGGTATTAAATCACCGAATGGCAAAAAGACAATGTACCTCCCCTCTGATTACACCCTTCAGAGTTGAGTGCACTGGGGGCTCCAGCCAACAATTCAGACTTGGTGTTATTATGGGATGTAGCCTCGCACCTCCAGGGCTGCAGGTTCAAATTGCACACCTGCTCAGTCTGTGCAGTTTGCGTTCTATATCATTTTATTTGTATAGCACATTTTCACAACATTATATTGTCTCAAAGTGCTTTACATTATCTGTGCCCGGAGCCGCCAGTGAGCAAGGAAACAGGCAGGGAAAAACTCCCTAGAATGTTCTCCCTTTGTTGAGCTGGTTTCCTCTGGGTACAGTCGTTCCCCGCATAAATATGGATGCAAAAGTGTCTGTGTGTGTGTAAGACCTGCAATGGACTTTTGTCCCACACAGCATGTTCTCCTATTCTCTGCTGCTTGGGACAGGCTCCAGGCTACCAGCAGGTAAGCGCTCATGGAAGATGCCATGATGTCACCACCAAGGGCGTTTGGTGCAAGGCTAATCCAGGCCAGCTGTTTACCAGTGAGCTGACTATACATCATTGTCAATGTCAGTCATCCAATTACCACTAAGCGTTACCACTAAGTAAATCAGGCACGCGTACAATCCAGAGCTGTGTTTACACTCCGTAATACCCATGCTGCCTCCGATACAAATCTGAATGTGTCAAACGAAATAGACTGTTTTACAGGGTGTCCTGCACTGTTAAATAACCGATTCAGGCAGCAGCATCGCTGCTTTTAGCCAGCTTAGCAAATTACGTCGACTCTCTTCCATCACATGCTAGGTGACAAAATTAAAGATGATTTAATCTACCCTCTTTCTCCTTTGAGTAGTCTTGCTTTGACCAAATCAATGATTGTATTTTTTTTTTTTAATTCCAAAACATTAAAGGAGAATAAAAAAAAGTTTCACACAGAGATATTAATCTTGACAATCTGGGCATGCCGCTAATGATATGATGAAATATATTCCATTACAGGTTAACAGCCAAAATGCCAAAAATACCTGAAATGCGGGGAAAGGATCTGATAACAGAAGTGAAACAGGGCTATGACAAGCTGTGTTCCAACTCACATATTTCTTAGGCTAAATGAGACACACTTGCCATTGTTTACCAACGTAGCGCCCACCAATCCCACATGTATCTATGGGGCCAAGAGCGAAGGGCCGTGCTCAGTCAGAGCAACGCAGATTCGTGGCGCTGGGTCTAACTGCACAGCATTCAGGTTCATTTCACATAAAAATTAATTCATTTAAATGAAATTACATTTTGGCCCACAAATATTCAAGGTACTATTTCTGTAAAGCAAGACAACACTCCAAATTATCTTCCAGAGACGCTTATCGAAAGCGGAGTGCACAGTTTAATAAATAGAATAAAGTGTAAAGATACAGGTAACATTTCTAGCTCTTCAATGGTTGGCCCTCTACTGACTGTATTGTCAAGGTGACAGGGTATTGGTGCTGGATGTACATTTTCTTTTAATCAGAGAATACTGCGGTCTTTGTTGTGACATGGCACCCAGCTGAGCTCTGAATGCTATGCCAAGCACACAAAGCATTAGGGAGCCCTGACTGTCTGCCCTGTGTTTGCCATACAGCTGGATTTCCTTGACAAATATGCCCTGCCTCGACCGAACCAGTTACATACGCAAGGCATTGTGGTCTCCACCGCCAGAGAGTGAGGGGGACACTTCACCCAGCACACAGAAAATCAGTCTGATTCATTCACAAAGAGCCCCTGTGCCCCAAGTGCCGCTTAATGAGGGGTCATAAAGTCATACTTAGTAACCTCAATAAACAAGCCCCCTCATACAGGCAGCTGAACATCAGCGTCCGCTTTACAGATACACTGTATACAGATACGCTGAACACAGTCGCAGCTAAAAGAACTTTGTCCGCTTATGTCAAGTGATAGTCAAATCAGTTTTATATTAACAAAAGTAGCAACGTAATTTGGAAATGGGTATTTCGTTTTGTGTGTGTTTTTGGTTACCTGCTGTTGGAAATGCTCAAATGCAAACTGACGGTAACAGCACAAAATCCTGAATGGCCAGAAGTGGTCTACAGGAGCTGGGTTTGTCAACTGGTGGGTCGTCACCCAAAATCGGGTCATGGTATTATTTCTATTAATATTATTTTTGTTTTTTAACAGTGCATGGATACAATGTGCCACTGCAACTGTTATATTTACTATTACTGTGCAAATTTTTCATGAAATAAATTTGGTTCAAATTTTAAAAAAATTTCAGTGGTGACTTAATGACCAAGGAAATAAGTGAGTCCTGAGCCTAAACCGGTTAAAGAGTGCGGTTTCACTGCTTTAAAGAGTCCTGCCAGGTCCGAGAAGACCGACTGGGAAGCACTGCTTCACTGCTTTAGAGAGTCCTGCCAGGTCTGAGAGGACCAACTCACCAGCAGGGTCAAAGGGCAGCACATCTCCCAGCATGCCGAAGGCCCCATCAGTCTGCTCGCGGTTGGGCCAGGTGTTGTTCCGCGGCCCCTGAGGCTTGTGACCCAGCATCTCTGACATGATGCTGTCCATATAGCTGCTGACCAGACCCAGGCTGTACAGGTCGGAGCTGAGATCTGGTAACCCTGGAGAGCCCCACTGGCTCAGAGGTCCAATGGGGGAGAGGCCGGCTGGAGGGGCTGGCGCAGCGTGCTGCCCTGGGCTGCCTAGCCACTTGGATGCCACCCTCTGATGTTGAAGCTGTGGGGGTGGAGGCTGCTGATGTTGGCCAATAGGCTGCAGGAGGTGCTGGTAGAACTGCAAAGCTTGCTGGGAAGGTGGCTGCTGGCCCGGATGGCTCTGCTGCTGCTGCTGTTGCGGCTGCTGCTGGGGTTGCATGACCTGTGGTGGTGCTTGCAGTCCCCCGTGGGGGGGGCCAGAAGGGGGGGGCGCTGCCGGCGCCGGGGGCGGTTTCAGATCAGCTGCTCCAGCAGACGCCACGGAGTTCCTCCTCTTGACAAGGGGCGAGGCCTGTTGGGACCTGCCCATGTTGAACCCTGAGAGGAAATCGATGACGTCTTGCATCTCCTGGTCCGTGGGCAGGTTTGTGCTCTTGTCGTCGGCGGGGCAGCCGTTGGCTAACTGGGGTCCACCAGGGTCAGGGGTGCCCGGAAGGCTGCCTGTCGGGAAAACGCCAGGCACCCGGCCATCTGGAGGTCCCGGGGCTTTGGTCTTGTCCTCGGAGCCAGTGGCAGAGAAGAGGGAGCGGGAGGGCGTGCTGGGGATGGAGTAGCTGCTGCCACTAGAGGAGGCCTTCTTGGTGAACTTGGAGGTGAGCTTGGAGATGGTCTTGGGAAGTCCACCGGAAGACTTGGAGCTGCTTCCGGGTGGGAGGTCGGGCGCCTCGCGCTGCAGTTGCATCTGGATAGTGGGCAGGACTTGATTTCTGAAGGAGGAGGGACCGGGTCAATCCAGGGCTATGAGGTACACAACTGCGTTCACTCTCCATACAATCCTCAGAAAGAACTTTCTGATACCTGCGCTCCTTCCACCTGTTGAGGTCGAGGATAGCTGTGTAGAGAACGTCCACCTGGCCAAGAGTCTTCTCGGGGTCCAGGCTGCGCTGCAGGAGGGACATGGTGGCTGGATCCTCCTTCAGGCACCTAGACACGGTACAGGAGGAGAGAGACGGGACTTCAAAACCCGCCGTAAGCGAGTCACCGCCTGAGAAAACCAGTGGACGCAATCAGTCGGCCATAGACATCAAGCCGAAATTCAACCCAGCATGGGGCTCAAAACCTACACTCTCTCATCACAGCAAGAAAGTGCTGAAAATCATCAAGTCACCTGCAAACTACAGGTGTGAGAGAACATCTCCAAAGTGAAAGGAAAAGTGAAAGCAGTGGGTACACTTATGTAGATATATACAGATACACAAACACACACACGCACACAGTACTGTGCAAATGTCTTAGTAAAGAAATGTTTAATATTTATCTGGATAGTACGTGTACTTTTGCTATTTGGCAAAACAAAAAAAATTAGCTAACTATTTAGCATTAGAACGTATGAAAATTAAGATTAAAACATAAACACTAGTAAGAGTTCCTTATGTTCTCCAAAAAGTTTATTTATCTGTAATGTAACAGATAAACCAGTTTTTCGTCAATTTCCTTCTAAATTCAAGTCAGACTTATGGTTTGAAATGATGCCGTTATATTGGTGATACTTGGACCAGATTTCTGATTCAAGAGTTTTCCGTTACATCCCCTAAAACGAGACCTTCCAAAACTAAAGCGCACGGTTTGAGTGTGCTTGAGGTGTTACTCCGTGGGGGGTTGAAACAGTGTATTGGCCACTGAGGGAGCTGCTTTATACCGGGGTCTTCCCCATTACCAATCGCATACCAGCTGATTGACGTAGATAACAGCAGGAATGCCTGTACAAATGCACGCTTCTTAATGGTGACGTTTCACTCTTACCATGTGGAAGGAACCTGGACCACAAACGTGCCCCCCTCCAGGGTGATGTGCGGGGCGTACGCCTCCTTACTCTCCATCTGTGCCGTATCGACCACCACCTGTCCGCACACACCAAGACAGTGAGGGTAAGTCACCCCTGCTTACTTACTGCTACGGTCAACCTTGCCTGACATCAACTCCCCCCTCAAAGACTCTGAAAAGCCCGACATAAACAGCTCATACCCAGGAGGCCAAGCGCAAACAGGCAGTACTGCTGCGCTTATGGGGGTGTTCCCGCTGAGACCACGCCCCCCCCCCCCCCCCCAAGCTTGGGAATCGAGTGGCTTCCTGTCTCTCAGGAAGCACCCCCCCCATTGTTATTTCCAGGGCTGACGCATCCTCTGTACCACAAGGTGGGCAGAGCCCCCCAGTGGAAACAGGGAGGGACGGAGTGTCTGTCTGACTCATGCGTGAAACGGCTGGGAAATGGGGATTGGAGGCCAGCTCGGGGGGGCGGGCACAGCACGTGCTGTCCAGAGGTTGGTTTCAAGTTTCCTGGGGGGGGGGGGGGGGTTCCGGAAACGCCTGGACAACCCAAGGAGGTAGGAGAAACAGAAAAACCACATCCGACACTCCGTTGGTAGAAGGGGGTTGGGAAAAAAAAGTTGGTAAACAGGACAGAGTGAAGCACAACTGTGCAGAGCCATGTAAACTCTGCAGGGCACTGTCTGACCTCTGGGGGGTGCTGTGTGACCTCCAAAGGGCACTGTCTGACCTCTGAGGGGTGCCGTGTGACCTCCAAACTGCACTGTCTGACCTCTGGGGGGTGCTGTGTGACCTCCAAAGTGCACTGTCTGACCTCCGGGGGGTGCCGTGTGACCTCCAAAGGGCACTGTCTGACCTCCGGGGGGTGCTGTGTGACCTCCAAAGTGCACTGTCTGACCTCCGGGGGGTGCCGTGTGACCTCCAAAGGGCACTGTCTGACCTCCGGGGGGTGCTGTGTGACCTCCAAAGGGCACTGTCTGACCTCTGAGGGGTGCCGTGTGACCTCCAAACTGCACTGTCTGACCTCCGGGGGTGCCGTGTGACCTCCAAAGGGCACTGTCTGACCTCCGGGGGGTGCTGTGTGACCTCCAAAGGGCACTGTCTGACCTCCGGGGGGTGCTGTGTGACCTCCAAAGTGCACTGTCTGACCTCCGGGGGGTGCCGTGTGACCTTCAAAGGGCACTGTCTGACCTCTGAGGGGTGCCGTGTGACCTCCAAAGGGCACTGTCTGACCTCCGGGGGGTGCTGTGTGACCTCCAAAGTGCACTGTCTGACCTCCGGGGGGTGCCGTGTGACCTCCAAAGGGCACTGTCTGACCTCTGGGGGGTGCCGTGTGACCTCCAAAGGGCACTGTCTGACCTCTGAGGGGTGCCGTGTGACCTCCAAAGG
Organism: Brienomyrus brachyistius; assembly: GCF_023856365.1. Classification (NCBI taxonomy): domain Eukaryota; kingdom Metazoa; phylum Chordata; class Actinopteri; order Osteoglossiformes; family Mormyridae; genus Brienomyrus; species Brienomyrus brachyistius. Next base: position 12,696,069 of record NC_064543.1, on the reverse strand, counting down.
GCACTGTCTGACCTCTGGGGGGTGCCGTGTGACCTCCAAAGGGCACTGTCTGACCTCCGGGGGGTGCCGTGTGACCTCCAAACTGCACTGTCTGACCTCCGGGGGGTGCCGTGTGACCTCCAAACTGCACTGTCTGACCTCCGGGGGGTGCCGTGTGACCTCCAAAGGGCACTGTCTGACCTCCGGGGGTGCCGTGTGACCTCCAAAGGGCACTGTCTGACCTCTGGGGGGTGCCGTGTGACCTCCAAAGGGCACTGTCTGACCTCTGGGGGGTGCCGTGTGACCTCCAAAGGGCACTGTCTGACCTCCGGGGGGTGCCGTGTGACCTCCAAAGGGCACTGTCTGACCTCCGGGGGGGTGCCGTGTGACCTCCAAAGGGCACTGTCTGACCTCCGGGGGGTGCCGTGTGACCTTCAAAGGGCACTGTCTGACCTCTGGGGGGGTGCTGTGTGACCTCCAAAGTGCACTGTCTGACCTCCGGGGGGTGCCGTGTGACCTCCAAAGGGCACTGTCTGACCTCCGGGGGGTGCCGTGTGACCTCCAAAGGGCACTGTCTGACCTCTGAGGGGTGCCGTGTGACCTCCAAACTGCACTGTCTGACCTCCGGGGGTGCCGTGTGACCTCCAAAGGGCACTGTCTGACCTCCGGGGGGTGCTGTGTGACCTCCAAAGGGCACTGTCTGACCTCCGGGGGGTGCTGTGTGACCTCCAAAGTGCACTGTCTGACCTCCGGGGGGTGCTGTGTGACCTCCAAAGTGCACTGTCTGACCTCCGAGGGGTGCCGTGTGACCTCCAAAGGGCACTGTCTGACCTCCGGGGGGTGCTGTGTGACCTCCAAAGTGCACTGTCTGACCTCTGAGGGGTGCCGTGTGACCTCCAAAGGGCACTGTCTGACCTCTGAGGGGTGCCGTGTGACCTCCAAAGGGCACTGTCTGACCTCCGGGGGGTGCTGTGTGACCTCCAAAGGGCACTGTCTGACCTCTGGGGGGTGCTGTGTGACCTCCAAAGGGCACTGTCTGACCTCCGGGGGGTGCTGTGTGACCTCCAAAGGGCACTGTCTGACCTCCGGGGGGTGCTGTGTGACCTCCAAAGTGCACTGTCTGACCTCCGGGGGGTGCTGTGTGACCTCCAAAGTGCACTGTCTGACCTCTGAGGGGTGCCGTGTGACCTCCAAAGGGCACTGTCTGACCTCTGGGGGGTGCCGTGTGACCTCCAAAGGGCACTGTCTGACCTCCGGGGGGTGCTGTGTGACCTCCAAAGTGCACTGTCTGACCTCTGAGGGGTGCCGTGTGACCTCCAAAGGGCACTGTCTGACCTCTGGGGGGTGCCGTGTGACCTCCAAAGGGCACTGTCTGACCTCCGGGGGGTGCCGTGTGACCTCCAAAGGGCACTGTCTGACCTCTGGGGGGTGCCGTGTGACCTCCAAAGGGCACTGTCTGACCTCCGGGGGGTGCCGTGTGACCTCCAAACTGCACTGTCTGACCTCCGGGGGGTGCCGTGTGACCTCCAAAGGGCACTGTCTGACCTCCGGGGGGTGCCGTGTGACCTCCAAAGGGCACTGTCTGACCTCCGGGGGGTGCCGTGTGACCTCCAAAGGGCACTGTCTGACCTCCGGGGGGTGCCGTGTGACCTCCAAAGGGCACTGTCTGACCTCTGGGGGGTGCCGTGTGACCTCCAAAGTGCACTGTCTGACCTCCGGGGGGTGCCGTGTGACCTCCAAACTGCACTGTCTGACCTCTGGGGGGTGCCGTGTGACCTCCAAAGGGCACTGTCTGACCTCCGGGGGGTGCTGTGTGACCTCCAAAGTGCACTGTCTGACCTCTGGGGGGTGCTGTGTGACCTCCAAAGGGCACTGTCTGACCTCCGGGGGGTGCTGTGTGACCTCCAAAGTGCACTGTCTGACCTCCGGGGGGTGCCGTGTGACCTCCAAACTGCACTGTCTGACCTCTGGGGGGTGCCGTGTGACCTCCAAAGGGCACTGTCTGACCTCTGGGGGGTGCCGTGTGACCTCCAAAGAGCACTGTCCACCGTGGGGCACAGCTTCTGAGCTTACCATACTGTATGAGTATGTATACATTACAGGCAGGCTGATTAAGACACCGATGCAGGTCAGTGGGGGGGCGCCGTGGCAGGTGGGCGGCCGACACTCACCAGCCCTGCCTGGCCGAACAGAAGCTGCACAGCTGTCTTGCAGGGCCCCCTCCAGCTAGAGGGGCACACCTGGTTGAGCACCTCGGTGGCAGGGGAGTCGCCATCGCACAGCACCTGCCCATTAGGCCCCGCCGCCTCCTTGAGGAGCTGCAGCATAGCATGCTGAGGGAGAGAGAGGGAGAGGGGGATGAGGAACGGACTTCCCTACCAGCAGGTAGCGCCAAACTTATGCCTCCAGCCTCCTCAGACCAGGGTTAGCCCCTATCCTAGTGGCTTTATTAGTGTCTGCTGGTCTGGTCTATTCTAAACTAAAGAAGTTCTAGAAACAAACTGACAATTACATGATCCCCAACTACTGGCAGAAGCAGTGTTGTGGCCAATAATTAACATATATTAACAAAGCACAGATAATTATTCTCTAATGGCTCACCGGAGCTCATTTAATTAACAGACTAGTGAAAACTAAAATAGAATATGGGGGGGGGCACACAAGCATATTCACACAGTGGAAACCCTGAAGAGAGGTGGGGGGGAGGCATGGGGGACACAAGTAGGGCTCACTGCAGACCCCAAGGCTGAAGCCACAGCTGTACCGTCTTGAGTTTGAGATTGTCGGCCGCAGACTCATTGAAAGAGACGCCCTTGAGAAAGTGGGGGCCGATCTGCAGCGGGATGGTGGGCAGCTCGCATTGGATGGGCTGGGTGGGGGTCTGCATCCGCCCCGCCTGCTGGGCTTCAGCCTCACTGCAGCAGCCCTGTACGGTACAGGAAGGCAGAGGAGGGTATAGCAGGGGACGGGAAGGCAGAGGAGGATATAGCAGGGGACGGGAAGGCAGAGGAGGGTATAGCAGGGGACGGGAAGGCAGAGGAGGGTATAGCAGGGGACGGGAAGGCAGAGGAGGGTATAGCAGGGTACAGGAAGGCAGAGGAGGATATAGCAGGGTACGGGAAGGCAGAGGAGGGTACAGGAAGTCGCAAGAAGGTGCAGGTCACCTGTCAGTCACAAAAACCCTCTGTGTCATACCTTACAGTTTCTGTATCAGTTAACAGAATATGCTTCATCCTTCACAAATGAAATCGTTAGATGAAAAAAAGGCCCAAATGGAAAAAAAAAATCTGAATGAAACTGTCACTGAGACGGGGGGGGGGGGGGGGGGGGGGGCTTTCCATGTTATGAGATTCTCACCAATAAGCACCAGGGTCACAGTAATCATGCAGGCTGCAAGCCCAGCCTGGACACAAGAGCCCACTCAGAATGATACCTGCAGAGACTCTTCCGCAGCTTTTGGGTCAAGATGAAAACCAGCCTTCAGTGCGTACTCGCCGTGTCCCAGGCTCTCCAGCGCCGCCCTGTAGACCTGTCAGAAACATTGCTTGTTTGGTGTCCCAGGGGTTGCCAGGCTTTCTAAATGCAGCAGGACACCCTTTGAGGGCGACACGCTTTTAGAAATCTGAAACAGTCTGTTTAAACTCAATTGTGTCAGGGCTAATCTTTTTTACGAAGAAGGTGCCCTTTTCCAAAATGGTACCCAAGGCATTTAAAGCCGCGGGCAGTTGGGACAGTGTCACAGCACGGCACGGACGCGGCCCACCTGCAGGGCACTGTCGATCTTCAGGTTGAGCTCCTTCAGCTGCTGCTCCGGAATGGTGGGGCTGTGAGAGCAGAAGAGCTGCTGGACCTGGAGGCCCGCCAGGCAGCCGTCGCGGCCCTTCTCCCTGAGCCGAGCCGTGGCCTGAATGGCACGCGAGATGGCCAATTAGGAAAGCAGGATCTCCCACCTCTACTCTGAGTGGCTGAAGGCCAAGTGGAGGGCGGGGAATAATGCAAACCAGCCAGGTAATCCATTTGCTTTTTAATTATCTTGCTTTATTTAAACTCCTGCAGTCTGCTTCCATCTAAAAATCATGTGGGGAGTGTAATCTGCATCACTGACACGTGCGTGAGAGTATCTGTGGCTGTTGGCCAAGCAGCTATGCTGCGAGGAGGCGGGGGCAGGCCAGGGGCCCCAGGGCAGACGGGCGGCGGCTGAACCCAAGACTGGGAGAGTACGAACAGCCTGGGGGCCCCCGCTGAGTAGGAATGGTGGAGATGCACTGACACCCCCTTGCACCCTACCCCCTGCCTTAAAGTCACTATGACACAAAATCTTATTTTTCATTAGCTTGGGGGTGGGGGTGGGTTTGGGGGAAAAGGGCAAAGTAAATTAAGCTGGCCAATAACAGCAAAGGGACAGAAATGTTTAAACAAGTACGGCAAGTAACTGAGACAAGCCATATTCGGAAATATGAAACTTCTCCACAAGGTACGGACATGGAGACGTCAAACGCAAGTGTCTCGCTCTGAACAAAGGGCCGTAACCACACAGGACAGAAAAAAACTCGCCCAGGATATATATCAAAGAAAGAACTGATGACATAAGGAGGAAAGAACTCACAATCAAAGAACTGACTGCAATGAACTGCAGTAAAGTCCAGCTCAGTCGGTTTGCTGATTGGCTCTTGATTACAGCTGAATCAGTGTGATGCTGAATCAGAGGCCAGTGAACCTCTGACTGAAACCCCCCCCCACCCCCCCAGAGCCAGACGTCACCATGCCGATGCTGCTCACGCACCTCCGCCGCGGCCTTCCAGGACCTCGAGGCCTCCTCCAGCTCGCTGAGCGACCCGGCGGAGGAGACCTGCGGCCGGCCAGCTCCACCTCCTCCGCCACGTCGTTCCTGGGCCTGCGCCAGTGCCTCTGCCAGGCAGGACTGCGCCACTGGCTGCACCTTCTGCAGTGCCTGTGACAGGAACTGGAAGTGCACCTGCATGACGGTAAGGAAGCAGCGGCCCAGCACCTGGCGGGAGACGGTAAGGTCACGGTGAGAGAGGGCGGCAAGGTAGCGATGGGGAAGGTCAACATCAGGGAGGTCAAAGTCGGCAGTGTTCCTATTGTAATGAGAGTCATTTCCCAATCAGCCCATCCTCCTATCAGTAAAATCACATACTATAGGATTTTTGAAGTGATCTGGGGTCAAAGACCAGCCCTCGCTGACACCCCCCCCCCAGGAGAAGAGAAGAGTCACACTGCACTCCCACAAAGGCCACATAGGCATGAGGCAGGGATTTCCCCAAAAACTCAGACACCTAAAATCTCACGTGATCCTCAGAATGCCTCATCAGACAAAGAACATCGCACATGGTCTCCACATCGTGGCCGGAAAATGCAGCCCGGTGCAGGGAATGCGATGCTGCCATCACGCATGTCCATGCACGATGAAAAATACCCTCCCTTCAAAGGCGGCAGCCGGGCCGGGGGCAAGTCCCCCTCTCTATTTCAAAGGGCAGGACACAATAGCTGAAACGGGGCTCATTACACGCAGATCCACATTCCCCCCCCCCCCATCGCTGTGTTGTCTCAGACGGAGTCTTGGTGGGAGGGGGAGATATCCCTGGTAATCTGCCACTGTGGCCCCTTTCTGAGTTACACCTTCGCTTAAGCACTCTATTTATTCACCTCGTCTCGTGCTTCTGGTCAGCAATCGATCCCTTGAACAAAAGAATTATATGAAAAATCATTTTAAAAAAACAAAACAAAACACCGGAGGGTTTACCATGCTCTACCAATTAATTAGTTATGAAGCATCCCTTCCCCAGTGGTTACTCTCTCAGATTGGGTTAAAGCAGACAAGAAGACCCTTGGTAATCCCACTGACCCACAAGTTAACAGTCCTGCCACAGGTAATCAAGGTTAGTGCCAAACTTCAGTAACCAATAACCCAATTACACATAGACCTGGCTACACACTTTGCCCCCCCCCCCCCCCCATACTCGGTCATACTGCCTCCCCAGTTCTAGAACCAGTGTAGTCGGTCTATCTGCCAACCATATACTAGCACAGATCACCAAGTATTAGTCATGCCACCACCAAGGTGGTACTGCGAGTGGGGGTTTCGAGACTAGGCACTGGGGGTCTGTCTCTCAATTGTGTCTCCCCCCCCCAGCCGAAGCACAGCACTATTCATAGAGCCCGAGCACAAAGGCAGGCCTTTCACGACCAGACACACAAGTGCCCCCCAGACTCTGCATAATTAGCTCTCATTTCACACTCTCTGGTGATGAGGGCACAGAACTGCATCCTGCATGGTGCTGACGGTACAGCTTGGTGGCAGCACTAAACACAGCCACACAAAGTGTCTTTATGAAAGAGTTACGCTTATTCACCCCCACAGCCAGAGGGTGCATCGAATGCCAAAATATGAGCACCGTTGGATGAGCCCCCCCATCCCTGCTCCACCATCCAGCCACGCCCATTTTCCAGCCAGCTGTGTAACGGTGTAAACTCTGCCCTCACATGATCCAGACTGCTCCAGGATGTGAATGACCAATGGGAATCTCCTGTTAGGAAACTCTGAGCTGTGTGCAGATCCGGGCCAGTCACATGACCTCCATAAGCCCTGGTCCCTCTGATAAGGCACGGGGATCTATCCCGCGTCTCCTCCTGCAGTACGCGCTACTCAGTGTCTCCCAGCAGTGACCTACATTACCTCCCACAGCATTTTACATGAATGAACAGCAGAAGGCTCCCTTTCACACACTGCCGTTGCCCAATGAGCTGAAGGCATCCGCCTCACGTCCAATCAAAAAAGCCCAGGACACACCCTCAATCACTGGGAGACTAATCACTGTTCTCCATTAGTAGTCATGCAGGAGGTCCAAGAATGAGGTAAATAATTATGGTTTGTCATTTCTATGGCCACTGAAACATGACAATGACAGTGTATAGCAAAAACTCTAATAATAATAATAATAATAATAATAATAATAATAATTGCGACAGTGGGTTTGAAGTGGAGCACGTGGTGCTTCTCCGCTAGCAGCATGGCCTCTGTGTCCAAAGACGGCAGAGCAGCTTTCTAGGAAGAAAGCTCACTGTTTGTTCTCATCCTGGCTGGGTTTCTCAGCAGGAGGAGGAAGGGGGGGGGGTACTTGCTCAACATTCCAGCATTCCCTAAAGTTTCAAGCCCCCGCAGCCCTGCCCCCACCCATCCCACATAAACATTGCTATACAAAAAAAAAAAAAAAAAAAAATCCTTGCTCATACTGATAAGTTAACTACGGCTAACCAGCAAGCGGCCCTGAGCCCGGGAGTCTGACGCGAGCAGCCAGGAACGCCAGGTTTCCTGCTCCTTCCGGTCCTTTCCGCTGAGCGGCAGAGGAGCAGATTGAGGAAACCGCCCCCCCCCCCCTTCTGCCAGAATGACGGGTGGGACACTACGCTGCTGGATCTTGGTGAGGTTTCCCTGCACGCCCCCTGCTCCATTACCGTCCCTGGGTGTCTCTGGCTGACACTCTGACCCATCGCCAAAGACGTCACGCGATCAGGCAGGCAAGCTGCCCAAAAGAACGAGAAACTGCAACAGCTAGAAAAAGGTTGGAATTATAGCCAAGAAAAACAAGGCAGAAGGTAAGTGATAAATGAAAACATACGCACACGTGACCTTTGACCCCGACCCACATACATCTGCTAAACCTTCTGTATGGGACATTTCTCATTTAGCTCTCACTGGTCCCTATGTTGCCTGGGACACAGCAGGCAGGATTTCTGGATGGTACCCAGAGGTCTCTGTGACCGAATTCTGGCTCGACCGTGGCCTTCTGAGGGCCCAGGGAGGATGGGGCCAGACTCCCAGCTGCACCAACACAGGGCTGGTCCCCAGGCCCCAGGTCACACAAGTATCCCTGCTCATTACTGCATGTTCACTTGCCTGTGTGCAGACTGTGAAAAATGCTGTCGCACTGTAAACAAACACGACGTGGAAGAGTGTGGAAAACAAGGTGCTGGCCAAGCAAGTCAGCCCGGCGGGCGGCACTGAGGAATCCTGGGAAATACGCCCAGCTGGAACCTTCCGAAGGCGGGCCAAGAATTGAGCAGTGTGACCTTTAGGAGCAAGTCCAAGCAGAGCATGGCTACGTTTAGCTGGAAAATCAAGACATACAAACATCAACAGCGACTGCTGAGGGCAGCCGAAGTCCCATGTGCCCCTCACACCCAATCGTTGAGTGGCCATGGTAAAAGTTATGGAAGGAGGCAGCTCTGGATCTGCCCTCTCCGGGGCCCCGTGTGTGAACCTCCCGGCTACATTTCACCGGATGGGAATTTTATCTGAACCCCTCTGTACTGATTGGGCCCTAGACATCTGCTTATTTTGCCTATGGCTAGATCTGTCTTAAGATGATACTGCTCCGGGCGACTTCCAGTCTTTTCCTTTTATTCCCTCTACCCCCCCCCCCCCCTCCAACTTTAAAAAACACGCCCCCTACTGGCTCACCTAAGCATATATTGCCACAGCTGGGAGCCAAGTGTCAACTGGGAGTGGAAATGTCTTGTAGGAGGGGTTTATCATGAGGGATAGGGCAAGGGTGTCCAACTGCAGTCCTGGGGGGCCGGAGTCCTGTATAGCTTAGCTCTTTCCCTGTTCCACCACAAATGATTCAGCTCAAGAGCTGTGTGGTAATTAGCACAAGGAGTTGAATCAGGTGTGGAAACCCAAAAATGTGCAGGGCTCCGGCCCCCCTGGACTAGAACTTCACACCGTGGGATAGGGTATCAGATACCAGGCCCCTCTTTGTAAACCCCTCCCACATTGCCCCTCCCACACAACATTGCCCCTCCCACACAACATTGCCCCTCCCACACAACATTGCCCCTGCCATTGAACGTGTCTCCTGCAGCGACATGCCTCTCGGCTCACCTCCACATCCTGCAGGTTGAAATCATCCTGGTTCTTGAAGCTGGCCGCCCCGGAGCTGAGCTCCATCAGCATCTTGGCGATCTCGGGCTTGATGGCGGCTGTGAGTCGGCCGGCCGCCTCCGTGACGTGGTCCTGCACGTCCTTCAGCTGCGCGGCCGCCTTGGCGTAGTGCGAGCTGCGAAAGACGCCGCTGAAGAGCTCGGTGAGCAGGGCGCTGGCGCGGCAGAACACGTTCAGTGCGTCCAGGTACTTGGAGATGCCCTGCTGGATATCGGCCACGGCGCTACCGGGGGTGGGGGTGACGCCGGCGCCGCCAGGGGAGGGGGGCGGGTGCCCGCAGCCGCCGATGGGGGCCGGCCCAGAGCATGAGGAACCGAGGGGTCCGCCGAGGGCCCGGCCCAGTTCAGGAATGTGGTACTGCTGGTGCTGCTGTACCTTCTGCTTGGACCCGCCAAGCATAAACCGCCGCTTGTAGTCCATCTTACTGTCCTGCGCGCTGCAACAATACATAGGGGACACAGCAGGTCTCAGAGGGGGGGAGGTCGTCCCACCTGCTGGCTGCCTGGAGAGCGAATATCAGCCTCTGGGGTGCCTGCTGTGACACTCCCACACCGGCCTAAGCACAGAAGACCCCACGCCGCGCCGATGGGCCGCCTAAAGTCACAGTCTCACTGGGGGGCATTTTCTAAGCAACGGCAAAATCGGGTCGGAGAAAAAAAGGCAGAGCAGGGGGATGTGGTCTCGCGGCCTGGAGCCGGCTAGCCAGTGCAGCCGTGCTGTGATTCTGCCATCAAAAGGGGGAGGGGCTCCGGGCAGGTGGGGGGCGGGATCAGCCGCTCAGAGAGTCAGCGGCAGAAAACCTAACACCTTCTCCACATCACATCTGCTCTTGGGACGAGTCACGAGACGTCCAGCGGGAGATCCTGAACAGCGGAACAAGTCTGTGGGATACACACACACACAGACACACACACAGACAGACAGAGGTAAATATAACTCAAAGTCAACAAAGGCTTTCCTGGAGATGGGAACAATGGTCAGCAGCAAGAGGAGGAAACGGAGAAAAATGAAGGGGATTACAGCAGTGCGGTGTCTCTTCCCACTGAGCAGACTCGCGATGCTCCTTCCTGGGGAACGTTCCACGCAGGCCCAGCTGGGGGGGGTGGGGTTGGGGGGGTGAGTCAATTGCGGCCTGAAACCAGTGGGGCCTTTTTTTTTAATTTTAATCACATGCGCTCCGCTCTTCCCCTCTCTGCCCGCTGAGGTAGGTTTCTCTGTATCCGTGGAAACAGTTCCCAGAATGGGCGGCCTGTGGCGACAGACCGGGCGAGTGTCCGTGAGGCTACTAGGTCATTTCCTGTGGGAGAAGGCGGGAGGGGCATGTCAGGAGGGCAGGATGTAGGGAGGATGAACAGAATTTGACAGAGGAAAGATTCACTGCATTGAGACTAGATTCTTCGGCTCCAAGCAGACACACCACTTGACCAGGAAGGACAATCCATTTCCGCTTTTTCTCATGCAAGAACTGAATATTTGCACACTTAAGAGCACACTTACACACATTCGAATGCTGACAAGTTTGTCCAAAAAATATTGATTGTTGCGTTCTTTAATTCTACAGTTGTATAATGTTATAGGACTTGTTATGGATGTGTGCATCACGATATCGCAATGGGCACGCATGCAATAGTCACATCGGGAAAGGAGCAGGCAAGCAGCAAGGTGCAGTTTCGCAACCAAACTAAAAAATTATGACAAAATGACTGTGGAACATGGGACTGCAATTGTTGTTCGTATGTTATGGGATTCATAATGAGAGATCAGGAACTCGCTCTTAGGAACTCGCTCTACTGTCAGACTGTAAAAGGTGCCGTTATAAACAGCGATCACAAAATCCAAAAAATATTGCAGTGTCATTTTTTCCCCCCAATATTTTCTGATATCGCCTTATTTTTGATGCCCCTAATAATACATGGGAATTATCATAAAACATAGATATAGAAATATTTAATTTACTAGTGCAAGTGCATCAATTAACAAAATCCAGACCCAAACATTAGGGGGTGTTGCAGCATCCTTAGCGCCCCCCCTCCATGCAGCCCTGTAGTGCCATGCCCTTTTATGGGGATAGGCGGGGTGTTTACCTATGCTAACTAGGAACAACTGGCACACGATTTCAATTTGCAATGGGACAATGGGATTCATCATTGCAAGAACACATTTGAGAGCAATTCTGCGGTTTAAGAACGTGCCGGGAATCTGACGTAGGCTTTTCTTAGGAACTTTCTCAAGAACAAACTTAGGAGAAAACTTTATTATACTGCTAAATGAGGACCAATATTTGCTGGTCAAAGAAAATACCGTTTCGACGCTAACGGACAAACAGATACATTCACACAAGGGCTGGACTGGCCAACCACACCCAGGATTAAAGAACTAAAATGTGGCTGTTTTTTGGGAGGGAAGCAGGATGCCAAAAACTTTATGAGTTTTTCTAATGTTTTTCCTGGACCCCCAGTCTGTCTTTGTTCCAACAAGCCTTTAAATTGGGGACTAAATTCAACTGTTATAGCTGCTGGCTCACACTGTCACACTGATTCACATTCATGAAGAGTTACAAGCCACAGGTCTTTGTAGAAACGTAATTATGGGGTGTTTCTTTTAATAAACTAAGGGATTCATATACACGACAACATTCTTGTTTGAAAATAAAACTGGCAAAAATTAATACTCAGTTTAAGATTACACTAGTAAATAATTCAGGATTTATGAATTATTAAGTAATCCTTAATTAAAATGTGAATTGACCAATTTCTTTAATGCTAGCAATTAATAATAATTACCCACTCTCAGTGGGTTAAGATTACAATTTCTCTCAAACATTTAAAAAATCCCAAATAGGCATTAGTGAGCAGTATTTGAGATCATATTAAAAGTTATGGATACAAAAAAATTTTAAATAAAATACATATATAGCTGAAGACAAAGCACACGCGCGTATTCATATCTTCACGGAGGCACTTCATTCATTTCTATGGGCATGGCCCTGACGCCCTTAACCCCGACCCAGCCCTAACCTTAAGCAGAAGTAACCAAGCAAAGCAGTTTTTTGACTGATTCACAGAATGTTATAAAAATTGAGATTATAATAAAAATGAGCAACACGCACACACGGTTGCACTTACACTCAGCAAACCACAACACTGTTTCTCAGTGGGCTCAGTGTCTTAATCTGGAATTGAAAGGCTCGCTGTAAAATGGTGAGCATTAGTGTGACACGAAATGTCCATAATTTAACATTTGCACTAGGAATGCTTCTTTTCAGATATTCAATCTTTCTCTCTTTTGAGACATACACACAGACATATATGTATAGTTAAGGTGTGTATGTGTGTGTACATACATACACATATACATACACATATATATATACATATATATACATACATACATATATAGATACATACACACACACACACACACACACACACACACACACACACACGAGGTCGAGGTATTGGGTCAGTCCCTTTAACTAGTGTCGCAGGGGTATTTTTGGGGGGTTAAGGGCCTTGCTCAGGGATCTAACGCCAAGGCGCGACCCCAGAGATGGCAACCACTGAGCACGTGCGAGGTAGCCCGACCCCAGAGATGGCAACCATTGAGCACGTGCGAGGTAGCCCGACCCCAGAGATGGCAACCACTGAGCACGTGCGAGGTAGCCCGACCCCAGAGATGGCAACCACTGAGCACGTGCGAGGTAGCCCGACCCCAGAGATGGCAACCACTGAGCACGTGCGAGGTAGCCCGACCCCAGAGATGGCAACCACTGAGCACGTGCGAGGTAGCCCGACCCCAGAGATGGCAACCACTGAGCACGTGCGAGGTAGCCCGACCCCAGAGATGGCAACCACTGAGCACGTGCAAGGTAGCCCAATCCCAGAGATGGCAACCACTGAGCACGTGCGAGGTAGCCCGACCCCAGAGATGTCAGCATATGCAAGCATCCTGCTGTTGGGACAGCAGGGCTGTTGTGTTAGGGTGAATCACTAGCAGTGGCACACACAATGCAGCCATTGAAAATGCCGTAGGGAAACGTTTGTGTCTCCGCCTTCTGTGGTCCGTTGTCACCATGTAAGTTGGTCACTGTTTTGCATGTTGGAGGGGTGGTATTCCTCATTTAACTAAATCCTAATATCTAACGGCACTTAATCTGGCTCTCATCACCAAAACACATTAACAAACTTGTCTGGATCAACTTGTAACTAAATTGTAACTAAATGTTAAAAATACACTGTTTGGGTAGAGTGCATGACCCACTTAAATCTAGCAGGAGCTGAACTTTGACCTGCCTTGACACGGTTGGGTGTAAAAACAGCACGACGGCTCATGCCGGAGGACTGGGAGGAGGCCGGGCGGAACGTTTCGGGATCGGCTTTAAATCACTGCCTTGGGCTGGGGAGGTTTTCCATTTATATACAAGGGATGGTCCCCATACCAATGCCGCATGGCGGGGGGCGTGAACCAGCGGCGTGTGCGACCTGTAGGTGACCTCAGTGACAGTGTGATCAGGAGGACCCCGAAACTGCTGACCAACAGGAAAAGGAACAGGAACGGGAACAGAAACAGGCATGGGAACAGAAACGGGAACAGAAAGGGCAACACAGCAATTAGCTTTCCGCTTTAGCAAAGCTGAGCTACCCCCCCCCCCATAAGGAGGGGAAATTCATGATGTATAAACAAAAAAATTACAATTTAGAAAACTTTTCCTAGGATATCCTACATAGTCAAAAAGATAATACACAGAAAATTCCACTCTTTAAATGACACTAGCCGTCATAAATAAATAAAGTCAGGAACCTTTGAATTATAGTCATATTGTGCCCTAATTCTCAGCAATGAAACATTCGTCTTAATTAATTCAGCGTTTAAGACTTGCTGAGGTTAGCTGTGTAAAGAGGGCTTTATGAAGAATGGTTTCATATACAAACAGAATGCACACACTGCACCCTCTGCAGATCCCGGTACAGCTGTCTGATCCCAAGGCCAAGATGTGACATCATCCCACTGTGCTAATGTGATGGTTTCAAAAGCAGACGATCATTCCCACAATCTGAACACGCGTTATTCTGATGGATGAGGGTCTGCAAACCGTCCGTAGCGGGGCAGCGTCCTGCACCAGACCATGTGCGGCTCATCTTACACCCGAAACTTCCAGCAATAGGCTTCAGGGCCACAACTGCTTGGAGAAACAGCTCAAACGTAACGTTACAAACTCACCGCGCTCAGTGTTACAGGCTCACCACACGACAGCCTTACAAGATCAACTACAGCTCACTCCAGAGCTTCCAGCGTCGCCGTTTGCCTGGCGCTCAGCGCTACACTGTCCCTTTGTTACCCAATTATACAGATTCACATTTAACCACAGACATCCAGGTTACAGGCCCCTTGGCCAAATGTCTCCTGGGACTCGAACCTCTGGGTTATGAATCCATGTCTTTAAATACTAAGATGCTGCCCCACATTTGCTCATTTATGGAGCAGAGATGCACTGAGAGTACACAGCCCACCTGCCCATGGTTACCACTTGGACTGTAGCCATACTGGAGCAAGGACGGAAGTTCTACCCTTACATTCAATCACCTATCTGGCACTTCCATAATTATTTCACCCAATTAGGCCACTGAAGAGATTCAGCTTAAGTTCCTGCTATAAGCACAAGAGTTGAATTTAAAGGAACTGACTGACCTTTGGATATGAATCCATACCCTGTCTTCTGACGCCACATCAACACTAGACAGGTTACCTCATGACTGAAATTAGAGAGCCCACCCCCCCCAGTGACATCTATTAACACCAAGACATCCTGTGGCTCAGTCCCACCAGCCACGGACGCAAGGGAGCGTCTGACAATTACACCGCGGGTGAATTCTGATTCTCTTCATGCAGGCAAACAGCTGTTGTGGTTTATTTTGAAAGGAGTCAAAGTTCACTTTGAAAGAAAAGCTCTCAACATCTGGTGGCAGTAAAAAAAAACACACAAGCCCGTATCTTTGCAGAGTTAGAAACAGGACGCGCTACAAAAGACCCCAAAGCGGCCAAGCTTTTTGCGCATTTTGAGTATGAAAAGAGACTAAATTTAGATGAACAGCACAGAGTTATACAATCAATATCGAGAGAGGAGACCCGGCAATCAGCGCAACATCACTGCAGCTTCTAAAGGCATCTTCAGATTTTTTTATTAGGAACGACGGTGCTCAGGGCTGAAATATTTGGGATGTTTTACCTTTAAAACACTGATACTCACACATAACGAAAAAATGGCAGATCAGAGACAAGGGCACACCCACTTGGCCTGTGTCCAGCACACCAGCACACTAGTGTCAAAGTCACACATTGTTCGGTTTAGCAACTTAACTCCATGTGATTTTTTTTTTACACTGTAATAGATACATGATTAAAACGGCACCATGGGTGCGAGCCGCAGACAAACCCGGCACACTGTACTCTGCTCTGCGCTTACTGGCATCTCAGCTGTTGTAAATTTACTGCTACATCTGACACACACCTCGTACAGCTACAGTCACCCTACAGTCATCACCATATGCCTACACAGTCAGCAGTCTCGTACAAGCTAGTCATTCTACGGTTAGCGGTCTTGTAAAAGTGACAGTCGTTCTTGTGAAAGGTCAGCCAGGCAACTGCTCTGGAGAGACACAGTTACAGTACTGAGCAGAGACCCAGAGAAAATAATGTCTGGCAGTAAATGTGTACCTGTTAGTTAGTGATAGGTTTCTGGGTGGCTAGAACAGCCGCTTTAATTGCTTAAACTCTCCTAGGGGCAGCTCAGCCAATGCATGTATCTGTTACATTTTATCATCTCGCTTGATTAATTCGTTAATGTCATGACTGACTAGCCAAGCAAGGTGTCTTAGTTGTTGAGTTACCATCCAAAAAAACTCATGTAAATAAAGGGGTGGCTACGCTACTAAACACACAGCTTGTATCTTGCTTCAGACCAATAGCATCTCCCGAACCAGTGCTTCCCAACTCAGTCCTCGAGGGCCCCCAGACGATGCAGAAAGTGCACGGTTTTGCTCCCTCTCAGCTCGAGAAACACTTTGCTTCATCTCCATTCATCACATGCTGCCCCCCGTGACGGTCACAGATATGCATATACAAGTGAGAAAACGGGGAGAAAAATGCGGGGAGCAGCATCACCAAACATGTAGCTCCCCAGTGAATCTGTGCTTTATAGGCAATGTGATTTCCCCCACCAGCCAGCCACAGGAATCGAACCCACAACCTTCTGGACATGGGTGCAGATCCCTGAGCCGCTCAGCTTGAGTGCGGCCTTCTTGTTGGCACGGGTGGCAGCACACAGAACTGGGACCGCAGGGAGCAGGCAGACACATCCTGCTCATTCAATCGCGATGTTTACTCTATTTTGTCGACTGAATCTGTCAATGACGGCAAGCTCTGCCGCTGTGTGACCTCGTTACACAACAAGCCCCAGTAAGATCCAAGCTTATGCTCCTCATATTAAACCAGCTCACATGCCTGAATAACAGAACGACGTTTTGGTGCTGTTACACACTGTAACTCCAGTTACATTACCAAACAAGTTCACAAGCTGCAATTTCAACTTTTATTCTCACTTCAAAAATTTCAAGCTTTAATCCAATGTAATCAGCATTAAAGCAACTTCTCCCAGAAATTAGAGCTAATAAAAACTGAACACACAGTGAACACACTTCTGAGGCACGCATATGCGTCTCAAAAGCCAGTGGACACACAATCCCAACCCCCCCCCCCCCCCCCCCAAAAAAAAAAAACAAAACACACCAGCCTCGCTTTGCACAACAAACAAACATCGAGCCTCATTTTGCAAATGAGGACCCGAGGCCTTTAAATGTGGCAGAGAATTACATTTTCCCTACCCAACAACAAATAAAGAGGTTTGAAATCAAAACAGCGAGTTAAAGAAAGATGAGTACAGCTGTCACAAAGGCTTCCGCTGTTTTCTGTCCAGGAGGTCAGGAGTCTGCATAGACGCAGCAGGGGACAATTCATCATAACTTGCAACACAAATTTTAGTTTCCGATGCCACCCGCGCTCCAGCGCATTAATATCTCAATTACTTGCGATGCCAGAAAAAAACCGTAAAGACTTGCATGTGACTCCGTCACGCGCAACGAGAAAACCAACTGTAACGTTCAGCAGTTTCAGGGACAGGCTAACCTTTGTTGCAATTCATTTCACACTCGTTTATCTAACACTTGGATAATTGAAACCAATTAGTGATTCAGCTGCATGGCTTATAATTCATAATGCGAAAGCCCAAGGGGTTAAGAGCTTTGTCAGGTCTTAAAGTCCTAAAAAATGTTAATGTCGGCTGCACACAAGCGTGGCAGCTCAACGGACTGCCCTCGAATCTGAGGCTGGGGGATCGATTCCCACCGACAGCTCTGTGTTTAAGGGGTTTGCGCCGTCCCCCCTGTGTCTGCAAAGGATTCCTCCTGCAGCCCAAAATCGTGCGGTTAGGTGAACGGGTGTTTCTAAGCTGCCTGAAGCGTGTGAGGGTGTTTCCCGCGCCTCATGCCCAGTGATTCCTGGGATGGGCTCCAGCCCCCCTCCGACACCCCACTGGATAAGCAGTTGTAGATGATTGATGGATGTAATACAAACACTCCTCATGCACAGTGTGAAGGCGGAGATTTCTCGTGGAGCCTCGTTCTCTGCCAAGTTCTCTCTTTTCATGGAGAAATGATGCAAACCCAGCAATTATATGACGTGACATAAATACAGAATAACATTAGAATAAAAACAATAATAAAACGACTATGTAAACAGAATGTTATATGATTAATCACAAGCACAGTAATGTACTTAATTTTTAAACGAATAGCTAAAGTAGAATAACAAAGCAAAGGCTATTTAACAGCTGAAAGCCAGTTTTTCAGGATTTGTCATACTTTTAGTTCTTATGACTAATTAATAAATACTAAAAATTTACTTTAAATTAGAAATGTCATGTTACGACAATTCAACTTCATAACGTTCTCGATTTTTTCAATAGTCTGAAAATTATTCTGTACGTGTTTTGACTAAACCAATAAACAAATCTCTCATGGTGATAACTTTGTAGACACAACCATGTCCAACATTTCACATCTACATTTCCTCATGGAGCAGATACATTTTAAAGAGCAGGCTTGGCCGGAGTTCTGCTCAAGGGCCCGTGGGCGACGTCACTCGGGCTCACCGTGGGATCTGAACCGGTGACTTTCCGATCACAGACACAAACTCCTAACTGACAGGGCTGCATGCCACCCCACACACCGGCAAAGAATGATCAATTCCCATGTTCCACATGGGTAATATGTGATGGAGAGAAACAAGTGGCATGCAGGCATTGAGCTGGTTTCCAAGGAAACCCAGTCTGGAGCAGCAGTTTTACCCCTTTGCCACATTGCTGGTTCCTCGGCGGAGAAGATCCTCCTCCTGTCCAATGTCAGTGCAAGACTCCAGCCTTCAATCACAGCAGATAATGTCTTCCTCCATACAGGCCAGTCCTGTATTATGCCAGACCAGTACAGGACCACTGTGGCATTATCGTGCCTTTCCTGAGAGATGCCATACTGGTATCTCTGATGCACTTCGGTCAGCCACTGCTCTCCATCTTACAGCTGCCATGACCAGCTTCACTGCTTTCATTTCCAGGCCATTTCTGCAGGTGCGGGTGTCCACCCATCAATGACTGCAACCCAGTATGACACGAATATGGGAACAAATAAATTGCCTGGGCCTAACCAGAGAATCATGTTACCACGTTATTTTGTTTCATGACTATTGTATTAAATGCAAAATCATGTTAAACATCAAATAACACTAACTCTGCCTTTTATAAGCCATCTATACCCTAAACAGGCAAATAGGTGTGTGGCATATTGACATAACTCTTAATACAGGACACTATTGTATGTATGTTTTATAATGATCTCAGCATAACAGTAAACTGAGCAGGTCAGCTCTGCTGCGTAATAGTGGAGAATGTGAGACGTCCTGTGTGAAGCAGTAGTGAGTCTTATAATGGCACAAACAGCCACGTCAGGCCTCAGGCTAGATCAGTGTTTCCCAACCTGGTCCTTGGACACCCACAGATGGTCCACGTTTTTGCTCCCTCCCAGCCAGACAGTCCACATTTTTGCTCCCTACTGGTAGGGAGCTGGAAGGGAGCAAAAATGTGGACTGTCTGCGGGTCCCTGAGAACCAGATTGGGAAACTCAATTATCTGGGCTAGATTATCGTCCAAGACCCTGGCTCGTATTACTAAAATGTATCGGGAACGACGGCGCCAAGAACAAAAACGGGTCCAGAGGAGGCGAACGGCAGCACAGATACGCCACAAAAATTCCACAAATTTACATTCCAATCCGGCCGCTTCCAAGGTACAATTCCACTGAACACAGTGATCCCCAAAGTAGCAGTTTGGTAGGAGTAACCATTTCTGGTAAATGTTTATACACAGAAAGTCCAAAAGATGCGTCTTTAGAGGTCACGCCCGGTGATAACGAGAGTGTGAATGGATACTGGCTATAGAGCAAACCGTCAGACATCTTCGCTTCGATCACACGCAGAAACCTCAACATCTCAAAATACAGTGTCGATGAGAAACTGGGGTCTTTCAGCTTTTTTTTGGAACCACAAAACTTAAAGAAAACTTGTTTGCCTATTTATCTGCAACACTTATTAGCTCTAGGGTTCTAGCTAATCGCCTATATCTTACTGCACCGCTGGATTAGGTACCGGAAACGGCCAGAGATGGAACATTGCCGTGTGGCCACTGAGAAAAGCCTTTTCATTTCCATAGGCATTAAGGAACCGGCTACAGGTTACATATTGTTCGCAATTACGTTACCGTTTTAGTTTGTATTCAGACTGTCATGAATGAAATCTGACAAAAAGAGCCAAAGTCAAATAACCAGACAACAATAGGGAAGCATCTACAAATTGGAGAAGAATTATGCACAGTGATCACAGTGCTGCGAGTATTAAAGGTTACAGGATGCGGGTAAAGGTCCCACATCAGCCTTTGTTTTCACCTCCATGAAAAGCAAAGGCTCCATCCATCCATCCATCCCTTCCCTAACTGGTTATTCTGTGAGTGGGGGTTGAGGGAGTGCTGGAGCCAGCACAGGGCACAAGGCAGGGAAACACCCTGTCCAAGATTCTAGGCCAGGGGTGGGGAATCTGATTCATGGAGAGCCGGCGCAGGTTTTTGGTATGACCTCTCCATTAGCCAATAACAGTGGGTCGTCCGGACTGGAGTCTAGACCACTGCCATATTATTGGCTGATTGAGAGGTCATCCCAAAAAACCCGCACTGGCTCTCCATGAATCAGGTTCCTCAACGCTGTCCTAGGCCATGGCAGGAAACACAAACACACACACTTACACACATTCATGCATCACACTCAGGACGGTTTACAGATGCCAGTGAACCAAACTGCAGGAGGAATCCCACACTAAACGGGGAGAACATGCACAAACGAAGAAGTGAGGCGGGATTCAAACGGACATCCCTGGAGCTGTCGGCTACAGTGCTACCAGTGAGTCATCTGTACCTCCAAAACAGTGACAGCATTACGTTGGATTTTATTCTTGAATTACAATTACAAATAAATAAATACAAGTCGTAACATGTCTGGTTTAAACTTGCGTCGAAAGTTAGGAAAAGACCTGTAAAGTTAACACCCTAGAATAACCACGTAATCGATAGTTAATCTTTTTTAGCAACACTCGTCAGTGAAGTGGACAGGAAAACAACTGGGAGTGTTTGAACAATAGGCAGAGCCTCGCTGTTATCTACTCCAAGCAGCCTGACGGGCCCACAGAGGTGTGAAAGGAGATCTTCTGTAGTGCCACGGTTCTCCAGGGACTCTGCCTCAGAGGCCTGGCGGATTTGCTCTTTGGCATCTCCGGGTCTCCATACGCACCTGAGATACGCTGGTACCCAACGGAGCAGAGCGAAGGGGGTCAAAGGGGTCTTGATGACAGCAGCCATCAATAACACCAAACTCCCACCCGCAAATTAGCTTATACTTCATTTATTTTAGTGCCGGACAAAATGCAGAAAACAAAAACCACTCAGCATTAGCCTTTGCACATTTCCACTCAAGTGTCACTTAGTGACACAATCCAAGTGTGATACACAGAGCAGTTAACAGAAAAAGAGAAGATAAATATCACACACAAGACAGTTTCATACAACTTAAACCATCAAGCTGTTTTACAAACAATAAGTCATGAAACTGAAGTGAACAGGGATTTTAAAACTGATATTACTTCGTTTGGAAACTGGCACCAAAACACCAAATTGTTTGCTTACCTTCAGACTTCAGTGTTACACATCTTCCAGAACCAGTATCCCAAAGCCAAACAGGAAGGCGGCAAAGACAAATGCAAGACCGACACAGAACCATGATCGTCACGACAAACAAATCCGAAGACAGATCCTTCTGTTAAACTCACCACATAAATTCCAAAGTCCCATTCTACTACTGAGGAATCCTCTATTCCCCAGAACTTCTAGCATGGTTTCCCAGGAGGAATCCCACCAACAAACTTGCAAGTCCCACAATTATGTGATACCTAAAAAAAAATAAAAAAATTTCAACTCCTGCAGCCGTAGATGTCAGAGAACAAGAGCTACTGTCTTACGGCTGGTCTTACAATCCAGCGAGCAATGGAATGACCTCAACCACTATCAATGGGGTCTAACTGATGTCTAATCGTGTCTTGGAAAGTGACAAACACATTAAACCGACAGAGCTGGAATAACATGGGACAGTCCATTTCGGAGATCAGCTGAAAGGGGGATTCAGCCACATATGCCAAAGTGATTATTTAGTTTGTATGAGATGGCGCGAGATGAGACAGAAGACTGACCGACCCAAAGTTGCATCACAGGAGTCCCACAACAAAACGTGGACAGAGGGGAACTTCAAATGGCCAAACACAGCAGGATACTTCCTGCATACAGACTACTCGTGATATCAAGGTAATGGCCATTAACGAAACAAGCAGTGATTGGCGATGGAAACTCCAGAAACAGAACGATTTCTGACATTTCACCTGCCTCACTTACAACGAGAAGAATTGCCAAAAACACAAGAAAGCAGTGTCCTACCCGCATGAAGGACACTCTGAACACCACCACCTTAACAACATGATTTCATTTTCTCCAGTTTATTCTACATGAAATCACACTGAACTACCTTGGGTCACATATAGCACTTTTGAGGGTATCACACAATGGAAGCCCCAGTTCGTTTTCGTTTCTGTAAGGTACCAGTGATACCACACAGATTTTATAGATATTTTCCTCCCTGGGTCTGACTCACTAATCCTTCGGCAACGCTGTGTTGACACAGCACAATATTATCACACTACCTCATTATGCGAGCGTCATTCACCTCAGGGAGGTGGATCTTCCAACGTGGCACTGCTCCAACCCACCAGGTACAGGTTGTCAACAGGTGATTCCAGAGCACAGGGCCGAACGTATCTACCATCTCCCACTGTCCTTTTCAGTCAGCAAGCACCAATCTCAGCAATATCTAAAGGAACGTCTAAAGAGATGCCTACAAGCAGTTTAGAGCAGAATGGTGCCAAATTTCTGTCAAACGGTGAAAACAGCGACAGGAAGCACTGCCTGCATCAGTCTGCCTACAAGCACACAATACGTAGCTGGTATTTTTTAGCCCAACACCTGTGTAGGTGCTAGATACTTGTAACAAAACAGCTGCAGAACTCAAAATCAAAAGAGAGAGAAATACTACAGGACTACTTCATATGAGAATGGTTTTATAAAACCAAGACAAATGTTACATGCTCCCCCCCCCCCCCCAAAAAAAAAAAAAGTTCTTCGCTGTATTTTAACAATTAATTTGGATGAATATTTAATAAACATAAAACTGGCTCATTTATCAGTGCATATTACACATGAAAACACATGCTACACAAGCCAGAGACTGCACATCTAATCAAACAACAGAAGCCTTGTGAACACAGGCTGTAATATAACACTTGGCAGAATTACATTTAAAGTGGCCAAAAGCGCATTCCTGACAGAGTATTCAGAGTCGGGTCTGCCACGGGTTACAGCGCAGAACCCAAGGCAATAAATAACCAGCCCAGTATAACTTCTGCTCAGGCACCCAACATACCCACTCTGATCGGCAATCGTCTGTCAACCTGTGGGTAACAAAACAGATCCCTTTTATATATTCATTACTGTCTCGGGCTTTTTCTCCTGGACGCTAATTGAGTGGTAAGATACGAAGCAACCGGCCATATTTCCCCAACATTTCTGAGCATCGCCGACCCAAACAGGAAGCACATTCCACACGACCTCAGTGTCGGCAGACCGAGTCCTTTTCGCCGAAAAAGCTGCATGTCCAGACCGCAAAATACTAATAAAGTAGCAAATAATACACTTAGAAGAAAAAAACGTGCGTGTGGACACATACAGGAAACATGCCGTCCTTTAAGAAGATTAATATTACTGTTGAAAGACATTAACATCCTCGATGAAATGAGGAACACACTTGATTAAATGTGCGCATATTAGCACCTCCTGTCAAAGGCTATCTAAGGAGATCCGCAAATACCAGTATAATTAGGTCATGGGCTCGCAAGAATAGGGATTATCGGCGAGGAATGCGCCCCATTGAAGCGTCTCCCTCACTCGGCCAGCGAACGCTCCGGACCAAACGCGCCCCCCAACTTTTTCTCAGATCCGAACTGGATGCGGTAATTTGAGTTACTGGGTAAATCGGCCGCCGCCTTAATTACTCTCCGTGCAGAAAATATGCAATGCAATCCATTTAAACTGAAAATTCCCCTTCCCCGGGCTGCATCAGAAATAATCACGTAAACATGACAAAAGTTGCATGCCGATTATAATTGCTGCTTAACATCTTGTCATTCTGGTTTCAAAACGTACAGTAAACCAGATCATTCGTAGCTTTTAATTCGACACACTAAATACGGTTCATTCGCAATTGTTCGCCGATAATACCCTTTAGATTGACCATCTGATTCGGAGGTTAAGTGTACTTTCCATCTTCCAGTTTATTAATGTACCAACTGGCGTCTCATTCAGCTCGAAAACGGCACGTAATTCATATACAGTATTTGGTAGCTGGTGGTAGACAAAACAGCCCACGATCGCCCTCCACTAACTTTTATAATACGTGAGGGGGGGCTGGCGCATCGAGTAGCAGCTAGGTTAAATCGCATCCACTCGCATTCTTACCTGTCAGTCGGTGATTTATGCCAGCCTGCTGACCGCATAGCTAATTTAGATGGTTAGACACCACAGCCTCACGGTTTAGTCAGCTAGCTCACTAGCTGGTAAATACCATATCTAGCAGGAAAAACAGACACTGGGTTGCTGGCAGTGAATCACTATTTCGCAGGAAGGTGTGCCGGAGTCCCCGCAAGCGCAGTGTGCCAGTTTCACCGAAACTCGCACAGCCCTTCTCCGGGGGACACTTTGTGGCGGAGTTCTGTTTATATGCCATTTTAAACGCAGAGAAACACACACAGGCAGACCAGCGAGGGATCGCCTCGCTTATTCTGAACTCCGGGCGAAGCAACAGATCGGCACGGCGTAATGCGCACCGTGCAATGGGGAAGGCGGACATGGGAATCGCAGCACAACTGCGCCCGATCGTAGCCAGTCTGTCAAGTTTAAACCAGTCGGATACAAAAACACAAACACAGACTGGGCAGAAGAATACTGGAGTTATTCGCAACACAGAAGCACTGCACTGACCGGGTATACTGAAACAGCAAGCTCGTCAGAATCCCGATTTCCTCCCAGATTCCCCATGCAGACCCCTACCAGAATGCATAATGCTGAGAAATAAAGAAATACTTGCAAGTGTTGCGAAGCTGAGCACCGCGAGGTCCCCCGAGCAAGCCTGCACGGTGCATTCCGAATGCACTGCACCATGGCCGGGGCTGGCGGGCGTTTCAGATCCCCTAGCTATTTTGCGACACGGTTTTTCGTGCTTCTACGAAAACCACGCGAAGCTCCCCAAACCACCGCCCACACCCCTTCGTATAAATAGTCTGAGGCGTAAAAACGCGGACAAATTACCTCCCGGTAGGAAATTCGTCGTTGGCAGAGCTTGACGAAACCCCTCTAGGATCGAGCAGGCAGCCGCATCCCTGGGCAGCTACGCAAACCCACCCTCCTGACAGCGAATCCCTGTCTGTGTACACCGGAACTGACGTCACTGCACAGCAGCCGAGCCCGACTCGAAGTGGCCGAAAAGGGAGTTTCCCTGGATTCGAGTGGGAGGCAATTTTGCTACAGTCTATTAACTTTGCTGGATATTTTCTCTTCCCCTGGTTTACATTTATGGCTTCTGTCGCGATCACTTAATAGCAAATTTTACAATTTCAAACACAGACAATAATACAATTATTGACTTTAATTATTAATTCAATAATACAATTTTAATCATAAAACACATTAAGGGCTGTATACCAGTAAAAGTAAACACAGAGTCAACGTGGGTGGCTCAGTGTCTCTGATTGGAAGGTGGCGCTGGGACATAATCGACAGAATGATTTCACTTTTGGGCCCTGAACCCCCAGTTACAGGGACTGGCTGATCCTACACGACGCTTTTGCCAAAAAGTTAAAATAAGCAGAATTCACATTAAATGACATTTTCAGGGGTGGGTCTATAAAATATGTCGCCACCCCGCATCAACAAATGTGGCCAATCGATTGATTTTCATCGTTTGCATACCTTCCCCCGACCCCGGTCGGAAGTTCATACTCCTGGCCGCCCCCCGTAAACATAACTAGTCCCTGATGGGCTTCCCAATCGAAATTTTCTGCACTGAACAGTTCCGAAATACATTTATAGTAATATTTACTCTTGAAAATGTTACATTTAGTAATAACATTATACACGAATACCTTAATTAATACTCAGTTGTATAAAATAGACCTGCCTAAATTATCTTAAACTTGCATGTAAAATATCGTGTTTGAATTGAACAAAATCGCATTAAGGTTATCATGAACTACACTGCAAAAATATACAGTAAAATGCACAGGTAGACCGCAAAATCAAGGGTGCATAATTAGGAAGAAAAGTAACCAAACCTCAAGATGACTATGACCGTAGAAGTTTTGTTGCACGGTGATTACAGTAAGACTTGTGATATAACATTGCCACCTAGTGGACATATTAAGTGCTAATCATAGTGATTTTATTTGTTTAGCAGAGAAAAGCATGAGGTCAGAGAGAAGTTTGAGCCAGCATTCCTAGTGCAGGTGGGGCTGAAGGCCCAGCGATGATACGAAAATTCCGCTGACCACAGGATTCAAACCCACAACCCAATGCACATGAATCCAAAACCCCAAACCTACAAACTAGTTTGGCACCACAGATCCCTGTATGTGAGTGACTCATTTTCAACAGAATCGAAACTTTCGTAATTATCAAACAACAAAAGTTTTTGATGAAATTATGTTTCATGCTATGTAATCATGCAAGATACAAATGTACTGAAATGGACTCTAAGGAACATCCCCAAAGTACGAACCACATTCATGTACCCCTAATGGTACAAAATGATACAAAAATGTTCCTCATAGTCCATTTCTGTACCTTAAAAGGTACATCTACCTACAGCTAGGGTACAATTGGCAGACCCTACAGTGGAGTACAAGCAAAGCAAAGGTACAAATTGGTACTTTTTTTCTGACAGTGTACTGTAGCACAATTTGCTGAAAAAGTTCATGCTGGCTATAATAGAAAGGTGTCAGAACACACAATGCACAGCAGCTTGCTGCGTATGGAGTTGCATTGCTGTAAATCAGTCAGAGTGCCTATGCTGACCCCTGTCTACTGCTGAAAACACTTATGATGGGTGCATGAGCATCAAACATGGACCATGGAGCAATGGAAGAAGGTGGCCTGGTCTGATGAATACACAGTTTGTGTTACATCGTGTGGATGGCGGTGCATTGTTTACCTGGGGAAGAGATGGCACCAGGATGAACTAGGGCAGGGCTGCCCAACTCCAATCCTGGGGGGCCGGAGCCCTGCACATTTTTGGTTTTCCCCTCATTTAACACACCTGATTCAACTACTTGTGTTAATTACCACACAGCTCTTGAGCTGAATCATTTGTGATGGAACAGGGAAAGAACTAAGCTACACAGGACTCCAGCCCTCCAAGCCAGTGGAGGCAGCGTGATGCTCTGGGCAATGTTCTGCTGGGAAACCTTGGGTCCTGGCACTCGTGAGGATGTTACTTTGGCACGTACCACCTACCGAAACATTGTTGCAGATCAAGTGCACCCCTCCATGGCAACAGTATTCCCTGATCACAGTGACCTCTTTCAGCAGGATAATGTGCCCTTCTACGCTGCAAGAATTGTTCAGGAATGGTTTGAGGAAGATGAAAAGCAATTCAAGGTCTTGACATGGCCTCCAAATTCCCAAGATCTTAATCCGATTGCGCATCTGAGCTACTTGAACTACTTCAGGTTTTACAGACTACTTTAAAATGGAAAGGCTCCTGTGCTTGGCTGAATCAATCAGTTCTTCTTGTGTTTTGACTGGTTTGTTTCATTGATTGAAAGACTCATCCAACTGTGTCACATTAACATTAGCAGCACATGCATGATTATAGGAGACTGACCAATCAGCACACAGCAAGAACTTGGTGCTAAAGTATAATCCAGGTCCTTTTAATGTAATTTTTAAATTATTTTAGTTTTAATTTTGAAAGGTGGATTGCAAATCCTGTCCTACCCCCAATATTAAATTTGCCTTCATTCACTTTACATTTAAATTGAATTGCATCATCGCTGGAGGAGGGGAGGAGGGGGTCTCAGAGCAGGGGGGATTTCCCTTTGGTAAATTTTGAAGTGGACCCCTTGCCGTGATGGGCCATGAGCCCTTCTGCTATTGGTGCCAGTCCAAATTTCAAACTCTGTCCTACATCACTGAGTTGAATGATACTAAAAGGACTATAACGATTTTTCTTCTTCTTTTTTAATCAATAACTTTATGCTATAATATGTTCTGAAACTGAAAAAAACAGAGAAAAGGAAAGATTTCAAAACTGAAAGAATATACTTCATGTGCTGTTATAGTTGTCACCCATGTGTTACGAAAATCTCCCTTTTCTTGAAATAAGATACGGAAAGCATCCCATAGCAGCACTGGTTTGCAAAATCAATAAGTTTTACAAGAGCAATGTAATCAGTCTAATGTTCGGCTAGTAAACATCATTGCATGTTTAGCTGAAATATTAAATAATGCCCTTGAAAATTAGATCAGTTTTCTGAGACAAGGGAACACGTGGTCCAATTGCAAAATTAAACTTAGTTTGACCTAGCTCCAGCTGTTTTATCGGACGTGCTATTCTACCCAAATTAGCATGGGTGCTGCATGTAGCGGGCATCCAATCTTTCACAGCCCTGCCGAGGTGTTCTTTGGAACTTGTGACAAATACAGGTTAGATGTATTTGAACACATGTTGATATCAGGTTCTTATACTTTACAAGTATGTTTCTGAACAGATCGTGCAGGCATTTTATTGAAAGCAATGGGATTCTTTCAGTGACTATATCGCAAGATAAAACGGCTTGTATTTCTTAATAATGAAAATAATAAAAATCACGTTCAGGGTAAGAATAAATCCTATGTCGTAAATGAACGTGACGCGCTCCTAATTGCACTTTGCCTTTAAATCTGAAT
Organism: Brienomyrus brachyistius; assembly: GCF_023856365.1. Lineage (NCBI taxonomy): Eukaryota > Metazoa > Chordata > Actinopteri > Osteoglossiformes > Mormyridae > Brienomyrus > Brienomyrus brachyistius. The sequence continues at coordinate 12,667,381 of NC_064543.1, read as the reverse complement.
TCACTTGGACTTCGACGTCACTGTAGGCGGGGAAGATGCTCAAGACGTGATTGGACTAAAATGATCAAATGACTTCCTGCTGGTAAAGTACGGCGCTGTCCTTCATCTAACAGATACAGACACGCTGACATTCCGTCGCAGTTCGGCCGTTTAAGCAGCATTGTTACGAACATCTCACTTCGACATGGGACTCACAAGCGACCCAGTGTACCAGACCCTGGAGCAATGGTACAAATCCAGTGCTGGCAATCTCAACATGAGGCAGATGTTTGATGCCGATAAGGAACGATTCAGCAAATTCAGGTAAATACAGGACAAGCTTTTCAGTGGTTGAGCAATAACGTATATGAAAACACGCACGTTGGTGTATTTCTGAATTGTAAACTAATTAATTAGGCTAGATGAACAGTAATTAGTATGTGTGTTTAGGCATAGGAAATGCCAGATTGAAGTTTAAAAGAACAGTTTATAACATCTGGTGAAAGTATCTGTTTTCTGTGCATGTCTGATGATAAATTTTGTAATCTAATGTAATATTTGTTGTTCCGCTATCTTGTTACATCGTGTCAAGTTCACGTGCGTCCATTAGCAGTGCTGCGCTGACGTGTGGGCGGGGCCTGCGCTTCAACCTGTTAAAATGCTTTTAGAAATGCGTCTCAAAATCATTTTAACAATTCGCATTAGGATTATTACGCTTGCTGCTTTCCAGGGTCTCTGGATTAAATTTAAGGGGGAATTTGTAAATATGTGGGTTCCGTTTTTCTAAACAAGTCCGTAATTAAAATAACATTTGACGCCTGGGATATTGTCAGTCATGTTTGCAAATTTATAGCAAGATGATAATAAATGCTTTAAACACGCCAGCTTCCTGTTAATGTTGGGAAAAACGGGGGTGTTTGCGTAAGACACGCAGCCTCATTTGTGAGATTCCTGGCACGTAACTCCAGACTCGTCTTCATAAAAATCGGTCAATAAGCAAAATGCAAACACCGAGGGCATTGTTTCTCTGCCCTGTTCCCAAAGAGGGCATTTAACGAGTGGATGCACATTCGCCACGCGAGAATGAGTTTGTCCAATGTGTTTATGTAGCGAAAAATAAGGCCGTTATCCGCGGGCGCCATTGCCCAGGTCCCCATCGCGTCATCGGCCATTCATTCTGTGCTACGTGCGGCTCGGCACAACAGCGGGTGCGAGGAGAGGCAGCGCGCACAGGCAGCGCGCACAGGGCCCTAAGACCCCACTGTACCTTCACACTACAGCAAAGACTTAGGAACTCTAGTTTGTCAAAGGTTTTAATGGCGTACATGCATGAGCGTTGTATGATGCTTCATTTTATGGTTAATAATTTGCCAATAACGAATCAATGTCCACTGTCTACAACTGATATACAATTTCCTCTGTATGAACAGTATCACTCTTGAGACTGACGATGGTGACATCCTGCTGGATTACTCTAAGAACCTTATCGATGAGCAAGTCATGAAGATGTTGCTGGAGATGGTAATAAACTCATTTTACAAGCACCGTATTACTCCGCGTACCAGTGTGACCCGGGTGATCATTCTGGTGGTCTAGTCTGGGAAGAAATGCAGGACCGTAATGACCTGCCGAGACTCTGGCAATACTGAGCGATTAAACAGCGATTGAACTGTCATTCTTTATTAATCTAAGTCATCTTTTTATCCGTGCTGTCAGAGTAGTTTAGTCCCTCTTCAGCATGCCCATTGGGTAACCTGATGAACAGAAATGCTTTGAACCATAAAGATTCTGAAATAATAGTGTTATTTTCTGTGCTTTGAGTTGTCTATTGTGAACACTGGTTATGTGCTGATAAAACAGAAAGGTGGGGCGTCTTTTAATCTGCTGTCGTTCCCATAAAAACATACTTTGTGCGCATATCTAGTTTGCAGCTTTAAGGCAGGGATCCCCATTTCTGGTTCCTTACGGTAACACAGTTTAGATTTCCCAGTTCAAACATACCTGCTAAACCTGCCAGCTAACTGGTGAGCTGAATAAGGTGTTTGAGCAAGGAAATCTTAAAATTGTGTTACAGGCTGCCCGCCCCCCCAGGCCCAGAATTGAGGAATCCTAAACTAAATTATCCATCTTTATATCACCTGGTCCCAACCACATCCCCCCAAACTTTTGAAGGATAACTGGAACAGATATAATGAGGCTGCCTGGACCACAGTCATTAAAGTAACACATTTTCGGGCCATAAGGGATGTTCTTCAAGAGCCAAAAGCCTTCCCATTTGCCCCAGAGTTCTGTCAGAGGGTCCAGTTTGGTTAGATATTAGTCCTGTGCCCCTGTGAATATTTTCTTTTAATATTAAAAGTAAGTTTTCCACTTCTCTGATTATCTTGTTCCGTTTCTGTACAGGCAAAGTCCAGAGGCGTGGAGGCAGCGAGGGAGAGGATGTTCACTGGCGAGAAGATCAACTTTACTGAGGTACCTGGAGAGATAAGGATGGTTTTAAACATTATTAGTGGTCTCTTTATGATGAAAGGGTAAATATTTAGTGACTTTAATCCTATTTTCTGCATTGACCATACCTCTTTCTTTTTGTTTTTTAGCCTTCAGCACTGCTTGCTTCTGTAGGGACGTTTTTCAGTCTGTCTTTAACGTGTGAAACACAGGTTGTGCAATTGTGTGTCTTGCAAATCCAGATTACATGAGAAGGGAGAACCTTCCAAATGCATTGGACCATTATATTTGCTTATGTAACGTGCAGCAGAAATCGCAGCAAGTCGCATTTTAAAATCCTAGATTTGTTTGACATTGGAATTATTTCTCTGAAAAGTGTCACGATATGGGCACCTTCCCTAGAGCCCATCTGATAAGTTGTGACGCTGTGCAGAATAGAATTGATTATATTCACCCGCAAAGTCATAACTGGATTTATGTCGTCAATAATACCCGTCAACTAGCACAGTGTTTCCCAGTCCAGTCCTGGGGGGCTGTGCTTAGTCAAAATATAGACTGTCTGTGGATCCCTGAGGATCGGACTGGGAAACCCTGGTGCGGCATATGAATTGATTAATCGTGAGAGACTTCTATAACCCGGCCTGTACCTCGACTTCCTCCTGCTCCATGCCTGGATAGGGCCGTGCCGTCCTTCACATTGCCCTGAGGAACCGCTCCAACACCCCTATTCATGTCGGTGGGAAAGATGTCATGCCTGACGTCAACAGGGTCTTGGACAAGATGAAAGGTTTTTGCCATGTAAGTTGGATATTATTGTAGTGAAGGTTTCACAGATGTCTATTTTGCTAAATGTTGGCGTGCTTTTCCAGCTCATCTGTTGCATCAGGCGACAGTATTGAAATATTTTGTGAAACCTACCAAAAGCATTATGAACTGTACCACACTGCTGCCTTGTTATGGTGGAGCTTCTTACCATTTGGTTTATTTTTAGTGGTGACCTTGAAGGGAACCTGTTTGCAAGGAGAATTTTATAATGTAAGATGAATGCAGATGAAGATTTGGAAGCACTAGCTGTTGAACTTAAGTCTTCTGTGTTTTATTCACAACAAAGAGAGTACGCAGCGGGCAGTGGAAGGGCTACTCCGGGAAGTCGATCACTGACGTCGTCAACATTGGTATCGGGGGATCTGACCTGGTGAGATTCTGTGTGTTCTGTTTGAGGTCTGCCTTTAGCAGGCCTGCATATGTTTACCCCGTACTGAGATTCTGTTTGGTGATGACGTGCTTGTTCCTTAGGGCCCCCTGATGGTCACAGAGGCTCTGAAGCCCTACTCTAAGGGTGGACCACGTGTGTGGTTTGTCTCCAACATTGATGGGACTCACATCGCTAAGACTCTGGCTGAGCTCAATGCCGAAACCACCCTCTTCATCGTGGCATCCAAGGTATCTGTCTTCTACCATCTTTTAGTTTTTCAATATGGGGATGCACCTACCTGTTACGCAAGCACAAAGTCCGCCTTTAAGAGCGATTCATGCAGCCGTCGATTGTCGCAACAATGCGAATGCGTCCATAGTGTATGTGCATTTGTGCTCATATGACAAGAAACGTGCACTTTAACTTTTATATGCTAATTCATGCTTCGTTTGCGGTCTAAAGGAAAAAATGCATGGTAATTTGTCATAACAGCATGATTGTACATAATACGTGAGCATTAACGTTGTTAAAACGATCAGTTTCCAAACATGTTGTTTTAAAGGTGAATGCACACTTGCATACCAGTTATTTTATATAAACAAGGATACATATAAGGACAAATATATCAGTGCTGACTAAGGTTTGTTGCACATTACGTCTGTCGCAGAAGCCAAGAGGGGTCATCCATCATTTTTAGGATTCATCTCAAGGTTGGCAAGTGTAAATATAGACATTGGTTTGGATTAATTTAGCATGTTACACTGTACTTTTTTAAGTAGCTGTAAAGCAAATATTTGAGTTGTGAAGCTTAGAATTATGCTTATAATGCAGCTCAATACAGACACACAGAGAAGTATTTTTCAAAGCCCTTCTTGGGGACTCCTAGATGGTGCAAATTTTTATCCCTGGGAGCTGGGAGGGAGCAAAATCATAGATGGTTTCGGAGGCCCCTAGTTTGAGAAACTCTGCTCCAGGTGTCTTTGTGTTGAGCTGCATTGTATAAGCGTATTTAGAGTATTGATTTCTAAATGTTTTGCTAATGGCATAAAATGGGGGTGCAGCGATGCTGAGAGTGAGGCGTTGGATTGTTGTTAATTTTGCTCTGGATCATCAGCTTAGTGGAACTTCTGCTTTGCAGTGTGAGGGCGTATTGACCGTTTCCTCTCGCCCCTTGAGATTCTTCATTCTTGAGGTGAACGGTGTTCCCTCTAGTGGCCATGCTTGATAAAGCAAGTGGAGCAGGCAGGAGAAATGGTGGGACTCCGCTTTGCAGAGACAGGGGCTGTACTGGAGAGAGAAGGAGAAAACGTCACCAGGGACCTGTATCACAAAGCTGGATTTTTGGGTTAGCAAGATAACTTGTTGGATTTTAGGTGCCCCAGTTTAAATGGACTTCGTCTTCGTTTACATTGAACCCAGACTGGCTTAAATCCAGCGATCTGGGTAACAAATGTAAGCTTTGTGATGCAGGCCCCAGTTCAGCATGCTTCGCCCAGCAGTAGCATTGCTTTGTTTTGTAATTTTAGTCAACGAGCCACTTGTGGAAGCACAAGTGTAGGAAATTGCTAATATAAAACGAAGCCACATGGCAGGCTGCTGTTTCAAATCCCCCCCCCCCCCCCCCCATGTGTCACACTAGGTTCTGGAATCAGGAAGTAACTTGAAAGCAGACAGTTTAAGGAGAGTTGTGGGGACATGTGACCCTGTCATGTTTCCATTAAGTGGGTCCATCCATCCCATACCCGTATCTGCTCAAATGCCCATGAATTTCATGAGTTTTGGAGCTGGAGGAGAAATTTGTATGTTTGGGTCCTGTGGTAAGAAATCCGCCTACGTTCAGCTCGGCTTCCTCCAGCGTACTAGTACAGTGGCTGGCTGCCAAATCCAAACCAGTGCACATGCAGAAATCATTCACTGAGACAGTGTGACTCAGCTTCCCCCCATGAGGAAACTGGCTGCCCTGAATTTGGTTATTCTTTAATAAAGGAAGGAATGTGGCCCTGTAATGAATCGGGCTCGCCTTATCAGCCCTGCTTCTCTGCATGTTTCAGCCAATAGTTACCGTATCTACCCTCGACTGAATCTGCTGGTTTCTTATCTTTTCAGTTTTATTTATTGCTTCTGTTATCTGTTTGAGATGTTTGTGGCGACTGTGAAACATCTACATATCTTCCTCCATGTGCTATTTCAGTTACATGTAGATAGATCCTTTGTCATTGCATATTGCATAAATGGGGAAAAAAGTCTATATGAGAACAGAACTAGCAAAAATGCAAATTACATCACAACTTTAAAGTGCATATCAATGATTATGAAATCCATGTCTGTGACATCACAGTGCAACAATGTATCAGATCTTAAAAGTCCATGTCTTGCTCATCCATCCTTTCTTTGCACTATATTATATTGGTGTATTATGTCATTGTATCAGTGCCTCGGTGTAATGTGAACCCCCCTCCCACATTCCCAACAACTTTAAATTGCCTTTTGTGGCCTAACCTGTTTGTGATATTTGGTAATTGTCAAAAATGAATTGTGTACAAATGTGTTTTTTGCTGCATTTCCATTGGTGTGTGTGTGTCTGTGTCTGTGTGTGTGTGTGTGTGTGTGCGCGCTGTGGCCTTCAGCTGTTGCCTGACTAGCCTCTTATGTTTCCCCCAGACATTCACCACTCAGGAGACCATCACAAACGCGGAGTCTGCCAAGGAGTGGCTGCTTAGGTCTGCTAATGATGTGAGTGATCTGGCCTGGGGATAGGGGAGGGGTGTCCCAGTACAAAACAAACACACCGTAATTAATTCCCCCCCCCTCCCCTCTGTCCACAGCCTTCTGCTGTCGCCAAGCACTTTGTGGCACTGTCCACCAATGCGGTGAGTGTCACGCTGCTCCTCTCTATTCATAAACCCATCAGAACATAATCTCCTGTCTGGGTGATCGGTGCTCTGTGAGGTTCACCCTGGATTTGTTCCTCCTCTTTCAGCCCAAAGTGAAGGACTTTGGGATCGACACAAACAACATGTTTGAGTTCTGGGATGTAAGTGGCCTGTGCTTTTCAAGCAGACACATTATCGTCTCCATTTTTGAGTGACTGACATTACAGTTAATGGAACTGAACTGCAAGATTCATATCAATTGTTATTCGTATGATAGAGATGCTTATTTATCCTGCGCTTCTATAAAAATATTCCTATTGCTACTTTGTATGTATATTATTATCACTGTAACAGATACTGCAGCTGTCCTCTTTTGACTGCGTGCATTTTTTCCCCTCCAGTGGGTTGGTGGACGTTATTCTCTGTGGTCGGCAATTGGGCTGTCCATTGCCTTACACATTGGTACGTTACTAATTGTCAGTCATTATCACTCAAGAAACCCCCCCCACAGGGAGATTTTGGATAGAGTCAATGACTGAAGCATTGGATTATTCACTCGTTTTGACCTTGCTAATCAAGATTATGAACGTTATTGTTATCTGAGTGTTTCTTTTGATGAATATTTGTTTGGCCCGTATAGATACTTTATCAGAGGTCTTTGTCTCTTCTTCCTTCTCCAAAGGCTTTGAGAACTTTGAGCAGCTGCTTTGTGGAGCTCACTGGATGGTAGGTACCTATGTTTAAGTCCCGAAGTACCCAACATGTTGTGTAATTTTCGCCCCTGTCCTACTCGTAAACGGAGGAATCTGCTTAGCTTTTCTAAAAAATCAGTTTCCGAAACCTTTTCCATAAAAATCAATGACTGTCAGAAATCTACCATCCACTTAAAAAATGTAAATAATTTGCTGGATATTTAATTAATGATGGCGTAGATGAACATGCCCGGTATATGGGGCATACAAATACCAGTTTGGCATCGCCAACTGAAACGACTCCTGCCATTTACTTTGAAACTGGTGAAAGAAGAGAGGCTGTGTATCGGAGGAGAGGGTGCAGAAGGATCCCATTTTTCTAGCAGACGTCTGACCGGGCTCCCCCCTCCCCCACAGGATAACCACTTCCGCAGCGCCCCCTTGGAGAGCAATGTCCCTGTGCTGCTGGCCCTACTAGGGATCTGGTACATCAACTTCTTCCAGGCGGAGACTCATGCCCTGCTACCCTATGACCAGTACATGCACCGCTTCGCCGCCTACTTCCAGCAGGTCAGTGTCCCGGGACAGCGATGGTGAAGTTGCAGTGTTGGTGTGGGCGTGAGCCGTGTGGCAGCTCTCCTAAACGGGCTCCACTGCGGACTGCTGGATGTGGGCATGTCCTACAAGTCCCTCGTACGCCTGCAGTTTACACCATGAGAGAAAAAAGTCCAAGATGCAGTTTGGTTTTGCTTTATTGGCCTTGGCTGAAACCATGTGTAGCCTGGCTTATATGTATGAGTGATCATTTTGCGGTGTGTGCTCTGCAGGGCGACATGGAGTCCAATGGCAAATATATCACCAACCAGGGCAAGCGTGTGAGCCACCACACCGGGCCCATCGTGTGGGGGGAGCCTGGGACCAATGGGCAACACGCCTTCTATCAGCTCATCCACCAGGGTAAGCTGCCAGCAGGGGGCGCTTCCGCTTCACTGAGCAGAACGTGCCTCCACAGGGGTGTCTGATCCCACATTCGGGTAACGGTAGTGTAGCTGTTAAGGTTCTGCCGCGCCACCGGATGGATAGTTAGTCCAGCTCCTGGGCTGCTCCCGTGTCCTGAGTGAAGTGCTTTACCTTCGCTTAAGGTGTGTAAAGCAAGAAATCTGTATGCCGTGTTCCCTTTGCATGACACTGCCAGGCGTCTCTGCTTGACTTTCCTTAAGTCAGGCAATTCAATTACATTTCCTTTTTTATTGCACTGTGGCAATGGCAGCTTTTTTGGGTGAATTGACACTGATTAGGCCATTCGTTGTACCCCAACCCCTTTCAGGAACACGCATGATCCCGGCCGACTTCCTCATGCCGGCCCAGAGCCATCACCCAATCAGGGACAACCTACACCACAAGGTGAGCGCATCCAAGCCCGGCCTGAGCAACCACACCATCTCCATGGAAACAGAAAACATTCAGCCACAGCAGGACAAGTGTGAGTTCAGAAATAGCACAGGGTCAATACTGGGAATCCATTTGGAACAGAGACGGTGGTGATTAGGCAGCACACCACTGTCAAACTAAGGTGAAAGTTACCCTATAGTGCCTACCGAAGCTTATAATTTATCATGCTCATCCAATGTAATTGAAATGTGGACCTCTGCCTAAATCAATGTGGTCACTTTGATGGAATTATCAATACACATTACAGGACTCTTTATGTGATGATGCATTTTATCTGGTCCTTTAAATAACCCAGTAAGTTTAACAATTTCACCCCTACCCTTTCTAAAGAAATAAAGCAAGGATTACTATTTTTATACGACTCCCATAATATTAGCACAATTCTGTACTTGTTGAGCTACAGGAGCTATTAATCTGTGTGTATGACTTAACTCTGCTAATAGCTGTAGTGTAGAGCCCTTTGTAATGAACAGCGCCATGTTGGTATGGTGCTCTGGCCGGCTGGGATTTGCAGTAGGTGTTTTTGGGTTGGGTGGGTGTACAGTGCAGCCGCACTGGGGCCCACAGAAACAGGGGGCCCCCCACAGAGTGTTGATGGGGCCTCTTTGCAGGAAGGATCAAGAGGCCCTTGGTCTATTAATTTAAATTATGAACTATAAAAGTTCATAACGTATAACTTCACAGAGATGTGTGGTCCATCTGAAAATGTTTAACCATTAGGGATCAGAGGCTTTGAGCTCTTGGATATGTGTCCAGAAATGAGGACGGCCCCCCACCCCCAAAAAAAAATAAAAAAATGTTGCACTGGGGCCCATCATATGAAGCGTATACCACTGGGCTCAGCAGCTACTGCAGGAAGTTAAACGTGGTTTTCGTGACTGTCCAGGCTTTCTAACACGCTGTCTTTCATTGGTTCTGCAGATCCTGATCGCCAACTTCCTGGCCCAGACAGAGGCTCTGATGAAGGGCAAGACTGCAGAAGAGGCCAGGAAGGAGCTGGAGGGAAGCGGCATGAGTGGAGAACCTCTGGAGAAGCTTCTGCCCCACAAAGTGAGTAGCTTATGGGGAGCTGCAGCAGGACAGCAAGCAGGCGGGTACTGGCTAATGCCACGTGTTCTGCTGCTCTGTGAGCACTAGCCTTTTGGTTAAGAACGTTTAAGACAGTTTGTGGGCAATCTACTGGTGTAGCTTTGATATGCCAGAACTCTTAAGTGCTGCTGTGAAATGTTCAGCTGTGTACATGGATTATTGGAAAAATAAATCCTGGATTTGTTCTCGAGAGACTTTAAAGATTACACGAGTGTGATGTCTCACAGGGTACTATGTGGGGTTTTCACTCTGTGAATCTGTACTTCAAGGTTTTCCAAGGAAACAAACCTACCAACTCCATAGTGTTTAGGAAGCTGTCACCGTACATCCTGGGGGCACTTGTTGGTAAGTGTGGGTAGACTTGGGTTTACGGTTTTGGATATCTGGTTTTGGATATCTGGTTCTGCATCCATACATATTCAGTGTTGTAGCTTTACTACTGCAGGGATGGCAAATCTTATCCGCAAAAGACCGATGTGTATTTAGGGGTAACCATTAGGTCAGCTGTTCAAACCCAGGTATGAGGGCTCTTCAGCCAATCTGTCCTCTAATTAGTAATCTAATTAGGGAGCGAAAACCCGTATTCGCACCGGCCCTTTCTGGGCAAGACTGGCCACCCCTGAAGTACTGACTCGATTTAAGTAATTGTTATAATTGCACGTCTACATAGCCATAACTTTACAATTTTTATTATTATTTTTTTTTATCTTTTCACAAACAAAAACCTGAAATGCATTTCCTTACAGCTATGTATGAGCACAAGATCTTTGTGCAGGGAGTTATGTGGGAGATCAACAGTTATGACCAGTGGGGGTGAGTTTGAGCTCTATACAAAAGTTCATTTTTCCAAAGAAACCTTGATACTTGCTGTTATAAAGGCCTTTGATGTGGGGAAAGAAGCGTAATTTCACTGGCTGGTGTCTGGTGCCTCCCGACTGCCTGCTTCTAGGGTCGAGCTGGGAAAGCAGCTGGCGAAGAAGATCGAGCCGGAACTGCAGGACACGGCGGAGGTGCACACGCACGACTGCTCCACCAACGGCCTCATCAACTTCTTCAAAAAGAACTATGCTTAAGCCCCACCTCCCTCCAGACACCAGGGCCCAGTCAGCCAATGAGAATCAGCGCTTTGACACCTTATCCAGCACCGCCCAGTAGTGTAACTGAGGAAGAGCACTTTAATAGTCTGTGTCTGTGTATTGTGAGTCCTCACTGTACTTGTAAGCGATAAGGAAGAAGCCATTGTCACCTTTGTAGGTGTAATGTTAAAATGCCTCCCCCTCTTCTTGTATCTCTGGCTCCATAGTAACATTGTGACCGACCACAGTAAATGTTTACGTGCTTAAAAAGCCTGATGTGTTGTGATTTTCATCATCAGTGACTGAACTCTGCTGCTACCTGCAGCTGCTCAATTTATTCATCTAGACCCTCTGAATCATGGGTCACGCCATTGACTTTGGTGAGCCATTAAAACACTGGGCTGCAGCCCCTCTGCTCGCCACTAGGTGGGGCAACCCACTAGGACATTGGCAGGGGGGGTCCAGGACCTTGGACCTTGCAGGCAGGAATTGGTCCCTCCCTCTAGCTGAAATGAACCTGTATGGACAGTTTCTGGAGTAGGAAAAATAACAGAACAACTTATGTCAGCAAATTAGGGGCTAGTTCTCAAGCACTACAAAATATGCTGATCTAGTGTACATTCACTTTATATACATATAAATACAATAAAAAGATGCACATAAGTCAGTAATTTTAGTTTATCATATTTTAGCACCTGAACTGTAACAAAAAAACTCTTTAACCCAAGTAATGATCCAGGTTTTAGGAAAATGTCACGTAAGCTGTGGTATCTTGCTTTAGTCTTAAATACATTATTAACTATAATATTTAGAGTCTTTCTTTAACCAAGTGCCAGATACTGATGCCTGAACATTCCAGTTTATCAGATAAGCATCACTGTTCAGTTAGTCACAGGCAGTCACATACTTCCATCTAAATATAATCAAAAATGCAGTGTTGCTAAAAATTTAAATGGGAGTTAAAATAGTGCAGCTTGTGTAGGGATCGAACCCGGGTCCCTGGTGGGGTCATTCAGTTATACCTGTGAGGCAGCCTCCTGCTGCTGTCAAAGTCTAGCTGTATAAAAACCAGCTATGAATACGTATCTGAAAGACATCCACCTTTGAAGAATTACCTGAAGGACTAAAATCAGAATGAATCCGGGGATGTGTGACATACAGCTTTGGTGTTATTTTTGGAGGGCATGCTAGAGGCGGCTGTTGCGAAGCGAAATGTGCAGTTTCCTTCAGGTCAAATCTGCTCGCCACAGAGGTAAATCGGGGCCCCTGCGATCCCCGGACTCCATTTCTTCTGTCTCTCTTGGCGTCCCCGTGGACGGAAAGGGCCGCTGGCCAAGACATTTCAGGGTGATTCCCACGATCCGCTGCTGGTATCGCCGCCATGTCAAACGGCTGTGCTCATGTTACAGCTTTATCGTAATACCCTATTTTAGGCTCCGCAGAGAACCTGGGATAACTCCGCGACAGAAGCCGTTCGATTTGCTGGGAGTGGAGCGGGCACAGTGCCCACTCAAAAGCAGCCTCGGAATGGGCATGGCTACGGGTTTCGGATAAGGTTACCGTTTTGACACTGGATACTTTGATGGCGGAACTGGTTTTGTGCAGCCTGAAGAGCATAAAACCATCCCCTGAGAAGTGCGCAGTGACTGAACGCCCAAAGTGCCAAACCTCGGGTCCTCTGTGCCAATCATTCACTCCGTGTTCGGCCTGACATGACGCCGTAAAGTGTTTGCACAGCGTCATGCTGTGAGGACATGAAGAGTAATTAACACCTGCCAAAGCAGTGGATGGTAATCGCTTCAGAAACCTGAAAAACAAAAACCAGGCCACAGCCTGAAAGTGATACAGAGAATAAATGTGGTCAGACTGCCTTAATCCATAAAGCATTTTAGAAACTGCAATCAATAAGCAGTATTCTTTTTAAAGAGACTGAGAGGCAACAGTCTTTGAACTGTCCTGCGTGTGATTGGGCGCGTGCGTCATGTGACAGACTGGCATCCCTTGAAGGGTGTTCCCCTGCTTTGTGCTCAGTGCATTCTGGGATAAGTCCTGAGATCACCATGACCTTGCATTGGATAGTTACGGAAAATGGATAGTGGATGGAAAGGCAGATGGCTTCTATATTTATTTCACATATAACTTCACACACAGTTAATTTTAGTTCAACAGCTCGTCTTGGCAATCACTGACGGGAAATGGTTTAACTGTCTAATCCGAAACAACCAATTTTGTTTTTCATTAAGTAGATGTCAGAATTTCAAAAGATGTGAAACTCGTGTCCAAACAGGACCTTAAGATTCACAACCTTGAACCTGAGTATGCAGGTAGTGCCACCACAGTGCTGTAATTAAGGACCATTCAGGATTTCTGTCTGCCTGTCTGTACTTCTGCAGAACCAAGAAAACAAGTAACCTCAAACAGCGGTGATGGACTAGACAACCTTGTTGCCTGGCAACTACACATTAGTCCAAACAAGTTATCCTTTGTTATTCCCTGCTCTGGAGGGTGAAACAAGAAAACATGAGTTTGCGTTATTCAAAGGGTGGGTAATTTTGAAAGCGGAAACTCTTCCCAGGGGATTTGCTGATGATCGCAGTGCAGCTGTAAGGAAAGGCAAGTTGCAACTGGAGACAAACATTTGTGACACATAACTGGCTTTTAGTAAACCACACTTTTGGTGGCCGCAGCTTCACAGTACGAAGTGCAAGATATCACCAGGGGTGGGAAGTCCAGGTTGAGAAAGTACAAATCCAGACCAAGATTTTATTCCAACCAACCAGTTGAGCTTCTTGCTGACTGTGACTCTTTACCCTCAACTTTTTGGTTGGAACAAAATCTTGGTCTGGATTTCTACTTTCTCAACCTGGACTTCCCACCTCTGGATATCACAGAGGAATGTTTGAATGTTGACGAAACAGCTACAGATGTTACCTGCTATCATACAGCTGGACAGTATGCTGGAGCTATTCAGGTTAAACGTGATCATGACGTGTCTGTCTGTGGCTTGTTATTGGCTGCTTCAAACAGAAACCTTCCTCGTTGCGCTAAGCTGTCATGATAACCATAACCAACACCTTTTATTCTGTATCAAATTAAAATATCTAGAGAAAAAGTATTTGGAAAATATATTTGTACAGGTATACAAAAAGAATGATCCTGGGATTGACGCCTATTTGTTTGCGTAATTTAGTTGGTTACTTCAGTTAGTAAACACAAAACATTAGTCATCGGGGTTAATAGAGGTTGATAATCCTCCACAATTAAGTCATTAGCCGGTTGGATGGAAACAGCATGTCTCTGTACAGACCAACAGTACTTAGAGTGTTTTCACTTCATTTATTCCTGGATAAAAAAACACTTTATACTGGAGAATTACAGCGTCCACGTTGTCAGCTTGCCATTAAGCATTGCGACATCACAGCTCCCCCTCTGGCCGAAAGGCTCCACTGCGGTTATTCTGCATTCACTGTAGCAACCTGCCCGAAGTCTGAACTGAGGTTCCCCCTGCACACTGAGTGAGTTATGGGGTCCTTGGGAAGCTCCCAGGTTCATCAGATGCCGGAACCCCCATGGTTGGGGGGGGGGGGTTCTGGAGCTTGTCCTGGAAGCTACAGGCACAAGGCAAGGAAAAACCCAAGATGAGACACCAACCCTATCACAAGGGATCCATAAATATACATACAGTGCAAATATCTATATATTTTTAGATTTTATAAGTACATTTATGTATGTACATTATATGGACAATAGTACTGGGACACCTGGCTATTACACCTACAGGAATTTTTATGGCATCCCATTCTAAATCCATAGGTATCGATATGGAGTTGCCCCCCCCAGTGAAGCTATAACAGCTGCCACTCTTCTGGGAAGGCTTTCCACAAGATTTTGGAGTGTGTCTGTGGGAATTTTTGCTCATTCATCCAGAAGAGCATTTGTGGGGTCAGGCACTGATGTTGGACGTGAAGGTCTGGCTCTCAGTCTCCGTTATAGCTCATCCCAAAGGCTTGGGCCAGTCAAGTTCATCCACTCCAAACTCACCCCACCCTGTCTTTATGGACCTTGCTTTGTGCACTGGGGCACAGTCATGCTGGAACAGAAAAGGACCTTCCTTCCCCAAACTGTTCCCACAAAGTTCGAAGCATAGAACTGTCAAAAATGTCTTGGTATGCTGAAACATTACGAGTTCCCTTCACTGGAACTAAGGGGCCAAGCCCAGGTCCTGAAAAACAACCCCATATCTTTCACAAATGTTTGCAAACCTGACTGCATGGCTAGGTGCTTGATTGTATACACCTGTGGCATTGGGTCTGAATGAAACACCTGAATTCAACGATTAAGAGGAGTGTATCAGTGCCTTTGTGCATATAGTGTATATGCATATATATTTTTATATACAGTCATGTGTCACTTAATGATGGGAACACATCCTGAGAAATGCATCACTAGGCAATTTCGTCATTGTGCAAACATCATGGAGTCTTCTTACACAAACCTAGACAGTGTAGCGTACTATACACCAAGGTAAACTACAGTAAACTTTTTATTTACAATCAGAAAATAGAAAAAGTACACTCTCTAATATAATGATAAAAAGTACAGTATAGTAAATACATAGATTAATAAAGTCATTTATTATCATTATCAAGTATTACGTACTGTACATAATTGCATGTGCTGTACTTCTATGTGACTGACAGCATTTTCGCTTTGTTCACACCAACATCACCACGTGAGTCATGCGTCATTCCACGAAATCACTAGGCTATAGGAATTCTTCAGCTCCATTTTAATCTTCTGGGACCACCATTGTATACGAGGTCTGTCAGTGACCAAAATGTCGTTATCCAGTGCACGACTGCATAATTAAAATATACGCAGTGGGTTAATTTGGTGATTAATCTGACAAATTATTAAAGCTTATTCTTTTTAAACGGACTTATTTGCACAAATGGCAGATCATCAGGGTGAAAGACTAACAGTAGTGGTCACTGTGGATTCCGCAGCCTAGAGGCATAGCGCAGTATCTCATTCATAGTCACGCCCGCGGTGCCTCACAGCTTTCTATTGTAATAAAGGAGAAATAACAGCCGGACAAACAAAAACAAAGTTCATTGGGATGTTTAATAGGTCTGCTGGTTGGGAACACCGTGCTAAGAGGCCCTGGCGAGTCTGCAGCGCCTGCATGGCTGAACCTTTGAACCACACAGGCTTCCATTTTGTTAACTCATAAAGCAAGGAACAAAATGTCAAATGTCATTCGACTCCCATAATGCATCAGAGACAAACACCAGTGTCCAGGCCTCTGATGCTTTGTGGTCATTTTTTTTTCCCCCTCCTGCTATTTTTCATGTAAAATTCCTGAGTTTCCACATTTTTCTGCATTCCACACAAACAGAACTGGGACCCTATAGGTCGCGGAATGCGGCCTCCGAGTCAAACTGTGCACCACTTTCCCATGACTGCTGAAGTTATACAAAGGTTAGTCTGAATTGCTGCGAGGGGAGGAATCGTGCGGCCCTGGGGGAGGAGCCACTGCGGCCCTGGGGGAGGAG
The DNA here is from genome assembly GCF_023856365.1 of Brienomyrus brachyistius. NCBI lineage: Eukaryota > Metazoa > Chordata > Actinopteri > Osteoglossiformes > Mormyridae > Brienomyrus > Brienomyrus brachyistius. The sequence continues at coordinate 12,651,022 of NC_064543.1, read as the reverse complement.
CCACTGCGGCCCTGGGGGAGGAGCCACTGCGGCCCTGGGGGAGGAGCCACTGCTGCCCTGGGTGGTCCTCGGCCCGTGATGACGATGACCTTGTCAGGACCATCTTTGACTAGGTCAACCCTGGGCCGTGACCTCCGCCACAATCAGGCTTTTTAGACAAGGCCACCACTGCTATATAATGGACCAGGCGGACAGATGTAGGTGCCTTTGGCCTTTCGGTTTGATTTGTCAGCTTTACAATAAAAACAGTGTTTATTGGATTGTGCTCTTTTTGTGCAGCCATTTTTCTAACAGCCAGCATAGTCCCACCTCCATCTCTCTTCACGACAGCCAGGCATTATTAGTTTTTATGTTTTTATATCCAAACTCTCCCTGATTGCACCCTTTGCCTAATTAATCATTTCAACGGGTGGCAGCCTCTTCCCTGCATCACGTTCCACGACTCTCTCCATACATAGGCTACAGCTCTGACACCTCCCCCGGATACTGACCAATCGTTTCTGTCCATATATCTTCTTCCAATCAGGTACCTTGTGCGACTATCCTGTAAAAGGTCTGCTGGCGTCATGCATCATTGAGATTTACCTACCCGGGTGGGATCAACCAACCAGGTCACAAAGTGCCACCCACTTGCTGTGGAGAAATTATGAGTCGGGGGAAGGGGGTGGCAGTGATCATACAACTAAACAAATAGGGCTTTTAATTTAATGGCTACAAGGGTGAAAGGGCTCAGGACACCATCTATTCTAAGCATCTTAAAAATAGTGTTCCACGCAACTCCAAATAATTGATAGAGCAGTGGGTAGCGTGTCACTGGAAGACACTGCCAGTATCACAAGGGGGTTACTGGTTCTCAGAAAATCCATCAGAGTTCTTTCAAGCGAAGCACCAGTATTGTTCCAATAAAAATATTCAGTAGTTTAAGTGGCTCAAACTTTATGCAAGCTTCTTACTGTAATATATTATAACATCATTTCTGGCTTGCACTAAATCCAGTGGGATGAGTGCTTGCAGACACCGCTTCCATAGCAACCAGCGCAATCGACTGCGTAAAGATCAGCCAACCGTGGTTCAGCTTTGGCTGGAACGCCTGCCTGGTATCACAGAGCACCGCTGCGCCACTAGCAGCTGTGATCTAGGGCTTACACTCAAAGACAGAACTCTATGCGTCTAATCTGATTCCCGCTTTTCAAATATGTCAAGCAGATTATGGCATTACAGCACTGAGGGCCTGCCAGCGGTCATCTGCCGAGATCTTCGCCTCTGGACTTGCAGATGTTATAGCTCTCTGCAGAGCTGGACTGGTCATTTGGCATACCGGGCATTTCCCCGGTGGGCTGAGGGGTACATGGGCCAGCAGAATTCATTGTGGGGAACCCCAAGTTCCTGAGTCGATTTTTAATCCCAGCGCAGCCCTGGCTCACTCTAGGTCAGTGTTCCCAATCCGGTCCCCTGGGACTCACAGCCAGTCCACGTTGTTGCTTCTTTCCGAGCTCCCTGCCAGATAGTCTATTTTTGAGAGGGAGCAAAAACCTGGACTGTTGGTGGGTCCCCGAAGACCAGATTGGGAAACAGTGCTCCAAACCAAAAACGTCTATGGAGAAAGGCCACAAAATTAATGCCAATAGGAAAGTACTTCAGTCGAGACCCTAAGTGCTCATTTTGACTGCAACCCTACATGTTTTGAAAGTCTAACTGATCTCAATTTCTTGCCACATAATGCTGAGGCAGGAATGATCAGTTGTGGCTGATTGCTTTGAATGAGAAGATTTAATTAATGAAAAGCCCCCCCTCAAGGCTACTGCAAAACACCCCAGAGCTGAATTTTCTCTCCGTCTCTCCACAGCCATTCCATATGTAGAACAGCAGCGGGTCTACTGCATTGACGCACTAAATAATGCAAAATATGATGCAATGCTGGGTCAGCCAGCTTAACACACAATACATACTAAATTCCTGCTTGGAGAGAAAGCTGAAATATGAAAACTGAAGTATGAATGGAGAGTCCATAATGCATCTGAATTTAACCATGTATTCAAATCAGGGGCGGCAGAAGCATTTTGAATGTGGGGTGGACACTGGCATAAAATTACTATTTTTTGTTAAATGTGGGGGGGGTCCAAACGAATAATTATGAAGTGGGAGGGGGACACGCCACCCATGATTCAAATTTAAATCCCACTTTTCAGTCTGTTCGAACTCTGTGGATGTCATTAAAGGCTACTGGTCAGGTTGTTTCAGGCATGCATACTTATTTTAGAATTTCATGACAATTAAACCTCGCATGGCACCTTTAAAACTTGCCGTCTTGTCCCTATTTGATAGCCAATTTCAAATCAGATTGGCTGTGATAGCTTCCTGTAGGCATTTATGGAGAGACATAGGATATAATGTCTTACATCTCATCTCTACATACCTACCCATGAGCATAACACTGTAATGTTGGGAGAACAAAATAAGGAGGGGAGCAAAATTGAAGACGACGGTGAATTCAGCACGTTTCGTTGCTTTTCAAAGTCTGTTGCCTGCTGTGTGAAAATCTACTGCGCTCCCAGCTAGCTGGGGAGCTGGACCCTTTTCCTATGTAAGGGATCTCTTTCCCAAGTTAGTGCAAAATGCTACATTTCCAGGCAGCACCTTTCGAAGCCTATTCCTCTGCATGTTTGAAGTTCATAAAGATGAGGTGGAGAGAGCAGTTGTGGCATGCAAATTGCATGCGTCGTGATAAGATAATCCGTTACTAGTCCCACAAGTGGGAAATTTGCATCGTCGCGGCAGAAAGTGGACAGTTCAAGAATAGAGCAGCAAAAATGAACTACAATAGGATGAACACTATTTATGTACAAGTGGAAATGTATACATTTTAATATATGTACAACACTGTGGAATTGCACTCAAGAAATATTGCACATAAGAAAAACAGCCTGGTGTATTGGATGTGTGTGTGTTGTTAGTCTGTGTGTGTGTGGTCTGCTGCAAGGACTTTGTTATAAAGTCTGACAGCAGATGGAAGGAAAGAAAAGCTACCGAAGTGTGTTAACTTTCTCGCATTCGGCAAAACGAGCGGCTTGCTGCTAATTCAAGCGTAATGAATACTGTGATTAGCACGGAAATTACTGTCTACAAATGTCCGAGCGATTATGGAGCAGCATGCAGGGCAATATTTCCCGTTAATATTTGAGTAAAAGCCATCTGAAGGACATGCAGGGCTGCCAATTCTCACGCATCTGGTGTGGTACTCATGTTTTCTGACTCTCACGCTCAAGCAAGAAATCTTACAGCAAATCTGGATTATTCTGTTATGAACCTAGAATTAGCAACGTCAAAATAGTTGGGGTAGTTTGCAAACCCTACAAACTAGGTAAGATAATAAAACTCTTGCATACATGCAAATGCGTGTGCAGACTCGTCTCGAATTGAAAATCTCACTCCAACCAACTGAGCAAAGTTGACAACCCAGGTCTTGGGTGGACACAGCATCGGACCCTTGGTGTCTCCGCCTCACATATAAGAGATGTTTGCAGGAAAAGGAACAGACTAACTGCTGCTGAAGGCTGTTAATTGAGGAAGTATGCCTTGGGGTTTTGGAGAGCAATGTGGAGTTCTGCTGAAACTGCCTCTCCTTTGGCACACTTACACGCTTACCACCCCCCATGTAACAGAGCCAACCCCAGAACTGAACACGGAAAAGGCCCAGCTGTTGTCTATCAAAAAACAGTCTGAGAACCTGCCTATGCTCCCTCCACCCACACTTCCGCTTTCCTGCTCCATCCATCCATCCATTTTCTCTACACAATTCTCCTATTCAGGGTTGCAGATGCTACAGGCACAACACAGGGAATAAGCCAGGATGGGGCACCAACCCATACATATATGCAGCTGATTTTGATAACTCCAATTAACCGTTGTGTGCTTTTGGACTGTGGGGGCAAACTAGAGTTCTCAGAGGAAACCCCATGACGACTCAAGGGAGAACATGCAAGTTCCACACACATGGGGCTCCTGGCAGAGATTCATACCCTGACCCCAGAGGTGTGAGGCGACAGTATTAACCATCGACCCACCGTGAGACTTCCTGTTCCCAACACACTGTAGATTTTTGTCTGTATGATCTATAATAATTAGGCATCTGGGTACTCTGCCTTCTTCCTTGTGTTTCTTGGTTTACAACAATCCTGCATTAGACACACTGCTATGGAAGATGGCGGGACGGACAGATGGCGGGACGGGCAGATGGCGGGACGGATAGATGGCGGGACGGGCAGATGGCGGGACGGGCAGATGGCGGGACGGACAGATGGCGGGACGGACAGATGGCGGGACGGGCAGATCGGGGGTACGGGCAGATGGCGGAACGGACAGATCGGGGGTACGGGCAGATGGCGGAACGGACAGATCGGGGGTACGGGCAGATGGCGGGACGGACAGATGGCGGGACGGACAGATGGCTGGACGGACAGATGGCGGGACGGACAGATCGGGGGTACGGGCAGATGGCGGGACGGACAGATGGCGGGACGGACAGATCGGGGGTACGGGCAGATGGCGGGACGGACAGATCGGGGGTACGAGCAGATGGCGGGACGGACAGATCGGGGGTACGGGCAGATGGCGGGACGGGCAGATGGCGGGACGGACAGATGGCGGGACGGGCAGATGGCGGGACGGACAGATGGCTGGACGGACAGATGGCGGGACGGGCAGATGGCGGGACGGACAGATGGCGGGACGGACATATGGCTGGACGGACAGATGGCTGGACAGACAGATCGGGGGTACAGGCAGATGGCGGGATGGACAGATGGCTGGACGGACAGATGGCGGGACGGGGAGATGGCAGGACGGGCAGATGGCGGGACGGACAGATGGCGGGACGGGCAGATGGCGGGACGGACAGATGGCGGGACGGACAGATGGCTGGACAGACAGATCGGGGGTACGGGCAGATGGCGGGACGGACAGATGGCGGGACGGACAGATGGAAGGAATGACAGTAGTATGACTATAAACCTGAATATTTTATTTTGTAAGAAATTCAGTGTTATATCATCATAGTTTAGTCCACTTAGAATATACAGTTTAAGGTCATAACAATTTTTGAAGTTCGTTCATTAAATAGCATTAATTTTCCCGGTAAGTTTTAGTTAGAATTTTTCAGCACACATAGTTCCATGAAACAAATATAGCTGATGAAAGGTAGGCGCAGAACTACCCAGTACAGAAATGGACATCGCTAACCATCTTCCACAAAAAGATTAAAACTCTTTGTTGATCTCATGCCAATTTAATATGATCGCAGTGTTCCTAGAATTTTAACTCACTGAATGGATGCAATTTAAAATGTTGACATAAGAGTCTCCTGATGATCTGTGAATTCCCTATTGACTCGAGTTCACTTCTTAAAATAAGCCATGGCAGCATTACAAATGAGTCCAACATTAAGAATCCCATTGGGGTAAAAAGAAGCACCACACTCTGTAAAGCACTGATAGCTCCTTATCTCTTACGATTAATTACGAATATTGTCTCGGATAGCCGTTTCTTTAGGTTAATTACTGACAGCATCTGTCTGGGTTAATTACAAAAATGTTTATGCTGTATTTTGGAGGAAATTTCTATCCTTCAGTATGCAAAACTCACAGCGCTTTGAGATACGGGACAACGGTCGTAAGAAAACCTAATTTTTTGGCTTTTTTTTTTTGTGATAAAAATCACATATAAACATGTCATCCAAGTCAAGGCCCCATGAACAGATAGTCTTGCATAACCAGACAAACCTTCAGTACTCCAGAATCTATTACCGCTTTCGAATTTGGGACCCCCCACCTTTGCCCAATTAGACAGATAATCCTACAAATCCACCCGCAAATGGTTTAAGGCTTATTTGCAGCACGCCAGGTAAAGGGTCCCTGTCTTCACATGAACCTGAGCAGACAGTCCATGTGATTCATTTGATAAGCCTTATAGTATTAGTCAAATCTTATTACAGGCAGACAAAAAGAACATGGGACGAAAGCAGCGCTTGAACAGATTTCGGTTTGTAAGCGACGGTTTACTGGGAAATATTCACACAAAGCAGGGCACTGGGGAAGCGAGGCCTTGTGAGGCTTTGGCGTGTTGAGAATTGGATCTTCCTGAAGTGAAGCCAGATGAACACAGTACCAACCCATATCTCACACACACACTCACCTGCCACTGTCATTTAAAAGCCTTTAATGATACACTCAGTCACACTGAAGAGCTCAGAACCGTAAAACATAATTCAAGTTTAGGCCACGTTCTACGTCTTGAATCCATTTGACAAACGGTGGTTATCAGTCACCAACGTGGGACACGAGATGGTGTCGCAAGAAGGTGGCAGCCACTCAGCCTTACGTCCACTTGCGTGCCATTCTGTAATTACCTCCCATACCAAGCCAAGGCTGATGTCTGCTGGATACCATTCCAGGATAATTGCTGTAATCCTTAGGGCTGAAGGGGAAGGACCATGAGACGTCCAACCACAAACATGGCAAACGTTTAAAAGCAGCTCCAGTGGTAAACAGACAAAAGACAGTAACAGAATAGAAACACTCCATTTAACTAGAAAACCAGTTTATTGGGGAAAAAAGCAGGTTATAACATCTAAGGTTAAATGACACTTTTGACCTTTAAGACATTAAATAGCTTTAGAAATTTATTTAGATAAATAAAATCTACACATTGCATTTCTGTTCCTCGACGAACCAGCTACACAATCGAACAGTGAACGATGCTGATGTCTGACACGAACTGGCCGGGGAGGAATCGTGACGCGTTTACATTTGTGACCGAAGACAAAGACTACGATTTTGTACAGATAAGCTACATTTATGGAATACGACAGGGATTCCAGGCGTAACGCACGATTCCCAAACGGAACGCCGTAGCGTGTGCTTTTTCTGGTCCTGCTTTCCCCCCAGCCATCTATGACATCATTTGACAGAATCTACAGTTTCAAAGTTATTCTTCAGCATTAAAGTTTTAAGACGTGATGTGCTTTCACCTGTGCTGAAAATGTCAAGAGTAACAGTATGAGTCATAGCTGCACCTCAGTGGGTCTGTAACGTACCAGAAGCATTTCAAAGCATTTAAATTTGATTTTTATTTTTTTTTCCTTTCTGGTTGAAGACTTTCTTTTCCATCATAATATATTACCGGTTCCAGAAAAAAAAAACCTGGAGCAGAGAGCACTTAATACACATCCTGCCTTATTATTCCCCTGGTCTACACGGTGCTTTTCATACTCAGTAGTACTAATGTGTGCACACGGATGTGCACTTTCTGATTGGCCCTCACTGGGCAGCTGCTATTCGTCCTGCAGCGGCAGGTGGGGGCGGGTCGATGCAGGCATGGCCAATAGCTACATGCACACTGAACACTTGGGTTTCCTGCTCCGCAGTGCAGAGTAACCCCCATCCCTAAAACACTACCAGCACCCTCCCCGCCCCCACCCACCCCATATACCTGCACCCTGGCGCCATGCCCGCAATACTACCCTGCCCCCATTTAAAAATGTCAGCAGTTTCTTGGTGACTCTCGTAAATGACTGTGCACTGCGCGCTCAAAGGCGTCAGGTTTAGGTAAAGATGAAGGCATCTATACAGCACTTTGTTTTTTTTGAAAAACAGTTCTCAGCTACAGAAAACCAGTGTCAGAACAAAAATATGGAGGTTCTAACGGTTTGCGAACCACACCTGGACACCGATAATAATGGGAGATTCGTGAATGTGCCCCCCCCTCCCCCCGCCCGCTTAAAAAAGGGGGCAATGGACCAATAACATCTTAAGATTGTGTGTCACATACCAAGCCTCAAACTCCACTGGACAATGAGCATTTAAAAAAAAAAAAAAAACTATTTAAAATTCTTATGCTTATTCAATATATATATAATTTTATAAAAAGAGATTTGTACAGCCTATGTACATCTAAATCATTATGAATATTATAATTAATGACTGCTCATAGATCTTTTAAGATTATATTATGTTAAAAATTGCCAAGCGGCCAGTTGGGTGGCAGCGAGCTCGACCGACATGTCCTTCGACGGTGTGTGTCACATGGCACGGGGGATCGGTGCGCGGGTAACAAGCAGGCCAGCTGTTCCTTTGCATAGCCAAGAAGAAAACACAGAACCACCAAGGTTCTGCAGAGGGGGGAGCCAGTCACAGGGCAGCCAGCTTAAGTGCAACATTCCAAGTTAGGAGGCCGGAGCAGAGGATCAGGCACCTCCTGCAGGAGAGCTGTGGGTGCAGCTAGCGCTCCTCAGTCTGCATCTTCAGTCGGGGAGGATTGAGGGAGGCGGAGTCACAGCATCATTTTCACTTTGGCCCTGGAATGCAACGGGTTAAAGGGCAAGGGCAGGTCAAATCAGCCGTATGAAATGGGCGCCTTCCCCAAATAACAGGGGTAACAGAGCTCCACTTAACGCAGCCGAGGGCGGGGCCAGCAGAGTGGCCTTGACCTATCACGGTCTTTGACACTGCGATGACCTCATGTGCAGCTGGCTGGGGACACGAGTGACTGGAGGCGCCCTTGTTGTGACCCCGGGACCTGCTTTTTGTCCCGCTGGGGCCCATGTGCACGTTCCCCCACAGTGTCTGGCCCGTCTCAGGCTCCTGCTCCCCTCCCCCATTTTGGTGTCCAGTCACGCTCTCCAGCGCCGCCCTGGGGGCCTCACAGCTCGGTGACGTGCATGGGGTAGCCTTGGGGCAGATGCTGGGGCACTTGCGGCTTGAGCCTGCGCAGGTGGCAGCTGTGGCAGAGCAGGTGACCGTCCAGAGGGTAACAACGGTGCCCCTCCTCATCATTCAGCTGAAGTCCGCAGTCCTGCGTAAATGAAATGAAACAATGATGAAATGATGAATCAGCCCCTTAATTGCCATTTGCACAAGTACAGCTATACTAGAATGGTTCTTCCTGTAACCTTTTTTGTATATTTGTATTATTCTATTTTTGGTAACATAAAAAGCGAAGCTAATCATAATTGATACTTTATAGATCCCCGTGGGGAAACTGTCTTTAAACCTCCTTCAACATGCCCTTCTTTGTAGCATAAGTTCTCTGTAAAGGGCAGCCACCTGTAGAGGTGCCTAGATGGACTGAGACTGGGTTTGAACCAGCCACCTTCTGATTACAGGCACACAGGTTTAGCCCACTGAACCACAAGCTGCCTCTTCCAGTTAAGGCCATTCATGTGGTGGCCCTGAAGCATTTCAGGGGGTTAACGGCTTTGTTTGATGGTCCAAGGGACATGAGACTTTCTGAGTGAGATGACTGAGTGAGATGAGAGGAGGGGCCTGGCTCTGCAGTTTACATTCAGGGGTTAAATGCAGCCACCTGAAGTTCATTTTAGGCCGGCGATGGGGACGCACTGCAGAGCAGAGCCACACTGCTACTGTGGCCACACGCCGGGGGTGGGGGGGGGGGGGCGGGGGGACGTGGAGCTTGCGGTTAATGAGAGAAGCAACCGGAGCCAGAACAGTCTAAAGGGCGCCAGCTGAGACAGCAGAATGATCGGGCTCCCCTCGGCGTGTGACTCACGCTTGGCTGCGTTTTTAACGAGCACAGAAAAAAATCATGTGCGGTAAACTCTGTTTCCCTCCCCCTTCCTAATTAGGAGAAACTTTATTTTCTTTCATTCGCTTTTGATGACTGTTTAAGGTTCATCTGGGCTCACGGTGACTCAGGGTCTGTCTTTTGTTTCCATCGGGCACGACCGTTAGCTGGCGTGACGAATGCGGCGTGTGACAGCGGCTAAGCTAACAATGGGCCAGATATGGCCCGGGGCGCACGGCACAGTGTGTAAACACTCCGTCATGAAATGCACGCCCCAGTGTATGAATGCTGCCGTCTGATTATGACCCTGCAGAAACACTGGGGGGTGCACTGAGCCCCTCAAGCGGGAAAAATTACTCTGCAAGCTGCCTGCCGGTAGGTGGAGTTCTGTGGGCTGTGTAACTGTGGTGTAACTCAACTAGCTGAAGCTTCTCTCAGACCAGAGCAGGTGCCACCATCAGCTGGCTTATCCACCCCTGCCAACGTGTCCCTCAGAGGGCCACTCGCCTCCATTTGCTGAGACCCTGCAGAACCCAAATGCTTCATGTCTTTGTTGGAAGCATCGGTGGTGTAACAAATGAGTTCGTTATACAAAAGCAGCCACCAAACGCCATGTGGAAGGTGGGGGCAGTCAGTAATGAGGACCGCCAGACAAACACACAGACAATAACCAGCAGTGTGCAGTGTTTACCAAGACCAGTCTACCAAACAGCTCAGTTGACCTGATCATGGCTTGATTAACTGTAAATCTACACTGGCTATGTTATCTAGACTATAAGCATAGCATTAGATTTTTCCAGATACGATTAATAATAATGACTTAGGAACTAAGCCAAGAAATTAGGCCACTGCTGTGGGGGGAGGGGGAGATCTTTAGTGATTTTATTGTTGGCTGTTAACCCAGCTTTGGTCAGCTTGCCGGGGTCTGAAGGTCGGGTGGCCGGAGGGGTTCCCGGGTAGCTGTGGTATGCAGTAATGCCTCCGTGGCAGAAAGCAAGACCGTGGACAGCAGTGTGTCTGGCTGGCCTTTGGAGAAGCGCTGTCACACGCACACACACATGCACACACACGCACACCATAGGCACCCACCGCACAGTGGTAACACTCCACGTGGTAATCCTTGTCCATGGACACGACCCTGATGGTCTCTTCTGAGCCCTGGCAGAAGACACAAACACACAGACACACATTAATACAGAGAACGGAAGATTCTAGACCCTATTTAGGGAAACTTCAGCCATTCTGCTTTTCCGTCTTAGCTGCCTAGAAAAACTATTATTCTAAATCTATCTAGCCATTCATTTTTTGTACCCGCTTGTCCACTTAGTGATTTCATACCATACTTCCTGGAGACTGAGCCCCCCCTAAGGGTCAAATCCTAGAACTGCCCCCGGATACAGAGCCCGTCTTTGTAAAAGATAGAGGCGTGTTCATGCACAACTTCAACACATTATAGCCGGACTGGGTTCACAAGATGCTGTGTTACCTGGGCAGGGAGGATGGGCTGCTTACAGGAGGCGCATTTGGGGGCAAAAACCCTAGAAGAGAAAAGCAAAGTAAGCCCCCACCTCTATGTGCTCACGAAAGAAGGATGTGTGTTCACATGTACTGTTTGCGGGAATTTCGATCTAACTTAACATATTCGAGGATGACAAGTTTACGTTAGAAAACACACATTTGCTAAAAAGCCATGTGACCAGGTGGAAAAATCAAAGCCAATTTAATTGTGGTGCAACAAACAGACCTTAATGCATCAGGACCTCCACAGTACCACAATAGAACATGTTTGTTCACAAAATGCCAAGAGAGACCAAACAGGGAGAGTCCAGTACTGTGTGTGCTAAACAGGGCTGCCACTAACGACTAATTTTCTATGGATTAATCTGTAGACTATTTGAACGTTTGGTCAATTAATCAAAAGGATTCATTTCCCTCTAAAAAAGTTATTTTTAGTTAAAAGTTATTTTTATTTATTTTAGATGATGGACGCCAATTTTTCGGCACTATATGGACTCTGAAATGTTAATGAGATATGTATTGTGATGCCAAAAAGTTAGTAATCTGTATAAATTTGCCATTTCCTGATGTTTAATGAATGCGGTTAGTGGAGAACCACCTGCTAATGTTTTGGTAAATTATCTAAGCAATAAGCACTGAAGTGGCGAAGTAATGGACAGCTCACGGCCACGTTATTTAAAAGAGGATACTGTGATTAAACCAGGTAAAAAAAAACTCAGTGGCATGGCGGTACTTTCTGTAGTTTTTAGCAAATAAGGTTTTCATTTTTATTTCAGATCACAAATTATTTTCTTTTATTTAGTGTCTGTTTTTTGTTTCGTTTTTAGTTTACGATAATAACTCCGGTCCCAACAAGCCCAATGAGCACAAACACACACGAGGTCCGTCAGGCAACATACAATAAAGCCAGATGCTAGACTGAATGTCTTCTCAAACACTTATTCGACCGACACCTTTATGGCTTTAATAATGAGTGTATTTAGCAGCTACAAGGACAAAAGATATTAAAAAGCTCCCCGCACTGATAAATCAATAGACATGAATAAACAACACTGAAGGTGGTTTTGCCTACTCTGGCGATCCATCACCCAGAACAGCATCTGTGCGTTTCCTCTTCAGGTGCCCCCTGCATAGCGGGCGAGTTGCTATGGTGCGCCATCGAATTTTGCAGTGTACAGACCACCTTTTTGTTTTGTGAGAATCTGAACTACTCACATGGTGATAAATATCAGACGGTCCTTGATAAACCATCCTGGACTACAGAAGGGAAGATGGGATGATGTATGGCTTACGTGTGGTAGTCCTTCACGCAGTAAATGTTGTTCTCCACATCCACTGTAAACGGAACCCCGTCAAGGGCCTCATTGCAGATGACGCAGCGGAAGCAAGCTGGGTGGTAAGACTTGCCGAGAGCTTGCAGGATCTGCAAGCAGATGGTGGTGGGGGGGGTCAGGTCCGTAAAAACTAAGCACCCCCAATGGATTGATTGAACAGAAATAGTGCGTGCCCACGCACAGCACACAGAACAGTGGGCACTGAAGCTTGACTTAATGGTTCTGTTCTGCTATTGAATAAAAAAGTTAACCTGGAATGCTTTGCTTTAAAAGTGGCCTAAAATAAGAGTTGAGTTACTATATAACATAACATAATGGTTATTCTGCACCCGCCATGGGTTGAGAAGGTCAGACCGAACGCAGAGCATGCAGTGACTCTCAGGCATTTGTCTGCGCCCCTTACCATCTCCATGATGAGATGTCCGCAAACGAAACACTTGTCTGCCGTCTGCTGAAAGCCGGAGTACTGCAAGGCAAAGACACCGAATACTCAGGCACTTCACGTTTAGAAATGCAACCAAGATATTTTCAAAGCTCTGGATGAAGACGTACGACCAAATTAGCAACCCACGGAAATATAAAAAGCATTACAGTTAAATGATGACGCGATGATGAGTGTCCCAAAAGGACATGGTCAATCTCCTTCAAGAGGATCAGCTTTGCTCTGACCCATGTTCGCAGGCTGCTGTTCTCTCCTTGGCCTTTCTTCAAAAACGCGAAGGGCCTGCTACCTCTTACCATAATGACCATCAGGACAACCAGCAAATGAAAGCATGTCTTCGATGCATTTCTAAGACCGTCTATCTGGGCTGATAACCCGCACTCAGTCCTGCAGAAAGACCATCTGCAGAGCGGCATTCTGGGGTCACAACCTTCCCATGACCTCGAGGAGGTGGTGGTGGAGGCATTGGTCACATCCAGCCCCACTACACCTGACCCATCTGTCTGCATCCTAACTACAAACCCTGACATAAAGCCATGGTTACTGCGCTGAAGATCACAGCATCCATAAGATGATGACCCACACATTTTTCTCTTTCCAGTCAAACAAATCTTAGACCTAAAAGTGCAGTAATCACTACCATATGTATATAATCTGTTAACCCATTTCCCAACACACATGCTTACACAATGGACTTTGTGAAGGCCCTTAGTTAAGCAACATATGGTCAGTGCTCTGATCTAATCCAGGGTTGCCAAGTATCAAATACAACCAAGCAGAACCATGAGAAAGCACCAACACAAAGACACTACAGCTATACTCCATAAGACACCAAGTGTGTGAGCCAGATTTCTCTTATAAGGAGCACCTTGACTGGCTAAACCCCCAGAGAACCTCCAGTTTTTTATTCTCAGGAGACAAGCTGGACCAAAGAAGCCAGAGAGCAGATGAGAGTCTGAGAATACAGTCCCTTTGTCTAGCTCATCCACACAGAAAGCAAGGGCTGAAACTCACCAGGAAGTCTTCCTCACAGTAGACCTTGCCGTTGACATTGTAGAAAGCTTTTCCTCTCAGCCTCCTCCCTGGAAGAGAGAGAAGGAAATCTGAGCTACATATTTAAGTGCTGTGGTTTCATCAATGAATTAATGAATGTTACTGCACAGCATCTCAAGAGGGAACACCTGGTCTAAGAAGGGAAGCCTTATGCACACAAACAAGCAATTTAAATAATTATTTCCAAAATTGGACTAAATGAAACTAATGCCACTACTGGGAAGTACAAAAAAAAAATTTGACAGATGACACAGCTTGTCAGGAGCACGATTTGGGGGTTTTTACCTCTAAGGCTACATGATGGATTCCATGAATCCATAACCTGGGTTTCAGGACTGAAAACCAGCGGGAAAGAGTATTACACTGGAAGTTGAAGCCTGACAGATACGTTTGAAATTATATTTGTGGAAATATGAACATGTTCTAAGCAGGTGTCACTGAAAGTACAGTACAGCTTTCAGAGGGGAAGCCGAGGGTGGTTCCCCTGCCATCTCAGATCTCATCCTCAGTATCATTAGCCCCCAGTGGTCTCAATACATCACCTACTAAAAACAACAAAAGCTAAATTGTTTCCAACCATCCGAAGCTCAGACCGGCCGACACGGCTCTGACTCCGAGGCATTTCATAGAATGGCATTCAATATTAGAACTGCCTTTACGAGTGTAATCCAATATATCTAACATTTACATTTGTTCCTTACATTAAAAAACTCCAGCGGCATACTGTAGACTCACACCATCCTTTGAGACTTTCTCCACTCTTTACAAGATCTTTATACCTACAGTACAACATTCACCACAAAACCTGCTTTCCAATCCACCTTCAAAACCCATGAATATAATAGTAATGAGTAATTCATTAAAAAAACAAAATGCACCGCATGACCGACTCATTTCTAAGTCTCCTTTTAGCCTTTGAAACAATACTGAGATCTCTGACACCAAAGCACCCTGTGGTTCTGTTGTTACTTCACAGACACGTTTTTCCAAAGCGACGTGTTAGCGAAGCAAATAGCAGATTGTACATTAATGCTGTCAAGGAGTCAACTAGGCATAAGAGCGGCTAGGCCCAGTGTAAACAGTATCGCAGCAGGAGCTACCAAAACATTTGTACAAGTCCACATAACTATCAACAAAATAAGAACCTAATAAGAAGATAAGTGCTAATAAACACAACATAACAGCGTTCAAATACGTTAGTGAAAGAATTCGTGTAACAGATGGGTCTTCGGGTGTTTCAGATGGAGAGGGAGTCTGAAGACTGGATGAGGATTGGCAGCTCGTTCCACCATCAGGGAACCGTGTGGAGATACGCTCCTCTCGTGGTGGTGAGATGAGACACAGGTCAGGAGGAGATGGGTGCCTTTCAGTGGAGATGGGTGCCTGTCCATTGATGGACCCGTTACAGGTATAACTGAAGTTGTATTTAACGGTACGAGCTCTCACGACTAGGACACCAAAGCGCAATGATTAAAAAAAAAAAACAAAAGGTCAGAAATACCGGTTTGCAGGCACTGACCCCCAAAAAGAGGGAATATTATTAACGCGATTCTGTGGACATGCAATCTGAGCTGCTTTTACAGCCCTCATTTGCTGGAATTCTTTTAACGCACTGAGTGGAACGATACAAGTTGGGCAACAGGCACCTAAGGAGAGGCACCAGGACAAAGAGCGGCTCCGGGGGGGCTGGTCCCAGACGGCCACAGGGCCTGTGCAAACAAGGACATTCCTTTGGCCTGAGGTCACAGCATGTCCTATTCATGGGCGCCCAGGAGCTTGTCCCTGTGCTTGGGGACGTGCTCAGTGGGGATGGGTCCGGCAGGACTCCATCTCCCACTCCCCGTCCCCCCCCCCCCTCTCTCTCTCTCACTATCCCTCCCTCCTGCTCCTTTGTCCGGAGAGCTGGAGAGTGTCTGGCCATAGCAGCCCACAACTACGAGGCTGGTGGGCCCTATCCAGGACCTTGAAGCCGTTTCCCTCCAGCATCACGCCAAGCGGGAGCGACGCTGAGCCAGACTCACTCTGTTTGTTTTTCCATTACGGTCAGGAAGCGAGACACTGACTGCAAGTTGGTCAAGAAATAAAGTCAGCATGAGGAAACCGAATAATGTTTCAAATCTATTATGAGCATATGATATATATATATATATATATATATATGAAAAATTTGAGTTTATTCCAGAAAAGGCACAGATACCAGCCAGATTCAGAAGTGAAAGTGGAGTGAAATTCTTCACCGGGCTGCAAGTAACGTAAAAACAGACTCTCCCCGGAATGTTCTGGCACAGCACAGCAGTAGGGAATGGACATAATCGCTCCCCTAACGCTGGGCACTGAGCTTCACGACAAACACTGGCGTTTCATCGGTGGGAAAAAAAAAATGACTTGGAAACCGGTGCTTGACTCACAGTGTCTAAAATAGCCGCAACACAGGATGTCATACAAACACAAACAAAGAATGTGGACACTGGAATGGATTCAACAAAGCAGTTTGGAATAATACGCTCATTTCACCAATGGCAAGAAAATACCTCAAAAGACTACAGTTTAAAATGGATTAGCAAAAGCGGATACCTTGATCATTACTAATGTGTGCACACCCTTGACCAAAACGTATGCAGCACTGAACTATATACATGCACTATACGTACAAAAGTATTGTGACGCTCTTGGTAATCAGTGAATTCAGGTGTTTCATTCAGACCCATTGCCACAAGTGTATGAAAAACAAGCACAGGCTTACAAACATTTGTGGAGAAAATGGGTCGTTCTGAAAAGCTCAGTAAAATCAAGCATAGTACTGTGACAGGATGCCACCTTTGGAATAAGTCAGTTCGTGAAAATTCCTCCCCTTTAGACATTCCGCGGTCAACTGTGCGTGGTATTCCTGCAACGTGGAAGCATTCAGGAATAACAGAAACTCCACCGTGAAGCGGCAGACGATGTAAAGTAACAGAGCGAGGTGGCCGACCGCTGAGGCACATGGCGTGTAAAAGCCATCAACTCTCTGTTGATTCAATACCTGCAGAGTTCCAAACTTCCTCTGGCATTGACCCCATCATAAAAACCGTGCGCCATGAGCTTCATGGAACGGGCTTCCATGGCCAGGCAGCTAAAGGCAAGTCTCACATCACCAAATACAATGCCAAGCATCAGATGAAGTGGTGTGATGCATGCCAGCACCGGACTCCGGAGCAGTGCAAAGGTGTTCTACGGAGTGATGAATCATACTACTCTGTCTGACAGTCTGATGGACGAGTCTGGGTTTGGAAGACGCCAGGAGAACGTTACCTGCCTGACTGCATTATGCCAACTGTAAAGTTTGGTGGAGGAGGGATAATGGTATGGGGTTGTTTTTCAGGGGCTGGGATAGACCTCTTAGCTCCAGCGAAGTGAAGACTTAATGCTTTAGTATACTAAGGGATTTTAGTCAATTCTATGCTTCCACCTTTCTGGGAACAGTTTAAGGGAGGCCCTTTTCTGTTCCAGCATGGCTGTGCCCCAGTGCAGAAAGCAGGGGCCAATAGGACATGGCTGGACGTATTCTGACGTCAACCCCAAACAAACACCTCAGGGTTGAACTAGAATGAACATTGCGAGCCAGGCCTTCACGTCCAACATCAGTGCCTGACCCCACAAACGCTCTTCTGGATGAATGGGCAAAAATGTCCACAGACACACTCCAATATCTTATGGAAAACCTTCCCAGAAGAGTAACAGCTGATAGAGCTGCAAAGAGAAGATTAACCCCATACGGATGCCTATGGATTTAGAATGCAATGTCAAAGGTTTCTGCTGTCGTAATCGCCAGGTGTTCCAATACCTTTGTCCACTATAGTCAGTGTGCGTATGTATGCGTGGTTATATTATATATCCCTATCACAGCTGGCTCTTCAGGCGCTAAATACAAGACAACTGCTGCATGTCAAGTCCGTCACCGCCTTCAATTCTCAGGTGATGTTAAGACACCCTTCAGCAGATGCCTGACAGAAAACCCAGTCAGTGAAGATTTAATGGAAGCGCCGTTAGCTTCGAACATCCTCAGGAGATGGCTAAACGTCTTCTGGTGTGTAAAAAAACAAACATGCGCAGAAATGAGCCGCTTTCTTGTCATTCGGTGGCATAGAGTAAATTTAATGACCATTTTATTAGATATACGTTCTCGTTAATGCAGACGGCCTGCTCCTCCAAACTGGGAATCATGGAGCTGAAGGGGAACACACGCAGTAAACAGAGAGGATCAGAAGGTGCAGTCGCTGGGCGGCCAATCGGTAGGAGGTGCTGGGTGGAGATGCTGGTGGTTCCAGCATCCCAGAAGTAGCCTCTTACCTGGGAATTTCAAACTCAACAGTGTTTAGAGTTTTAAAAAAATGGTGTGGTGGGGAAAAAAAAAAAATTCATCCAGTCAGAGCCAGACTGTGGGCAAAACCAGCTAGTTAACGAGAGAGATCAGAGGAGAATGGCCAGACTCGTTAAAGCTAGCAGGAAGACCACAAGTGCAAAAAGAACACCTCAGTACAACAGTGCTGTGGCAGAAAGGCATCACTGAATAGAAAAACCAATGAAGCGATTCAGGGGGCAAATGTGGGTCCTTCCCAGTACCAGATAAATGTGAGCTTAAGCAGCCAATCAGTATTCATATCAAGATAAGGAAATGGGACTTAGTGTGCCACCTATAAACCAAAAAGCTGTTAGAACTCAGGGTCCACTCATTAGTCTGATTAGAGAGGATCTGATTGGACAGCTTTGGGGTATAGGGAGCCTGCTGACATCACAGAGCAGAGGAGGAGGAGGAGGCGGAGGGCTGTCTCACTGTGGAAGGCCGACAGTCTCGGGGACACGGGCCGGCCACGGGAAAGACCCTTCTCCAGGGACTGGGGACCTCCAGACGTATTAAATGACTCATAGCAGAAACAAGAGAATAAGAAACAACGAATCCAGAACTGAGGTGAATGCAGAATGTGACAAAAGGTGGAACCCAAGCCAGCGACCTGCTACAGCATTGCCATAGCAGCCCCTACCCCATTTGGGCTTGAGGGAGCCGCCGGCGATTCCAAACGACCTCACACCGGAACAGTGAAAAAGCACCGAGCCGGAACCAGAAGCACGTCCCCATCCCCACCAAGCTCCACATGACTTCAGACTAATTGAGAGCTTTCATGCTGATGTTCAATGAGGAAGGGGGGGGGGTCCCAGTGGGGAAAAGATTACATAACCTAATGGATGGACATTTCATGCCTGATGCACAAGGTGCAGTGAGGGGCTCGATACTGACACGTACAAAAGCTCCTGCTCCATAAAGGGAATGAAAATCTAACAGGCTGCACAGCGGGATCCCTCTGCGGACGGCGTGACCTTACAGAAGGGGTGTCCCCATGACAGGGTGGGTGGGGCAGCACGCACGAGCATGTACACGCACACGGGCTGCACCGCCGGCCAAAACAGGCAGGTCTTTATCACGTGCAGACACTGTGCCTGGGAGCAAGATGCCCAGGTGGCTCAGACAGGAAATGATACAAATGATTCATTAGGGCCTGTGGTCTCCCCACACCCTGGGGTTTCACCCCCTGCACCCCGGGCGAGTACAGGCCTGCCGGCCTCCTCCACTCATTTGATCATAGCCTCCTTACTACCCCCCCCTCCCCCCACCCCGCAGTCTCCATGGTCACGCCAAAGACACACTGAGAGACAGGAGGACTACAGTCACAAACAAATGGGATCCTCATAAAAAAGACAGGATCGTGTCCTAAAAGCACCTCCACACACCGACAGAAGCTGCCATATTTTAATGAGAGGGGGAAAGATACCTATAAACAGGTCTGTGCACTGAGTCTGGAACACAAAGACTGTGCTGAGGAAGACGCTCAGATGTCCAGTGGGTGGCGCCGTGTAGAGCATGAAGGAGTGTGTGACTCACTTCCTCAGACTGAGACTGAGTCTGAGACTCATTTGTGCACCTAGTCGGATTACACCCTCCTGAACTCCAGTGGTAGGGTGGTCTGAGTGTGTGTGCGTGGGCAAGTATATTACATTGTAGGGGGCCAATTGTCCCCACAATATGATAAAAAAAAAAAAACTTTTCACCTTGTAGGGACATTTTTTTCTGCTCCCACAAGGATAACATGGGAAAAAATGTAAATGCAATCACAAAACAAAGGTCTAGTATCTTATTTGGTTTGGGCTGGGTAGGGTTAGGGGTTAAGGTTGTCATACTGGGGAATAGGATCATGCCCACACAAATGGAATCCCCAGGAAGATATAGATACTATATCTGTGTGTGTGCTAGTGTGTTTGGGGGGGGGGGGGGCACACATCCACAAACAAGAAGGGCAAACACAGATCCAGGTTCCCTGACATGGAAGCGGAGAGTTTGCACTAGATCCCGCTTACACCTGAGCTGCGATGGGTCCGGAAATCCTACCCTAGCAACAAAGCCGGTTACCCAGCAGATTTCAGCCTGAATCTGTGGTAAGAGACACATCCGCCTTCTGCCTCTGGTACAATTACTAAGCACAATGAGATGTTTACTTGTGTGTTTCCTGCAGACAAACGGCTGTTATCTTGTTACTGCGTTACGCAGCAGTTCGGTTTAGTCTAAGCTGACTCACAAAGCAGGATTTTGCAAAAGGAAAATTGACAAACTTTAGGAACATGTTTCTGCTGTTAATCTAAAAATAGCCCATCTACAGTAAAGCACTTGACATTATCAAACATTATCCCTGTACCCATATTTTCCTGATAGCATGTCGTTGTACAAAAGCTCTGCTCTTCATAAAATTGTCTATTATAAGGTTTATTATACTATTTTAAAATTGTCCATAATTTGTTAAAGAGATAGTAAATAAAAATAATTTTGATCATCACAGTATCAATTACTAAAGAGATCAGAAATCAACTTTCGTTCTCCTTTCACCTACGCAGTGCTAAAGAGGCATTAACCATCACTGCAACAGGAAGCAGAGAAACTGGCTCAGGCATTAGCCTATTGGGAGAGGCGATCAGCAAAGCTTCTGGTCACTGTAAAACAGGGGTGGGGATCCTGATCCACAGACAGCCAGTGCGGGTTTTTGGGATGACATATCAATCAGCCAATAATAATGCAGTGGTTCTCCTCCAGTCCAGGCGACCCCCTGTTATTGCCTAATGGAGAGGTAATCTCAAAAACCCTCACCCACAGTGGCTCTCCATGGATCAGTTTCCCTACCCCTGCTTTATAACCTCAATAAGGATGGCCAACAGAGTATTGAGGGGGGGGAGTGAAAAATAGTGGGGAGGAACAGAAATGGGCATAGAGACAAGGGACGACATGCTGGAGTGGTTGGCTACAAACAGGATACAGAACAGGGTATCGGGAGGATAAAGTAAAATCCAGCTCATTAGACGGGCCGTGATTGGTCAGGTGAAATGAATGGGCGTGTATGGATTATGCCCCGCCCCCAGGACATCCACAACGCCACCAAGTGTCATTTACACCTCATAACTGCAAAGCTAGAATGTTCCGGTTTTGTCGCGGGTGTTCCCACGATCAGCAGCAGAAATGGAAGAGGTGTAAGAAGCAGCATTTCTTTTGTCAAGCTTTACTGAGCTGCTGAGCGTTAGAGTCCCATGTGAAGGACCCCCGAGGGACCAGAGGCCCGTCTGTCCGCCTGCCTGCCCACATGCAGCCTGACTGGCAGCGTCTTAGGCACACGGGCGCCAGCTGGGGGTCTTAGTCACCACCCTTGGGTGGATCGTCCGCACTGGTGGGGCTTGTAAGCACGGCTGCCGGAAAGGTTCCCGGCTGTTCTGGGAGAAACACTGGGCGCATTTTCTCTTTGTGCAAAATTTGTCAGAAATGTACTCAAAAAAATTATACACAAAAAAAAAAATTCCTGGTCCCTGCATCCTGAAATATTAAATTCATTCATGCCTGTATCTTCAAAGAAACGCCAGAGCAGCAGAGGGACCTGAAGAACTCCGAGTAAAAGCAAGACACACACACACACACACACACACACACACACACAGCGAAACATCTCCTTCACGACTAAGCTAAATAAAACTGCAAGATGAGACATAATGTGTTGCATGGCATGAAACAGAAGGTCCTTAATGCTAGGCTATGATTTACATTAATAGTTTTCCATTAACAAGTTTAAATAAACAGTTGAGGACACATAAAGAGAAAGAGTGCAAGCAGAGCTTCACTCTCCGTCAGTAAGGCAGGCCAGCAGAAGGAGTGTCTTACCACAGGAGAAGCAGGTGAAGCAGTTGGTGTGGAAAAGGTTTCCCATGGCTTGGCAGGCCTGACTTGCTCCGTACACGCCTTTGCCACATTTGATACAGATACCTGGGAGAGAGAGAGAGAGAGAGAGAGAGAGAGAGAGAGAGAGACAGGGAGAGAGAGAGCGAGAGGGAGAGAGAGAGAGAGAGGTCAGTGCAACTGCACACACCAATGACTCATTTTCACTGCAGATTAGATCAGAAAATCTGGCTAAAAATCTGGGAAACTCCCATGAGGCAGCACCTCAGTAAAGGCGTTTGCGCTGGGTGTGGACAGAGCCCCAGCACTCTCAGGACGGTTCTCAGCACAGCAGGGGAGGGCCGAGGCTCTGTATTAGCGCCCCCTAGTTACATGTTTGGGCCCCACGCTGACGTAAAACAATATCTGCGTGAGGTGGTGCGCGCGGATTGGCCGACATGGCTGAATAATGCCTGGCCAGCAGGTTGTAACTGGAGACAAACACACTTGGGAGAGAATAGAAAGCATTTATTGTCATCGTACAGACTGCAAGCACAACGAAACTTCAGTATTCACATATCATGCTCTCCTGTGAGACACACACATGCAGGCATATACAGGTGAGAGCGACACTTGGGGGGGGGGGGGGAGGGGGGCGAGTGCAGGGTCAGGACACTTATCAGGCAACCTTGAGGGATTTTGGGATGAAGGGTTTTTCTGAAGTTTCTAGTGGTGATGCCATTACACTGCTTGCCATGGGATTTGAACCGTTTAAATTGTCAGGATGCAGTGCCACTAAAAATATAAAGGGGGGGGGGGGCAGCTGTGGATCTAAATACATTTAACTTTCTTATTTAGCAGATTGTTTTGTCTAAGACAACACACAGCTGAGGATCGGACAGCAGGTTCAGACAGTCCCTGGGGTGACTGGGGTTATGGGCCCAGCCGAAGCATCGTTACTCAGCAGGCTTTGGGATTTGAACCCACAACATTCTGGACATGGGCATAGACCCGTAAACCTGCAGGGCAAGGGCACGGTCCCCACCCAGTCACAAAAGCAAACGGCCAGAGCAAAATGGGTTAACAGCACTCTCCAGAGCTTCCATGTCAAAACTGCTGCTTCTTCATTGAAACCGAAAACGAAAAGCGGTTTAGCTGCCGACTCACCTCTCGAGTCTGAAGCACTGTTTCCCTGCCGGTGAAGCCGGCACATGCTTCACTAACCCGAGAGAAATTATAACGTGAAACCACTACAGGGCACCCCTCCTGGGTGTATGAGGACACTGTGGCTCTGTGAGGCTGGGAGGAGCCGCCTGACACGAGAGAGAAGGTCAGGCTTTCTGTACCACACCCAGGTACAGCAATGTCAACCTTCCCCTTATGGACCACCACAGAGGGGCAAGTCGACACCGAGAACCGAATGACGCACCACCCAGCATGGTAAAATTCGCATCAGAAATATGGTAAGAACATGACAGATCTTAGAAAAATGTAATTATTCCATCAACGATTAAGCTTTCAGATTGTTGCTGTGATCACACGAGTCTCCAGGACATAACCCAACATGCAACCTGCATTCTGTGCGGTATGCTGGCCTTTACAAGTAAGAATGGGCGACCGTAACAGCCCCACAGCAGAAACATGAATGTTGCTAGTGTGACAAAGGACACAGAGTTGTTTCCTTGAGCCAAACACGCACTTCCTTGCCTTACAAATGTCCGTCGTCACATAAAAGGTGGGAATTATCGCAAGTCACCAAATAATCATCAGTCGGTTTGGTGGTGAAATGCAGGATTCTGCTGCCTGTCCGTCCTCCTCTGTGGTATTTAACTGCACACTAACCTTTGTTCTCTCTCTCGAGGGCTGTATGGATGTTCCAGAGTCGGGCCGCTCCACAAACACGTACAGTACGTCTGACTACATGCCCCTAGGACTTTGGCTATTATGCAAGATCGGGCTTCGTTAGAAAAATGATTCACTCAACGAGAGAAAGGAAATGAAACATTTTTTACTAACTGTACCCAGACACAACCACATTAATTGGATCTATTTAGTTTTAGTATTAATGGTCAATTTTACATATTTCCCCATGTAGAAACTAACTTTTGTAAACAGGCTCCCGAGGTTCTTAAAATGAAATTAAAGTTTTGCTCAAGACTCCCTTCCAGTTACATATACAATAACTTTCAGGATCAATATCATGCATTCAGAAGATCAGAGGTTGTCTAAAAATGGAAGAAATGCATTGATAAAAACATATTACTCCATTAAAATGGACTACCCAGTTTGCAGCAAGGCAATGCACCACATCCCACCACTGAAAAGCTCGGGCAAATCGATACATTCACACCAATTTCTGTCGTGCCAGCCCACTTTGCGCCTGAGTGCATGCGGGTATAAAGCGCTAAGCCAAGACTTTCTAGAAGATGAGAATTGCCTATTGAAGGATTCATATTCAAAATGTGTGATAATACTAGGCAGAGTTGTATGATTGTATGATAACTACCGTTGCCTACATGCATGAAAAAAAAAAATTATCCACCAAAACTTCTACAGAAAGCATTGGTATACAAATGTAATATAGCTGGATGAAGAAGAAGAAAAAATCTTGTATGACCAAGGTTCCCAGTTTGCCCTCAGCATTCCGTTTCCAGTGCTTCAGAACAGGAGTAAGGCTTCCTGTTTTATTGTTACCTATCTGGCTAAAAGATATTGACTCAAAGTCCAAAGGTTGCTGGTTCGAGTCCCGGGAAGTGTCCTACTGAGGCACCCTTGATATGACCTACTTGGGAATACCTAGAGAAATCTGAAAAAGGTGTAAAGGTCTGATCCTACAGGCCAAGAGATAAAGTGCTGCCCTCATTGCACAAAGCTTGGGGATTGACCTCCCAGGAATCACACACAAGTGGTAACTCTTTGGGGAGGTGTCACTCAGCAGGCTAGGCCTCTGTTACTGGGATCTAAAGTTCGCTGCTTCGACCCCCGGCCATGACAAAATACTTACATGTCTGTAGGGCTCTTAACCTGGAGCTCCAGGGGCAGTGCACGCTGGCTGACCCTTTACTCAGACTCTCAAGCTTATTCTCACCTGTTTACGCGTCTCTGTGTCGCACATGGTGCTTTCCCAGTGGCACACAGGAACCAAGCCGGACCGCAAAAAGACCAAGTACAGTGCAGTTCCAGCTCGCTTTGCACTGCAGCTGGGTCAGCTCGGTAAAGGCACTGCCGGATTTGGAGAAAGACAATGACGAAAAACTGAAGAGACGCTTGTTTAATGTTCACAAAGTGTACATCATGATTTACTACGTGTCAATTTCTGCTAGCAAGTCTGCGAGAATCAGTTACGTTAGCATCAAACACTAGCGGAATTACCATTCGGTTGCAGAAATTTGCAATACAAATCCATTCTGTTCAGCTATCCTGTAGTACTTTAAGCAGGTGATTGCCGATTTTCAAGTTCCGAGTTATCGGGAATGCATCAATACGTCACGATTGGTGAGACTAACATGACGAATAACATATAAAACATGCCCTTTTTTTCCTTCAGATAATCCACGCATGTTGACTCAGAACACCAGTATCGCCCTGCATGATGCAACCAGCTCAGTTAGGTCGTTCCTTTGGTCCTGCTAGTAAACAGAGTCGTGTCAGTGCGGGTATGGTTTGGGTACGGCTGGCATAATTTACAACGGAAAACTGTTGGTTCACGGTACGGCAAGGGTATGGTTCAGTTCTCGGTGGGGGGGGGGGGGGAAAAGCACCCAATACAGAGCAAGACGGGGTAGCCGAATACAGAATTTCCTCATGGCAATTAATCAAGTATCACTATTCTATGTAGATGGGCTAAGTAGCGAGTGAAGGACTGTGCACGCGTGTTAACCTCTGCCTGTAAAATAAACCTGCCAGATGGAGTTTATATAGCATGCATATTGTGAAGGGGTCACTTGCTAATTAATTCAGGAGTGACTGGCGCAATTAAACACCCTGTGAAATTAATTTCTCCTGAGTGAGAAAGATGTAGGTGTGTGGAACAGAAATGCACATGGCGCCGTGTGGCGCGTCCCACGGGTCTGTACCGCGGCTGCGGGATGGCTACGCTGCTAAACATGCAACGGCCTCTAGCCAGGGTGGGGGGGGGGGGGGGGGGTTCCCGGCCCGCCGAGAGCCACGCGGACTCTCCCACGGCAGAGTTTCCCACACCGTGACGGCCCGGTATTCTGTGAGAGCACGGCTTTCGGCGAGTACGCCACCGCATTCCCACAGCGCTCACTTTGAGCAAAAATAAATAAAAGCTTTAAGCAGCCGCTCGTTGGCTGCAGCAGCCAGCCTGGGTCTGGTGCGACTCGCATGCCGGCACGACTTTGTTTCCTCAAAATGCGTCACGGTACGATACACAGTTGCCAAGACAACTAAGGTACATCAAGTATATAATTTAAAATTTGGATGTTTTGAAAAGCAGTTTTAAAACTGGATGGGCAGAAACTAGTAGCAAGATATTGGTATTAAATTTGTAGCTAAGTTAATTTGTTGAGTTTCATGACCTCAGAAAGCTACATTATTCAATACTGGCCTCTCAGCCAAGACATATGAAGAAAGGTAAGCAATAATAAACCTATGAAGTGCATTTACGCTAATTAAAAGCACTTTAGAGCATTTGTCAAAGTAACTGTAGCAGTTTCACAGATTGCTTTGTCTACAATCAAACACTCGTCTTCCTCTTGATAATCTTTCAGCGGAGGGTTATGTGAGTGAAAGTGCTTTGAAGCAGAGCAGGGGGTCCATTTTATCTGCCACCCAGGTGGGACATTAATCCATCATCCCCTCCATGATTGTAGCCATGAGAGAGTGACGTCAGACTGAGCTCTCTGATCCAACGCGAGTACAACTACTGATCAGCCCCCGTTATTCTGAAATACAGTGCATATCTAGCTACTGTATGTCACACGTGGCACTGCTGGTTCTGAATACACGCGGGAGCAAATATTTCCTTCCTTTATTTCCCAGTGAACTATATCTGAAATAGAGATGGACATTCCTGCCATGCATCAAGCATGTGACAGATCTGCCATCGCTTGTACTTTTGGCACAAGGGCTGTACCGGGTTCCAAAACATTTGTGCAACAACCAGGAAAAATAATAAATAAATATTGACTAAGGCCACTGACTGACTGCCAGTCTTGGGAAGAAACAGCCCACAGATTCCATCTTCTCAGGACCCCAGCTTTTTATAGCAGTATTTTATTTCATGGGAAAAAGTAGCTTTCTTGGACTTAATTAACATCAGATCCTAAATAACCGCTCTCCCGACTAGGAATTTATTCGTTTGGATTTTTTCATTCATTATTACCCTCACTAAATACAGGACTTAATGGATAAGCCAATATACTGATGCATTTAATTTTCTCCGCAATCAAAACGATTAAACACACACACATATATATATATATATATATATATACACACACATACACACACATACATACCGGTATTTTGGTTTAGAAAACATTTTAAAATGGAGCCCCTTTGTTTAAAAGGTTTAAAGACCCACAGTGGGAATACCATAAGCACAGATCGTGAATGTCACATGACCCTAATTAGCTGGCAAAGGAAGTGGTGCATTGTGGTACCTCGGACTCCTTCAGACATGTTTGGGAGGCAGGTAGGAGTGAGCCGTGGATGGCAGGACAGCAGTGGACCATCCCAACCGCGGGGTGCATAACCCCGTCATCCGCCCTCGAAGCAGAAGGGTGGAGAATCGAGGTCCAGATGCCGGTACAAATAATCCACCATGACAGAAACACACCACGTTAGGTGAGGAAAGAGCAGGCATAGCCACATTTCTCTTATGCTACAGCGTATTACATCACCGGGCGGATCCCAGTGTCACGTCCGAATACCTCCTTCAGGGTATCAAGGCCTGGGCATGGAGTGGAATTTTAAATATTCATGACTGGGAAAAGCAACTTCCAGACAGCAACAAACTTCAGTTAACGCAGCGTGGCAAAGACCCAAGGTCACTGCACAGCACCCGGCCGCAGGTCATATCGAGACGCTAAAGACTCTGAATCTCATTTCTTACCGCAGGGTCGTCTTCACTATGTTCTGGACATTTGGAGGAGATCAGATTTTCTGGCCACACCATAAATTCCCGGGGCACGGACAGGAAGAGCATGTCAATGTAAATAGAAGTTGGCAGGGGGGGCTGCTCATTCTGCACGGACAAGATGGACATTCAAAGTAAAGAGCTTTTGTTGGCCCACTAAGGAGGAGGACATCCAGCCTTCCAGTGATGCTGAAGAAAGAGAAGGTCTAGCGAGCATCGGGCAGAAAGCCTCCCCCAACCATTGAAGTCGGCATGGACGAAAGCAGCTCCTCGGTCGGCTTTCTGTGGGCAGGGATACGCCGGCCGGCAAGTCCAGAATGCCACTGCGTCAGCGCCCACGCACTGGAGCGTTCGGCAGGACGCGCCGAGAACGTGACGTGCTCCCTCACGGCTGAAAAACGCCGCCATTCAGTGACACAACAGAAGCAGTCAGTCATATGAATAACAGAGGCTGGGGGGGGGGCGTTTATCAACATGGCAGTGACGATGGCGTGCGTTGGTACGGGCGATTACTATTCCGTGCAGGTGAACAGAGTTTACCTCCCACCCAGTTTGGTCTGGCTAACAAGATGTGGTCCCCTGCCAGCTGTCTGAGCCTGAATGGCCCCCCCATTGACTGCTTAATGGGGGGGCTTTGCAACTTCCCTGCACTCCAGCCCTGTCTGGCTCAGACAGTTGCTTATTCACAAACTGTTATGGGTTGGGGCTATGTGGGGGGGCTTTACGGAGAATGCGGAAGACATCGAGCTGCCTACTGTCCTCAACGTCACTGCTGGTCCCTGCTGTCAATTCATTACAAAACAGGAATTTAAAGGGGGGCAGCATGTTCGTGTAAAAATCGCTCTACCGATTAATTATTTACAGGATCCTGTCCCGGAGAGGCTGTGTCCTCATCCTGGAACAGTAAACTTGAGGGAAAAAACGCCGGAGAGAAAGGAAACAACTAAATCGCCTGACAGGCTACAGCACAATTGGAACAGGGGGTCCCACTGGAGCTTCCTTTGCCTTATTTAAATGTTAGGGGGGTGAATGTAAGGGCCATCACACACACCCCCCCTCCATTCACTGAGCGCACAGACCGGCAACATGGACCTCTCAATGAGAGAGCTCCATCTTCTTTTAAATTCATTGTGAGGGTCACCGCTCTGAGTTAAAACTTTCTAGCTGTGAATAAGGGGGACAAAACATCCCCACAATTCCACCAATTCATAATATAAACCCCGCAAATTCTTACAATTCATGTCACTGCAGACACAGGGGACGGACGAACACATCGTAAGCCAATGTGTTCAGACAAATATACACACCATCACTTATATATTGAAAGCCTTTTTAAAAATATGATTGGCCCTGTCACCCCTTTGTACCCCAACTCATGTTCAACATATTTAACATAGGGGACTCTCAACAGGAAAAGCAGCAGGAACACGAGAACTTTAATTCATTAAATTCAATGAGCTGTCAGGTGCATTAAATCGGCGAGATGAAGGCCCACGGATCGGCCCGGACACGTCTCCAATGTACCGGTGCTGGGAGCGTCAGGCGGCTCAGGGTACAGGCTCAGAAAGACACACAGCCGAACACCAGCCAACACCTAAATGGCACCCCTGCTCTGAAGGGGAAGATGCGATGCCTAAGCCCACTACCCCGAGGAGAAGCCGACCAGGAGCCAAACAAGGCAAAGCGTCCTACTGAACACTGTCAGGTAATTAGCACAAAGTTTTACAGTTATATAAAAGGGGAGCAGGAACTTGCGTTGAGTGCTTTCAACAAACAGCAGGCCTTCCATCTCCTGAATAGCTGAACGGTGTGATGTGTAGGACTGTCCAGCTATTCAGGGGGTGGGAAGGGTGGGGCCCTCTGGCAGCCTCCCGTTAAATTCGACCGTGCCTCTTCCAAACCCTCATTTCCTCAAGGACTGGGCGGGCCCAAAAGCGGCACCCCCGCCCCTCCACTGGCAGCTTTTACTGTCATTAACTCCAACCCAGGAACAACGTCGAGCCAAGCCGATTGGCCACCTGGCAGGGTCACAGCAACCTGGCGTTCCATCCCACCAATCAGAATCCAGCTGCTCTTCAGAGGTGACTGTTAGGGCTCCGGTTAGCCTGGGTGCCCAAGCAGCGAATCACTCACTGTCGCTCTTAATATCTGGCAAGCTACATGCCTTCCTGCTGACATGTTCCAAGGGGACAGCAGAAGCAGGCTAACGCAAAAAACTCTGCGGTCAGTGATGCCATAATAGAAAGGTCTTCCCTACATTCAAGGCAGTACTCAAATATTTAAGCAGCCAAACATTGGCTGTAAGGCAGCTTCTCGCAAGCTCAATGCTAAGGGGCACGGTTTTATAATTAGAGACAGAACAAATGTCAAACACAGCTGTAATCTCACAATCAGTTACTCTGTCCCAAAATAAAACCAATTAACTGTACGTTCAGCACTGCAGAGTCACCGCTGGTCGGAAATGTGCAGTATCTGCAGTCAAAACCATAGAACATTACAGCTTAATAGCAAGGATAAACAAACCATAAATATCAGCAATTATATCGCTAATATTCTTTCTGGCAGCATAGGTTGCTTTCAGAAATTAATGTACAGAAAGACTGATGGAATGTTGATAGATATTAAGCTTGAACAACATAAGATAAGACACTTATCCTAAGCATTTATCCGGTGTTTTAGATAATATCCTTCTTTAAGGGCCATATTCCCGGGAAAGTGTTTTAGAATGTAAGAGTTCATAAAAAGGGCAGCGGATATGGTGTAGCTGTCAAGGACAGGGACTCGTACCCTAAAAGCCGACTGTCCGTCACCTAGCAGCACCCGGCAACGGAACACCTGACCAAGAACATTTGACCTGAAATCATTCCAGTGAAACGCGGCTGTATAAAAAAATTTTTGAAAACAAAAAAAGCATGAGGCAAGCAAAAAAAAGCAGGACATCAGTAATGAGGAGACAGACAGACGGAAGTCATTTAAAGCAGTGCGGCGGGCATCTCTCAGCTCTAACGAGGCAGCCGAAGGCATCTCCAAACATGGCTCTTCACCTGCACTCCAGGGCTCAATCCAGCAAAATGGAAATTAAAGCCGCCTTATTACTTCCCAGAAAACTACGCGAGACGACTCGCCGTGTGCTCAAGCCGTGCCACGAGTAAAACACACGGATGCCAGGCTACGACAAAACCACAGGAAGGCCTGAGACAGCTTAGACGCTCGCGATTTTCCTCAAAATACCACCGTTCATCTGAAATGGCACAAGGACTGAGCTCCACCACTTCAAAGTTTCCAAACCCTGGATCACAAAAATAGCCCAGGCCACTTGAAAGTGTAATTTTACCCTTCATGTGAAAATTATCTACTCCTGTGTCATATAATTCAACTCTGACCCAAAGAATCATTCGTGTTGCTATGGTGCATTCTAATGGACAAATGGCTGTAAGGGAAATGGTTGCATATTTATAAATGGAGATAATGGACGCAGCCCATGGTGTTATGGAAACTCTACATGCACTCAAGTTTACCATCAATAAAAGGGATGGAATTAGTACTTTCAGTCAGCAACTAATCTGCCAATAGCAAACATTCTCATGTATTGGAGGATGTAAACAAAGGCAGGAGAAAAAAACAATATATAAAGAGGTGATATTGCTCTCTCTATTCTCTTAAAGTAATTTGTGGGAGGATGCAGAGTCTAAAGTTGTTAGGTGGTTGCCCTGGTTACCACAGCTTCTTCCAGAAAACTTATTTGTTTGTCATGGGGGATGGGTCTTCGGTACGGGGTTCTAAACTTTCTAAGGAGCATCCTGCAAACGGTTGGCGCACGCAAGAAATTTGCGAGGAAGGCCTTTAGCTCTCCATTGCGTTTCCTAAGACTATTGTAAGATTTCAGGTGGAAGGGCATCGCAAAAACGCTTGAAATTAATACTGAACGCAACAGCAATGAAAAATCAGATGCCTCTTAAAATCATAACAATGCAACGTCGGTTTTGATATCCTACATGCCCCCCCTTCACGTATTTGCGAGTTTACCGAGTGCCTGAAGGAGATTTTACGGCCAGTAACATTATATTTGTCTAAGACTCAATCGGATAATTTATGCCACAGAATCATTTGCACGCACGCACAGTACTGCTCCCAAAAGTATTACTATCCTTAGCAAGTGCTTGTGATGCTGAAAGAATGTATGTTAAAAAATAAAAGCATGACCCTTACCAAAATATTCTTTTTTCATATGCATCTCCAGTTCCTTCTCAAGCTCCAGCGTCAGCTCCTCTAACCTCTTCTCAGCTTGGCTGGGGCCAGCTTCCCGGCATGGGGTAACTTGGTACGGCAACTTAAGCCTCTGGGCCGGGGTCGAGCTTTTCGTGGGGCTACTGTAATTAAAGGGCGCCTGCAGAGAAGTCGCTACGTCGGGGATCAACGCTCCCTGGGTGCACTGCTGATGCGGCACGCTGTGCAGGTAACTCGGCTCTCCGAAGTCCTGGGCGACGGCGTCCTCCAGCAAACCAGTGGCCAGCAGCGAGGACCGCGGCGAGGGTAGCTGCAGGTCCGGGTACGTGCTCATGGAGCCGCGCGAACTACGGGAACTTCGGGAACTGTGACTGGAAATGCTGGAGCGGGGGCTGAGCGCGCAGTTAGCGGCCATGCCGGCGCTCGCCACGGGCATGCAGTGTGTCACCGCGCCGTCCAGATCGCTGCTCCCCGGCGGCATGTACCTAGAATCGGAGTAGCTCGACCGGGGGCTGGTGGTGCAGGAATACTGGCTGGCGGTGCTGGACCTCGGGCTGATGTGCCTCTGGTCGTATCCCATGCTGATGCCACTGGTGCGGTTGCTGCTGGGCTTGCTGCTGCAGTCGTAGCTGTTCAGACTGGCCCTGGGGCTCGAATGCTTACTGGAGTCGCTGGCCGTGCTTGCATAGCTGGACCTGGGGCTGAGAGCTGCGCTGCCCTCGTACTGCACCAGGCTGGAGCGAGGGCTTGCAAATTTGTCTTGACCCGGCACTACCAGGCTGGACCGGGGACTGCTGATGCTGGACCTCGGGCTCGGGCTCGGGTGCTTGCTCTGTTCCTGGGGGGACAGGGAAGACGCCAAACTGGACCGGGGGCTCGTGGCGCCGTACCTGACGTCCTGACCGGTTCCGACGCAGACAGTGCCGGTCCTGCCGCCGGCGAAAGAAGGGAACGGTGCCGGCTTGTTCAGCTGCACGCCGTCGTACGCGCCCCCGCCGCTGTACCGATGCCCCTGGACCTCCAAGGAGAACCTCCGATGACGCTCCGGGGCTCCGCCGTAGCACGGCAGGGCCACTTCGGACTTGGTACAATGGCCATCCTCACAGTACACCGGATCCCTCTCGGTCGGGCAAAAATCCAGGGGGACCAATCGGTTTCCATTGGCCGAGCGCAGAGGCGACGCGTTATAAACTTTATTCCCGGGGGGATAATTCTCAAACGCGTGGACCTGTTGAGGAGCCGAGGGACTGCCATTCATCCGTCTACTTTTCTGCTCGGGAATCAGATCCATATTCGGGTGAATGACCATGTCTCTCCTCAAACTGTACGTGCCCTCGTATATAGAAAGATCCTCCATTAACTTACTTGCGGCCAGTGCCGCATCCTCCACGTACTTGGCCATGGGTTTTCCTTCCCCCTCCCTGCTTTGCATCCGAAGAGCAAAGCGAGCGAGCGCAGGGAAGCTTGTCTAAAAACTACAGAGTTGGAGTTCGCAGCAATTCCACTTCACATGGGAAATCAAAAAACATGTGTCGGATCCCAAGCGCAGCCCGTCGGATCATCTACAAAAAAAAAAAAAAAAAAAAAAAAACGGCTCCCTTTCCGATCAGATTAGCGCACAGCACGACATTTGGGCATCCAGATGAAAATCCACCCGCACAAAACCCTTCTTCCCCCCAAAGAGCCAGACGTTTGTCAATTTCAGACTAGTTGAAAGGTCTTTTACAGTCAATGGCGCGCTGCGCGGAGGAATTTCCCCCCGCTCTCTCCCTCCCGTGTAGGTTTCACAGCTTCTCCAAAAACCCTCCTTGCATGGCATTCCCAGTCGCTTGAAATAAATCACTGGGGCACTTCTGAAAGCAGGCCGGCGGTTTAGGCGGCCCGGCTCAGGCAGGCGGGAGTCTTTATCGTTAATACAGACCTCGGGACTCGTTTCTGCGGAAAGAATGCGAGGAAGGAGACCAGGGCGCGCTGCGTCCCTTTGGAATGTAGTTAATGCTGGAGCAAAACAATGAAGCGAGCGGCTCGGCCGAGCTTTTAAAAGGAGGAGCTGCGTGTGGGACCGGGAAACGTGCTCCTGCCTCCGTCTGGGCAGCGCTGCTTGGAGAAGTTACAAAGCTAACAACGTGTGTGCCCCTTCCGACTATCTGAATGTTAACTTCACTTGAACCAATAGAGGAAAATGTGTTTTTCTCCCTAAAATAAAATATCTTTAAGCCACGCAGTACTTTTCTTAGTCTCCTGGAAAAATGCATACAGCTGAGTTTTATTACTTACTGCACCTGGTTACATGTGTTACTAATTTCCTGTATAGTGTATTTATCTTTTTGGTTAATATATAAACTCTTAAGAAGCACTCCTCACCTCCTGCCTAAATACCACTGTCAGTTTCATCGTGACACACACATTCTGTTTTGAAAAAGATGTTCTCTGGTCTGGTTTTGGGTAGGGCTTTGTTTAGGGGCTACAATGTATTATTTACATGCATATATGAGAATAGATTGGGGTTCGAGCTGAAATATCAGTTATCTGTGTAGTTACACATTCGTCATTGGAGATGCATTCGAATATTTTTGGAAGATAAAACACGCCACGAAACGCCATCTAGTGACTTTTAACAGTTACTGCAGAGTCTGAACTTGTGTCTGCCCTTGATCAAGTAAGAAAAATGGACTTGAATTTAGTTAGTGGACGCTTTTGTCTAAAAAGGACAGATGAAAGTTAGGGGTCAGAGCCAGCATCAAGCACCCCGGGAACAGTTAGGGTTAAAGGCCTTGCTTAAGGGCCCAGAGTTGATATGATTACTCTACCAGGCAGAGGATTCAGACCTTTCAGACATGGGCTTGCATCCATCATGCACAAAACCACACACTCCCTGATTTGTAAGGCTTCTTTAAAAGCAATTCATGCAGGGTGTCCTCTGCCTTGTGGGATAGACTCCAGGTTTACAATAACCGTATACTGAATAAGTGGTTATGAACAAAGATATAGATTTTACTTCTTGGTATCCATCCATCTGGAGGAAACCCCATAATAGCACAGGGAAAACATGCAGACTACACACCCAGAGTCATGGCAGAGCCTTGAATCCAGGTCCCAGAGGTGTGAGGTGACAGTGCTAACCACTGTGCTCCCCCCTTTTTGTTATTCATGTCCATATTATTAGAATTTAATTTCATTTGCCATTACTGTATCACTGTTCTTTAATTGCAGCTTCTGAATTCTCTTTAATGGAAAAACTACTTTAAGGAACTGGCATCCTGTCCAGGATATACCCCTGTCTGGGAAAAGCTCCAGCTCCCCCCCCCCCCACCAGCCTTGTCCAGGATAAGAGGTTGGAAGATGGATGGATTGACTGACTATTGTTAGAACTTTTCTAATAAATGAGGCTGTTTTAAGGTTGAGTTTTTTTTAACGGCATTGCATTTCCTGGGCTTGATCTAGATATAGTGAGGCACTCATGGTATTCGTAAAAAGGATTTTAAAAAGGCACACATTATACACTCACAAAAGACCCGAGCAGTGTTTCTCAAGCCAGTCCTCAGGGACCCACAGCAGTCCACATTTTTGCTCCCTTCTAGCTCCCTGTAGCGAAAATGTAGACACTGTGCTGGAGGAAACTGATGAGCAGTAAGGGCAGGGTCTGACTCAAAGTGACAGCATTTGTCATTTGTTATTCTTACTGTACCCTGTCCTTATGCATACCATGTTTTTCCATGTCTGAGATGTGCAACGTTGATGTGGCATGATATGGATTCCATTCTTTGCAATAAAATTCCCAGACGTGGCTCATCTGACAACTGCAGAAAGAACCATTCAGTATAGCACAAAGTACATGCACTAGCCACCAGTGTGATGTTGTTGCTGCCACAGATAACTTGTGTGGCCTTTGTTTTGTTAACTTCAGTGTTTCCCAACCCATTCCTCGGGGACCCACACACAGTCCACGTTTTTGCTCCCTCAAAAATGGCAAGGAGCTCGGAGGGAGCAAAACCATGGACCATCTTGTGGGACCCCATGGACTGGACTGGGGAATTCCAGTGATCTGGCTCTCTGGTTCCCCTTCTTCTTCCCTCCTCAGATAGACAGGTTTATGCAGCATACCGAGCAGCAGCATGCTCTTCCAGAACTTGTGTTTTCCTTGTGCTTGTATACTGTACAGTCATTCTGCTGAGTATGAATAATGTTTTTAAACAGAGGTGTAGCTTGAAATTCGGGGGCTCCTGGAGGGGGGGGATTAAGGGGATTCCTCGACAGTAACATTTAGCCCCGCAACCTCACCACCTTAGAGCCTTAGAATTTTACATATTTGAGGGCCCCTGCCAGGGTGCCAGTGGCCTTAATACACCCCTGTTTGTAAGACACAAAGACAGTTCTTTCCTCCTTTCATTCATGGTTTCTGTCTTTTTTCTTGCTCATTTTTGTTTTTATTTCCAAAATCAGGGTCGGAAAATTGAAGGAATTACTAGGTGAGACACTTGTCTGGATACGGGGTATATCTCTCTTATTGCCAAAGACTTACAGCACAGTCACCCAGATGAAATCCTTTAGGTTCAGCTCTCACAGCCAGTTTACGTTATACAAAAACTTCATGGACAGGCGAAATGGGTGGTGGAGGAGAGATGGAATTGGTGAAATTTGCCCCCTACATTCCGTGGTCCAGTGAAATACTGGTTGTGGACCATGGGGACTGAGAGCCTCTACTTTAGGTCATGAGGAGAAATCCGTATGGTATGTTTTCCCAGTAAACAGATGACAATGTAATGTTAACCATATAAAAATGTCAACAAAAACAAAATGTATATCCACAGTTTTTTGGCTTGATTGGTAAACAGACACAAATGGACAACTGATTAGAAAGATCTTAACAATAATCGCCATGTTAAACACCTATGCTAAATAAATCAATGACATTTTTTTAGAGGACTCTAGGCCTGTGATCAGAAGGGCTCTGGTTTGAATCACAGGGACTGTGCTGCCATTAGGTCCTTGAGTAAGGTGCGTAATCCCCAGTGGCTCCAGGGGCACTGCACTCCAGCTGACCCTGCACTGCCTCCCCCAAACTTGCTCTTTTGTGAGTGTGTCTCACGGAGAGCAAGATGGGGTACGCAAAAAGACAATTCCCCACAGGGATTAATAAAGTATCATTATTCAATTTGTACACAAGTGACTTTTACACAGATATCACCACTGATATCGGCACTGTATTCATGATATCTAAGCATTATATTACTTAATTTTCCCTTTAGATGAGATGTACAGTTTTACCCACGTGCAGAGCCAGATGTCTGAGCTAAGAGCTATCAGTACACTGCCATCTGGTGCTTTTCTAATGGTATCGCAGAAAATGTTTGGGAATCAGGGTGACGTTACCCGGAAACATTCATCTGTTTTCCATACCCACTTTTCCTATGCGGAATCATGGGCACGAGGCAGGGAATTATCCAGGATGAGGCGTCAACCCAGTGCAGGGCACACATACCGTTCATAATTTGCCAACTCCAGTTCACTTTAACATGTTTTTGGACTGTGGGAGGGAAACCGGAGAACTCAGAGGAAACCCCCTGAGGACATAAGAGAACATGCAAACTCCATACCTAGAGACTCAAACTCTGGTCTGCAGATGGCGGAAGCTGCCACCCTTCTGCTGAAACGATATTTACAAGCATATTGATGAATTAAAACACACAGAACTGACTCCAGTTCTACAGACAGTAGAAATCTGATTGACTGGCACCTGCATAACTTTCTAACGACATCTGTATACAACAGATGGAACAATATAGAGAGAAATGGTGATTGAAAAAACTTGAGTCAAATGTATAATTTTTCAAACATTTAGAAAAAAATTCATGACATTTCCTTTTAAGGGAAAAGCCATTGGGTGGGTGTGGCACCACAGGAAGGTCCTTGCTGGATGCAGACAGGCTGTGAAAAGGCTCTGAATGGACTTTCTATGGGGGGGGGGGGAGGGGTACTATTAGACTGCAAATGCTTTCCTGAGAGTATGGTGG
Organism: Brienomyrus brachyistius; assembly: GCF_023856365.1. Lineage (NCBI taxonomy): Eukaryota > Metazoa > Chordata > Actinopteri > Osteoglossiformes > Mormyridae > Brienomyrus > Brienomyrus brachyistius. The sequence goes on along the minus strand of NC_064543.1, from coordinate 12,612,534 downwards.
CACCATGCAGTCCCATAATCCTTCAGCGCTCTAAACCATCTGCCTCGACCTAGGGGCAGACTTATCATAAAGCAAGGGTAGGCAGCCTCCTGGGGCCCCCAAAGACTAGGGGCCCCATGAAGTCAATAATGATAGAAGTTAGATTTATAGATACAAGATATTGTGGTGCTCGGCAGATCCAGGCATCACAGCAGCAGGAACCTGCTGCCCCTCCTGATCCCAGTACAGATCAAACAATTTTGCCGAACGATGTTGAGGGGATCCAGCTTCAGGTCCTGCTGGTACTGGCCTTGCTGCTCCTCCAGCTCATGGTGCTCCCTCGCCATCTGGGCATCCAGAGCAAGAAACACGGTTGAGCAGTGCAGCCTCGGCCTCCTGCTCCTGGCGGCCGCACTAGTACTCCCAACAGACCAGCTCCTTGCTCCAAGGGCTGGCGCAGCCACTCCTCATCCTTGTCTAGTTCTCAGGACTCCTGGGTCAGCTGGGCCTCTAAGGCACAATACACCTCCTCTCAGCCAAGTGCAGGCATCTCCACAGCCTAGGCCGGCTGATTCCGGCGGTTCTGCTCCCAGCTGGCCAGCTCATCGTGCAGTTATTCCGATTTCTGCCGCTCCTGCTCTGCCGACTCTCGCAGTCGCTCCCAGTCCTGCTGGATTCCAACTGTGGCACACCTCCTCACAGCCAACCAGCGGAGAGCCCTGGCTGGTTGATGAGTGGACAGAGTCCATAGTAGCATTTTCTTTTTTTGGTCACAGTCATCTTGGACGGAGGACCAAGCAGGGGTGGTTTGAGAGTGCCACCCCAGACCCGTGCAGTACACCTCTGTCACTGCATCATTCCCATCTCATCTGGTGGTGGCTTTGGGTTGGGCTTCCAGGTGAAAGTGCACCCAGTGTCCGCTCGTCATAGACTCAGCGACCCAGCAACTCCCAAAACCTGCAGTCCCAATCCGGCCTCACCATCAAACCGCCGCCACCTCCTGTCTGACAGGCTGCAGTGGGCTTGCTAAATGATGTTGAAGAGCACCCATTCCAGTAGCACCACTTCTAGCATCTTCTGACACCGATGTGGTGCTCAGCGGACCCAGGCATAGTGGCAGCAGAGATGAGAGAAGGCCAGGTGGTTTGAACACCATGTTCTGTAAGTCCACTGTGCCACCCCAAGCTGAAAAACATCTGCAGACTTGCAAAACCCAGCTGCTTCTTGAGCAAATGCACCACCTCATTACTGCATTTGTCGAACAGACATTTTAATATTAACAAAATATTCACAAATATGTGTTCATCGCCTTTACATAATCCTCTTCTAGAAAATAACACGCAAAAGGTGAATAAAAAAAGTCTTTGGCTGGGGTTGGTGATGCCATTCATGTAAAAAGGAAAACAGGTTCTGAGTCATGGCCATGAATTTACCTACAGAGCAAGGAGTGACTGTAAAGCTGGCAAAATCCAGGCATCTCCACCCACTGTTACAGCGGTGCAGCAAGGCGCAGGCAGAAACGAGGGTGACGATTCACTCGCGGCTTTAAGAGACAACAGGGGTTTATCAGGGAAACTGAAACACACTGGGGACCAATCACAAAAATAACAGAACCACGAGGACCAAAGACGGAAAAAAACACTACAAACAGAACTATGAACCAAGCTAAAAAGGAAACTGGGCAGGGAAGCACTGGGCACCATCTAGACGGTGAGATTCACTGGGCACCATCTAGACGGTGAGATTCACTGGGCACCATCTAGACGGTGAGATTCACTGGGCACCATCTAGACGGTGAGATTCACTGGGCACCATCTAGACGGTGAGATTCACTGGGCACCAACTAGCCGGTGAGATTCACTGGGCACCAACTAGCCGGTGAGATTCACTGGGCACCAACTAGCCGGTGAGATTCACTGGGCACCAACTAGCCGGTGAGATTCACTGGGCACCATCTACAACACATAATACAATGGCTCACTGGAGAATAGAGCAGGGCAGGTACTTAAATACACAGAAAACTGGGGCAAACAAGGAACAGGTGTTAGACAATCAATTAACCAATCAACAAACAATGGCACAAGGAAATGGGCAACAGGTGGAATTAATAACAATACAGCACAGAAACTAGGGAACTTTACAAATACCAAAAACTGGGAGTTAAACACTAGGAACAAAACGCAAGGATAAGTAAACAGAACCAGAAAGGAACAGATCAGAACACAAGCACAACCTAGGACAGGAAATATGGAAAATAAACACTGAGAAACAAAATACAAGACATAAAAATAAACAGATGAGGCTGGCCTACAGTCAGCCTCAAACTTCTCATCAGCAGGACTCAGCTCACTGAGCTATAAGGCAGTCAGGGAAACACAAAAAAGCACACAAGGGTTTGCTGAGGAGTGACAGGACAGGATGGCTAGCGACACCTGCTGGTCTAACAGGGAAGAGACATGAAGGGTAGGGTAGGGCAGGTGCTGACGCTGACACCCACATAAATATATGTACATACAATACATACACTGTAGTTTTTGATCTTCCTTCTATCGTTGTTTATGGCTAATTTTTGTGGACTGTCTCCCTCCGAACTGCAAATGGCAAATGAATGAGCTGCAGTATTTATTGAAATTTATGTGCTCTATAATTTGTCCTGGGTTTTGATGTTAACCTGCATCCAGCCCAGCAAGTGGCCCTCCAATTTGCAGGGAAAATTTGGGGGGTTGGTGGCTGGATTGGCAGCCGTGGTAGGCAGGCGTGTGGAATATCTTGTCTCTCCTGCATGATGACCATTTTCCTCAGCTGTCGTGGGAGCTTTGTGATCTCTGTAGGTGGATACAGTCAGTCTGATGGCTGCCATACTCAGGGAGTAGCTGTTGCTGTGGCGGATCCACTCCTCCCAATGGTGTCTGACGTCTCTCCTTTCAAAGAGCAAGTTTTGAGACTCAGATTAAGACACCCTGCAGGTATCTTGTCTATCTCAAGTGTATGGTCTGACCGTAGTGAGTGATGTCTCCATGAGGAGGCAGCATCACAGTTGTTTTTGAAAGTCATTTTAAATGTCGGACATTGACTGTTGAGAAGTATTTGAGTTTTGAAGCATAGGTGTTTAACTCTAACGGTTGCAATCCATTGCTCTGTGTTGTAGTGTATAAACCTCCTAAAGCTAATAAGGAACTTTTAGCTGACTATCTGATTTTCTATAATCAGTTTTGCCTACTACAAGAAGAATACTAATTTTTGGAGATTTTAACATTCAGTCGTCTGTTTAAGAATTAGTAGCTGTTCTTGCATAGAGAATTATAAAGTGGCCGGCTCTCTTAAATTTTGTGTTTTTAAATCTTGACAAAACTATGGTGCACAACAGTGTTACAATAAGTAAATTTCTCTTGCAAGGAGGAGAAAGGTGATAGGCAGTTAAAAAGTAATAATTTATGTTATTGACGAGATGCAGTAAATGTCTCAGGTCTGAAAGCAGTGCACAACCACAAGAAGTGGAGGAGACTGGTGGTGGAGAGGATAAGCTGCTTGAAAACACTATGACTTTGTTGCCCCAACATGGCTTAACTTTTAAACTGGAATTAATCAAGATTTATCTACTAATCCCGTTGCACCAAAGTTTAAACCTAGTTTAAATTATTTTACAATTTATCTTGGTTAAATCTAAACCTTTGTTAATGCTAGTTTAATTTCCACTTAAACCTAGATTAAATTCAAGTTTGTTGCACCAGTGACATTAAATCAAGTGTAAAACTGGATTAGCAGTCATATTTAAACCACCCCTCGAGGAGTTTTATGTTAGGTCTGTTTTAGTTTTATTGCAAACATGACAGCATTTCTTTGTTGGGTGGGATCAGAATAAAGTTTCCCATGTAGGAAAATTGGAGACAGGATAAACCCAATTGATATTTTTTAAGCAATATTGAGTTCTCCAAGCGATATCGATTTACAAAAGAGTGTATCGTATACCTCTCAGTGGAAAGGTTGGACCAGCTATCATGCATGGAAATGAGAGGAACTCCGTTGTATCTGGACTTATCCAGCTCCCAGTAACTTTGCATTTTTATGCTTAGGGAATCATCAGATGGTTGACGTGGATCTTTTTGGAGTTTTGCAGAAATAGTCGCTTTCGCACCGCAATAGCTTACTGTTTGGTTGACCGCAAGCACTGGCGCAAAACCTGGAAGTTACACTTAAGTGTAAAAGCAGACGGAATTATTTTTGTACCACCATTACATTTAATGTATAAATTAATACGTTTTTTGCTCGTGTCTGCAATGGATAATTCGATCGCTAACTAATATTATTTTATGTAATATCGCCGGTGCCGGCAATGTAATTTGCCAGCGCCTATTAGCAGGATAACGTTACACAATTTTTTTTATGGAAAACAAAACATTGATGGGTAAATCTAATTTGAATCATGAACATGGTGCAGGTCATATAAGTAAAATATAAATAACAACCCAGCTAGCATTAGTTCGTTGGGCCGACGTCGGCTGTTGGTCGTTATGTCGATGGTCAAAAGCGGACGTCGACACAACATCTGGCCAACATAAGGCCACTTAAAAAAAAGTGGCCTAATGGTCTACATAATGAAAATAACATTTTTGGATATTATTGTTTGTTAGATACACTAACTGCCTTTTAATAGGCTAATTTCCTTTCTTTCTGAATCGATGAAATACACTTGATGTCGTCCAAATTTTTCGTCGGCGTAACGTCTGGCAGACGTCTCATAGACCTTTACTCTATGTCCAAGATCGAATTTATACGGATTTCTTTTCAGATCAAGATGAACTGTACAACCTATACCTCCACAGAAAAAGTTTAAATGATTCCATAACAATCCCTTTTCTTCGTTGGCTTCATGTCCCGACGACGTCGGATATTGACTAACTCATGGTCAGTCCCGGACGTTGTCCAGACGTGCAGCCAACGTCCAGAATGTACAGTATACCACAACCATGACAGCTTCCCAGCTAACATTTAACGTTGGCCCAACGTTGGTAGAACGTCGGACATAACGTCGGCCCAACGTCATTAGCAGACGTCGGGTTTTCGTCAACTCAACTGGACAGTAATTTGTGAAATCCGAGTTAATCTGTTGCACTCTTATTTCACAATAAGCTTACAAAAGGGAAATGAACGACGAGTCCATATTAACCTGGTCAAGTTCAGGGCGACTTATGGCCGGCTTTGTTGTGATGGGTCACATTTATAACTAAAAAAGGCGTTGATACATTATTTGGTCCTGTTGGCATCCACTATTCTGGGACAACGTTCGCTGCAGACGTCGAGTTGACGTAAACCCGATGTGCAGATGCACGTCCGGCCAACGTCTGCTATTGACGTTATGTCCGACGTTCTACCAACGTTGGGCCAACGTTAAATGTTAGCTGGGAATGTGTCGCATTTTGATCGCGATCGATCCCTCAATACCTAAAAAAATAGGTGACAAAACAATATATCAGACGGAGCGCAAAGTTAACGCCAGCGGTAAAAAAATAAAAAAAAGATTTTATTAAAAAAAAACAAACAACCAAAAAAATAGTTCGAGACATTTGCGTGAACTTTATTTAGGACCATGTTTATTTAGCCTAGGATGCATCACGAATTTGTTCACATTTCCTCGGAATCCATCATGGCGGACACTGAAGCTAAATTAATCCGATATTAATCATAGTTTAAACTGGTTTAACTAATTTAGGGTGAAATTTAAGATGTGAAACGCATCTCCCATTAATTAAAAACCAGTTTAAACCTAGATTCACTAACCATAGATTAAGTCTAAACCAGGATTAATTTAATCCACGTTGGTGCAACCCATAATTGTCATTTTCTTTAATTATATAAATATTAGAACAAAATATGTTTGTAAAAAGTGCCTGTTTTAGCCAGTTGGAGGCACAGTACTCGTGCACGTACGTGCGTGCACATGACTAAGATGGTGCCAGCTCCGCCTCATTTTGAGCCAATAAAATCTCTGCCATCCTGCATTTGTACATGCTCCCACTTGGCAAGATTATTTGCCAGTCTGGATGGCTCAATATGTTCTTCCACTATATGAAAATAAGCCTTAAATTATTTTATTTGGACCATCAAATCACAACCGTGATCTTAGGTTTGCTCCGTACATCAATTTTGTAAATTAGGCTTCTATCATCTCAGAAACATTTTGAAAGTCAAACAATTTTCTGTCTCTCCCAGACCTTGAAAAAGTCATTCATTCACTGATCTCATTCCAGTTAGATTACTGTAATTCACTGGTTTCCAGTGCAATACAGGATCCAGTTTAAAATTCTTTTGCTTTTACAGTGTTAAACAAGCAGGCCCCATCCCGTGTCACTGATATTCTTCATTACCACACTGTTCCCAGGCAGGTGAGGTCACCTAATAAACTGCTATTTGTTCCATGAGCCGAAGCTGAAGGGAGACCGTGCCTTTTCATATATGCACCTTGTCTGGGGAATAGCCTCCCATTCAACATCGGGTCCTCCCCCTCAATTACTGTTTTTAAATCTGGACTGAAATCCCACTTGTTCAGACTGGCATTCAGTCCAGATTAACAGTATTTTGTTGTCTACTGTTTTCTTCTCTTCCTTCTCTTACACATGGAATTGATGTTGGACTGGAACTGTTATTATGCAACTGAGTTTCATGTCTGTAATTTCATGTCAATAATATTATTTGTAAATATTATACAGCCCATTTGTAAACACCGGTTGTTTTTAAATGTGCTTTATAAGTAAAAATTTATTCACATACTTTCTTGTCTTTCACGGGATAGGATTAATGTGGCAGAGTACTTGCAGCGGATTGGGTATAAAGGCCCCTTTCAAAAAGCTGACCTGCAGACCCTGAACCACATCCACAAACTACACATAGATTCCATCCCTTTTGAGAATCTCAGCATACACTGTGGAGAGAAGATAAGATTATAAGGAAGAACCGTGGAGGCTGGCCAAAGTGACTTATTTGGGTGGAGCTCCGCTAAAACAACAAAGCATGAATGATTATATACACTATGCATTTTGTAATGTTCTTAATTGAACAATATCATTAAAATGTGAAAGGTCGCAACAGTACTAATGTACATTGCAGTACCAAATGAGGTTCCTGCATGCTCCGGTTCTGCTGGCTGGATGTATGTCGGTGTGGATGGGTTCTGCTGGCCTTCCTATAATCTTATGATGTACACTCACTCTGCTGTAAGGCGTTTCACAGCAGCCAGAGCATTAGATTGGTTATAGAAACCTGCAGTTTTATACCTTGGGTCCAGCAGTGTGGCCAGTGTCATAATGCTCATGATTTTATAGACTGGCAACCTTTCAGTGAGCATCTTTAAGAGTTTCTTGCACAACAAGGCCTTGACATTTTAAATCTGGGACAGTTTCAGATTCAAAGCATGCCTAAGCATGTGGACGAGAGGAATTACCTTGGATCCTGATACTTTTCTCTCTTCAGAAAGTTCAACAGTTGCCTCATTGAAATGACACAAATCACCAAGACATTCACGAATCGACATATTCATCTGAGGTCAAGGTTGTAAACTCTGTCTTCAGAGTGACCAAAGCAGCACCAACTGGCTCCCTTTGATCATGTGATCGTTGTGGCATGGGATAGGTACTATTCCAGTGGGTTTCCACTTCCTGAATCAATGTGAGAGTGGGTCTGCCCCATCTGCTGCTGAATTTAGCAGAGCCTTTTTCAAGCAGTTGTACTAGTTCTGAAGAAGTTCGCAATCTGTCCAGCCTTGGATCTGATATTGTCAGGTCCTTGTGTCCGACCAGTGACCTTCTTCATAACGAAATTTAGTGCATGTGCAATGCAGTAAAGGTTTAAAATTGTTCATACAGGCAATCATACCTGGTGCAGCATCAGACTCAAGGCACCAGACTTCATTTTGTATTCTGCACTCCTCCAGCAAGGTTGCCTTGACTGCAGCTATGTTTTCTGTTTCTCTGCTCCCAATAATACAGCAGACAGCTATGTCACGTCATTTACAGAATGACTGTTAAACAAGCATCCAGATGTATGAATGTCCACATGTCAAATGTTAGACTTACTGCTTTGGCCTTTTTCACCTCTTTCTTTGCTCTCCCCCCCCAATCACATTTTACTGCCATTATACCCTTTAATATTTGCCTGGATGGGATATCCAATATAACCATAAACTTTGTAATCATTAGTGTTCTGTAATAGGTCACACCTGTCCATTGCTAAAAACCTCATTATGTGTGTATAGATGTACCTGCCCTTGCCCGATTTCCTCAGTTGGTCATTGGGTGTTTGTAGCTGTTGCCGTGTGTTGGCTACTGTTCTACTATGGTTGTTCCTGTGTTGCTCTCTGCCTTAGTTTTTGTCTTTTACCTACTTTGTTTTTGACCCCTTGTGGTCCTTTTGTTTCTTGTCTTCTCTCTGAGTTGATAAAGTTGTGTCTCTGTGAGCCACAGTGTGGATTGTCTGTCCTTTGCCCTGCCATAACACCTAACTATGCAGTCACGTAGATGGAGGATAAGATAACGTTAATTCCACATCAGGGAAATTTCCTTGTTGCAACAGCCTAAAATAAAATATAAAATAGAAAGACATTGTGCATACAATTACAGATATTGCACATGTGATGTGGGTAGTGGCATAGATGAATGATACATATACAGTCATTGCACCAAGTGGAAATAAAGTTACATAATTTATATATATACATACATACATACATACATATATAAAGTGGATATTGCAGATGGATTACCAACAGATCTTCTCGAGTGATATCAGGCCATGGATTGCAATTACCTGCAATTGCTTTCATGTGGTATAACACACTACTGTCAGCAACCAAGACTATGTTAAGCCTTTGATCCCCACCACTCCACTAATACATTTTTAAAAAGTCGTTGAAAATTTTCAAGCTCTGAGTTATCGGGAATGCATCAATATATCCATCCATTTTCCAAACCGCTTGTCCTACTGGGTTGCGGGGGGTCCAGAGCCTATCCCAGAAGCAATGGGCACGAGGCAGGGAACAACCCAGGATAGAGGGCCAGCCCATCGCAGGGCACACTCACACACCATTCACTCTCACATGCATTCCTACGGACAATTTAGCAAGTCCAATTAGCCTCAGCACGTTTTTGGACTGTGGGGGGAAACCGGAGTACCCGGAGGAAACCCCACGACGACATGGGGAGAACATGCAAACTCCGCACACATGTGACCCAGCCGGAGACTCGAACCCAGGTCCCAGAGGTGTGAGGCAACAGTGCTAATCACTACACCACCATGCCGCCCCCGCATCAATATTAATAGTATTTCACATCACGATATAATGAATGATGACACTACTAGTAATCTCCCTTTTTTCCGTCAGATAACCCATGCATATTGCTGTAGATTGCTAGTATCTCTACACATTGAGATGGTGGTGATGCATTCAGCTCAGTTTCGTAATGTGTTCACGTCAGCGTGGGTGTGGCTTGGGTTAGGCGCGTATAATTTACAACGGAACAGTACACCTTGGTTCTTGGAACAAGGGTCTTGGACAACAAGTCTTGGACCCTCTGAATCTTATGTCCAACAGCAATATGTTTACTCTGCCTGCCATGGGATTCACATCTTCTCAACAAAGGCACAGATTCTGAACCTGCAGCAAAACATCATCCTGCCCCACCATTACCTTGCTTTAATGTCAACCCTCCATATTCTAAACCCTAATGTCCAGCCCATCCGAACTTTGGTGAATCCTACTCTGATGTTTAGCTGATCCAAGATTGTTAAAGATTATGCATATGAGAAATGGGATGCGGCTTCAATCGTTGTCCATCACGGGTTTGCATTGTAAAACACATCATTCTGAAACGTTATTAATGAATATAAAACAATCAGCTGCTCCCTGGTTTGACATAATAGAAACTAATAAGGTAGCCAGTGGATAGTGACTTAACACATGGTCATCCCACCCACTAGGGGCTCATATTATCTCATTTCATCAAGTCTCATTTCTCACTATCACTATTCTACACATAACAAGTGACAGTCATCCCCCCACCTGAGATTGTTAATTTATTTTCAGTTAAATTTCAATTTTCATTTTCATTTCAATTTTCATTTTATTTTCATTTCAATTTTCAGTTTAAATTCAATTTAATTTCAATTCAATGTGATTTTTTTTCTTTAGATCTGTGACTTTTAAATTTTTTTTAATGACATGCTGTATATTTTCATTTTAATTTGACTACATTTGAATGCAACGATAAAAGAGTAATGCATAACCAATATGTATTAATAAATATTCAAAAATATGTGTTAATTGTCTTTACATAACCCTCTATTACACTAGAAAATAACATGAAAAAGGTGAATAAAAATTCTTTGCTGGGGTTGGATATGCTATTCATGTAAAATGGAAAACAGGTTCTCTGAGTCACACACACACAGGAATTTATATCCTTTTTATTTTGTCATGTTTATTGATTTGCTTGCTTGTTTGTTCATCTATCTGTCTGTCTGTCTGTCCGTCTGTCTAACTGTCTGTCTGTCTACTCTGTCTTTTGCATAACCCAAGAAATCCCACCCACATATTTTTTTCTTACTTTTACCATTTTACCGGCTGATCAGCAACAGTATCAAATCATCCCGGACTATAAATGGTAAGTTCATGAACTGAGGAAACATACGCACTTTCATATATAGTTTGCAAGTTGGTTTACCGAGTCTAATGCATATTAAAAGGAGTTGTGGTGTTTATTTAAATTTATGTCGTATATAACGTAATACTAGAATAAGTTAGTATTTTCTGTACCTGCTTGTCCAACAATATTAAATGTATCATTCTTCGAAGTACAAATATATGTATTAATGCATTCATCTTAAGAAATATTTATGTCTTTAAACAAGTTACATTACTTGAAATTCATGTCACGAGTGGTAAACTGCGAACATGTGTGGAACAATGCCCACAACTCGTACCTAAATTTTTAAGCGGTTTTTCATTTAAGCCATTGGTGTTTGCTTTGGACACGATGCAAGATTATATGAATATCAATGGTACGAAAACTTCAGGAACTTAAATGAAAATTTTAGCTAGTGAAGAATTCTATTCACTTTCGGTTAGATTATACCGGACGTTAAAAGATCTACTGCCGACGTTATCCGGTATCAGAGTTACTTTTCATTTTACTTATGTAATTAAACCTTGGGCTTAAGAATTTCTTACTATATGTAAAAATAATAAAACTGCAACAATCACGTTTGGAATGCCTTGCTAAAGGCACAATTTAAACACCGCTTAAAACTGATCATTTGCAAAAAATTATGAAATGCCAGCAGCGTCTGTTAATAGTTTATTGGTGTCTATAATAAATGATCGGAGCTCATGTCTACACTTAGGAGGGACAGAATTACCGTTTTTTTTCGTTGGATTCCTTTCACCTAAAAGATTTATCACCAACATTTGTTCTCCTTCAGTGGCACTTCTCGATTGCATAAAGTGGATCTAACACACTTGTGTTCCGAAATGTCAAAATAGCGTATTATTTAGAATAAACAGTGCTACAAAGTAAGTTAAAAACCACCAGGAAGTCATGTGATTTGTTAATGAATTGTCAAGTTCTTGTAACATTGTTCCTTGGCTATACTCGTTTATTTAACAGCTAACGAGTCCAAACGCTAACAGACCTTGATTAGAATCTCTTAAATCATGAAAATGTTTCTTGTCTAAATTCCAATTGCAGCCTACGGTAAGTCATTGCACATGTAGGCTGTATACTACAACAGTAGATGGTGTATTTCAGTCACGACCGAGGTACTTCTCTCTTGTCCAGTACGCAATAACCAAAAGACAGCATAACCGAGTCCCTGGTTCACCCTCGCCAGGTCCTTAAGAAGGAGGACGAAAGTACCGAACTAGTGACCTGGCATATGCGCTCGGTTCATTGGTCGGCATATACGTCCGACGTTTAGCCAATCAAATGCTCGCTTACAGCACGCCCTTACATGCCTCACTGGCTCTCATTGGCCATAGTCGAGGAGGGAAGCAGCATTGGCAACATTTCTGAGAGCAAGCAGAAGAACGAAAAGAACGAAACTTTGCTGGGAAGTGAGCTTGTGTGTATAGTTCATGTAAATGACTCGTTCCCGGCGGACGAATTGTTTGTGAACGTCACATCATTAGTCTACATGCACAACTGGGAGAGCAGTCGTTGTGCACGATAGTGAACATGGCTGAAGATGGTGTTTCATGGTTATCATTCCAACTTGGTTCCTAAGTTAAATGAATATGCGTTTGACTCAGATCACGAGATTGTGGTATTAGTCTAGCTAGATCAGGGTTCAGGGCTAAATTTGACAGATGTTTTGATAAAAATGTATTGTACCATGGACATAGGCAACAGTTTTTTTTTCCACAATCAAAATATTTTCCACAGACAAATTTGTCCGTGTATGGAGAGGCACTACATTAAACTATTTAATAATTAGAATTATTTTAACAACGAGTTATTGATAATGTTGATTTTTTTTACCATTATATTTATATATTATGGGACAAAAAAAGTGAAATATCTGTTTATCTGTAATCATTCTCAATTATGATGAATATTAACAGGACTGAAAAAGTAAAAGCAGTTTTCAGACAGAAAAGATAGGCAGTGAGCCGTGGGGACCAACGCTGAAAAATGCGTGAGAACATCACATTTGTCTTTCACAGGATAGGATGAATGTGGCAGAGTACTTGCAGCGGATTGGGTATAAAGGCCCCTTTCAAAAAGCTGACCTGGAGACCCTGAACCACATCCACAAGCTACACATAGATTCCATCCCTTTTGAGAATCTCAGCATACACTGTGGAGAGAAGATCACCATGGACCTGGCCGTTATCTATGACAAGATTATAAGGAAGAACCGTGGAGGCTGGTGCTGTGAGAACAACTATCTCTTTTCCTGGGTGCTGAAGGAGCTGGGCTACAACAACACAATTTTGGGGGCAAGGGTCTTCAACAACCTTCTGAACCAGTTTAATCCCATGGAGAGTCACTTCATCAATAAAGTTGACATCGACGGTGTGTCATACATTGCCGACGTCAGCTTCGGGGTGTCTGGTCAGATCTGGCAGCCCCTTGAGCTTACGGCGGATAAGGACCAGCCTCAGATGCCTGGAGTCTACCGCTTAATAAAGGCAGACGGAATGTGGGTTTTGCAGAAGACAAGTAGAAGGCAAATAATTCCAAATGAAGCATTTGCCAAGTCCGATCTGTTGAATAAAAGCATCACAAAAAAAATCTATGGGTTCACATTGGCACCACGTCAGCCTGAACACTTTATGGAGAACATCCAATTCCTCCAGACCTCCCCAGCGTCATTATTTGTGCAAAAGTCCATCTGCTCCCAGCAGACACCCACTGGGTTCCGTGCTCTCATTGGCTGGACCTACACTGAGGTCACCTATAACTATGAGGAAGGTGCTGATCTATTCAACATTGAAAATATACCGAATGAAGAAGTAGAAACAGTTTTGAAAGACAAGTTTAATCTCTTGTTAGAAAAAAGACTTGTTCCTTTAAATAACAGGGCTGCATATACACTCTAAGGATCCAAAATTCAAGGCACAGCCTGTAGCGCAATCACTTGCCACCCAATGCTTCATTGAGCCTCACAAAAACAAAGCTTGAAAAAAAAAAAAAAAGGACTACTAACTATTCCTTAATTTTTTTTTTGATTTACTGGACATATGTACTAAAATGATTTGTGTAGAGATGTACTTAGTTTGAAGAACAGATTTAAGGTGATGTGTAAGATACAGGGGGTTTGGGAGATGACCTATGGTTAAAGATGCACAATAATCCATTTCACATAGTCCAATAACCAATGGATTTTCAAAGACACTACCTGAAAATATTAAACATCACAGTGGATAAGCTTTCCCCCTTTTTTCACTATACGGTTTAAAAGACATTTTTATCAAAAAACAGAGGTAAACTTTCACAAAACGTCCCAAAGTGTACATCTCTCTCTCATCCATCCACCCATCCATCCATCCTAGTCAAGGTGGCAAGGGCTTAGGTAGTACATGGTACATGGCAGGGGAGTACCCTGAACTACATACCAGTCCATCTCAGGACACATGCAAGCGCACACATGTCATGGCAAGTATCACTCAGTTTCGTTTCTGATAAAATGACAAATAAAAGAATTAGATTGAACACAAAGCTTAGCAACCAGCCTCCAGCATCACATCCAGGAGTCTGATGGTGAGAACTGTAGCCTATCCCAGATTAGGGCACCGGACAGGGAAACAACCTGGATGGGAGGCAAGTAACTCCAGTCCAGAAAAACAAAATCTCCGGCTTAAGTACAAATGTGAAAATTCAGGAACAGCTAAACTGGAACTCAAGGAACAGGGTCCGCACAGAAAAAAAAAAAACTACAACAAAATGTGATATGAATATTTTAGCCTAAGGTATATGACATTAAGTCATTAAGATGTATAACATCCATTGAACATCTTTTATAAGAAGTCATTTACAATAAAGTGATGAACATACACATCAAACGACTGGCAGAGGCAAAAATGGTTCTGGTAGCTGAAAAACATTGGCTGGACATTGCTAATCTTGCGGCTTCAAAAAGGCCTTTTTCTTTGGTCCTATTTCCTTGCTAACTTCCTCCTCCTTCTCCTCCTCCTGAATGGCCGACCGCTCTCGCTTCCTTGCAAATTTTCTTTTCATGCTCTCCACCAAGCTGACGTATCTGTGGGGTTTAAGAAAGGACACGGTGTGCTTGAACGGGAGGGACAAAGCAGTAACCAGCCTTTATGTCCTAACGGGACATAAAGGCACAACTGAGGCAATCAGGCCGGCAGCCAATGAAAATCGGCTTGTATTAATGCGGAAACACCTCCCTTTAAACAGAGTAGCTGAATAGGATTAAAAACCCTTTCCGCACCTGTTTGCCATTTCTTCATCTGTAATGTCAGTTTCCATTCTGCTGAAGTCCTCCTCTTCATCCTCCTCTTCATTCCGGTTGTGTGCATTCATCAGCTGCATGAGTTTCTGAACACAAAGGAGGAAAAAAAACAAAGTACTAAAGTACTAGTCAAAAAGACTTTGAACATGCGATACATGCAATGTGCTAGAAACACCCTGTCAGAATTATATGAAGAAAGAAGAAGATGAAGGAAAGTTGTAAGTGATGCCATGGCTGCAGTCACCTGACATAACAACATAACACCCCAGATGTGTTATGAAGTATGATATAATATCCTAGGATACACATCCAGCATTGCGCATCATTGCTGGACACTTCTCTGGCAGTGTTGGAGTGATTTTGTTTTTAAGAAAAATGGCATCTTTCATTAATAGAATGCCAAGACTTTGTTCAGTTATAATTACTATAAAAGATTATATTTTCACAAGTCTAAGATTTACCCTGCTTTCATTACAATTGATGTTTGTCACATCGTTCCTTAATTTTATTTTAATTGACATTCTGTACTTTTTCGTATTGTATGTGACACATTACTAAGTATAACATAAGAAACTCCAAGTGCTCAAACACTTCTGAGTTGTACGTACATATTCATCATTGCACTGAACATACGACATACTGATGTTACAGGAATTTAACTCCCCATCACAGTACTCTGAAAATTTATATCAAATTATGAAATACACCTTTTAAAATATCATTTGAAAATGCCTATGGCAATTGAGTTATTAAACCCGGTCCGTAGGGACCCACCAGGCAGTTCACATTTTTGCTCCCCCCCCAGCTCCCTAGGGAGGACTGTCTGGGGGTCCCATTGTATCGAGCTGGGAAACACTGGTGTAACAGAAGGCAGTTTACATATAACAACACTTATATAAAGTCAGCTAGGTGGATGCTGTTTTATATTTTAAAAGGATCTGTTGATCTAATATACAATCTGCAGGACTTATACATAAATTCCTTTATCTATTAATATTTCATACCACATATCATATTTAGATTTTATTGTTACCTCAACTTCAGGATTGAAGCCTTTGAATGACATTCTTCCAAACCTCAAGTCTTCGCAGGGAACAAAACTTCTTTCTTCTATGATAAAACTCCTACAAGCATCAACGTGTTGTGAGATCTTGCTTGTATAAGCAATTAAATAAAAAAAATAAGTGATTATTAACATTCTTACTCCTTAGCTTTCAGCTCTGGAAGGTCCAGGTACCAATGTTCATCGCTGATTATTCTCTTTTCTTCTTCTTCCAATTGCTTCTTGGCCTCAGCATCAAGGCCCCGCTGCATAAACTGGGGAACAATAAGGGCGCATCTCTAGCAATCTGTAAACCATTTTGAACCTATAATTATTCAGACGTATATAAATATAGCCATCTCGCTATAATGCAAATTCGTAACAAGTGCCTAACAGACTGCGAAAGTCAAAGGCATGCCGTTTTAAATATTTTTAGATAAAAAGGCAAATCGTACACAACTAGACAAATTAAAGCTTCGTTGAGAAAGTAACTGAAGCATAGCTCCTGAAGTATCTAACTAGCTACATTTTATTTTCACCCACCTTCATCCGAAGTAGATTTTTTGACAATTTCAGTTGGCAGTCGCTAGCCATTTCTAGTTATTTTTTTGAAAATTAAATTTTAAATTTCTCAGTTTTCTGTTAATGACTAAATAAACTCATCACACACGTTTACTTGCTCTATGAGAACATTCTACTTCGGGCTTTCAGAGTAAAAAGAAGAATCGGAATAATAACACCGCCCCCTACTGTAGTGGAGTAGTGCAATTCGCTACCTTTATTTTTGGCAGAATTTATTTAAAACCGAATGTCGCATGCTGCCACCTACTGCTCAGGGGTTTGCATGTTGTCTACATAAAACATGGCCTTCTGATTACATCCTGAACTTGGACTGAAAGTTTATCTTCGAACTTATGAACGCCGAAGTTTCCCTTAAGTGAAGCATATGTCCCAGAACTGAAACGTGGAAACGATGGGATGTGTCAGTTGAAAATCATAGGCTAGTTTTCATTTTTAAAATCTTCCATTTAGGTAATAACCTAATTAAAAAGGAATAGAACGCACGTGAACATCAGGAAACCCCACATTATATAGAATTATTTACATGTAAATGTCAAGAACGCAAAGATCAACGCGAAAAGATTCGGCTGACTTTTTGATTTAATCCTTTACGACAGTCAGTTTTACGGCCTTGCGATTCCATTTACGGTCCATGCCGGTTCAGTTCCACATGGCAAGAGGCACATACAGGACTTCGGAGTAGCAGTGTTTATGAACTAACTCGGTTTGCATATGAGGCTGAATAATACTCAGAGGGTTGTCGTCACCGGTGATTCGCTCGTTAATTGTATATTATGGGTAAAAGCAAGAACAAAAAATTTAAGCGTCCTCAATTTTCGGCTGACGGGCTGCCAGTAACTATTGTAAAGGAAACTGAAGATGAATGTGTTGATTCTCCAGCCGGAGAGATGCTCGAAAAAGTAAGATTTAATGTTATAATGTTCATATTTATTAACTCCCGTCGAGTTATTTGATGGTGCTCCCCTCCACCCAATCTTAATTAACGTTAAGATGAACGTGTATTACAGCATGCAATAGCTAACATTTGTTCCCTGTCCATGTAACTTCTCGTCAGGAAATAAAACCTGTGATTAAATGCTTGCTCATTAAGCCTGTCGGACTATAATTTTATTCGTTTTTTGAGAAATCATAATAAAACACACGGACATTTTAAATGTCCGTACCCACACAAAAAGTTGAAAATCAACTTTAAAATTCACGTATTCCTAATTTCTAGCGGTCTACGACATAATGTAAATAACATCCTGACAGCAGTTTTATAAGGCTGTTATCGTGGGGGAACCAGTGTCAAGTGTCTTCTACTAATCCTTCATTGAGCCGTAACAGAATACTAACTTGGATATACATTGTAATTGTCACAACGATAATAGGAACTACTATCACAAATAGGAATTTCGTTCATAGATGCAGCATAAAATAAACCGTATTTTTAATATCTTTTGACGGTATGAACGGCACAAAATCGGCAACATCAATCAATCCATCAACCCTTCCGTCTATCTTCCAATCACTGTTCTAGTACAGGGCATTGTGGGTAGTCTGGAGGCGCAAGGCATGGGAATACCTTAGACGGCTGCTAGTCCATGTCAGGGCTCATACAAGCTAGCAATCAGTAATTGGCAAGATAAAGTGTTGTAGCAGCTCTGTACAGTCTAAGAAAGCTTTAAGTACTTTAACCTATAAAATACAAACAAATCTCTATCCAAAATGGACAACTGGAGTTGCCTGACTCAGTGGTTCCCAACCCAGTCCTCAGGGACCCCAGACAGTCCACATTTTTGCTCCATCCCAGCTGGTTGGGCCTAACCTGCTTATAGAATAATGATATTT
Source organism: Brienomyrus brachyistius (assembly GCF_023856365.1). Classification (NCBI taxonomy): domain Eukaryota; kingdom Metazoa; phylum Chordata; class Actinopteri; order Osteoglossiformes; family Mormyridae; genus Brienomyrus; species Brienomyrus brachyistius. The sequence goes on along the minus strand of NC_064543.1, from coordinate 12,594,137 downwards.
TCATGCCACACACCTAGGTTGTTTGTATTTGGGTGTGGCCTTGTACAGTATAATAACATGAGACCGCAAGGACCAGGGCAGGATGCAGAGACTCATGCAGCCACCACAACAGGAGACGCTGCTCCAGAGTATGCCACCTTGAAGGTCACACAGTTAGGGACTCTGGCTGTAGAGCATCCAACTCTACCATCTCTATAGCAAAAGAGGAGGCTGAATCAGTTTTTTATGTACCCAGCTGGAAAGAAAATCTGCACATGCGTACAAGTATGCACACGCCTGATGTAGGCCGCACTGTGGTGTCATTGTGTGCGCAGCTGCAGAGCCCCAGTGCAGATATGCGGGAGTATGCCTGCGCCAGCATCTCGCGGATGGTGCAGCTAAGGCAGGTGATCCCGGCCTTCCTGCAGCGGGACGCCGTACGGTGCCTGGGGCCCCTACTGCTGGACCGCAGCCTGGCTGTGAGGGAGACTGCAGCCGGGGCTCTCAGGTGGGTAAAAATGAGACCTTTAGGAGCTGTGCTGCTATTTCAGTGATAGAGATGTCAAAATGCATTGTGGGTGGGATTTCCCATGTGCCGTTAGTCATAGTTTGGCTTAATCCAATGGGAATCTAAGAAAGTGACCAATAGGAAGTAGGAAGACAGTAATTGACAGCACATGAAAATCCTACCCACCTGCTGATTTAGCATATCTTTAAATAAATCTTGACTGACACTTGTAACATTAACAAAGCAACTTTGACCGATTAAATATTTTCCACACTGATTGGATAGTGTGTGTGGTTTGAGATGGAGACTGGGGCAATGCCACTATTCTGGGCAACGCCTTAAAACATTTGTGTTGGGATTCATTTCTAGAAAATAACAAAAGAAATGCACTTGAATGCAGTTGCTGCTTGCCCTTGTTTGAAGACACGTTGACGGTTCCCTTTTTTCGCGTGGCAGGAATCTCAGTGCCTGTGGAGGCTTTGAGGTCTGTGACGACATGGTGAAGCAGGACGTGCTAACGCCACTGGCGGCTCTCTTGAGAGAGGTAAGAGGCCTACAGGCTCCTCAGCAAACCATACCCTCTGCAGGCATATCGAACTTTCCATATGACTTTGTTAATGTGCGCTCGGGTTTGGTCATATGACTCTTCCGTTTCAGCAGAAAGGTTTATTCGGTGTAGGAAAGGCAGGGAGGTGGACTTGCAACCAGTGTGATGCGTTTCTAAATTTTATCATTGTCGTCAATCCATGTTCTTTCTGTTGTACCCTTGAGCAGGGTTCATTTGTAGCAAAATAAATGACTATTGAAGAATCGTAAGCAAGTTGAGAAGCACTGGGTCCAGCAGTGGTGGGTAGTGGTGGCTTATTGGTTAGGGAAGCTCACTTGTAATTGAAAGATTGCAGGTTTGAATCCCCGATCAGCAAGGCACCACTGAGGTACCCTGAGCAAGTTACTGCCCCCAATCACTGCTTCCCGGGCGCTGAATTAGCTGCCCTCTGCTATGTCACATTGTCACATATGGGTTAAATGCAGAGGACACATTTCGTTGTGCTGTGTTGTGTCAACAATGACCACTGATCACCAAATCAAATTAAAATTAGTAACTTAAAAGTACACAAACTGACATAATGCTCTACGTTTGCCCACAGTGTTACGTGGGCTTTGACTCGCCTGTCCCAGCTGAACCGCGCACAGAGCCGCGGCACTCTGTCGAGGACGTGGCCAACGAAGCTGTGCACTTGTTGTGGAATCTCTGGTAATTGGCTGCATTCCGTCACCTGATCATAACTGCTCTACAGTGATTGGTCCACACCGGAGGTGTTGGAAAAACAAAGGATCTTTCTCAAAGCATTGTGACAGTGGTGGATCTACTGCAAAAAAATGTATCTCTACGCTGCCCCAGATAAGCTCCAGGCCCCAATGCCCTGACCAGGATAAGTGGTTAGAGGACAGATGGACAGTGAGAAGATTCTGTACTATATATTTCAGGCAGCTGTATGCTTAATTTATTTTTAGCATCTAACAGCATATAAAATGATGGTGAATTGAATCCCAGTTTAAAATTTCCTGCTGCTCAGGATTTTTGGGGTCCAGCAGTGTCCTCATCCTGGGTTCATGTTTGCTACATTTGGTGTAATCCTGTAGTCCTGCTGCTTATGAACCTGTCACAAGCAGACTGACCTCAGGGCGTAATGCGTGTTGTATCTGCCCCCCCACGTCCCTCAGTGAGAGCAGCAGCCGGGCCATGTCTGTGTTCAACAAATCCGGGCTGCTGGACGTGCTGCTACAGTGTCTGGCTCGACACCCACACAACGTGGAGCTGGCCTTGTCTGCCGGTCAGTCACACACACACACACACACACACACACACACACACACACACACACACACACGCATACCGAGCGCCATGGTGCCGGGAAGCTCCAGGATTCTAACACGTGTGTGTGCCTGTGTGTATGTCCAGCTCACTGCCTGCAAACTGTGACGGAGGAGAATTCGGACCTTCTGGCTGCCCTGAACTTTTCAGTCCTGCAGGGGCTGGAGTCCGTGCTGCTGTCACCCCAGACGGACATGGCCCATGTGCTGCTGCGCACCCTCGTCGCTGGTACGGTGTCCTGAAACGACGCAGCTCTCCTGCCACTCCCCTTTGCTCCTATATCTCAACAAGTAGAGCATTTCACTAACAATGTATAGGTCGTAGGTTCAAATCCCAGGGAGCACACATTAATCGTAATTCTTCGCCCTACTGTAAGCTGCTTCAGATATCCCCTTTCACCTCTTGGATATCTGTAGGCCCAGCTCTTGAAGGGCTGGATTAACACCATGGAGTGTAAAGTGAGGAGGGCTCAGCTCAACAAATTCCCTCCATATTGACCGTAATCTTTCTAATACATGTTCATATGAAATGGTAAAGAGAGGAGTCTGTAACAGCCGAGCCTTCCTTCCGTCCCCAGGCGCCATGTGGAACCTGAAGAGTAGCATGCCCTCTGATTGGCAGGCCCACGCGCTAGGAGCCATCGTGGAAACCCTTGGCTGTGCCCTGGAGCTGGACTCCGGGAGGCTGATCCCAGAGCTGCGGGAGGCTGAAGAGGCCCGGCACAGGGCTGCTGTCAAGGGGGGCGCCGCTGCAGACGACAGGGATGGGACCGAAGACATGGAGGAGGAGGGAAATGAGGAGGCAGAGGGAGACTGCAAAGCCCAGAAGGGGAGAAGCAGCTGCAAAGGGGGCGATGACTTCTCTGACCTGCAGCCTGTGAGTCGTCCATCTTTACTATTTTCCATTGGATGGTAATTCCACCCACTGTGACTGTGGTATTAACCACCCCATTAAAGAGCTGTTTTACACATACACCGTAATCAGCGCTGGCAGAAATAATAATGCAGCCTGACTCCTGTCTGGTGGGGAGGATCACTTTATGGTGTAGGGGGTGTGGCTTTAGGGAGCATGGGCCTGACCTTGTGGAGAGCAGTCGGAGTCACATATTGTGTTTGCCACAGTATGCATTTCTACATTGAGAACTGCTTTTCACATCCTTACCTTTACATACTACTGAGGATCCGTAGGGTATTTAGGATTAAAATCTACACAGGAAAGGGCCCAGTCTAGTAATGCAGTTATCTCCATGTGGGAATGGTACTTTAAAAAAATCCCATTAAAGTTTTTTTGCATTTCTATAAGTTATTTTAGAATTTGCGACATCATGACATAGCAGGGGGCAGCTAATTCAGCGCCCAGGGAGCAGTGCTTGGGGGCAGTACCTTGCTCAGGGTACCTTAGTGGTGCCTTGCTGGTCGGGGATTCGAACCTTCAATCTTTCAATTACAAGTGTGCTTCCCTAACCATTAAACCACCACTGCTCACAAGTAATGTTTTTGTACTTGATTTTATAAACAATTTCTTGCTTTTATTATACTTACAGCAAACCAGTGGGACTCAGGCCTACGAGTCAGTGAATGTGTTTGTGTCTTTTCCCAGCCAAAAGAGGTAGAGCTGAGGGAAGCCAATGCCCTGCTGGTGGCTCAGCAAACCTCGCTGGAAATAATCGTCAACATGTGCTGCTCAGATGGTGAGGCTCAGGGTTGGGAGCAAGATGCTGAGGACTGGCCTACAGTGGCACGTCTGGGACTTACGTTAACGGTGTGCCTCTCTGCCTGCAGACCCCTCCGATGATGAATGGGAAGAAACCTCGAGCAGTGACGAGAGCGAGATCTGCCCTGATGGCATTGCCGATGTCAACTCCAGCCTGCTGTCCCCCCTCTGCCTGTCTGCAGAGATCCACAGTGCGCTGGTCAACTTCAGGATCCCTGAGAAGGTGCTTCACTGCAGGCCCCCCTGTCTCCCTGCCTTTATCCCTCACCTCCACAGTATTCTCTCATCTTCTTCCTATTCCCCTCTGTACCTAAATCCTGAAATGTATGATTTTTGTCTTTTTTTGCTCCCAATCTGAAGGTTCTCAGGAAGACAGAGTTCCCCAGCAGTGCTGCCATGGAGGTCTGTGGTACGACTCCGGCCTGGAAGAGCCTGATGAAAAAGTAAACATATCCTCTGACACCAGCCGGTATCTCTTCCTTAAAAGGAGTGGACCGGAAACCGATGCATCTTGTGGTTTTGGATATGAATTTGAAACTGCTAGCCCTTGGCTTCAAAACATGTTTTTATTGGACATGTGGGTCTCAATATAATTTCGAACTGCTGTAGTTTTCCATGTTTTCAGTAGGATTTTATTGGCCTGCTTCAGTGGAGTGGCTTTTTCCCAGAATGCAGCGGGTGCAATGCCGGGCGCTCACCTGCCTCCACAGCATCCTGTCTGCCATGGACATGGAGGCCCTGGGGGGAGCCACAGCCCTGCGGGCGCTTGCAGAGCACCTGTCCAAGCTGGTTTTCAGCACTCCGGGTAAGGGCTGCATGTGTGTCCACACGGATTCGGTCGGCGTGGTTTTCCCGTCCTGCCCGAGTGATCCGACGTGCGCTTCCCTCACCCAGAGATCCCGACGCAGGAGGAATTCCTGGAAGCGGTCATCAGCGCTTTGCGGTCACTGCTGCAGATGATGGCTTCCAAGAACATACCCCAGGTGAGAGAATGATTAGCATGCAGACCTCCGGTGTCTCTCCCCCGAGTGACACAAGTGGCCGTAAAACTGCAGGTTGTAATATTCACTGAAGCAGTTTTTTCTCCTGGGGCTTGAAACTCCAGCCTTTCCAGCCCTAAGTCCTCCACCTGTGTTGCTATGGTAACCCTTCAGGTGGCTATCTACTTCAAATGAAGTACACAGAATCTACATCATTTTAACAACACAACACCGAATGAGCGATTATTACCGCGGTGATGACCTTTTCAGCGCACCGCCTGTGCAGCGTTGCCGATGCGAACCTTTTCCGCTTGTTCTAATCCCACCAGCAATTGGCTGACATAATGTGGCACCACAGGATAGGTCAGCAGGACTAATTATGCTACCAGCATGCTTTGCATCGCACCACATGTGTCTTTAAATAGTGTAAATTCATATGTACGTGTTCATGTTGTAAATCCTAAATGTCATAACCATGTAATGTCTGCCTTGGAATGCATGCGTTTCGTTAAGGTGTAACTGAAAGTCTCGTGTAAATTGTTGCTTCCCTGTCTGTGCCGCTGCTAGTATTAAACCAATAGTGGCTGTTAATAATGACGGCAACTTCCATTTTAAAAGAACTGTCATCTCCTTTATTAAAATGGCTGAGGCATTGGCCACAATATGCGCTCTATTTGTGGGTCTGCTGCGTCAGAAACATCGTGCGCCCTCTAGAGTTTTGGCGTGAAATAGAACGAACGAGGGGACAGCGTCGTTTCAAGTAAGACACAATGTATTTGATTTAGTTTCGTCTGGATGTTGCTTGAAGTGTGCGGCCAACTTTACTCCTGGCACCGTCTTAGAGGGACAGCGAATAAACGTCAGTGAACTGAATAAATGCCGTTTGCCGCCCCCAGCTGTGGTGACCCTGTCTGTCTGTCTGTGTGGGTCAGTGTGTCAGCCCCCAGCAGCTGATGAGTCTGAGCGAGGCAGCATCGCAGTGTGAAGCAGTCAGCGTCAGAGTCAGTGCAATGGCCATCCTGGGGATCACCGGCAGCATGCTGGCCAGGGAGCCTGACTCAGCAGACAGCCTGCAGGTACCGGCACCCAGGGGCAATTGTAGGTTTTTTTATGGTGGTTGGTATAAAAATTATAATAATCAGGGATGCACATAGATGCACATACACAAGTATGCATTTATGTTTAAAAGCGTTAGATTGTTGTAACAGTGCAAATGCATGTTTGTTTTATATGCATTTGCACTGCTATGGCAAGAAATTATGCATTTTACCCTTTATATGCTAACTCATACTTTTGTGGTATAAAGCTTAAAATGCACAATGATTTCTTGTCATAGCAGCGCAGGTGCACATGAAGTACATATACATTTGCGCTGTTACAAGAAACGATTCTTGCACGTAAGGTGAACTGCGTACTTGTGTACCAGTTATGTGCATCCCTGGTAGTAATTCAAACAGAGAGGACAACTTTGTCATCAGCCAGTGATATCTTAGGAATTGGTGCATAACAGGGGAGGGGCCGCTGTGACAGCGAATCGTGTTTCAGCCAGCGGCCAGTGCCCTTTTGGCCCCACCCCTGCTGACATCACAAGCTGCATCCTGGTTTGGGATCAGTGAGGGGCCATTTCCAGACTTCTCTTTAAATCCCACAGCTTATAGGAAACGCCCTGCTGGAAGTGGCGTCGAAAGACCCTAACATGGTGGTGTGCGGGGAGGCCCTGGACGCTCTCTTTGACGTGTTTGCGGATGGAAAGGAGGCAGAGAGAGCCGCACATAACATCGGTCTGCTGCCTGCGTTAAAGAGCTTGCAGCCAGTGTTCAAGGCCAAGGTACACGGCATACTCAGACCTCCTGGGTTGGGTGGCTCAAACCTCCCACTCTACGTGTGGAGTTTGCACATTCTCCCCAAGTCACTCTCCCTGCAGTCCACAAACCCCCAGTTAGACTCACTGGTGTCTAAATCACTGTAAAGTGCAACATTTTAATGCCCATTGTAATTTTAGGGTTAGTGTAGTGCAAGTTACAACCTTGGGTTCAAAACGGGGCAGCGTGTGACTCAGCGCGTCTGCGGGTCCTTGAGCAAGGCCCTTAACCCCCAGCTCCCTGGGCGCCCATCAAGTGGCTACCCTTCGCAGACAACTTACTCTACAAGGGGCAAGTTGAGGGAGGTGTAAAGACAATTTCCCCATGGGGATCAATAAAAGTATCTATTGTTATTATTATTAAATCATAGCTAGATAATATTTTAACAGCTTCAAGCTATTGGTTGAATTCTCTCCAAGTGAGCTTGATGGGCTGAATAGCCTGTGTAGATTTTAATTTCATACCCAAAAGTATGAAATTTCTTATGGTCTTATTTTTATTTAAAGCTCTCATCTAGATAAATGGTATCTAAAGTGGATGTTTAAGTATAAACCAAAGGGCAAAAAGATAAAGCGGATCATGCTGCTTGTCAGATATAACAGGCTAAATGTCCTGTCAGCATACACATGCATCATGTTCCCAATGGAAGCCCGTTTACTGCTGTATGGTTTATCCAGCCTCTGGTCCCCATGTTGCCTGCAGCTGCGCAAGGAAGGCAAGGGAAAATACAGCCCTGACCAGCTGTGCGTGCTAGACAACATCAAGGTCAACCTGCGGAGATTCATCGGGTACCTGGGGACGCTGGAGAGGAGCTGCACTACCTAGGAGCGTAACCGGAGAGCGAGAGCCGGAAGGGTGGATGATTTACCCCCACTTTTCACAAAAAGGGTTAACGGAGGAAAACTCGTTAAAAACTCGTTTTTTTTTTATCCAGTAACTATTTGAATAATGTGATAAAGAATGTTGAATACTCAGAGGAATTGTTGCAATAAATTTACAGGGAAGTACTTCCCAATGCAATAAAGTGTTTAAGTTATTGCCATTAATTCATTTTTTGCCAGTTTTAGCAAGGTAGAGTTTTGTGATTTTGTGAAGAGAATGTGTGTGTGGAATAAAAGGTGGTGGTACAGATGATTTATACGTGAGAACAACTGTTCGGGCTCCTCGGCGGTGACCTCAGCACGTGTCAGTTTATGGAAAATGTGGATTTTACCATCAGGTATTTTCTCTCCTCCTGAGGTTGCTTCTCGTGTGGTATAAACTGCCAGCTGATAACGTCAGAGATTAGAATTTAATGAGTGAAAGTAAAGCAAACCGCTCTTACTCTATTGTGAAATGCATGGATTATTCTCAAAAACTGACATGTTCTGTATTAAAAAAAACAGTATTCTGGAACCTAATACCAACCTCCACGTTTGTCGTATTTCATCGTTTGTTTCATGATTTAGTGAAAATCCACGGTCAACATTACTAACAGAAACTGGACTTTGAGTCGCTAAAATTTAGAACGTATTCGATCTCTGGCCCGTCTGCTTTATCTGTGTGCAAGTCAAAGTCTATAAAATCGTGCTCTGGTGCTGGAACGTAGTTTAAAACATTTTTCCTGCAATATCGGTAATATTACGGGGAGACCGTGACAGAGTGAGGAGAATAATGGTACATAATATTACTTTGCAACATGAAAAGAGATACGACTTGTCACTTTTTAAATATCACAAGATATTGGGCAAATTCCAAATAATGTTCAATTTATATTATACGATCTCTCATTAGAACACCTAATCGGGTTATACTTGGATGGTAGACAAACAACATGACACCAAGCCTTGTTTTCTCGCAATCCCATCTGTTTGCTGCCATGCCATCGCCATAAAAGGTTTGCATTCTTTAGTGGCAGTAAAATATGTCCAGGAAATCTCAGCTATTAACGTTAAGAACATTAGGCCGACTTTTTAAAGAAAATACCATCGTTAGTACTTAATACAGTCGTGCGGTACCACTAGCCATGCTCATATTTACACTGTGAATGACACAGATGTATGAAATTAAACAATTCACATACTTAAAACCGTCTAAAATGAGACATACCATCGAATAGTGTTACGTAACCACGTTTTAAAAAATTGGCTCGTTGCGTAACATCGTCGCCCCCCTCTGCGCCCCGCCCCCTCAGCACTGTCTGAGTCTGCGCAGTGCATGCACTGTCACAGCGCTCCGCCATTGAGGGACCCAGCTGCAGGAGTCGATTGGGCTTACGGACTGCTAAGGTTCCGGGCCGTGCTCTTCATGTCTCCGAGTCACTGAAACCGAACTTTTTTGTCACGGTTTGCGTGCTTTTTCTATATCCCCTCCCCCAATCTCGGATATTTTATTTCTTTTCCTTATTTAGCGGTCAATGCCTTGTGGAGGATAATATAAGATGCGGATACGCTCGTAGCTCCAAAGCGGAGCCTGCGTTAGCTTGCTAAGCTAATCACGCGCACGGGACGGAGTCTTGCTCGAGGGCAGCGGACAGCGCCGTTTGATGGATCCGAGAATTGCCTGGTTTCAGCCAGAACAGCTCGGACCTGCCAACAGCCTTTGGATGCAGATTTGGGAGACGACTCAGGGTCTGGGTAGCCTGTATTTCAACGATAACAACAACTACAGCGCCGGCTCTACCGCGTCAAGCCGGAGTCCCGAACTCAACGGGGGAACGGGCAACGCCAATACGGCCGCCAACGGGGCTTTTGACTTGGACGCTGGTGGGCCGAGGAAACGGGGAATGCCCGCCTCCAGGCCCGATGGTGAAATCTTGGAGCAGCGGGACTTCATTCCGTTAGAGAGCAATAATAATTCCCAAAAGCGTGCAGCGGGGAGGGGCGGCGGCGGGGGGGACGTGGGCGGTAGTGGATGCACTCAAGTCTGGAGGGGGGTCTCCGACATCCCCGGGCGTCGTAACAAAAGGAAGCGGGACAATAAAGCTAGCACCTTCGGCTTCAACAGCAGTTTGCTTATCGGCTCTTCGGCAGACGATGTCCGGGGCTGCGGCGGGTACACAGGCACGCCGTGGAAGGTTAGGAATTACTCCGAGGGTATTTTGGGGTGAGTACCAAGCTAAGCTAACTAGTTTCACTTGGCATGCTCCCCATGCAATGCTAAACGCAGGTAGATGGCAGACTTAAGATTAGCCGTTAGCCGCTCCTCTGTTGGGTTACGTTATCAAAGTAGCTGGGTACTATTGAGATGTTGCGACTTTAAGTTCAAGAAGATGAAGAACGTGTTTCCTCCTTGGTTAATGTGACTGTTTTAAGTAGCTGTTTTAAGAGCCCACGCAGAAATTCTATACATGTCTGTGTTGAGGCGTAGAGTAATGCTATGCATGTCTAGTTGTTCTTTTCAAGTTTGAGACACATCCTATAGTTGCTGATTGTTTGTGGTTTGATTTCATTCGCCCATTATGTGTCTTCAATGTGAAAGTTCAGTTAGTTGATGACTGACACTTACAGCTTTGCTGAGCAGGTAAACCGATGCAAGTGGTTTTGATCGCTGATACACAGTAGCCGTGTAGTATGTTATGGTGCGCAACATTAAAGCTAGTTGTGTAACAGTAATTACAAATGAGCCCGTGAGACGGATCCCTTAGCTGCTAGGCACTGAAACACATGTGGTATGAACTGCTGCTACCCCACTGACCTAACCATGCTTGACACTTACGCTTGATAATCTCAGTATCCCAGTCTCTGCTGATATTGTGACTCTCGTGGTTTTGAGTTATCGTCATTGGTATTAGCGCTTTTATACCTACAAGTTAGCAGTTTTGAATTCACAATAAAAGACCGTATGATGCTTCACGCGTACGAATAGTGCTGCTGTTGTACTTGGCTCTGCAGTTGTCCGGCGGCCTTATGGATGGGGGTAGTTTGGTTATCAAAAAGTATGCATTTCTGGGCTAGGTAATTAGATTATTGCTGGAAGTCCAAAAGGCAGAATACCACATACATGGGTCTGTAATTGCTTCTGAACGGTTATGGTGAAGGTTTTCTGCTTCATTTTTTGAATTTATTCCACTGCCATTCAGCATCTGGCAAGGTAATGCATAGTAAGTCAGTGCTTTAGTTAACTCACCTGTCCAACTGGGTGTTGCAGTAAGTATATAGTTGGTAACTTTATGCTAGTTGGAAATATCTACCTACTTTGCTATCCAGACATATGAGTATATTGGAGTATTGTGGGAGTAGACCTTTTTAAAAATACATTGCTTACAAATATGTTTACTCTTCTCGCTGCGTGACCTCTAACCTCATTGATTTGAATGGAAATCCCATGTTTAAGAACTGGCGACAAAGTAGCTTGTTTCTACCTCATTTACCTGTTTTTTTCCCTCATTCTTTCTGGTTTTTAACTGAGACCCATAAAGCGACCGACTCTAATGTTGCCTTGAAAGTGACCTTAAGGGTCAAATGATATTTTTCTAGTCGTGGTAGGTGTACCGGATAATACCATATTAGGGTGGTGCCTGTGGGTAGTTGATTTGTAGAACCAGATAGCCACTGAAGGTGTCTGTTCCAATAGGCATGTGGGAGTGAAGGTGTCTCACCTTCCTGTGTTCAGCTAATATAGTGCTTGTGTTTCTTGACTGTCTCTGTCAGTGGCCATTTATTATTTATTTTTCTTTTGCCTGGTCTATGCTTTTATCTGAAATTATGCTCCTGGTTCACTTGGCTTGGCATGTTGCTTTGCCTGGTGCTATAAAAGCAAAAACCTTTTCCTGAGACTATAATGTCCAGCCTGTTAATCCAGAGTGCAGCATTTTCTCTCTCCCTGCCATTATGCGATTGATGGTTGCACTTCATTTTATGTGAGTGTTGTGCATGACAGGCCTGGTTTGGTTTGGCCTTTTAAAACGTGTGTGGGTGTGTGCGCGCTTAGTGACTGACACGTGCAGTGGCATGCAGGGCCTGCAGCTGACTTTGGTCTGGGCAGATCCGCATTTATAGTAATACTGGGGAGCATTGTTTGTATAAGTGCATTCCTCTGTGATTACCCCAGTACTCAGACCTTTACCGTGCCCCTTGGATCACTTTCAGAACATGCTGGATGAAATCATTGTTCAGCAGCAGGCATGGTCTTCACCTCCCATCTTTTGGACTGTTTGAGTTGAATATGGCCCTAGTACCTCAGGCTTTCCCTGTATTTTTATGGGTTCCCCCTGGGTACACCAAATTACTGCCAGAACCCAAAGTTGTGTTGTTATGTTGAAGATGATAGTGAACTGCTGTGTGTGCCTAATATCCTTGCCTTATAATGGGCTTATTGTTACTGTGGCATGAAGCATATACTTTGCTTGCTGGATGAAGTATTAGTTTGCTACTGACCATGTGTGGTTTCCTCCTTACCTAATTAATATTCTTGATTAACTTGGATTGCTAACAATTGTTGTAAATCTTGTGAAAGGTGATCTAGCGCATCATACCACTGTGTTTACAGGCTGTATGCCTTTGTCGAGCTGGTTCTGTGAGCACGTGTCCCGCTTTCCTCTGGTGAGGAAAGCCGCCCTCTCGTTCCCACGTGCTAAGTGCACCCCAGCTGTGCTCCTTGAAAATACGCTCCAGACATCCCACCACAGTTTAAGGGATTGGCTGCAGCTGCAAATGAAGACATTAGGAAATGTTATATGCAGTCTAGTATGGATGCAAGACAACAAGAGCAGTATGTGTTGTGGTGATTCAGTGATCCTGGCCTTGTAAAACATATTTTAACATTGATGTAATGACTCCCCTGGGATTTCCCCCCCCCCTGTTTTTCGTTAAAAGGTTAAAAATGGTTACAAAAAATGTTTGCTATTCATTTGTGGGTATGATGCTGAACAACATAGAGCACCAGGATGGGTGGCAAGCTTGCTCCCCAGGCCAGTTTGGCTGACTTTAGGTGTTGGGAGCACGGGGCTGTTGTGTCAAATGATGGCATGATGCTCCCAGTCATAAAGTCATTCAAACTGACCTGGGTAACCATGGAGTTTATGTGTTTCATTCACCTCTGGGGTAAACAAGCGTAATGCTTTTTATCCTTGTGTCCATGTATATTAACAAATTCATTGCCTTTCATGTTTTAGGGTTGTTTTCAATAATTCTGATTCATTATGCCCACAGTCCAAAAACATGCTGTGGCTAATTGGAGTTGCTAAATTGCCCGTAGGTGTGCATGCGTGAGTGAATGGTGTGTGAGTGTGCCCTGTGATGGGCTGGCCCCCCATCCTGGGTTGTTCCCTGCTTCATGCCCATTGCTTCCGGGATAGGCTCCGGACCCCCCGTGACCCAGTAGGATAAGCGGTTTGGAAAATGGATGGATGATTCATTATGGTATAAAACGTATCGGCGGTAGAATCAGATGACATACAATCGAGAATTCATAATAAATGTGATTAAATAATCTGAGCAGGAAAAGTGCATTCATGAGCGTTGAATCTCAGTACTTAACATAATATTGTTTAAGTGCTGTGACCATAGTCTGTGCTGCCAACAAAGGTGGGCAGCCTGGGTGATGTTTAGGAAGCCCCTCACCCCATGAAGGTGTTACATGCTGGGTTTATGCGTGTTTATTCCTCCTACACCACCTCATCCCTGAAGCATGACTGAAAGAGCTTTAGTGTTCTTATCAGTGTCCCCATTATGTCAGCTTTTGGAGATTTGTTGTTGCTTTCTGTCTCAGGTATGAGCTCTTGGAGATGAGCTGTTATATTGTGATTACAGCACAGAATGAGAGAGAGAGAGGTCAATGGCAAATGCCTCAGCAAGTATGGTCAGCATATGTGCTTTTAATGTCTGACACAAGCTGTGGAGATGCTGCTGTATGTCATTAATATAATAAAATCTTTTGGTCCTGTAAAACAGCACCGGTACTTGCTGGCCCTCAGGTGACTCCCTGTGGCATAGTTAAACAGAAGGAATCTCGCTACACAAATAAAAGCATGATACTGAAAGGGAGAAAAGCCATGCAATCAAGCTGGATTTGTCATCTAGCTCTGGAGATTAAGATGACTGAACTGGAATTGCTTTGATGGAAATATCTGGCAGCCTAAACATTTAAACGCCAGTTAAGGCTTCAGCTTAACTCAAGCGTAGCTTATGACCGTCATCGAAACAAGTTTGTGGAAGCACGATGTGTTCTTGGTTTTGTGCACCTGGGGACAAGATTTGACACCCCGTGTTGCCTTTTTACCTTCATTGTTGAAGATCCTCCATGCATCAGCTTGTGAAGGTGATGGGCATGAGTCACAGCCAGAGTTCAGAGTAGTTTGACACTATATGCTCTGGCAGGGTGTGGGAGTGGGATCTGCTGGGCTGACAGCTTGATTCAAAACTGCAGGCAGATTGGCTGCATAATTGCACTGAAGTTACAGTGACCTCTAGCTGTTACTTGGACAGCAGAAAGAGATTTAATCTCTAATGTGATTTTTTTTTTGGGTCAATTGCAGTATTTGGAATAGGAATAACTTCTGGTAATTCTTCTCATGGTTATAACTTGTATTACAGGCAATCTCGATATTCAGTTTAACTGGAGGCATTTAAAGATAATGTTGGTGGAATATAGTGTGATGAAGTGGAGGATGGTAACACGTCAAAGCAGAGTATACCAAAAAGGAAACGTTGACTGGCATAATAATTCAGAGCGCAAGGAGGTGAGGCCAATCTGTCATGGTTAAAAATACATGTAGAGTGTACACAGATTCAGCAGCAGGTGACCTGAAACTAGAAGCCAGTAAGGAGTGGGGCTCGTTCTTTGTTCTTTTTAGTGCACCTTCTTAATCATGCAGCTCAGGACATAATTTAAAGCCTTGTATTTATTCGTGCATTTTATTTTGTAATCATTTTCACTATCCTATGGTAGTAAAATACCTTTTTATTCATTTTTAAACATTTTTATTCTTGACACGTGATCTGGAATGCCCAGTTAATCCCATCGTAGGGTCTCGCCTGGGTGGGATAACTGACACAGCTCCTGTGTGCGGTTACTCACGTGCTTTATCCAGTAACATTCTTAGCCAGCATGCTTGGTGGAGGGTGCTGTTCACTAGACTCCACCCACACGTATTGAACTTATTTGCGTGGCCCCACCTTTATAGTATAGTTTATTAGGGGCAATGGACATTGAGCCTGGCTAACTGCTAGAGGGCTCGCATTGTTCTGCCTACTGTTCTGCATGTGTGGTTACTGTATTTGAGGTAATGCATTTCAACTAAGTTGCTGCGCTGTTTTCTGCCTCTGAGCCATTTACCCATTTATTTCATTGCCTTTTTTAGCCAATGAAATTCAAAAGGTTGTGATTTTTGTGATACTCATTGTACTGTTGCTTAACACCAGGACTGATCTTCCAGTTTTGAAGCAATTATGCAATTAAACTGTTGTGTTAATCTTTGGATGTCCTCCAAGAAAAACCAGCAGTTTAGCAACCAAATTCAAAACGACTAGTGTTGGGTTGTCTTCTGCTTTAAAAGATGTGGTCAGTGGTTAATTTTGAAACTACTCGGGTAAGGAAAATCTGCAATAAACCATTGACTGTATTTGTTTGGATTCAGACTTCATTTGAAATTGATTCGAGATCTGAAATTGATCTGGGTGTGAAGTTGTGATCTTTGCAGAGATGTTTTCTGAACAGGCATGCGGAATGTTCTCTGTGTCTGTTTTGAAAATAGACATTAGTGGGTCTGGTTACTATTTGAGCCAGGTTTTGTGATCTTTATTGGGCCTGTCTGTGATGCTTGCTGGGCATCTGTCCGAGAGGTGCATGCTGTCTGTGGGTTTAATGAGGCCAGCTGGCGCAGCTTAGGACGTCCCCTGTAATTTTGCTGATGCGATTCAAGTGTCGAGAACAGCTGCCGAAGCAGGCAGGGGCAAGAGGGCTAAATCCAGCAACCGGGTGCAGATAGGCGAGCTTGCTTGCCTGCAGATGGGTTTTTTGGGTTGCAGGGAGCTAGTCAGCTCATGTTGCTGTTCAAGGTGATTCTGTGGCCTGGGTTGGAAGACTAGTACCTGGCACTGGATGGCCAGATGGGCTCTATGTAGGTGCTGTCGGCTGCACCATCGTACGTTTTCTCTTCTGCTCATTTAAAAAGCAGTGGTTCTGTGTGATACGAACAGTGTTCAATGGAGGTGTCAGATGAGAAGATAGTCGCAAATCTTTTGTACAGGTAGGAGATTGGGGTGCAAGATTATACCGGCACGACATCTGTATGGGTTAGATATGAAAATTTCTGCCGATGAGCCTGGCTGAAACAGTGATGTGTTAATTATGCCCAGGTGATGATGTGTATTATGAGTGCCAACAACAAGCTTCAGTATGTTGGCTGTATCGATGCATCTTGAAGTACAGTTGGCCCTCCGTTAACTTGGGTGTGCATTTGGGACTGGGACTATGAGACCCAAGTCAAGTTGGGCATATTTTAATAGTTGTAGGGCAGATGCAAGGCATTAATTACAGTACTGAAAATAATACATTCAATGTAAGATCACAACAATTTTTTATAAGGACTGGGGGGGAGAATCGATTCTGTTACAAATCCCGATTCTTCAAGGTGGCGATTTTTATATTGCTTTGAGGGCTTAAACAAGGATTGCTGAATTCATGTTGTTTACCTTTGGTACTACTAATATATTTGTCCAGTTGCACACACCCTGATTTTTTTAAGGGACTGACATGCATGAGCTTGGCATGGTGCTGTCATGAATGTACATGTAAGCATGTACAGAGACATTTCCTGCACCATCTCAGTTTAAAGCCACAACTGAAACTGTGAAATGCAATCTTTCATTGAATATCTCTATACCTCTTCTCTGAACTCTCAGAACAGTTTTTAAACAAATTGAACTATTTACACCTATTTACAACTGTAATGACATGTACCGTTACAGCCTTAAATGTAGACCTGAAATGCTATTCAGCAAAATCTCTATTATAATATATTAGAAAATATATAACATAATGTATATAATGTATAACATAATATATAATGCTGAGCTTGAATGCTGTTATATATAAACTGTTAGCTTGTGCTTCCATTTAACTACTTTTCTTTAAATGAAATACTGCCTGTTGCTGTGTGTGTGTGTGTGTGTGTGTGTGTGTGTGTGTGTGTGTGTGTGTGTGACTAATGGTCTAAATTATGTATTCATGACCAGAAGTTTGTTTCCAAATGGGGAAAACAGATCCCCAAGTCAAATGTAATTATATTAAATGTAATTATACAGTGCATGTTTTAATGGCCAAAATAACCATCAACCCCACCTTTTCATATTATATTCTTTTCACATATACATGAGAGAAAACAGGGCAGTATATATTTTTATTGATATGCATGCAGTTTAATCATATTTTGAGTCCTTTTACTCTCTTACTGTTGCAAGTATATAACGTTAACTTCCTCTGTAGATTCCCCGAGTAGTATGGACAGTTTCCTTCCAACTGAGGTGTCTGCGATCAGAAACTGGAGGCCACCCCTCTGTGGCCTCCTGACGCCTTATAAATGCCCGGTACTGTGTCATGGGCAGACTAGTTCTCATGGGATTTGGTTTGGGGGGGGGGGGGTTTAGGGATTTTAGAGGTGTAGATTCCCAGCTATTTTAGTCCACAACGCAGTATTTATAGCAGGTGCCCCCGCTCTGCTCCGCGGTACGGCCCCGCCTGGTGCTCTCTGACCGTGGCTGGCCTGTCTAATCTCTGAACACTTGAACTGTGAATGTGTCTCGCTATAATAAAAATTGTACCGCCAACACCTGGCTCCTTTGGCCTGGCACAGGCGACCCATTCGACAGATGTCACATCCATTGTTCTCCAAGTGCAGCGATAGTCTGTGCATGGGTAGTAAATAAGTTAAAGCAGCTCAGGATGTATTGCACCTTTAGTGGGCTGTTCATGTAATGAATGCAGTGCAACTCGACTGTACCTCTGTCGCTGTGCTTTAAAATTACATGTGTTTTACCTGGACTTCAGGTTCCCCAGTCTTGTTGTAACTGGTTCCCTTGTTTTCAGCATTTGCTGATTCCAAAACCAGGTGGATTGTTCCCTCTTCACGTGCCTCTTAGTGGGATCTTTCACCCAGTGACCCTTTCTATGTTTGTTTAGGTATGTGAATGCAGGAGTGTTGTCCATTTTTGGGCCTCTGTCCTGAGCGTGACCTATACACCTTGCCCAGGGGCTTCAGATGAAATGCCCTGACTGTGTCGGAAGTGGATGGTGCCTGCCAGAGACGTATCGCGTTATTCTCTGCACGGTCAATCACTCACTGAATGAACACGTGCAGAGTGTGTCTCGTCCTTGTCGTACGGCCTCTAGCTGGCTAGAGGCAGGCTGGGTCACCCCTGTCTCATATATTGAAGCATAGAGCCTGTTTGGCCTCCCAGGCCGATGTACGCTGAGGTTTGCAATGTGCTGCAGGGTCCATGCTTCAGTCGCCTTAATGGTGGTGGACTGGGTGGCCTGTGGGACAATATAAATGCCAGGTTTGTAACTAGAAATGTCCAAAATTGTCATAAGGAAAGTAAAAAGAGACATTAAATGTGCTTGAACCATTTTGGTTCCAAATGCATCGTGGGATGTTTTTGGTTTTTACTCGACATATTTCGCAGGGTGATTAAACCCTTTCTTTATAGTCAAATCTTAATTTTTGGGTTCATTAAGTAGTTATTAGTATGATTATTTTAATTAAATCCACCTGCATTTTATTTATGCAGTGTTTTCCCTAAAGGCATTAATGAATGTCAGTGATCTATAGGGCCCCATGGTTACTGTATTTAGGTGGTATGGTATTGTGGGAAGAGTGATAAACAGTGCCTGGTTCACACTTTTGGAACCTTGCTGTGCTTTCTTAGATTAGATACTATGTAACACTTAGCTACTTTGGCAGCCTGTCTTTTTTATATATATATATATATATATATAAAAAACATATACATATTTTTTTTAAGTTCTGAGGTGCTTGTGTGAGTGAAGTGCATGACTGAGCAGAGGTGCCTTTGTTCAGTTTCTCCAGTCAAGGGCAGTAGAGCCGAACTGCTTTCCGATCTTTGCTGTGAGCGGCCACCCATGTGTCGTGAGGCCCTCCATGGCGCCCCCTTCCTGTTGCTTCAATCACTGATGCTGGCCAAACTGGGAGCCCCATCAGTACATTTTGTTCAGACTGAGTAATATTCTCCTGATGCACTCACACGGGAAGTTGGTTGGAAGATGAAGGAATGCACATGTTTTAAGGCATATTCAAAGATACTCAGTCCTTGCTTCCCCTCTATTAGGTTTAATGGACTTTAAAAGTCAGCTCACAAGATCCTCTTTGTTAAGCAACCTTGGCACAAGGCTTCTGGGAAAACAGGGCAGAGGTGAAGCTTGAAGTTGCCAGCTAAAACAAAACGACCGGCTTGAATGCGGATGCTTTCCGTACTGAAGGTGCACATTGGAGGAGGTCACATTGCACTGGACTGGGCTCTGTGGATGTCTGAGACAGGCCCGGGGGGTCGAGTGAGTCGGTAGGTGGTGAGATCCATTGTAGTTTGCGTAGCTCCCATTTCTCCCACATCAATCTGATGTGTACTAAAATTTTAACTAAAGGTTTTGTATAGTAACATTTCCAAGAGATTCTATGTTCAAAACGCAGCATTAATTTAAACTTAGCAGTCCTCTGAAGTCATTCTAAATGCCTGGTGTTAAGTGGTAAATAAATGCTGGGCTACATGGATGTATTTAGCTATTCTTGCGTTTTAAATCACTTCTAAGAGACCATTTGAAGGCCGTGTGAAGACGCCAGTTTCAGATTTAAATTAGCTGTGTTGCGTAATAATAATTTTATTTATTTATTTTTAAAGTCATTTACTTTGGGAGCTTGGTTTTAATTAACATCTTGAACTGTTTGCACCAAGCTGGACAATTTTCCCTGTTGTCCAAGTCCTTGGCTAATCAAATCAATCACTTGGTTTGCTATGGCTATAGTTTCTAATTGGTGAGAAGTGAAGCCCATTAAGTTTTAGGTTTGTGGTTTAAGTCCTTCTGTGCACCATTGAATCTTGTGCTTGATCAGACTACTGCAGTCTTGATTTTGAGAATGTGTGTGGTGTGGTGGCCTCCTGTTTTTGTGTGGCCCCTGTATGATTGACCAGTGTTTAAGGGGATATGGCTGTCGTACCTTAGTAAATGATTTCTGTTGTCCCCCTTTGCCCTTGTCGGCTGGTAGATTAGCCTGGTCTTAATTCTTAATTCTGTTTTTTTTTTTTTTGTGATCCTGTTGAATAGATGAATGGCCGTAGCGTCTGGTTAATATTTCTCTCTTCTTCAGTGACTCCTGCCTGCCAGTCAAAGCTGCTGTTACTGGTGTCTGGCCAGCCTAGCAAGAGATTAGCATTCCTTGTTTACCCAGCTCAATATAACTGACCCTCTCTTTTGGCCTTGCAGGCTACATGAGGAGATTTTCGACTTCTACATGTACATGTCTCCTCGCCCAGAGGAAGCACGGATGAGATTTGAGGTGGTGGACCGAATCCAGACGGTCATCAAGGACCTTTGGCCCAGTGCAGATGTAAGTGCCAAAACAAACAGTCGTCATTCAATAATGCACATGTCCTTGCGTCTCCTTGTGCGGTCACATGACTGTCCTGTTCAGGCCGTGCATTTCAGCCCTGTAGTCTGAAGATAAGTCCTGTGGAGTTTGCCGCCCACTTCCTGGAATATTGTCATACTTTGACCAATGTCAGGAGGTGAAACCTAACCCCCCCCCCCCCCACTTCCGTTTCTATGTACGTACTCGTGTGCAATCGCCCACAAACCCCTATTTCAACACAAGTGTAAGTGTGACCCGCATTTTACTCTTCTGCTGTCGACATTCATTTCACCAGGGTCAGTAATTTTTACACTCCAACAGGAGCATGTTGTTGTTTCACATGTGTTGTATATTTTTCATTTTGCAGTATCAATATTGTAGTGTAACTTTTTTTTCAGGTACAAGTCTTTGGGAGTTTTAGTACAGGCCTGTATTTACCCACAAGGTAAGACTTTTGGCTATAGTAAAACGTTTTGAACCTCTTATCTCGGTATATCAGGTCAGGTGCCAACTAAAAAAAGGTGGGCAAAGGTAGTCCAAAGGACAGAGTTGACAGGCAGTGGTCAGTGTTTGGCGATTAAGTAAATAAAAATGTTGCGTGCAGTTCTCTTCCTCTATGATGTCTTTAAGCCCTGCAGAGTTACTGATGCGAGACGCATGGTGAAATTACACGGCATAATTCAAGGCTGGGCTGCTCGAGCCGGCAGAAGGTGGCAATATCTTGCCATGTTAAGATGATTGTTAGGTAACAAAATAACGGACCGTTTCATGCAAGATAAGCCAGGAACCACAGGAATTTAAAGGTCATTAGTCATGCCAGATTGCTCTGTACACACCTTTGGTGCTTTTGGTATCTGTCAAGAGCTGCTGGCTGAATTGAAAATAGTTGGTGGGTGATCAGCTTCTTCAAGAAATTGGTCCTGTAGGGCAGTTTCGAGGGCCTGATTGAAAGCGCCATACCTTTGTACTGTCTTCAGCGACATTGACCTGGTGGTCTTCGGGAAATGGGACACTCTGCCACTCTGGACTCTAGAAGAGGCGCTCCGGAAGAGGAACGTGGCCGATGAGAACTCCGTCAAAGTGCTGGACAAGGCTACGGTATGGACATGGCTCCTCGGAGTGTTCGGGCGCCACACCTCCTGCTCATCTCGGCTTTCCTTGGTTTGATGGATTGGTTTGGGTTGATTTGTGGTCCTTGTTCAGGTACCCATCATAAAACTGACGGACTATTACACTGACGTGAAAGTGGACATCAGCTTCAACGTGCAGAATGGGGTGAAAGCTGCACAGCTTATCAAGGAATTCAAGAAAGTGAGTTGGAGCTTGTCTGTGTCTGTCCCAGTGGCCTTTCCTGGAAATACCTGCTTATTTCAACCCTCCGTTCCGGTGTCATTGGATTGTTTTTTTTCTTCCAGAAATTCCCTGTGCTTCCCTACTTAGTGCTGGTGCTGAAGCAGTTTCTGCTGCAGAGGGACCTGAACGAGGTCTTTACCGGGGGAATCGGCTCCTACAGCCTCTTCCTTATGGCGGTCAGCTTCCTTCAGGTGTGTGGCCAACAGTTGGTTAAATCACGGAGTTATGGCACTTTTGAATGGTGCTTTTCCAAACATAGCTGTTCTGAGAATGTCAGCTCCATAAATTAGCTGTGTGAAGAAACAAGGTCATAGTGGCCCCTGTTTTAATCTGCAGGCTCCAAAAATATTGAGCTGCGAAGAGAGAATTTGAAACATTTCTGTGATCATTTCTTTGCACCCCCCCCTTATCCCAGATGAACTACAGAGAAGATGTCTGCAGCCCCAACATCAACATGGGTGTGCTCTTGATAGAGTTCTTCGAACTCTACGGCAGGCACTTCAACTACCTAAAGACAGGTATCCGGGTGAAGGACGGCGGCAGCTACGTGGCTAAGGACGAGGTGCAGAGGAGCATGCTGGACGGCTACCGGCCCTCCATGCTCTACATCGAAGACCCACTCCAGCCGGGTGAGACTCTTCCTGGCCGGGCCACATAGTCAGGGAACGGGGTTTTACAGGGTGATGAAGATGATGGTGATATGTCCTTTATTGGCACAAGTTCATTGGAATGTTTCTCTTTGCCTACCCCATCTTACACTCCATAGCTTTGGGTGGGAGCATAGCAGGGGGTCAGCCAACGTGTGGCACCTCTAGAACGGTGGGGTTAAAGGCCTTTTCTACTGTGGCCAGGGCTGGTACTGGCGATCTTCTGACCGCAGGCACAGAGACTCAGCCCGCTGAGCCAATCACCATACAAGATGTTGAAATTGAAGTGATGGTCTGATCTCTGGATGTGCCTGTTAGGATAAGGACCTGACCCAGTTGTCAAACAGTGGTGTACCCGAAAACATACAGTGTGAGAACATGAAGCAATATGAATCAGTTAAATTAAGCATTGCTGCAAACTCGGGTCAATCAAGGTTGTATTGCTGCTGTTTCTAGTGAGTCGATTTGATGTCTAGTTGTCCTGATGGCCACCTATCTGTCTGTGCAGGTAATGATGTGGGCCGTAGCTCGTACGGAGCCATGCAGGTGAAGCAGGCTTTTGACTATGCCTACCTGGTGCTCAGCCACGCCGTTTCACCCATCGCCAAGTACTACCCCAACAACGAGTCTGAGAGGTGAGAGACCAGGCCCACGGCCAGCTCATGGTTCCTCGTATTCATTACAGTGTGGCCTTAACTCATTTTTCCTGCCTGTTGACAGTATTCTGGGACGGATCATTCGGGTCACGCAGGAGGTCGCCGAGTACAGGGACTGGATCAGCAAACAGTGGGGAGGTCCATCGCGGAACGACCATCCCTTTAACGGTAGGCTTCTGAAATGGGGATCTTGCAGGCTGCTTCCTGCCTTTTGCAGAGGGTGAGAGGATGTTTTCTGTGCTGCAGGAAATGACATCACGCTGCTGGTGGAGCCACAGCAGTTAGATAAATGCAACAACAACATGTCTGAGGAGTCGGAGTCTCGTGGCAAGCCCCCCTCCAGTTCATGGTCCCCGGCCCCATCCTCCCCCTCCCTGCCTTCATCTCCCTCGTCTTCACCCTCTCTGTCTTCATCATCCACAGCCTCCAGTTCAAGTGATGCTGTGAGTACTGCTGATCTCTGGATGTTGGTGGCAATCCTATATACTGCTAAATGCACCTTTGCTAATTGCAGGTGTTCCTATAATGGTTATGCTAAATGCGTTTGACATAAAAATTCTTCCCCTAAGAACAATAGTGTTGCTTAGTATTGAACTTGATCAATTTATTGCCTAGAGTAAAATTATTTTTAAGGTGAATATAAAAAGGTGCAGTCAGCATTTGTACACACCTGCTCTAAATGAATGAATACTTTTTACGTAGCTGTTTAGCTACTTCACATTTTTTTGTGCAACTCAGAGGATGTTAAAATCCTCTTAATCGTGATTGGTTGGCTAGACTATAATGGATAAAATGCCTTTTGTTACATTTCTCTAACAAAAACTGATAATCTGAATTTTTTGGCCGGATCATGGTTGAAGTTTGACGGTTTCAGCTGAGTTTTTTTGGGTGGGGAAGGTACTGCACATGGGTCTGTCTGGACCAGTGGTGCAGGTCTCAGTGCGACTGTCATGCTGACAGCTCATTAGCAGACTTTAGCACTGGTTGCTAGTGATGTTTTCGTGCAGCCTTCAACCAAGTGCATATGATTGCCTTTCTCATGGGTTTGCCTTCGTGTGATTGGTTCTCCAGGACTCAGACGGCACGCCCTGTAAGACAGTGAAGCAGCTGGTGGGGCGGAGCTCCAGCTCACACAGGGAAGCTCCTGGGGGTGTGGTCACACACAGAGCCCAGAGCCACGCCTCCAGCTCCCCCGCCTCCAACATCATCAAGGGCAAGGTGGGAAAATGGCATCATTCCATGACCTAATTGATTTTGTATTTATGCAGTCAATTACATATACTGATCGCCTTGGGAAAAGTTGTTATACCAAATGAACAGATACAGAACTCAAGGCAATATAGTGCAATCAGGGTTCTGCAAAAAGGGCTAAATGTACATTAAGGTAGGTGAACGTGTGATGTGCATGGTTATATGAGGTATATGGAGCAGCATGTTGTAGCCTCGTAAACACTGTCCAGGAGAGTTGTATTGTTGGGGGTGGGGGGGTGTTGTACTACCTAATGACAGCAGGCAGACAACCTTCCCAGTATCACTTAACACACCTCAGCAGAATGAGCTGATGGCTAAGGATGTTCCACGAGATGGGTGGAAATGCACATCATGCTCTCCAGCATAAAGCAAAACTGTTTTTCCACTGTTGCACGCAAATATATTTCCTATGAAGGTGATCGTTTTAAGAATGCAGACAGTCTTATGAATATTAATGGGAAGAAGTACTAAATTAAGCTGCGAGGTTCCTTGATAGCATTGTTAACCCTTAATATCCAGCCCAAAAACATGTGTGTGTGTTTTTTTTTTGCCCCCTTTTTAACCGAAGGCTGCAAGTGATTTCTGTCGTGTTTGAATGATTTATTAAGCAAACCATTCATGCCGCGCTTCTTCCTCAGATGGCGGCCCGGCAGTTTCGTTCCTCCAGCAAAGGAGTCATTGGTCAGCTGGGCTCTGGACATCTAAACGGTTCAACCAGCAACAAAACCCACCAGAGCAACAAGCCACACCACCAGGGCAATGGCAAGAAGAGGAAACCGCAGCGTGCGACTGCAATTGCGGACCTTTGTAGATAGGGGGTGCTGCCCGCTACCTCAGGGCAACCAAGATTTTCCACAGGGCCTTTTATTGACAGGATTGTTAGTAATAGTAATTTTTGAGGAATATGTGGCATTTTAATTGAAGATCAAAGAAGGAAGGGGGAATGGAGGTGAGCTTCTTGGATTGACTAGCAGAAACAGACCATTACCTTTGTTTTTGTGTCCAATGCTGCCCCTCTGTGGCGTTCCTCCCACCATCACCAACCAGACTCCTGTCCTCGCATGGCACCCCCTGCTGTTTGAGAGGAGCTAAGGCAGGCTACTGGAAAGACTGTGAATTTAAGACCAGTCCCTGAATCTTAACTACAGCGACAGAACAGAAAGTACAAAAAAATGTTTAAAAAAAATAATACAAAACATACATTAAAAAAAACAGTTGAAACATTTTGGGGAAAAAAATTGCCATTTATGACACAGGGATAAGTTATGCATGACGTTTTTTTTTTTTTTACACTATATACAGATTATACCAAGATTTGTATACAAAAGATGCTACAAAGAAGAACCTTGGGTGAGGGATGGGAGTTTCCACATGACTTTTTACAGGATTTTGCTTATCTGGAGCCTAAATGTGTGCATATCCAGTCAGTCTGCAAAGCCAAGCACAAGGTTCCATTGCCAACAGCAGTCATCAGCAGCGCTGGCACCTGGGGGGCGTCGCCTGTGCAGGGGAGTGGCGGCCTGGGGGGGCCTCGCCTGTGCAGGGGAGTGGCGGCCCGGGGGGGGCTCGCCTCTGGCAATGTGGTGACAGTTCGGAATTATTAATGGTTTTTTATCGCACACTGAAAGTGCTTCATAATAAGACTAGGAAAGCTTTAGTGGGGCAATTGCAACTTGACTTTGCCTGTATTTTATCAGTTATAGAATAATTTGTATTTGTTTATTTATTTTTCTATTATATCTATATAAATTTATATATACATAACGTTATAACCCATGTCCTTATATGCTAGTCTTAAACAGATAGCTGGTATATGAGGGTGGGGGGGGGGGGTGGGGGGACTAGGTGTAAACACTGTTTTCAGTCCTTTAAAGCCTTTTTTGTCTGGTAGTTAAAGTGACCAAGTTTAGGAAGTTGAGTGACCATTTTATAATCATTTTATATTCATAGAATGAGTCTGTGTGCAGGTCTGCTCACTCACAAACCTCCTACCTATATAATGGCCTGGTTTTTAGTTACCTATAACCACCGCAGTTCATTATATCCTGAGTCAGCCTGGGCTTCTTGCTGCAATTTTAGTTGACCAGTAGGTGGCGCAATCGTACAGCGGGGGAAAAAATACCTAAAGGGTAATAAAATTTGTGCCATCTGGAATCTGTAATCACTACTGCTGACAGGTATTCAATCAGATTGAAACATCCTTTTGAGTTATCTTATATTTTTAACTACATGCAATAAAATCACAAATACATTTCTTACCTAGTAAGTTTTTTAAACGGCCATGACTGTACGAAAGACACTCTGTAATTATATATTAATAACTTATCCAGCATTGTAATGCCTGCTGTTTAGAGTATTAATGCAATGAACTCGTAAGACGTAATTTAACTTTGAAAGTTTACAAAATATCCGTGTTTTGGAGACCCAATCTTTGGGGAAGGCTTCTCCCTCAATCAGCCAGCCGCAACATACCTTAAACACTTATGTTGAGAAATCAAATGACGTTTCTTGTGCCATCGTTTTAGAAAATGATCCTTGCCTCCAAATTACAGTTTCAACCATGCCTGCTTATTGCTGCAGCCACGCTTAAATGAAAATATCAAAATATAGATTTAGGCCTACAGTTATTTCTTTCCAGCCTCATGCAAAAATGATTAAAATAATGGGTCCATTTGTCTTCTGAGTCTTTACAGGGAAAGGTTATGGAATCGCTTATTAATTGATGGCGATGCATCATGCGTTCGGTCTGTGGAAGTGTGTTTCTACGTATTCGATAGCTGTACTTTTTTTTTCCAATGTAGTTCTTCCTGACTCTCGCCTTGGACTCTCTTAAACCAGTGTGTCAAGGAAGCTGTCTATATTATGAATTGCACCGGCGGTTAGTTAAGGTATAGCTGCTCTACCGTCTCTCATTTTAATGGAGAATGCATTCGCCATCCCACCCCGCTGCACCTGCTTACCTGTGAATGATTTCGCTCTTTCTGTCATTTTCCCCCGTCGGCTGCTGCTTTGTCCGCTGGATACATCGCTATTTGGACGATGATGCCGGAATTCTTCGGCCTACAAGTTATACACGACTTGGGTTTTTAATGGTTGCTCTGGCGTCGAACTATGCACCCCCAAAGATTTCACCAGTTTTATTAAAAGCCTATTCGTTTCCCCCTTTGTAATCTCCTTTGTCTTTGGATTGAATCAGTTGTTCTAAATGATACCAGCAATTTTACAGTGCATGCAATATGCGCCGCCGTTTCAGCATCGAACTACTGTTTTGAAACTGAAGTCAAAATTTGAGTATTTGCTGCATTATTTTTTTCCCTTAAGTGATGTAATTGTCTAGATTTAAGGATCATTTGAACTGTTCGCCCCCATTTTATACGTTTTTGTTTTTTTTTTCCCCCCTCCATGTCACTCTCCACTTGTAAACCTTTCACATATTGGTTGAATTGGATATATATAGAGCCTTTGCAAACTATATATTTTGTGACTTTGAATTAATACATTCTGAGTGTTGAGGGGCAGTGGGTTAACTGGGTTTACGAATCAAAAACGTTTAAAATGTACCTTTCGATATTAAAAAGGCACTTTATTATAAAACCACATGCATTGTGATTTATTGTACGGTAGTGGTTGACTGAGAGGTGAGTGAAGTTTTGCATGGGCCACTGAGCTTTATGAAATGAATCTGAAGACTTTTTAAAGTCAATACACTCGTCAGGTGAGGTTATTTGTAGGTCTACTGATTAGTCCGCTAATTGTCATCAATACATTTTATAATTTTGTCACTGCGATTTTAGTGTTTAAGATGTATGTGCTATAACTGATGAATCAGACTAACTTGTTAGTGGAAAAAATATTCATTGCTCTCATTAACATAACACCTCCCTTCACCTAAAATCGGGTCTTTATGCCATTGCACAGATGACATTCACATGCACGCTCGTCTTGACTTGAGTGCGAGTGTAAGTTCTTATTAAATCGTTTCCGCGTTTCGCAGGGAGGTTGAAAGCCCGTCTGCATTAGATGTGAAGCGCGCACCTTACTGTTAAACAGCGGGAGGCAGCGGAGCCACTGATAAGGGAGTCGGCGCGTTTCCGTGAACGCAGAAAGATAACGGGGTCGCCCAAGATTTCGTTAGGATGTTATAACTAGTGTTCCTAGCGGAACTTGCAGTTCTATGGGAAGCTGTTCTGCCTCTTAACAACCATCGTTTACAGGTGAGTCTTGAAAAGGCTGCTCGTACGCGCAGGCACGCAGAAAGCTATATGTTTCTGGACCGGTGGGAACAGTAGCTGAACAAATAACTGGTTTATTCTTGGTAGATTGAAAAACTGAGATCGAATTTTAAGCAAGTGCAAAACCGAGAAAAAGCGAATCGGCAACTTGTCGGGCACTACTCTACTGTCTGTCGACACTGACGTGTGAAATGTGACGACTTTCGATACACGATTTAATCCTTGGCTCCTGCCCTCCTTTTGTCTACATTTGTATGCAGATTTTCTATATGCAGCTGATGTATTATTCTGAAAAAATTATAAACTACTAAAGCTTCAAATTTTCCTGAGTCGAAGGAGAACGACGCACATGCAATTTCTCTTGGCAAGTAGGTATGTAAATTGCACCGAGTACCTTCTGGGCGTTTTTTCTGTCTACATGAATTGCTTCTTCTATGGAGATTTAAGTAATGGTTTAGCATATTTATGTAATTTTTTTCGTATGAATGCCCAACTTCTAGTCTTTTATTCATTGTTTTACCTTCCTTCACGACCCTATTACGAAACAAACTTACTGCTTGTGAACGTTTGTGAAAGCCAATGGACCCAACTGGGTAATTGTGTATTACATAATTAAGTAATTATTTTATTTTAAAGCAGTGTGCCTGTAGGCGTCAAGTCGTGCGTTTGTTCTGGATTGACAGCCGTGCATTATACCGTGAGCATGAGGGTATAATGCTTTCACTTTGTGTTTTTTTTGTAGCGAAGTATCTGTTTTCCTGGAAGCAGTATTATTTGTCCCAGAACTATGTCGGACTTGCAAAACCGTTTAGGAGTGAAACACCATCCATACACGTATTATGGAGTGATTATACTTACTGTAACGAATTCAGTTATTTAGACGTAAAATTAACGCGTCTCTCGATTTAACACGATTTGATAGAAAAATATAGTATTTTAAAGTCATCTCATTAAATCCATCCATTTAATCCATTGTATCCAAAATTAAAAACATTAAAAACAGAATATGCATTGAATGTTCGATTGGACCGTCATATTTACTTTTTTGACTGGTGGTATTGGTGTAATTCACAAGTATTTGCAATTTCATTACTCAAATGCACTAGAATTTTTGTGTTAAGGCCCTCTGCATAGAAACATTTCATTCACCGATGATAAATATCACTGAAATTCTTATGGTTTCACTCTGATCTTCCCTATTGAAAGTTCTCGACATCTTACCAATGAAATTTACAGGCTGCTTACTCTATTAACAGTTGTGCACATTTGCTATACTCATTAGTAGGTACATTGGTTTGGGTTTTTAATAATACTGGCGAGTAATGCAGAGCAGTTGAAACGTAAAACGGTTTGGTACCAGCAACAGGGTGTATTCTCTAAAGAAGGATTTCTCATTTAGCTGGGTTAATTTAAGCTAGAAGTCATGACCGTCCAGTAAGAATATAGGTAAGGAGCATTCCTATTGGACAGTCATGACTTAGCTTAAGTTAACCTACCTAACTGAAAAGTCTTGCTTTATGGAATAGCTCCTCCAGAGTTTTCCGTATGTATAAGGCTTTTAGAGGCACAGTAATGGTTTAACTGCTACGCCCTCTGCAGTCCAAGTTGTGCCCTGCATGCTCCGGGTGTGTGGATGTGCCCTCCTATGCACAACCCTTTCAGGCCGCCACTGTTTTACACCGTGCCTGTCCGTGTGGTAACTCTGCTGGACAGGAATAGTGTGATGAAAACCTGCTAAACCGAAACTCACAGGAAGACACATTCATCTGTCATTTTTGACAAAACAGTAAGGATTGGAAACGAAACACTTTGAATTTTTAGTTTGACCAGTGCACTGCCTGCTTTGCTAGGTCCTTATAATGCATCTTGATTATTTAACTGCGTTAAATGTTACTGCAGTATTTTTGACTGCGAATCTTTGGGTACGCGTTTCAGGTGCTCCAAAAACCATTTTCTGCTCAAAATCGTGACACCTGCCACACAATTCTTAGCCACATCTCTCCATGCATCTTCCAACCCAGTGATCACCAGCTGGCAGACTCCAATCTAATGAACCACAACCCGGTCTGTGAATGTTATTGCCGGCAGACTCATTTTTTTTTCTTTGGACGCCGTGGATCTCGGCTTTGTGTTGCTGATGGAATTTGGCCCGTGGGGAAAAATAGTTGGGCAGCCCTGTTAAAACAGCCCTCTTCTAACCTCTTATCCTGCTCAGGGCCACTGCTGTTCATGTATTGAACTTTATTTCAATAAGGCTCCTCTAAACCCTTTAAAACTGCAGGTAATGTAGTGAACCCTGGCAAAAATGCCGCAAAAACGCAATCAATACTTAAAACTGCAAGACCGCCGAATCCTCAGTTCGATCAGTAAATATGCTATTTATTTTTCTACTACAGTATATCTGAGGAGTTGCATGTTAAATTGTTATACATTTGCTGCATGCCTAATTTTGCTTTGAATATGAATGGCAACATGTGAAATTGATGTAGTTCTAGCTATAATTAGAATTTAAACAGTCTCATGTGCCACAGAAAACTACTGAGTAAGAATTGTAAGAATTTCTTACAGTTCATAAAAATCTGACTGCCTGTTAAGCACGTATAACTCTTCGGTCTCCGTTGTAATGCGATTGTGAGGAAGTCAGCATATTTATCGTGTGATTATGATTATACTCAACCCTCAAGACAAAGAGAATTTAGTCAAAAGCGAATGTAGGCTACAGTCATATTTAATTTGTAGGCATCGGATCATCAACAAATGAATTGCGGTCTTGTTTGCAATGTCTCTGCAGTGAGGTTTTCACTGATACAGATCTGCACCTGGTGCTGCCACGCATGTGATGTGTGCACACCTGTCTGCTCCGGCTAGGTGTAATCTAGCACCCATGCACAAAAAAGAGCTTATTTTTCTGCCAAACGTGACAAAAACAGACAAGCACTACACAGCGGGTAGCACTTTTCACGCTGGTGGCATAGCTAGTGAATGACTTATCTAATCGTCTTAAGTACTCAGTTTTCCCAAAATAAATATAAATAAATATTAATTCTTGGTACTTGAGTAGCAACATAACGATCATCTGTCTGTGTGTCTTCCAGAGCAACTGATCCAGGGCACTGACCGTTGTCCAAGTGACATGAAGTAGAGTGCTTTTCTGACAAGTTCCCTTTCCACAAATGATCAAATAAAGGGAAGAACCTACACTGAATAAGCGGCTATGGAAAATACATGGATGTTTAGCTGAACTGACCCGTTGTCTCCAGGTTAGAGGACATCTTAGGGTTAAACCATGTTATGGGGTATATAATAAAATGTATAAACGCAGTATCTCTTCGGGATTCATCAAACACATTACCCATCATGCTGTTCTGTTATTGGGTGTGCAGAAAAAATAATAAGACTAAAACCTTGCACTGGATCAGCTATTTATGAACATCGATGAAGAAAACTGTAATGAAAAAATGTCAGTAAGAATGCAATTAAACAGCCTCTAGTATACATTTCAATAAAATCATTGAAATATACACATTTAGGATTTAGGATATGTTAATATGGGAATCAAGGGTTATGAGCGGCTGAAGCACAGTTTAAACATGCTTCATGTGAAACTCTGTGTTGGACAGAAACAATGAAAAGCAACATCTGTGTTTTACATTGAGCTAAGAGTCTGAAGGTGTCGTGCACAGTCAGGCATGGTCCAGTAAAGAGATACTGTAGCACTACAGGTAAATTTTGAAACTTGTGCGAACTGCAATCTCACAAATTCTATGCTTTTAATAAAGGGAGAGGATTTTTGGCGCCGCCCTGGTGGTGGCATTACAGGGTGCTGCCCCCAGCATGCAGCTACAGCTCTGCCTTGGTGTTAAAGACTTCCTTCCTCTGTCTTGAGCAGAAAGGCCCACGGGACCGACCCCAGCTTCTGCTTGAGTTCTTCTTTGAGCTGGAATGCATTCCACTTAGGGAGTTGCTTCCTGTCACCACATCCCTGTCCAAACACACACACATTCATACTCTGCCTACGCAGTTTATTAGTTCTCTCATTCTTCCTTATGTTGTGTGGTCAGATTTTTGGCAGTCAACTTCTAATTAGGAATAAAAAACATTTGTGCATTTCCTAAAAGGAGCGCTTCTCTGGATGTGCTGTCTGAAGCCTTTTGTGTAATGGTCTTAGGCTTCAAATTTGTGGTGTATTGGAATTAAAAATATCAGTAATGTGGATGAACCTCTTTAAATATTTAAGGACATGGGATTGGAACCACATAGTGTCCAAATTAATTCCCAGTAGGAAGACGGCTATTTCCTTAAGCCATTGTAAGGTGCTCTGGATAAAAGTGTCAGCTAAGTAGCTAATGGTAAACTAAGTGTTGACATACTGTGCATATCTATAGACAG
The DNA here is from genome assembly GCF_023856365.1 of Brienomyrus brachyistius. Classification (NCBI taxonomy): domain Eukaryota; kingdom Metazoa; phylum Chordata; class Actinopteri; order Osteoglossiformes; family Mormyridae; genus Brienomyrus; species Brienomyrus brachyistius. Next base: position 12,561,130 of record NC_064543.1, on the reverse strand, counting down.
TTGGTGATATAATGGCAAAGCTCATTGAACTCTCTTTGGGGTCGGGTCATGTGACTTGTAGGGAGTCTGCTTGATTGGACGGATACTGTGGCATATTAAGACAGAGTTAGACTCTGTGAAAAACTATACAGAGCTCAACCAGAATTAGCAGTGGGTGTGTCACACGCTAAGAAGAGTGATGTTTTATGGAATTAATTATTCCGCAGGTGTTTGCTTTTAGAGACTAAGAAAGACTGTTCTTCACAGGGAAAGCTGTAAATTGGCTATACTTTCTTGTCATAGTTCGGTTTTCAACCCCAGAATGTTCTTAAAGTGCTGTATTACAGAGGAGCTTGCTGGTGTTACGAGAGGGACAGAGTTTTCTTAAAAGAATAGGCTGGCAAGCGCTTATCTCCACATCTATTAGGTAAAAAAGCACCGTGGCTGCAGGGTGGAGCAGAGTTAACCTTTTAGGAAGGCCCAGTGACTCCCTGGATTTCCTCTTGTATTGTTCACTAGCAAAGATGAAGATACTTGCTTTGACAGAAGTATGGCTGCTCAAAGGGAAAAAGCAACTCCCAAAATATTCCTTGAATTTAGCTAATTATATCTGTGTTTAATTTGGCTTTTGTGGATATACTGTATAAGATTATAATTATTATTATTGTTCCTATCCCGTTCATCCGTCCATCTGTCCATCCCTACTTGTTCTATGCAGGGTCGCAGGTGTTCAGAGCCCATCCTAGAAGCTAAGGGCACAAGGCAGGGAATAACCCAGGATGGGGCGCCAACCCATCATGAAGCATACGCACACACACCATTCATGCTTACAGAAAATCTGGCAACTCCAGATCATTTTTTTTGTCTTAGAACCATGTGGGGAACCTGGAGAACCCAGAGGAAACCTCACAATGACACAGGAGGAACATGTAAACTCCACACACGTGGAGCTGGGGCGGAGACTCGAACCCTGGTCTCTAGAGGCGCAAAGAAACTGTGCAGCTCCCTATCTGTTATTGAAATTATTATAAATAGCTGCTGTGGGTGCATGAGATACAATATCTGAGATTTAAATACTCTGTACAGGTGTTTGTACGCTGAATACGCTTTATTGAATTGTTCAGCTTTAGGTTTGGCCTGTGTGGTTCTACTTCATCAGCAAATTGCCAGCGGTTCAGAGAACTTCAAATTCTCCCTGTTTGCCATATGCTGGATATATCTGTATGCTATTTTAATGGCAGCTTCACGTCAACCATGGATAATGGCGTTTAATAATGACAATGGATCTCACGTTGAAAAAAATGAACACACAGACCATAATAGTTTCCTTGTTCTGTGTAAGTATTCACACCCCGCCTATGTCTGATTTGTTGTACTCGATTTGTTGCTTGTTGAATTACAGTAGAATATTTTTCTGCTCAAAACGCCGGAAGGATTTTGTCAGCTGAAAGATATCGGTTGCATATGTTCCTGTAGTGAAGGATTCCTGTTGGTCTGCAGGTACAGCTATGGTTTATTTTTGCACAGACTTCTGCAGTGCAGTGGTGCCCAGCAAATATAAGTGGCAAAATTGTTAAAGATCTGGCAAGGTAATTGGGAACCATTAACAGTTCTGATGTCTAGCCTCAATTTCATGCTATTTTAAGTAAGAACTTTGATGGATATTGACTTTATGCTTGTCAATAAACTGTGTGTACTCTCTCGTGCTTCACTGCGTTTCAAAAATATGTTTTCTCTCTAGTGTTAAATAGGCCGTTGCTGGTTTTCTGGCCTTTCCTATATTTGTAATTGAAAAGGGACCCCATAATTTTATGGTGACACCTGAACTATTAACAGTAGGCCCGTAGTCCCATCGTACCAGCTGCTTGTGGGCTGTCGGAGTAGGCTGGGATTGTTGCTTTTCTTCAGGGACCACTGTGTGACCGACAGATATGCCCCAAATGGACAGGAAAGCCATTACATCATTACCCGAGTAAGGACTGTCGCTATTGAGCAAAGCGTAAGAAACAGTCTGGTTAATCTTTTTTTTTTTTCTCTGATGCTAGTCGTAGCAACTATTCTTTTTTGTTGATTGATTGATGTGTTTTAAATTGATGTCACACAGTTTGATTTGGTCTGTTTACAGTCCTCGCCCCTGAAACCACTGTCCTTATTGGACTCCAGCTGCATTTCCTGTGACGTCATAAAACATTGAGTGACTGTCAAAATTTCAACAAGTAGCGCAATAGAAAGCAAACACAGCTGCTCCTCGTGGCTGCGGCTGTCTACATTTAAACTCATAAATGTCACCTTTCACTGTAAGAACAAGTGGGAGTGCATGTAAATAAGGTATTACTACTAACAAATCTTTTTGTTTTGTTTGCTTTAATCAAATGTGTTGTGTAGAGACATGAAAATGTGAATATATGCATAGTGTTTGGCCTGCAAGAGAGGTACCATTTAGGGTCTCTTCTTTTAAGGTGGAGCTTGTTTTTTGCTGCATGGGGGGCACCAAGGGTGGGGGCTTTCTGGAATCACCTGTTTTGGTTCTTGGAGAGTGGAGCCCTAGGACAATGAAAGTTTTTCCACTGAGAAAGCTACCCTAAGGAAACCACATGCATGAATTCTGATGAGCTGCTTTAACCGAGAAGCCGTGACGTGCAGGAACCGACACGTAAGACTCACGGGCAATCCGATCATCCATTATTTACTTCTTGTTCTTAGATGTGGCGCGTGTGTGTGCGGCTCTGCCCTTTTTGACATGCCGAGATATTATGTAACGCCGAACCGGAGCAGCTGCGTGTAGTGCGGGCCGGAATATTCCATGTACAGATCTGCTCTGGTTTTGGCATATGATTGGCTGAAGGTTACATAAGCAGTCTGCTCTTCAGGATGCGCTTCACTAGGGCACTTGAAAGGAACAGCGTTTGGTGGGTGCTTAGACTTCTTCTTAGGTCCTGGGGAGCAGAGGCTTCCCTCGGTGTGTAAGGCAGTGAACCAGCCAGGCCCCTGTGCAGCAGGCCGCCTCGGGAGGCCCCCAGGCCCTCGTGACATCTGAAGTGGACTGGTGCCCTGGTGCCGCTGCGCTATTAAAATAGCTCTCTGTCTCCGTACTCGCTTAAGTGACCCCTTCATTCCCTTAGTGGCACCCCCATCCCTCCCTGCCCGGCCTACCCTGGTGGCCTCTGCTATCGCAGAGCGGAGCACCTCTCTTCTTGGGATGAACGCTCAAATGCTCTGGTGCCCAAGCCTGGTTGAACCGTAGCCAGCTGGCTATCTGTGGCCTGTGAGCACTTACACTCTTCTGCGGTCTGCGTATATACATTGGCATTTTTTCTTTTTCTTATTTATTAATTTTTTGCCCATGCATTCATTTGTGCTGGAGGCTCAAGGACGTTGCGTAATGTCTGAGACAGCGCCCCAAGTGGTTACATACCTCCAAGGACACAGTGCTCGGCGATCGCGCCAGAGAGGAAACGTGCCTTCCCCGTCCCCAGGTGGGAGACAAAAATGAGACTCTTGTCCTTGTTTTCCCAAAGGGGGAACTTGCTGGGAGAATTGGCTGGGGGGGGGCATGTAGTCCATCTCCTCAGCCCATCACAGTCCCGGCAGGCATCTGGTGAGTGTGGACAGATGAACGAGCTTCGTGTTGGCATGGCTGCCCCTGGCTGTTTGTGCTCTGTGTGCCGTCTGATTGGTGGAACCCTGGGTGGCCTCAGGCAAGCCTCCTCCTTGGGGGGTGGGTGGCGGGTGTAGTTCAGGCTGCTGTTTTCTGGAGGACAATTTTGGGCTACCTCTGCTAGCCAACTTCCGGGCTATAATAAGTATGTCTCTGGCTGGCACTTTGTCCTCATAGCTGCAGGTGCTTGTTACCTGTTTGCTTGCGCTGAGCTCGTGGGACAGTCCGAGTTTTGTTTTGTAACATGATCCATAAAATATCGAGCCCGAATTGTTACGATCCTCCGTTCAGTCTGGTGCTCTGCCCTGCAGATAGTAACACTGCTACAGCCACATTCGCACGCACAGTACGCTCATTATACCCAGTCAAGAGCCTACGTCCAGCTGTAAACCCATAATAATAACCCAGGCTCAGCCAATCTGATACATCCAACCCTGCTTCTCTACTCTGCCAACTTGCTGCAATCTCTACACCCAGTCAACCTGCTGCTACACCCAGTCAACCTGCTGCTACACCCAGTCAACCTGCTGCTACAGCTGGAAGCTCTACCAAGTACCAAGTATACTATGCAACATCCAGCCACATTAATGATTTCGGTGGTTGTACGCCTTTCCTTTAAAGTCTGCTGGTGTACCGTGAGTGGGTGGATAAAAGGAACAGCTTGGGATGCATTTTTTATGTGCTTTGGCCAAAGAATCTCTTAAGCAGTGAATGACAATAGAGAGGGCTTCAAATGGATGCTTTGTTGTGTTTGGCCTGGTCCAAGGACTCTATGAATGTTTCAGTCATGGAAGCAGACTGGAATCTGTCTGCAGTGCCTAGAAAGTGGGGGCAACATCATGTGAAAAATTTTTCTTCTATATATTCTTTAATGTATGGTTGTTTGCGGGGGCGGCATGGTGGTGCAGTGGTTAGCACTGTTGCCTCACACCTCTGGGACGCGGGTTCGAGTCTCCGCCTGGGTTACATGTGTGCGGAGTTTGCATGTTCTCCCGTCGTGGGGTTTCCTCCGGGTACTCCGGTTTCCCCCCACAGTCCAAAAAATTGGACTAATTGGACTTGCTAAATTGCCCGTAGGTGTGAATGTGTGTGTGTGAGTGTGCCCTGCGATGGGCTGGCCCCCCATCCTGGGTTGTTTCCTGCCTCGTGCCCATTGCTTCCGGGATAGGCTCCGGACCCCCCACGACCCAGTAGGATAAGCGGTTTGGAAAATGGATGGATGGTTGCACAGTCCACATGGGAAGAGACCCTTGGTAAAAAAAAAATCTAATATAAATGCACTGGAAAGTAAAATAAACTGCGTTGTTAATACTATTGCTGTTGCTGTGCAGTGTGTTTGTTGCTAGGGAATTGAGGCAGAGTACGGTCTTCAAGGGAACTGAGGCAGAGTGTGTTGTTGCTAGGGAATTGCGGTAGTTTTTGCATTGATAAATGGTTAAAGGAGTCTGCTGGTTGCTATGAAATTACGGCAGTATGTTGATTGTTGTGTGACAAAGGAAATGTGTTGCTTGCTCTGAGACTAAGGCAATATGTTAACTGTTAGGTAACAAAGAAAATGTTTTTTTTGTCTGTGGCAAAGAGACAATATGCTAATTGTTAGATCACAGGCAGTATGATGGTTGCTATGGAAGTAACGAGATGTACAAGTGTTTAGAGACAAGTGACAAGAAAGTGGAATGTTTCTAGGGAATTGGAACAATGTGTTTGTTATGTAACTGAGGATACAGAATCACCCTGTAATTGTTTTTCAATCAGTGTCCTGATCCAATAGGCACGGTGTTTGAAATTAGTTTGTTTGCTGCTAGATAACAGAGGCAGTGTGACTGTTTTTTTAGTTGATTGTGACAGTATGTTGTTTCTAGGTAACAAGTAGTGTGTGTGTGTTTTTTAATTAACCAAGGTAGTGTGTGGGTTGCTAGGTAATGTGAAGAGTGTGTGTTTTGTAACAGTACCAGGAAATTGGGAAGGCCAATTTCATGATTTAAGCTCAGGGTTATGACGTCAGGGTTGATGTCAGACATGAGAAACGTCAGTCCTTATTTTCAAGCCGGACTGTTGTTCTGCTCTGTTGTCCTGTGGTAACTTTAAGACCAGAACATACTGTTTTGGGGGGAGAAAATACTTGGTCATTTCTGATCTTATTTCTAATCATCCTCCTTTATCATCTAATGAGCTTACTAATATTTTTTTAATCATATGCATAAGTGCACTTAATTATTCGTTAAGCATTTTACTGTATGTCACAATTTAAACTGCAGTGGGCTTTTATTCCAATACCTGGGTAGGTCTGCTCATGTGATAGGATGAAAACATTGAACTTACAGGCATACGAACGAAGAGGACTGTAAGTCCAAATTGTGTTCACTGGGCTCATGTTTCCTGTCCGCAATATTATAATTTTTTTTTCTGCGCTCCAATTCCGCCAAGCATGACTTCTGACCACTACTCCCGCCACACAGCAGCGTAGCGTGCGTACTCCTAGCATCCTACTTCTTCGTACTTGTGTATGCCCTTAAAAATGATTTTGAATAATGACTTAAGAACATTTCAAGCTGCAAACGGCCTTTCGGAACGTATCTCGTTCGTGAGTAGAGGAGTGTCTGTAATGACAAACATTCTGCTTATATGGCTGGGATGTGGCTTCTTGGAAAATGTGGCTCTTCTGACAAGAAATACTTCAACTTTTCTGTCTCCTTTAGTATTATGTATTAATAATTTCAGATTAATGATTAAGTAGGGGGCGGCATGGTGGTGCAGTGGTTAGCACTGTCGCCTCACACCTCTGGGACCCGGGTTCGAGTCTCCGCCTGGGTCACATGTGTGCGGAGTTTGCATGTTCTCCCCGTGTCGTCGTGGGGTTTCCTCCGGGTACTCCGGTTTCCCCCCACAGTCCAAAAACATGCTGAGGCTAATTGGAGTTGCTGAATTGCCCGTAGGTGTGCATGTGTGAGTGAATGGTGTGTGAGTGTGCCCTGCGATGGGCTGGCCCCCCATCCTGGGTTGTTCCCTGCCTCGTGCCCATTGATTCCGGGATAGGCTCCGGACCCCCCGCGACCCAATAGGATAAGCGGTTTGGAAAATGGATGGATGGATGGATGATTAAGTATTATGGTTCCTCAACACGATTCGTCGGCTTAGTGTTATTTCCCAGTCGAAACTGACCGGCAGGAGCTCATGACCGCTGACAGGACTCTCTTCGTCCCGCTGGCCGAGGAACGATTCCTTTGCAAAAACCTAAACGTCCCACTCGATGGCGTTCCTGAATGGCCACTTGACAACGTGACAACGGTGGGTGAGGGTTCTTGAGACTGCTCTACAGAGGGTAGTGAGGTGATGCTTCACTAAGAAAGACTGAGAGGTTTTTTTTTTTTTATCGGAGATCTGGGTTGCCTTGCCGAGCGGTTTGCATCACTACTGCGTAATCAATACTGTTGTACAATGTAAGCAAGGTTTTCGAGTTTGGCGAGGGTGACCTGTGGAACCTGCATGCAGCTTCTCTGCTGTTAACCGATTTTAGGATTTCAGAGCTCTCAGTGGTGCCCCACAGAGCAGGAGGAGGAAGCCTCTGCATTAAGCTGGAAATATAATTCTAAGCTCATATTAATTTTTAATTAGAGTTTCAATTATTACGCTTAATTTAATGCAGATAATGGTAGGAAGAGAAGAGGAATGGCGAAGATAACATTACGTTCTAGATATTGTGCGATCAGCATTGTGCAGTCTGTAAAAGCTTATTATTACTGTAATGCTACTGTATGGCTGTGTGGTCTGTTAAAGGGTGTTCTTACATTACAGTAATGTGACAGCAGCACTGGGTGGTCTGTTAAACTGTGCTGTGGAATCTTTATGTCCCGGTATAATAAGGCCTCTATGTTACAGCGGTCCTGTGGATTTGGTCCATGCCTGTAACTAGCTCTTGTTTTGTCTCGTCTTGTTTTGATCACAACGTCTCCACAGTATGGGGTTGGGCACACAGGCTGGTCCTCAGCCCAAGGTGACCCGTGACTCCCTAAGCAGAATGTGCAGAGGCTCTGTTCAGTGGGATGTTTCAGACTGCACTTTCTGTCATTTTGACTTCCACGGATTTTCCTTCAGTATGACAGTATCCAGCGTTCTGGGGAATCACTTCAGTTTGTGGGATTCTACCTGCCTTGGCTAGAGACAGTGGGAACTTTGGCTGTTTCGCAGCGTTGTCAGGAGGCAGCTGGGGAGACGTGTCTGGGTTATGTTTCTTAATCCTGTTCCTTGTGACTCATCCTGTTTTCAGTCCAGCTGACCTCTTTTTTTTAACTAGGGTAGACTGAGAGATTAAATGCATGGCAGTGGTATCATCTAACCAAAGTCCTGAACCTTTTTTGGTATCACTAGTCAACCGTTAGTAGCACCAGAACCCAAGCCACCTTTAATAAAAATACTGTAAATAAAGTGTTGAGCTCAACTGGAAAACATTTTATTTAATTTGGTACGATGATAGGTACAATGATGTCATTTAAAGGTAGACTGCACTGGGTAATTAGGTACACCTTTAAATTAGAACTTTTGTTAGTGTTTAGGTTTTTTTTGTAATTCGAAGAATCTTAAGATTTTGCTAATTTTGAGGGATTTTTACACTACAGTTAACTTGAGAGCACCAGACAGTTTGACACTGGGGGGTGTCAGATACAGGACTATAATTTTTTTCCCCGACACCCCTGGGACCACAGTATAGAATCTGGCTTTTCCACCATCGTACCTTGGAACACGCTTGCTGTAGTCCTCCCCATATTTGGCCTGTAGTGGGCTGAGTGCCTAAAACTCTACAGGGACAGGAGCAGCTGAGAAGTGCAGGTCTGGATATCCCCACCAGCACGTCTCTGCTGTCCAAGGAGAAGGTCTTCGTTTGCTCTGTGGATTATGGTGTCCGTGCTGGACATGTTCAGCCCCGCAGTTCCGTGAGTAAGGAACCCTGCTGGAGGCCCTGGATCTTGGTGACACATGGACGTGTCAGAGCAGCCTTCCGGTGTTCACTGGCTCCGTGAGACTGGTGACATTATCCAGTAAGATCCAGTGAACCCCGCAACCCCCCCTCTCCTCATTCTCAGCCACGCGGCCGTCCATTCGGCGAGACAGCCCCCACGGTGGACACCCGTGACTGCGCGTCCTGACACTGGCATGGTGGAGAGCAGACGTCCCACGCAAAGACCTTCTTTATCTTCCGTCCTGAGATGAATTCCTGACAGCTCCTTCCATTGGGGAGTTAGTCATGTGTGGACTCCGCAGATAGGTGGTTTTATACTGGGTTTTTGTTTTTTATATGGAGAAAAGCCCGAGAGAGAAACCCATAGGAGGGAGAATATTACCCTGACATCTTCTTCAGCTGATACACACACACCACCCACACACACGCCTTACTTTTGACCAGGAACATTGTATATTTCTAAAATCTTTATCTATATAGGCCTATATGTGTGGCTGAATGCTATAATCCATCATAGCATTTTTCATTCATTTTCCAATCACCACATTACAGTCATTCCGCTCCGGCTCGACCTTGAAGATGCTCCTAACCTCGCTTGGCAAACAGAGTGTAACTCTGTGGTTTTCCTTGTGACTGGTACTTTGTCATCGGAATGGGTGGACGAAACCTACAGTACCAGGATCGGCATCACCTTGCAGCTGTGGTTTTCATTTGGGTTTGTTTCATCTCCGGCTCCAGCGATATCTGACTAAACTATATCGGTTATGGACTGAATTTTCCAAGTATGCGGAAGGTTTGGCCGCGATAGCCCATCCCAGTTTTGCTGACGGCACAGTGCAGAATTCCAGTTGCTTGCAGTGTAAATGCGTAGAACTAGTTCCAGATTGGGAAGGAGTCTGGCACTGGAAAAGAGGCAAGAATGGAAAAGAGGCAAGAATGTTTTTCGGATACTACCTGAGGGCAAGCTATGCTAATTCCTAGCATTTCTACTTCCCACTCTTATAGCAGGTAGCTGTCTGTGGCTAACTTTATGCTAATTTCGCGCTAATGTGTTGAGACCCCATCTGTGGGTGACTGGCAGAGCTTGTGTTTCGTGTCATTAGCGAGTGTTACAAGCACTCCTTAAAGGAGAGTAATTGTCCTCTCCAGCAGCTGCTGCGGATACTGGAAGCGATTAATGCTGCTAATGATTTTGATGATGAAAGCCACATTAGAGCAGGCTAGCGAAAGCTCTCAAAGCCCTTGTGAGACCCCATGTGTGTTTTGTGTTCACCATGGTCCCACCTCGTCTTTGACTGGAGATGCCTGTTCTTGTGCAAAGTCATCCAGTGTTGCAGGTTGAGGCCCTGCAGAGCTGACCTTTGGCCCGGGAAGGCGGCTGAGGGGAAGGTGAGAGGAGGGGTGCAGCAGTCAAATCTGTGGGGAGGAAAGGGGGGGGACAACTGGAGACACACCTTGTAGCATTCGGGTCCCTGCCATCGAGCAGTCACCACATCCCATTGTCCGGCTTCCTGAAGATAAAGGTAGAATTTGAAGGCTAGAATTTGAATGCCGTAATTTATAGTGTCTGCTCTTGTATAATCTGCCTCCTGGACAAAGGTAGCCACACACCTCCAGCATAATCGATGTTGTTTCAGCAATACGATGCTGTATGAGCAGTGATCCCACCCACTGTCGACAGTTGGCTGCCATGACGTGACGCCGTGGGGCTGGCATGCTTTATATCGCACTTATAAGCATATTGTGCTTATCTTTAACTGATGTAAATTAATATGTGTATTTGTGTATTTATGTTAATTGTAAATGTCTTCCCCCCGCGACCCAGTAGGATAAGCGGTTTGGAAAATGGATGGATGGATGGATGGATGTAAATGTCGTAACTGTGGCATGTTTGCCGTGAAATGCATGCATTTCATTGCCGTGTAACCGTGAGTGTCGTGTAAACTGTTTCCTTGTCTGGGCCACTGTTGTCATCTTCTGATTTTACCACTCACAACAATACATTTTTATTTTTTTGCTCCTTTTTGGTGGGGCTACGACATCAAAAACATTCTGAGCTTTCTTGGGTGATGCGTACCAAACCGTGGGAAAACTGTACCGTCACACCCATAATATATACAATACATGCAGTACATTAATAATCCCCAGAGGAAAAACATAATACATACATAATACATACATATACATAATTTCGGTGCTACAGATTACTAGACATCGGTTTTTGTGAAATATGCCTTTGTGAAGTTTGGGCTGAAGGTCTGGAACAGCCTTTGTGTTAAGTTGTGATTGATTCAACAGCTGAGGAACATGAGTCATTGTGGATTAACCTCGGTTGGTTGGCACTGGTTTTCAGCACACTTACCATATGGCCAGATCGGCTGGTAGGCGTCGACACCGTACCGTAAGGGAAAGTCGTTATTGTCCCGGAGGCATGCGTGACCTGGCACTCTTTAACTGCCACCTGGAGGAGCTGCTTTGGACATTAGGGCTGGAAGGGGCCACCTGGGTGAGGAGGGGGCAGGGCTGGCATAGCGAAAGCGTGACCACGCAGATCGCTATGGAGCACGGAGAGCTACCTACATGACCACCCACAGGAAGTGATGTCGGCGGCTGCCGCTCGTCGTGCCTGTTTTCTTAGTCACTGGTGAGTCCAGAAAACACTTTCACTCAGCAGTCAACACATCCCGTCCCACTGTGAGCTGTTGGCGCTCCTGTGAAAATGGCCTTTCTGACTCAAGGGTGCCTGCTGGAGATGGAATCCTTCTCGACCAATCGCCTACCGGCGCCGTGCCGCACCGCACCGGGATTGGCTTTGGGCACTGATGCTGCCTGGGCCCTGGCCTGATGCACGCGGTCTTCCCTTGGTTCTCATTGATGGTACTAAATTCCTGAAAAAACTACTTTAAAAGACTGACGTATGCATTTGGATGAAACGCAAAATGGATGCGTTGACACTTACTTTTAAAGCATAACAATTTGTGTGATAGACCCAGATGAGTAATCTTGGAAAAAAAAGAGAAATATGTGACTAACTGGTACATGTTGGAAATTTTGTGAAGCCAATGACTCATGATGTCTGAGAACGGAATACTCTGGAATATTTCTGAGGTCCCATCAGGCGCTGAAGTGGCTGCTGGATAACCTGGGGGTGGGGGGGGGGGGGTAGATGAATGGAAAAGAGGGTCGGTCACACTGAGCTGCACCGAATACCACTGGCTGGTGTCTTGAGTGACTCTAGCTCTCTCTCATGCCTGTGATGCATCATGCATTTCTGTAGAATGGCAACAAGCAGATTTTTACACGCAGTGAAGAAAGGGCAGGTTGGGTGTACAGTGTCTGGGGCCTGTCAGTTAGGACGCTGCTCAGAAGCTTGCTGGGTCAAACCCTGCAGTCAGTGGAATGATTTCGCCACTGGGCTCTTGCGTAAGGCCTTTAACCCCAAATGAAAAGGAAATTTCCAAATCTCAGTCAGTCCTTGTCATATGTTTTTCAGAATATTTCTGTGAACTGAGTAAGCAGTATTGTTATGCGTATTGTATTGTAAGCGTTGTATGTTGGTTCCCAGTACTGTAACATTTGACGAGGAAGCCTGACTTTAGGTCATTAGCGGTCTCATCTCGAAATGGAGCAAGTTTTGGAAATTTCCTCTTCAGTTGCTCCAAGGACCGGTGTCCCTGTTTTCACAATTGTATGTTATTTTGGATAAAAATGTGAAATGTTAAATGCATTTAAATGTTACATGTATTTTACATGTATTCTTGTGTGGTGCATTCGTGGTACGTGAGACTCTCCATCCCCTCTTACTGTGCCTCAATAGTAGCATTGAAGTCACACCAAGGCCTCGTCCAGAGCTGCCGTTGAAGCGAGCTGCTATTCATCACACCGCTGAGATTCCAGCCTATTCAGCGCGGGGCCGGCGCCGGGAGCCCAGATTCGCTGGCCTCGTCCCTCGCCATGGCAACTTTAGAACTGCGCTATAAAGGAGCGCCAGGGTTCAGGACAGGCCGTATCGAGCGGATCTGTGACAGATAAGCAGAGGTTCTGCGTCACATGGCTGTAGCTTTTCTTTAAAGGCGTTCAGGATGTCGCAGAACGTTTAGCTAAAACGGCTCGCAGAGCTTTCATACACTTGTCCTGCGTGGCTCTGGACTGCCAGCCAGTCAATCATGGCTTCTTCTCATTCTCTGTTTGGTCTTCGGTCTCCTCTGTTAGAGTTGGGAACAGTGGACTTGTGTTCCACGTGTATCTTTAATGTCATGTGAGCCAAGAACTATTTATTTATTTATTTATTTATAGATGGCGACGTTTTACTGCTGTTTGGAGAGAGCGCCGATGAAAGGGGATTGCTGTGAACACGGACAGGTTCATATGCCCCGTGCTGAGCACGACTGCTTCCAGAACAATCTGAGTAACAGCAGCAGTGGGAAATACCACTTGTAAACTTAAAAAAACACTGTTTGTAAAATAAAAGCAATTGGGGAGAGATAAAGGGAGCGGCACACAGAAATGACGCAGAGTTTGTCCTTTATATTCTCAGGCCATCTGTCCAATGGAGATCATTATACCCGCTTTAAACAAAATACTATACATATGAGCAGCAGATATATTCGGTATTGTGATGGGAAGGATTCCTGTTACCTTTTCCTGTTTTTAGTCCTTGGTTTGCCATAAATCCTTGGTGCTGTGCAAAGACTAGTGTAAATAATGGTAAAATAATTACTGGGAATTCAATACTGCAACCCTGATCCTTGTGTCTGGAAAGAGAAGCCTAGTGTTTTATCGCTTAATATCAGAAATTCCTTACTATTCAGTGTGGTGCCGTAACGCTGTAGCCATTAGGAAGCGTGTAACATCTGCCCATTTTTCTGCTGCTTGTCTTAGGGTTAGGGAGGGGGCTGGGTGGGGCGGGGGGAGTGCATCACACACACATGCAGAATTATACATTATAATTTTTATTTTTATTATAATTTACCGCTTTTCCATTTATTCCATAAACTGCTGATTTTTTTATTCTTGTTAAGCACTGGAAAGTTGAGTGAACAACTCTGAATGAAAATATATCAAATGAAACAAGTTTCCTTTATAGCATGGAGATAGTATGTAACAGTGCACGTCTGAATCCTGTTAACTGGCCAAGTGGTGATGGCATGGTCATATTCTAGGCTGTCCGTTAACTTTAAATGCACTAGTTAACCAATTCCATAAAACAGAGCAGTATTTAATGTCCCTTGTAGAAAGAAAGCCTCGGATTTTCTCTGCTGTTGTAAGCACTACCGGAGGTTACTTCGCAGAATGAAACATATGACATTTTCTTGCTGCGGTACTCAGATGGTGAAAATACGGTAAATTATCTGTTAGCAAAGAATATTGAGTGTATTTTTAGTAAATGCTGAGTGAGTGACATGCAAATGTAGAAAATCTCAGTATGTGCAAAAGCTTTTAACTAGTAACGTAGGCTGTGAGAATTGTAGAGTTAGTGTCACTGCATTTCTTTGCACTGTGTGTGTGTGTGTGGGGGGGGGGGGGGGACATGCAAGCTGCCAACACGTGTAGCAGAGGCTGGATCTGAACCCTCCAACGTTGCAGGTGGATGGTAGTATTGCTGCCCAGAGAGTCTAATGAGCCTCTCATTCTCTTTAAGAGCTGCGTGTTGTATTCTGCAGGCCAGAGTGACATGACAGAGATAAATACTTAAAATAACGGAACCTTTGGAACATGCCTCACCCCGGCGACTGGGCTGTTTCTCCTCCGTTTATGGAGCACTCGCTGTTGTACCAGCCTCTTATTAATATTCTTAAATGTGATCCCCACGCATGCATCGTCTTTGATAGGACTCAGCATAGAAGGCTGCCTTCTCTGCAGCTCTGAATGACTCCAGTGACGCAGTTCTATTCTGAAAGGATGTTAAAAAGACTCTTCTAGAAGGTGGCCACGTCGAGCGTGCATGGCGCATCCTGCTGGTAATTTCAGGCAGAACACGTAGGCGGCTTAAATGTTAAGAACTTATGTCCTGAAGATCAGCAGCACATCCTCTGGTACAGCTACTATTTCTAACTGATACGAACCGCATATGAAACCAGATCTACCTGAAACGATATGAAATTTCTATTTGAAGCATAATAGGAGAGTCCACTGGAGTTTGCCAGAGGCATGTGGGGGTATAAATCTGTGAACCCTGCAGTGGTCCCTTGACCTCTGAGTGTCCCGCATGGGATGTGACTCGCCTGGCTGCTTCCTCGTAAGGAGACCCCCCAGGTGCTGACCTGCCCTTCAAGCCCAGGATCTGATTTATATCTGTTTTTTTCACTGGATCTGCAGAGCCTGTAACTGCCAACAGCTGGAATACAAACAGGGAACTGTTTGCCCAGAGTGCATGGCTCAGATCGTTTCAAACTGGCCCTGCAAAAACAATGGGTCCGGTCTCAGAAACGGAACCTTTTCCACGTTCCTCATAAATGACAAAGCTGGCCTGGATCTTGTACCTCAGCAGGATTTCATTGTCCACTAATGATGATGAAGAGATAAGGCTGGCCTGCTCTAATTATCAGAGAAGAACTGACTATGCTGTGGAGACTCCTGAATCTCCCTCAGCTTGTCCAGCTATCTGTAAACACAGCGTTGCCCGTGATTCACTAGGCAAACTTTCTGTGTGACCCTACAGCGGGCTGCTCGAGCTGACGATTCTTACCCGCTGATAGAAAGCTTTAATGGACTGGTGCTTGTATAGCAAAAAAAAAAAATTAACTTTCAGCACAGAGTGTCTCTTGCCACGCTTTTTTGGAGTGAAGAATGTTTGAACCCACCGGGTCTCCAAACACAATGGCCACTCGCAAGTCAACATGAAATTCGCATGTCATGTGACTTCTTTAGTGTCCTCATGCATTCATTAGTCTTCTCACGTTTGTGTCACTTTCCTTCTGTTGCTTGAAAATCTTTCCCTCTCTTATATATGTTAATATTTCAAGCTGCAGAGCCCTTTTACAGCGGAGTGGACCGTTTACGACAGAGTGACTCCTTCAGCTTCACAGCAATAAGGATCTTTACAGGAGGCCATTCCTGGCCATGGCAGTAACCATCTCGCAATGCACATTTACATTTGTTTTGCACACTAAAGATATATCTCAGCAAAGTTTTTTTTCTTTTTGTTGTGTATTTGTACATATGTTTTTGTAATTTTTGTAATTTGAAGTTTGGTGTTACGTCTACCATTATTTCTACCTCGCGTCTGTGTTCCTGTCTTTTATGTTACTGGCTACTACAACACATTATTCCCTGGGGATAAATAAAGCATTCTGAATCTGAAAAGAAGTCGCATCTGGTTCTGCGCTTGACGAGGGAACGTGGGTAAAAACATGAGATTTGCCAGATTTACTCTTGAATTTCTTGAAATTCATGGAGACACCTGATGATCTTACGGGTACAGCGCTATCTCAATTAATATATTCATGAATTAACATTTTTTTAAATGTCATGTTTTACCTCTTCGGGGCTAAGCCTCTGCGTCTGATCTGAAGTCTGCTGGTTCGAGTCCCCACAATGTCCCCATAACGTGATAAATATCTGTTTTTTATAAAAACTCTATTTTATAAAAATCGGTGACTGCAATGAAAAAACTGAAAATGCAAAAACTCTTGTATTTTGCTTGGTTACTTATGGTTATGGTTAGGGCAGGGTGGGGGTTAAGGTTGTCGTAGTTAGCGTTAGCATTTTTCCCATTGAAGTTAATGAGCGGGCCCCATAAGGATAGGTATAGCCAACAGGAAAACAGGAATGTTGGAGAGAAGACCCAAATTATAATAAATCATGGCATTCATCATCTCTCCAGATGTTAAAATATACAAATTATTGTACCATATTTTTGTATAATTCATGCCTAATGCATTTTAATGCAGCAGATCTCATTTTCTGGGAAAAAAAAACTTGTAAGTCAAACTCCTCACATTAACACTTAGGGCATCATGTCAAGTAATTCTGCAAGTGTATTTAAATTTATGTGGGAACTTGGCCTGCTGTGGTGGGTCAACGCAGTGCGAAGCGGCCTCAGGCAAACAGTGCTGGGAGCTAAATATAGCCCCCCCTGTGTGAGGAATGTGACTGGAGTGGCCCTGGACAGCACACACAGCAGGGGCAACTGAGCGGTCAACAAGCGATCAGACATCAGGACTGGACCACGGGTCCAGTAGACCACGGTCTCGATTATTGACTGCTCACTATCCACATTGTAGACGGAATAGACCCAGGTGCAATGACATGGTTGGGCTGCTGAAAAATTCTAGCGAATCCCCCACCTCTTCAGACCAAAGTACCATTATCCATGCTTACATGCACATGGGCACCCCCTAGTGTCTGGGCCCCTGAAAGTCCTCCCCCTTCTCTCCCCTTATGGCAGAGCCACATAAAGAAAATTCCTACAATTGCTCCCAACAATTTCATGGCTTCCCCCCCACCCTGCCCACTGGGATTCGTCTTTGTGCGTGGGATTGCCCTCGTCTGTGTGTGCCAAGCGGCCCTCACGCCCGTCCAGGTTTTGGGCTCCCCAGATGGCTGTGTTTGTGCTGTGTGTATCCTGTGCTGCCTTGAAGGTCTTCATGCCTCGCTCAGAATGCTGTCTGTCCTCTCTGCAGGCACCAGTCTGAGACAAAGCCTTTACTGTGAAGAGGAAGCCGCAGTGGAACATTACGGGACAGCGGGAGAGGGAGTGAGAGAAAACGTGAGGCGCTTCCTCCCCTCTCTCTTTCCTTTCCCTTTCCTTCCTCTCCATTGTAGCATCATCGCCCCGTGGAGCCCTGCAGGCCATTGTTTTTTAGCCCCAAGTCTGAGAAGTGCTTTCACGGAGTTGGAAAGAGAAAAGAGAAAAAGGAAGAGAACCACTCAAGATGTTTTGGAAGAAGAAAAAGAACTGACAGGGTGAGATCACCAGCGGAGGAATGAATGTATAGGCCTTCAGCCTTTGGAGGGCGACCTGTATGTGCTTTTCTGGCTGTGTGCAACGCCAACGTGAGCAGGGCTGCACCATGCCCACCAAGGGCAAGTACCTGCTGAACAACCAAGAGCTGAAACAGGAGGCCCTGTATCGCAAGTTCTCCTGCATCAGCCAGTACCAGCTCCTGGTCCTACTACTGGGCCTCACCATGCTGTCCTGTGCCATCCTCATTGTGCTCTTCTTCTCACTGAGACTGGTGAGTACACCTCGTCGTCCTGAGCCTACCAGCCAGCGCCAAGCTAGGGAGCTGGTGTTAAGGTCCAAATGTATGTCAAGAGTATCTGGAAGAGGTCAAGGAGATCTACAGCAGAATAGGGCGCGGTGCAGTTGGTCTGTGAGATCTGCAGTAGGTAAGGAATATCCATGACAGTATGAATATCAGGCTTTGTACTGTAAGTCAGAGGAATCTTTACTGGTTGTGGAAGAGCAACTATGTTTGAAAATTAGATCAATAAAATAAACCTAGCTAAATTTCCATGTCAGGAAATAAGCCAGCAAAGACCCTTTTATTGAAAATCAATACCATGTCAGATATATTTACTGCCTTGGTGCCTTTATTTCTATATTTCTCTTCCTTGCTTTTCTACCTGCATATCTTCTCTATGTGGTTGGTGAATAAACGCTGGATTAGTCTTCTTTCGTTTCAAGATGAGGTCAAGGGCGATCTGCAGTAGCCAAAAGATATTTGTTGTTTGTTTTGGGGTCAGGGAGATACAGCAATTCATTTCTATTTAGTATGGATCATTGGGGTCTGTTTGGGGTTAAAGGGGAGTTAACAAAGGGCGGGATGACATCAGAGC
Organism: Brienomyrus brachyistius; assembly: GCF_023856365.1. Classification (NCBI taxonomy): domain Eukaryota; kingdom Metazoa; phylum Chordata; class Actinopteri; order Osteoglossiformes; family Mormyridae; genus Brienomyrus; species Brienomyrus brachyistius. The sequence continues at coordinate 12,542,753 of NC_064543.1, read as the reverse complement.
TCAGTTCTTCCAACCAATCAACTTGCAAGGTATGAGTGAGACGGGTGGCATGTCAGAGGCAGGAGTTCCTCGTCATGGAAACATGTTGACAAGTGTATGAAGATGCATCCATGGAATGCAATGTGTCAGCCAGATGTAGGGGAAATGTTTTAAAATGACACTATGTCTATTTTGAGTTTTGTCTAACAAAGACTTTTTGATTATTTCGACGTGTGATTGTGCAAAGATTTAATTTTTAATTTTAAGTTCTCGGTATCACTTCATCTTCTTACGAGATCTCCTTACTCGGACTTAATTAATTTGCTTTCAAGATGATTCTGCAAATTTCAGAGTTGTATTATCTACACGGAGATCGACCCGACAGATTAGCGCATGAGATTAAAAAGTCCACTGAGGGAATACTCACACGTGCCACATGCATCTGAGAGTGAATAGACACGGGGGAGACAAATTGGGGGATATTAGTGCCTGTGCAGCTGAGGAAGCAGATGTTAACAGACTCACTTGTGTGTCTGGGAAGAGCAGGCTGCAATAAATGCCCTTCTTCAGCCGCCTCGATGAAAGGCTACTGTTTATGTTGCTTTCTGATTTTCTTTTTTTGGTCACGCTTGCTTGTCCTAACAAGGAGATGAAAGAGAGCTTAGGATAGCGGCCTCGCATGTGAATAGAGCGTTTGGCCAGACGTGAGCTCTGGCGGGACTCTGCCGTTAATGAACACCTGCTTCTGCAATGCATTGGCCTGATACAAGGCCACTGTTTGCTCAGACAGTCACAGCCCCCCCCCCCCCTACATTCAAGCCAGCTATGTCAATAAGCACGGCGAGAGGGGCCTGTTTGACAAAGACGATGGGACGCTCGCGAATAGCATCTCTCAGTGACCGGCCTCTGCTCTCTGCAGTTTGACTCGATTAGGGTCTATTTCATTCTGAAAGCTCGGCCGGCCAGAGTAGGAAATGACCTGTATAATCGAGTTACATGATGGGGCCACATGTGTAGCAAACAGGGGAGGGAGGGGGTTGATATCCGATTGTCCATGGCTGTCTGTCCCTCTTCCCCGCTTCCCCCACCCATCCGTCCCAGTTTTATTTTTAGTATTTACACAGTGACCATGCTATCATTACTACTTAGGTTAGACGTGAAAAATAAAACAGCGGCAGTGGGTGGAGGGGGGGCGGGGTGGGCGGTGCTGATGCGGCGTCCCTCCCCACTGCAGGACGCCAGTGAGCACAGCGCCTTTGTGAGCGCCGTCAGCTGCGGCCTCTGTGTCTTCCTGGCCGTCTTCGTGCTGGTTTGCACCGAGTCGCTGTCCCAGCGCTGGAGACGCCTGCTGGGAGTGGTGGTGTGGGCCACCCTGCTCACCATGAGCTTCACCTTCATCTTCAGCAGCCACGTCATCCACGCCTGGGATCAGGTATACGCCCCCACCCACGCTCACACCAGTATTGGTACTGGGGGGAGGGGCACAACTTAATCGGTTAAATACAAAGGTTCTTTTTTTTGGCGGGATGAATGAGTCTCAGTGAAATATTGGGTGGTATAACGTCCCCTTCATCCCCCTGCCCCAGCACCTGAGCGCACACACACACACACACACACACACAGAACCGCCTGTAAAAGGCTACAGCGAAATGAGGACTACGTCGCTATTTCATAAGAGTCTAGTAAATGGTTATTAAGTGCCAATGTTGACTTACAGCTCTGGAAATAATTAAGAAACCACTCAATATTTAAAAAAAAAAATCTGCATTTTTAAAACCTGGTTTAATCCTGGGTCTGCTAGCAGAAGGCTACACTGCGAGGCAGGCTGCTTCCAGGCTCATGAGAACATTGTGAAGCAGGAGACACTGGGAATGACCAAAAACCAGCCAGGCAGAGGGCAGAAGCAACTTTCTAATGCCAAAGATGACTATTAAATTGTGCGACAGTCCCTCATGAATGGGAGGATGACCTCAAGTGACCGTCAAAAAGAATGGGAAACATTAAGTACAGGTGTGAAGTGCACTGCTAGGACAGTTCATATCAGACTCCTAGAAGCAGGACTGAAGACCCATAAAGCAAGGAAGAAGCCCTTCATTAATGAGAGGCAGGGAAGAGCCAGACTGGAATTTGTAAAAAAAATAAAAGTATGATTTACACAGACTGAGAAATGAGTGAAAGTGGAAGTTTTTGCTGAGGTCTCTTAATTTTTTCCAGAGCTGTATAATCTTGAAGGGATTTTTCTTTCTAAACTATTTCAGGTCGCACTGTAAGACATCACAGCGCCTAATGCAATATAGAAGCCATGGATTTGTCTGTTTAATTGAGCATTAGCCTTAACTGTACTTTGCACTGAAATCCTCTTTCCCGCGGGGTCCCTCGCCTTTGTTTCTTTTACCTCACAGCTCTGAGGCGATGTCCTTCACTCAACACAGAACATCTCACCTTCCCCTCTCCTGCCCAACAAAGCCGATTTTTTTTTTTTTCTTTGTCTGCCCAATAACTCCTCAACTATGGACATGGGCTGAGAAAAACTGTAGCCACAGAATGAGATGCATCAGATCGTTTCAGACAGAGCAGAAGTTATTACTGCATAAAGAATGTTGATATACTGCATCGCCTGTTTTTTTCTGATAATTTTATAGCTGGGTGGAGACCTGAACCCCCCCCCCCCCCCCCCCCTTGCTCAACCCAAAGTTATGCCCTTGGTTACACCGACTTACCTTGTTAGCATTTTGACTTGAAGACTTGTAGTCTCGCGTTGCCATGGTGATACCTTGCTTTCAGGTGACCTTGCTGGAAAGCTTACTTTTTAATTCAAAGAGGCCGGCATTTCACTGTTCCTCTGGCACTTTTAAGAATGGTTATTAATTCTAAGATTTCTGTTTTGTCTTTGCTTGCTAGGTTGTCGACGAGTACTGCAACCTCGCACGCTTGCTGTTCCTTTTTGTCCACCTTATGATGCACGCGGCCCCCCGGCGATGTTCACAGCCATTTTTTTTTCTTTGCTTATTCACAAAAATGTCATGTTGCTTACGGTTGTTTCTCTGGTTCTTCCTCTTTCAGGTTCCATTCTTCCTCTTCATCATCTTCACGGTGTACACCATGTTGCCCTTCCAGATGTGCTATGCAGTCCTTCTAAGCGTCATCTCCTCTCTGTCCCACATCATTGTCCTGGCGATTTACCTCTCTGTCACCAGTCACACCTCCCACCCCATCCTGGCCAAACAGGTACGTGCCGGTTGCCAGTTCATCGACGTGTCCCCCAGGCCTCCCCTCCACCCTGCTCTTTGTCTGCATCCGGGCCGTCACCTACACCCTGGGCTTTCAGAAGAATATTTTCCAAGCCGTCTTAATTCCACAAATCCAAAAGATAGGCGCTCTTTTATGATTGGTGCAGGGGAAAGAAAGTACCTTTCTGTTCTCGTAGTGACTATAAAAACTATGTGTTCGAAATTAAAAATAGAGCTCTTTTATGACTCCTGATAGTCAGACCTTCGGTAATCTGAGTTTCTGGGGGTCCTGGAATAAAAACTGGTCTTCTTAAGCCTTCCAGACTGCTGGTTTCTGACAAGTGATACTGGTAAGGACTGCCATTTTTATAGATATTGTGTAAATAGCAGGCTTCTTAACATAAATATTATAGAAATGAGATATTTCTGTTTGGAGTCATGATTGGGCTATCGGACAGTGTTAAGTGTGTTTTTGTCAGTGATTGGAGTGAATGTGAGCGTGTGAGAGATGGGTGACGTTGGATGTATGCATAACAGAGGATGTCTGTGTATTTGAGATAGTAAGTCTGAGACTTTGATGGAGTGTGTTTGGGATGCGTAATTTATTATTATAATTATTGTGAGAGAGGTATGGCGGCTTGCTGGTTAACAATGAGTCTTACATCTCCAAGAACTGTGGGTTTCATCCACAGTTGAACAAGTATCTCTAAAATGACCTATAGCAGTGGTTCTCAACATTTTTTGCACCAGGACGCAATTTTTACCATGCTAGCTGAGTCGTGACTCTATATCAAGTGTATGCTTAAATTGTATGCCAACGCTGCAGTGTATGCCAATCAATGCTTATCGCACAAATCTGATTGGATGTGCCAGTGAATTTTATATTAAGCATCTGTGGTTTGGCTTCTTCGATTTGGTTGAGTTTTCACTAGTTTTGCGCTCAGCATTTGCAGACCTCAGACCCGTTTATATAGGCTAATTCTAGGACCGGGGATGGGAATGCTGACATTTCCAACTCTGCCTCATGACCCTTTCAGAACACTGGGTCGCGACCCATGGGTTGAGAATCACTGACCTATAGTGACACGACACATGCTCGTGTGTGTGTGGGCCCTGTGATGCATGCTGTACTTTATGGGATAGGCTCCGTGAGTAAGTTTTTGCACATTTAAGTGAACCGGTGAGAAGCATAGAAATGGATGGGGGGGGGATGATCAGTTGCCATGGCAACATTCAAAGATGATACTTACCCAGTCCTGTGTCTGCATGTAGCCCAGTCTATGAATCCCAGCCGGCCCAGGTTGGATAACAGCTGCAGTGTTTCTTTGGTCTAATTTGGGTGGATTGAGAGAGGAATTTGGAGGCGTGAATGAATGCTGCATCATAGTTTCCTGTAAATTTTTTTATTTTTAGTAAATTTTTATTTTAGATATTTATTCTAATTACATCATCGGTATAGATGTAGCCTGCTGTCTCGCCTGTGTGGTATACCTGTGTTCCACAGCCTGTTACAGGGTGTAAGCGAAGGGCAAATTTCCAAAATTCATTCAGTCATGTTTTGTTCTTTTTGAGATGAGACCACCAGTGAGCTAAAGCCAGGCTTCCTCATCATGTGTTACAGTACTGGGAACCATCATGTGTTACAGGACTGGGAACCATCATGTGTTACAGTACTGGGAACCAAAACGTACTCAGTCCTCATGTAATCCAATGGCGAACTTTCAGTAACTTTCCACAGCTTGCTTAGTCCACAGACTAAGTAAGACAGAGTGAGCTTTGGAAATGTGCTCTTCACTTGTGCTGTGTGCGTATGATGAGGGAAGGATCTCATAGGTAAAAATGGTGCTTATATGTTCATGTGAGGGCTTCTGTAGTCTGTTGCATGTTCTCCTTAAAGGTCTATGGGGGCATAGCCCATAGCATAGCCCCACCATTACTCAAATCACTCCATTTTTTGTCTTGAATGCCTGCTGTGTGTACGATGCGCTGCACAATGTGCAGCTTCAGCTTAACTCTGTTAGGTGATTCTTACTGCTGGTGCCATTCCGATGTCCATCTACAGCAGTCAATAACGTTTCAGTCAGATTGAAATCAAAATGACGTCATTATTTAAATACTTATTTCCGTTCCGTTGTATTATCTTTTTGTATTATCCGCTGTGTGTGTACTGCGTGCACTGGCTGTTATGGACACCTCCGTGCATAGACAGTGATGTGCGGACCGCAGTGTACGGCAAGGTGCACACCTCAGCTTGTGTTCGGGGTTAAACTGCATTTCTCTGACATAGTAGATTAGAAAACAATCTTTTCCCAGTATCGTCATTCTAAATGAATACACTGTAAAATATGGGAGCTTGTTAAAACTCAAATGGGAGATTTTAATGGGGATTAGCGGATCAGTACTGGGGTACGTGCCTTAGTTAGGGAAGTCTAGTGACGTCCCCGTGCATGACTTTGACTGCGTGTCTTGCTGCACATTTCGGTACGAGTGACTGTCTGTGAGTATAACCATGACGACAGCTGCCCATTCCCCCGCCCCCCCAGCTGCTGTCCAATATGGTGGTGTTCCTGTGCGGCAGTGCGGTGGGAGCCTTCCACAAGGTGCTGATGGAGCGAGCTCTCCGGCAGACCTTCCAGGACACCCTGAGCTGCCTGAGCATCCGCATGAAGCTGGAGATTGAGAAGCGGCAGCAGGTCAGTCTGCTGGGCACCTCGCTGGGCCTGCTCGCCATTCTCTGCCGATGGGATCCGCACTGCATCCTTCCAGCTTTCCTGAGATGTGCAGCTTTTCTGCTCTCTTTCCTGCACTGTACAGTAACTCAACACTCTTAGCCTGAGATTATTAGTGTGTGTTACGGTTCAGTGTAGGGTTGTGTCTTGACTGAATGTGTGTGTACCGTAGTTATACATGGTGAAGACCAGCGTAAACTCCTTTTGCTGTGAGTTTTATTCAAAGAGGTTAGATGTGCAGTGTGTGGACACTGGGCATGGATTTTCCCAAAATACCAAATAAAACCCTGCATCTTCTTGCAGGATTTTATTGTACCTACACTGAACCAAAGAAGAAGGGGGAGAAAAGGCAATGTCTTATTGTGTAATTAACCTAAAAACAGGCACCAAAAGAGTGAAAAACAACAGCCATCCTCATCCTACCATCCAAAAAAGGGAGGGAGAATTACACAAACGACAAACAGCGAAAACCAAAAGAACAAGACTGAAGTGACCTAAATCCTGAGAGGGCCGTATGCAGTTAGAGTCCGTAATCATATGCCATATGTAATATAAAAGAGCTGTTATTGATTGGCAGAGAAGGGAGCATTATATTACATAACATAAAAACGTTAGGAACAAAGTGTTTTTTGTGTATGAACACAGAACATTGTCAAGGTGTTGGAGCAGCAAATGTACTTCGTTGTGCACTTGTTCTGCCTTGTGAGGGTTAGCTGTTATTTACTCATTTTAGAGTGAAGTTCCTATGTTATAAGGTGACTATTCTATATTTATATTAAGACTGATTCTGTTTCTTTGAGTTTGACAGTAATATTAGCCAGTAAAGCACCGTTTAACAAACTATTAGTGTCTACGTTTTGACTATTTCAAATTATATTATTGGTTCTTCGAATTTGTAGCTCTTTAAGACAGGTATTGGGCACAAAATGTTCATATGGGTTTGGCCCGATTTGGTTTGCCTGCGCAGTATTAGGAAGGATGCCTTTTTATCTAGAACCACTTTAAAGGCTGTTGAGCTGTGAGTTCATAGACGCCTTCCTGCAGCACTAAGCTGTTCTTTTTGCACTTGTGGCCTTCCTGTTAGCTTTAACGAGTCTGGCCATTCTCCTCTGACCTCCCTCATTAGCGTGATGTTTTCGCCCACAGTCTGCCGCTGAATGTTTTCTTTTTTCTTTTTTTTAATTGCACCATTCTTTGTAAACTCTAGACACTAGTGTTTGGAAGTTCCAGGACGTTACCATATTTAAGATCACTTAAATCATGCCTTGGACGTTTTAATGCGTAGCTGCACAGTAACTGAATCTCTTGACACTGTCTGCATGCTGTATATGTTCGGTTGCAGCCACGTAATTTGCTATTTGGAGGAGAAACTGCGTGTAATAAAGTCGAAGTACTGAATAAAGTACTGAATTTGATTGACCTGTGTATAAATATGACTTTAAGTGATTATTTTAAACTACCCATTGAATAATTGGGTTATTTAGAAGTTTTATGTTAGAAGTGTAACTGAGGCATGAACCATCAATTTTTAAGAAAAAATTGTTTGCATTCATGCGATCGATAAGTTCTACCCAGAGATTTGGGTCTGACGTTTAGAAGGCCATTCCTGTAGTGTATTTTCAGGTTGTAGATGTTTTCTTTAATCTTTGAACAGTCAGTCCTCCATGGTCATTTCTTCATCCCCTCCAAATTCCTGCAAACCTTCTGTCCTGAACCAAAATAGTTTGATTAGATTACAGGCTGGCGATTTTAATAGCCTATAAAAAATACTGATTGTTTGCATGATCATTTTGTTGTTGACCTAGAAGTATTTTTGGGATTGTAGTCATGCTGGAATGTCGGTTTAACCTCGATTTTGGCTCATGGTTCAGTCTTCCATTAGTTCTTATAAGGACACCAGTATCAGAAGGTAAAGAATGACTACAAAGGTCACAGATACACCTACATACTATACAGTACAGTAATACTGGTCATCATGTTCCAAAAGCATGATCTAGAAGATGCTAGATTGTTGTGGAATTTCAGCACTGAGTTTTAGTTCCCTCTCAAAGCCTTCTTCTCCAGCAATGTCGGCAATATTCACTCATCTTTCAAGCAACCTGTGGGCTTAATTGTTTTTGAATGTACCTGTAGCGGAAAGTGATAGTCTGAACTTAATATGAGGCTTTCTTTTAGCTCTGGCCTAATCAAACGATACCAGCTTATGGTACCACACTGTTCTGTTGTTGCTCCTTTGTTTGAGTGCTTGTTGTATTTTGGAGTTATTTTCATTTTATCGATGCAGTTTTTTTTTTGTTTTGTTTATTTTAAGTAAGATTATAAATTTAGACTATGAGGAGATCCTGTGTGGAAACACTATAACTATGACAGTCGATTTGTTAATTCAAGTGCCAAGTGCATAACTGATTAAGTGACATACGAGTGGCTGGTTGTATGGGTTTATGTAAGAGAGATATGAAAATGAGGGTGCTACTCATCCCATCTGCTTGTTCAGAAGCCTGATAACTTAATGGTTTTGATATTGCATCCAGCAGTGTTTTTAATGAGTCTATAGACTTCAGCTCATCCACTTGCGAAAACAAAACAAACAAAAAAAAATGTGGTTGTTAAAATGCTTCTTTTTCTGGTTTTCGCCCAGCTTGAGTCATTTACAGTTGCAAATTAGACTGGTCCTGCTTCATTTGCCCGCCTGGGTGTTTTAACGGCAGACTTTTTGTGCCTTTGAGTAATTTACAGCCGGTCTGACTTCACTTCTCACTGCTCACAACTGGCCACCTGCAGGTTGCTCTTCGGGCCAATCGGATTCACCGTCGCGATAATCCCAGACCAGCTGACCCTTCTCCTATTGCCCAGTGGTGAACACTGCCAATTAACACTCAGCACTACGGAGATATTGCTGTGCATTACAACATGGCAAACACTATGGCCTGTTTATGCATACTTCAGGGACGGTGACCTGGAGTCATATAAACAAAAATAGCAACAGATATTGTCTGATGTAGCGTGCTTGATACATTTTTAATTGCTGCTAAATGTATGTATATGTATATGTTTGTGTGTGAATAATGTATATACTTACAAAAAAAAATCACTAGGCTATCTTAGTAATCTCACACTGTATTTGTTTTCCCAAGACTGTGCCACTAATCTTCACCTAATCTTGGCCATAAACTGAAGACTGCATATTCTCCTTGTCCACTTTATCTGTGTATATACACTGTACAGAACGTCCGTTCTTTTACTGCAATCATAAATGCCACACATCCACATTATTTTGTACCACACCACCACTGTGTAGATTTACTTTCACTGACTGTTTGTCACAAATGTATTGTACAGCTGTATTAGCCCTTTTGCAATATTTCTGGTTAGATCGGGAACCTATTTTCATCACCTGCGTGCTTGCATTTTGTGCAATGACAAAGTAGAATATAATCTAACGTAATGACAAATCGGCGACAGTGTAACCTATTAACCAACTGATGATAATTAAAGGTGATCCTAAATGTGTAACTGACACACAGGAAGCAAGGTAAGAAATTCCCACAATTCACTGAGAAACCAACACTCATTTTTCTAAATATGCGATACAGGATTAGCTTGAGCTATGCTAATTATAGTGAAACATCAGACTGGAAATTGTGCTTAGCTAAATGCTAACATGCTCTCTAGCTCCACAGCAGTGGGTGTCAGACAGGCTCAGTTGCCTGTCCTCTCACCACACACAGTACCAGTGTTCCCAGTGTTCTCATGCCCAGATAAGTACTCAGAAGAAAATGCATTACTCAGTACTGGATGTACACGAGACATCATAGTGCACATCACAAGTGACACCACAAACCATGGAGTGCACTTGTCCACTTTAAGGCATTAAAAATTAAAACAAAACTGTTAAAACGATGATTTTTTTTATTAGTGTTATTTGAGTATCTATTTTCTTTATAATTGCACAATGTGTATAAGCCCAGAGTTTTCTGTTATTGTTACTGTGTTATAGTTAGTGTAAAATACTCTCTGAAAATCCTGTTCTTCTCTCTGGGTGCTAACGCCTTGTCAGCGCAGTTCCTTGGGGTGGGTGACGCCAAAGTGAGAATTGACTTTTAAGGCCCTGGAGGTTTCATGCGAGTCCCTGTCGATGTGTCCAGGAGAACCTGCTGCAGTCGGTCCTGCCTGTATATATCTCCATGAAGATGAAGCTGGCCATCATGGAGAGGCTGCAGGACTGCAAGGACAAGCAGGAACAGCAGCGCCTGGTTCGCGACAACAATTTCCACAGCCTCTACGTCAAGCGGCACGAAAACGTCAGGTGGGGTCAGGTGGGAACGTCAGGTGGGGTCAGGTGGGAACATCAGGTAGGGTCTGGATCGCCATCCCTTGTGCATACGGTGTCCACTCATCTGGTTTTCCAGCCCTTTATCCATATTTCTGCTGAGTCTCCTTCTTTCGTCCCATTTCCCCCCCTCCCCCATACCTACCTGCCTATCTACTGCCTATCTACTGCCTATCTACTGCCTATCTACTGCCTATCTACTGCCTATCTACTGCCTATCTACACTCTCTCCCACGCCCAGTCGCACAAAAAACGTGAAACAGCTGCACTCATACACTATGGAAGCTGAGAACGGCATGCTTGCAATTATTCTTTTAATGTCGATATCTCATGATAACGATATAATTATCTCAAGAGATGTATCATTCTCCACTTCCGTAGTATTTGTATAATATACCCCCCCCCCCAGCTCAACAACTTTTCATGGGTGTCCTCCACTTTGAACCTTAGTCCTCTGTTTTCGACACAGGTGTCCACCGTTTTAGAGTTATGCCAGTTGTCACCTTACCTGTACTGACTCGCCATTAGACAAGAGCAGACCTCTGTTGGCATTCATGAACCAGGTGGCCAGTGGTGAACTGTAAGACTCAATAGAAGAGTAGACTATAGACTCTGCTTGACGAAGATATTGAAACCTTTCAATATCCAGTTTCTCTCACTTTGTTGATTGAGTTTCACAGATTTTAAAATGTTCAGTCAGGTACGATTTAATTTTCGTACATTTTCTTCCACTGTGTCATGTTCATAGTTTATTCATAGTTGTATCTGTTACTGTGAACACACACCTATACATGCAGGAAATGTAACTGCAGCGATGGACTAAATTTATGACATATGATTAAGTAATTAAATCTTTTTTGAAATCATCCATTTTGAGGTGGATGGACCTCATTGAATATTTCAGTATGATTTGTTTGTGTCAAAAGTTTCCAGTAAAAAAAGGCTCCAATACCTGAATAATTGTTTAGACTTTGTGGGAGCTTCTGATTACATTTCCGATGTGGTCTGATAGTAGTGATGGCTTCTGGATAAGAGAGCTATCCTCTCCTTTTACTATCATAACCAGCTCTATTCTGTCGGCCATAGTGCATCGCAGCTGATGGCTAATTGTTGGTTCTAAGATTGTTGTATCTTCACGGTCAATGGCTGGCTCCTGTTTTTACAACACAGTTGACTGCCTGATATCTACTGATGTGAAAAGTCTGTCAGCACACTGGTTTTTGTGTTGGCGGACTGCAGTCTATATTAATGAAAAATAAATGTATGGTGCATTTGTGAGACTGTAATCTTTCATGTGACACATAAATGACGTGAGTGTTTTTCTGTCTGTGGCCAAAGTATGTATACATCACAGTATATGTGTGGTTACTACCCAACTGCAGATGAAGTATCAGGATTGCTGCGCACCTGTGTGTTGTGTAGATACCAGCTTCATTTCTCAATGAAATGCTACTTCATTTGCCATTGGCACACGTACTGTGGAATGCTTCTCTTCAGACATCCCATCATGCTCTCCTTTGGGACACAAACACAGGGGTCCGAGCACAGGGTCAGCCATTCATGTAGTGCCCCTGGAGCATTTTCGGGGGGTTAAGGGCCTCGCTCAAGGCCATACAGTGATGTGATTTTTCTTCCAGAAAGAGGATTTGAATAGGCAACCATTTGATCAAAGGCACAGAGGCCTAATCCACTAAGCCACACGAAATTTCTGTTTTATTTGGTATCTGTACATATGAGCTTGTGACCTAGAGGGGGTAGAATCCAAATTCTATCAGCTGAACGTCCAACCTTTAATCTGCATTGCACCTTGAATATTATTGCGTTTGAAAAATTACAAGTCAAAGTCCAGATGTTGAGGTGGTGGGCCTTGATGCAGCAGCAATGTCGGAATGTGACTCGTCCGTCTCTGTGCCAGCATCCTGTATGCCGACATTGTGGGCTTCACCCGGCTGGCCAGCGACTGCTCCCCCAAGGAGCTGGTCATCATGCTCAATGAGCTCTTCGGGAAGTTTGACCAGATTGCCAAGGTAAAGTCTCCACTGTAGCACTTAAGTAAAACCAGGGCTAGCTGGCTAAATGGCCATAGAAGCTGTTTTGTGTACTTCTGAGAAATGCTCGACCTGAAATACCACTATTAAACAATTCTACTCTAATTTATAAGCAAAATGACAATTTCCTCAAGTTCACTGTAAGACGGTGTTTCTCAACCCAGTTTTTTCGCTCCTCTCAGCTCCCGGCACATCTGCACCCAGTATTCAGTGTTCTGGGTTGTTTGTGTTGATTGTTTGGTTCAGGTGTGCCGAATCGAAAACGGACCAAAAGCGTGGGCTATCGGGGGTCCCTGCGGACTGGGTTTGGGAAACACTGTTGTAGTGTGTTTTTGTCGGTAAATAGGAAAGACCGTCTTCATGCCGTAAAGCTGCCTGATTTGCAGAAGTGTCGTTGCTTGGAGGGTGGAGTTCAAAAGTGACATCTTGCTTGTATTTCAGGAGAACGAGTGCATGAGGATCAAGATCCTAGGGGACTGTTACTACTGCGTGTCCGGTCTGCCTGTGTCGCTGCCCAAACATGCCAAAAACTGCGTGAAGATGGGGCTGGACATGTGCGAAGCCATCAAGTCAGTGCCTGGGGCCGCTGGGGGGGTGAAACGTGGCTGGTTAGAGCACCAAGATCGGTCTCGCAGACGCAGACAGACGACCCATTTGGCGTCTACCGTTTCTAAGCAGTGTAAATTGCTTAATGTAGGATATGTAACAATGTAAATCACGACCAGAATGGGAAATACAGAGGCTTGAGGCAAACCGCTTTCCAGTTGTCCCGCTGTGCAGTACTTTAGCAGTTTATTAAGAAAATAAAACCTCATTCATTATGAGAATTTCAGCAGTGGATTGCCAAAACAGCAAGCTGGAAAAAAAAATCCTGTCCAGTACTTCCCTCGCAGTGCCAGAACTTGATTAGCAGTGTTCCAATGGGAAGCAGCATTTTGGCATGCAAATTCAGGCTGGCTGATTCCCAGAAACAAAATAAACACCACTTATAATAATTCAATGGATAAACGCTTTCTGGCAATCTTGTGTGTTTCTTGGAGAAAGTGAAGAGCAGCTGCTTAATGGGAAGCTGACAGGAATGTATGTCCATTGTTAATTTCACTTTAAATTTTACATTTCAATAATTCAGCAGATGCTTTTGCAGGAGGGATGAGGTCTGAGCAGCAGAAATGTGAAATCCTCAGTGCTACAATAGTTAACTCCTTAAAAACAAATACAATGAGTAACTAAATTAACTAGCACTGTGCAGTACTAAGGAGTGGTTAGCACTGTTGCGCCTGTACATCTGAATTCTACGTTTTGATTAAGTTTTTTAGGGTTAAACCCTGGCCACTTGTGCATTTCTAACCGGGTTCTTTGTCCCGGTCCAGACACACCCACACATTTGGATATTACTAAATTCTGGGCTTTTTCTGTTTCAGAATAAAACTGGTTTATTAAATTAATCATTTTTATTTCAATTATTTTTATTTAAATCTTCAAGCACTTCATTGAAGCTGGTAATTTCATGAAGCATTTTGCTGACTGTTCCCAGGTATTTGAGAATTGTGATTTAGAAACTTTTTGCTGTGATATCTGGTGAGCAGCGAGTATCAGGCACTATGTTTGAGTTCAGTACCTTCTCAGTGGCTTCTGCTGATCTCAGCAGGGTCACTGAAAGGGCCTGCGAGTGTCTGGGGCCTCCCCAGGTAGCACGTAACAGCAGGCAGGGGAACACCCTGAATGGGATGCTGGGCTTTGGGTCGCAGCAGCAGATCGTATGATTCATGCTTGTGATGGCAAGTGGGAATGGTGGGACTGCGAAGAAAAGAACGGACACTTAATCCCTTCTCATTATTTGAGTTAATACCGGTGTGGTTGTACCATATTTGTTGGTTAACAATATGCTCAGGGTGCTAGCAGAAGACCACAAACAATGTAATCTAATGAGGGTGACCTTTTAAGCTCTGCCGCGTGTGATTAGGGACCGGCGGAGGGGAGTCGGCACTGATGATTATCTGACAAGCACGGAGTTAATTAAGACCGGTTCTTCTCCGTCGCTCTGAGGTTGGAGTGTCTGCGAGAGTGCAGTGAGAGAGCAGGGCGCTTTATCAAGCGACAGTGCAGTGAGAGAGCAGGGCGCTTTATCAAGCGAGAGTGCAGTGAGAGAGCAGGGCGCTTTATCAAGCGAGAGTGCAGTGAGAGAGCAGGGCGCTTTATCAAGCGAGAGTGCAGTGAGAGAGCAGGGCGCTTTATCAAGCGACAGTGCAGTGAGAGAGCAGGGCGCTTTATCAAGCGACAGTGCAGTGAGAGAGCAGGGCGCTTTATCAAGCGACAGTGCAGTGAGAGAGCAGGGCGCTTCATCAAGCGACAGTGCAGTGAGAGAGCAGGGCGCTTTATCAAGCGACAGTGCAGTGAGAGAGCAGGGCGTTTTATCAAGCGCGGGGACTGTGCTGAACAGAACATCTGGTGGCTCTGTGACCGTGTAGCTCAACCAAAGCCGGCGAAGATGCAGATTTGTGTCATGTATGCGCAATAATCAGTAAAATTGTCATGCTCAATAATAGCACTCAAGAAAATCAGACAATCTGACCACCTCACTTGAGATTCTTGCAACCCCCCCCAGGCAGGTGAGAGAGGCCACCGGAGTGGACATCAACATGAGGGTGGGCGTACACTCCGGTAACGTGCTGTGTGGAGTGATTGGCCTTCGGAAGTGGCAGTTTGATGTGTGGTCACATGACGTCACCTTGGCCAATCACATGGAGGCGGGAGGCTTACCAGGGTAGGTCTTACAAAATGCCCCCAAGCTCTTGTCATCAGTGAGTTTAGTTTTGGGAAACATGCTAGACATTCCATTTTGTTTTCTAGTATTAAATTACAGTGATAATTTATGGCAAATTTGATCATGAAATCAGACACATAATAATTCTATGCTAATCAATTAATATATATTTTTCCAGTTTTATTCCAGTTTAAATCGTCCCTTGTGTATTGTGATGAGAGAGAAGGGTCATGTGACACTTGCAATACCCTGATTTGGTTTATTGAAGTAGTGGGTATTTATTGGGTAGTTTTATATTTCTGTTATGCCCCTTGGGGACAGACGTGTCCACATCACAGAGGCCACCCTGAAACACCTAAACAAGGCGTATGAGGTGGAGGAAGGCTATGGCCATCTGAGGGACCCCTACCTGAAGGAGCAGAACATCCACACATACCTGGTCATCGACCCCCGGGTGAGACACTCTGCTTATGTGAGTGGCTGAGGGGAACCTGGGTGGCTTCAGTTTTAATGGCCATCCCACAATGGGACTTGGTCTTGTGTCTTGGCAGTCCAAGGAGCAGTGTCCCAACGACACGTCCAAGGCACGTATGAGCGACGGCCTGAAGATGCGCGCCTCGGTGCGCATGACCCGCTACCTGGAGTCCTGGGGCGCCGTCAAGCCCTTCGCCCACCTGCAGAGCCGTGAGGGCTACGGCACTGATGCCATGGTCAATGGCAAGGTCCGCTGCAAGGTACGGGCAGCCGCTCTGCCCTCATTGGCTGAGGAGGACTGGGAGGAGGGGCTTAAACAAATCACTCTTTGCTGCTTTTTCATGCTCAACTGGCAGTCAAGCTGACTGAACCTGATCACACAGCGGCCTGTTGCAATTAAACCATGATTTTTATGTAGCGGGAAGAGAAAAATGTGTTTTTTGTGCCAGTTTACGCTATATCTGTCAGTTTGTCCATCGTCTGTGTGATTTGGCTCTGAGACCCGTCCTCCTGCTGTAAATGGATCTCCGTATGCTTCTTTCCAGGACATTCCACTGAGATCCATTCCTTGTTCCAAGATAACCGAAAGGTACGTAAGCATCTCGCTGCAGAAAGGACCTAAAGCCCCGTGATTATAAACATGTGGAAGTCTGAAACAGTCTTTTAAAGAGTCTTTCGAAGCGCGTCACGCTCGAGCAGCACTACACTGTTCATTGGATAACGTAGCGTATAGCAGATTATGTGTGTTTTCGTTCACGGACCGGATTCCGCAGACCCATCGCTGTGAATTATGTGGTCGTAGAAGACGCAGGTTTACAGAGCTTGTATCATGAGTAGGATGTGCATTACTAGGCATTAGAGAGCAGTTCTTGGTTAGTCAGAACGGGGTGTGTGGCACGTGCTGATTGGCGAAGACTCCTTCCTGGGGTCAGAAGCCGTCTCTCGCAGTGCCAGGCCTGCCCCCCTCCCCCCCCCGCCTGCTCAGCGCAAGTCTCTCACTGTTGGTCTCTGACAGCCTGGATGAGTCCCTGGAGGAGTCCTTTGTCCCCCCCACCCCTCCCTTCGCCAGCTATAAGTGAGTGGCACCACATTAGTCCCTGCAGGGAGACGCCTCGATCTTCACCGCTAACGTTCTAGCTTCTTCGTTTGGCCACCCTCCCATCTCTATGTCCCTGTGTCCTGCTGAGACCCCTAGTCTGTGGGTATTAACCAGTCTCTACTAAGTCCTCGGAGTGCAGCCCCCCCCCTCCGCAGTATTGTGTGTGAGGAAACAGCAGGTTTCCTTCCTGTGGCTGCAGCCCACTTTGAGCTCACAGGATTGGGCATGGCGCCAGCTTTATACACCTCTCCAGCGGGCATCACGCACGCATGCACGCACGCTCACACTTGTGCCTGTACACCCACAATCACACTATCCGCTTCTCACTAATGCTGAGGTCCCCTTTATGTTTCCCAACATGCACGGCGAGCCGGAGCCAAACTAGGATAACATGCATGAGGCCGGCTCATCGCTCCGTGTTCGTCCGTTCTCCTGTCCCTGTGTCTGCCTTCTTTCTCCTTCCTCACCCTGCTTCTCTTTTGCAGGAATAAATCCCAGAAAAGTAAGTTTGATGAGGAGCTCCACAATGAGATGACGACGACCATCGATGAACTGAGCTCCAGCAAGTGAGTGCCTGTTTATAACTGTCCTCTTTAACCCTGATTAAATATGAAGACGGAGTTTTGGTCTTACAGGCCTGTTGTCTCATTTCCAAATGGCTAGAAAAGCCAATGAGTCAGCCCTGCCAATAGACGACAGGCATGCTGGTGGTTGGGGGGGCAATGGTCATTGACCACATTGACCAAGTTGGACCCAGTTAATGATCTTGGCTAACATCAAGAAGCCGCATTGGTTATCTCAGGTCCAGAAAATCCAGACCAAGATTTTGTTTTTATAAACCAGTTGAGTCCTTCCTGGCTGTAACTCTATGCTCTGACTGGTACAAAGAAAATCTTGGTCTGGATTTGTAGCTTCAGGACCTGAAATTACCAACACTGCCAAGAAGGCAGTCAAGTGTTGAATATATAGGGGAGAATGAGAAAAAATCAGGTAAATTACAGGTATTAAAATTGTGGTTCATAGTTGACAAAACGTAAAAATCCCCATCATATGCTAGCAAAACCTGCCACTGTCATTTACTGGAATGGTTTTGCCATAACCAACGGATGTGGAATGTTCTGTTTGGGTTTGAGTTTGAGGTAGGAGTAGGACTGGGGGGTTAAGTCAGAAGAGTGACTTCAGCTCCTGCACTTTTCCTGTCCTCAGGCAGTGGGTCAAGTCAGAAGAGATCTGCAGCCTGACACTCTGGTTCACGAAGAAGGAACTGGAGAAGCAGGTGAGTCATCCTCAGAGCAGCAGGGCAGGCTTGTTGGGGTTAAAGGTCACCTGCCACATCAGGTGAGCTGGACCTTGTGCCATAAATGACGCCTGTACACATTAGTCAGACGGTAACGTCATTGATTCAGCACTTGGTGATCTAATATTTACTGACATTCATCACTGTTACAGATTGTGGTACAGAAATTAAACACATTTCCGTTGCTTTTATTTTCCAGTATCGTGCCATTGATCTTCCAAGTTTCAAGTACTACATTGGCTGTGCCACCCTCATCTTCCTCTGCATCTTTTTAGTGCAAATGTTTGTCACAAAAGAGTAAGGGATTATTCAAATTTTTCACATATTAACAAATTTTCCACTTGTACTTTGGATGTTCTGTTTCACGCATGAGTTTATGCCATTCAAAAATTATGTATGGCTATTTAAGATTAGATAACATGAACTTTTATCTAAGGGGAAAATTCTGGTGCATGCAGCAGTAAGGTATGTGAAGTTCAGATAATCATTTAGTACAAAACAAGACAAAGTGCAAAGGCACACTGCAGACAAGTAAACATAGTTTCAAATGTGCACACACAGAATATCCTGAAAAAGCATAATAAATAAATGAATATTGTATTAAATGACAACAACAAGAACGATAATAAAAATGAACTAGCGGAAGTTATATGTTCTATTAAATGTGCAAACAGATAGCACCGCACTTGCACTACAGCAAAGACGGAGTGTTTCCTTACTGCAGAGAAAGGGCAGTCCTAATATTCCTAATATTATTCCTAATATTCTTTTAGGGAAGATCTGTTTGTATCATGCGTACGTCTTTAAATTTATTTGCACAGTGTCTCGTTTTGCACTGTATGGTGGTTTGTCTGCACTGTACATACCACGCTGCTTTATGCTTCCCCCCTCAGAATTTAACATTTTATCAAGTTTCTTGTCTTATCAAGTGTTTTGTTACTATGAGCATGAGTTTGGAATAAGGCCCAGGCTGCATTGTCCTCAGGCCCCAGAAGCTGGGGGTGTCCTTTGGCGTGCTGGCCTGCATCCTGCTGCTCATCCTGGGAGTCTCCTTTGCTGGTCACCTGCAGGTCAGTGGCCCACGCTGGGCCGCGCCCGCTGGCTGAGCCCCTGGTAGCCGGCTGGGCCCTCGGTTGCTGGCTATGCCCTGCTCGCTGGCTGAGCCCCTTGTTGCTGGATGAGCCCCCGCTCGCTGGCTGGGCCCCGGGAAGGCAGAGCACAAAGGGCGGGGACTTGTAAATCTCTGCCCTTCCAACCCCCCTGCAGTTTCCAGGGACAGGTTAAACAGTTAAAGCAATTCAGCTGTGTGATAACATAATTAAAAACATGTAGATTTATTGCTCTCGCTAAATGGCCATGGCTCTAATAAGGGCCGCTTGGCAGGCCAGCCCTCCAGCATGGGGGAGCTCATGTTTGTTCGTTTAAAACGCCACGCTGACGTAATGGCGACCCATAAAACAGACACCATCATTCACCGTTATGAGATTAGTCTCTGATGACTTGTAGTGTTGTTCTTTGGCATGTTTAATTACCAGGCTGACTTGATTTAATTAACTGCTATGAACTTTTCTCCAACCCTGTCCTGCGTCCTGCTCTCCCACCTGTGCTGATCATGTTTTCCTTCCTGTAATATCTGTCTCTCGCCCTTTCTCTCTGCTCTGTTTTTTTTTTGTTTCCCTCTAACTTTGCTATCTCTCACTTTCTTACTCTTCTATATCCCTCTATCCTTTACTCCTGTGGAATTGCCCCCCCCCCCTCTTACTCCCCCTCTTTCCCCCCATTCCTCCCTCCATTTCCCCCCCTGTTTTCCTCCAATCCCATCTGGTCCCTCCTTGTTTCCCCCCTATATCCTCAATTCTTCCCTGATTTCTTCCTCATGCCCCCCTCCCGCCCCCCATGTCTGCCCCCGCAGCGTCTGTTCCCAGAGAAGCTGGCCTCCTGCCATTGGCTGCCCACCGTGTCTGAGGCGGTGTGTAAGAAACCGTGGGTTCGCCTCCCTCTGGCCATCCTCTCCACTGCCGTCATCCTCATCATTGCCGTCTTCAATCTGGTAATTCGGATCACAACTGCTCCCCAAAGCCCCCGGCCATTCAGCCATTCAGCTAATGATAATGCAATTACATGCCGTACAGTTAAAATATCATTCTGCTAAGGACTATTGTCATGTAATTACAATTACATTACATTGGGGTATATTGTTGTTCTAAGCGCTACTATAATGGAATTACGATAATATTATAATTGCAATTATTAAATTAAGTAAATAGTATTTATGGTATTTATGGAATCATGAAAATTACTGCCGATCAAATTTCCAGCACAATGCAGTTAGCGGTACTTAGAAAGGAGGTGAATTCATTTTCTGAAGTCACCTCTGAAATGCCCCACCCAGTGCTTTATGAGTCACCTGACTCCATGTGAGGCCAACAGCACGTCCAGCATCACTTTCCTCAATGTCAGCCAGCTGCTGGAGATGGAAGACCTGCTGTTCCACCTGCCTGTGAGTACCGCCCAGCTCACTGGACCCCGTAGCCCACGACGCGCGTTACACGGGTCCCTGCATCAGGGTGAGGACAGAGACGGGAAGTGATTAATTTGCACCAGTAGGAATCAGTGTATGTACAGGAATTATCACTTGTCAGCAATGAGCAGTGCTGATGAACCTTTACCATTTCTGGCTGGGTAATTCGTTTGACATTTCGTCTGATCTGCAGCCGAGATGCTAACAGAAGTCATGCTTACCCTGTACTGGCCGTGCCGCCGTGTCCTGACAGACTGAGTGTGTTTCTCCCACCTCCACCAGTACTCCGTGTACTGCTGTCTGCTGGCTCTCATCGCATGTGGAGTATTCCTGAGGGTCAGCTTTGAGCTCAAGCTGGCCTTCCTCATCCTGGCCTCCACGGCCTATTACATCATCATCCTCAGTGCCGGGGACCACCTCTTCCAGTGCTACAGTGGAATCCTGTATCACCATTGCCAAGGCAGCAACAGCAGCAGGTACGTTGCTCAGGCGCAGCCGCTACAGGCTGCTAATGTTATTGAAATGCCCACCTTACATGGTTTAGCATCAGCTAGCAAAATATGTTGTGAGGTGTCATCACTGCATTTGGCGCTAATTCATCATGATGGACTGCTGCCATTGGTAAATTATTCATTGAATATGGCAGCTGCTCCTGTCCACAGCGACTTCCATATCTGGTGCTTTTATCTGTTTACATACATACCAAATTTCGGTATATTCAGGTTGCTAGCTTTGTCTAGGAAAGTGCAGATGAGGTGGAACCCATCAAATCTGTCCGACTGGATATGATGTTCACCCAACCTTTTCCCATGTTGTTTATGGCTGGTTTGATATGCTTGGATGGCATAACTTTTTGATAATTGCTCAAGCGATTTTGAATGACTATAGGATGAGTTCTTCTCGCACTCAGTGCCACAGGCTAAGATCGTAGGTCTGGCCCTTTAGCTGCCACACCCCCCTGCTGGCAGTACAGCAACATTGGTATTTTCTCCTCCTCCCACAGCAATGCGTCATACAGAGACATCCTGGCATACCTGGGCCTGGTGAAACACCCCCAGGTCATGAGCTGCATGTACATCACCTTGTTCCTGGTCACCATGCTCATCATCATACGGCAGGTGAGGTCACCCACCTCACCCCCCCAATTAAGGATCACGCCATCCCCCCCCAGGCTCCCATCCTGATTTCCTCCTCAAACTTTGGGCAGAACGAGTACTGCTGCCGGCAAGATTTCCTGCTGAAGAAAAAGAACCGCACGGAACAGGATGAGATCGAGACCCGGGAGAACCTCAACCGACTGCTGCTGGAGAACGTGCTTCCGGCCCATGTGGCCACGCTCTTCATCGGGGAGAACAAAAAAAATGAGGTGGGACTCCTCACAAACACTGTTTTCACTGAGAGGCACAAGGTAGGCTCCCAGCGAGGCCGGATCCGCGTCCAGCGTGACCCATTCCACCGCCTCCATGCCTCTGCCCTCCGCTTTGGGCTCCCAGAACCTTCCGTCCACACTGATGGCTGCCTCTGTGCTTTCAGGAAACCTTGGGTTGTTCTCAGAAACATGACTTGGCTGAAGAGTGTACAGTTGGGCGTGCTGAACATCTGTCAGCACACCAGCTTTCTGTGCCCGCGAGCTTTAAATCGAACCTTTGTCTTAATGAGACCAGAAGAAGCGAAACATACTGAGAAATTTCCGGTAACATGTCAAACGGCTTGTTTGCTGGTGAATTTTCTTGCTCGCTTTCAGTTGGTATTTCCAGGAGAACTACCCAGATTTCTCAGCGTGACGGAGAGGAACGCTGTGTGCCATCGCTGTGCCCACCTCCATCCACGCTGTCCCCGTGCTCTGTGTAGAAACAGTCATTTTGTGGGAGTATTTTTATGAATGAGCAAAGCCCGAGTTGTTGTGTAGATGGGTGGGAGGGAAGGAGGACTTTTGTTTGTGCTGTTTTTTTAATCTTTTTATCATGTTGGCGGTTCTGAAAATCCACATGAGGCAGGATGCCGTCACTGCAAGCTAAATGCCTCGTTACGGCCCGTTCACGTGGTCCGCGACTGACACTTTTCGAAAGCTTCCATGAATACAAATGCAAAGAGCGGGAGAGGCAGGGAGCCAGTCACAGTCAGGACGGAACCTGTATGGGAAGCCAACAGGATATCGGCAAGCAGTGACAGGCAGAGTCATGCATCTGTTCACTGTTATTTTTATTTATTTTATTTATTACACTTGTTTTTATTTAACATTTTATGAATAAGCCAATTTTATCCAAAGCAACTTATATAAAGACTTATACTTCTCCTTTTTTCCTACACATAAATGTTTTACTGAAGCGCTTTGGCTAGTATCTTGTCGTAGATACAACACGGTCCTTCAGTTTTGTATTAGGAGACTAGGGTATTAACCACTATGCCCCCTGCTGGTCTATTGCCTGTGGGACTCATTAGGTGTTTATGAATTGCATATATGTTTTTCTTGTCTTCCATCCCTGATGTACATTGAATAGAGGCCATCTTGGTGCATTTACCTGGAATGCTGTGGCTTCTCTGTGCAGCCTGCATGGTCTCTCATCCTGCTCTGTGACCTGTCTCCTGTTGTCAGACGTGCAGCTGACAGCTGACTCTGTCTCCGGCCCTGTCCCCTTGCCCTTGCGTTCAGGACCTTTACTACAAGTCGTATGACTGCGTGTGTGTGATGTTCGCCTCGGTGCCCGACTTCAAGGAGTTCTACACGGAGTGTGACATCAACAAGGAGGGCTTGGAGTGTCTGCGGCTGCTCAACGAGATCATCGCCGACTTCGACGAGGTCGGTATCTGTGAGCGTGCGGGCACCTCTTTCTGTGTGACGCCGACGCCTCAGAGGAAGTGAACGTGGCCTGCTGTGCGTCCTCTACCTGCAGCTGCTGTCCAAACCCAAATTCAGTGGGGTAGAGAAGATCAAAACCATCGGCAGCACCTACATGGCAGCTGCTGGGCTCAGCGGCACCCCGGGGCAGGAGAGCAAAAGGGTACGTCGTCAGCTCGGGCCACATGGGCCACAAATGGGGGTCACCACTCATGGACAAAATGACGCTTCATGAAGCATTTGCTGTATTTTTTGACCCCATATGTGTTTTCAGCCACTGCTAATGATGCAGAACAGTAAGCTAAGTTAACCGCCTCTCTTTACTCTTTTCATTCTCTCTCTTAAACTTTACCTGTTTAAATTACCCTTCTCCCTTTCATGGATTATTATTTCCTTGTTGCTTTTGTGTAATTTGTGTATGAAGTTTCATATTTATTGTTGCTCAAGTAGTCTACCATAAATAAAGTGTATTACTTTTATCATTATTATTGTTATGGGGATTTAGCATTTTAGTGAGGTGGTTGTGTCCTCCTCCATCTCGTCACTCTACAGTGACATCTAGTGGTGGCTGATCCAATAGCACTTCTTCCCAGTGTGTTTCATAACTCGGCAAAGACCCTATAGCCTACGGAGCTGCAAGAAGTGGGGGTGGCTGACAGCAGACACTCCAGAGGAGTGTCGGCCTTCACCCCTCCCAGTTTAGCGTTGGTGTTTTGCACTGCAAAGGACAACCTCTGATGAAATTAACTAGGAATCCAAGTTTGCATGGAAATCAAAAGAAGAATCGTCTACTGACTAACACGGACATTCAGGCTTTTCATTAGGGGGGGCTTGGCCTAGGCACTTAGGATTTTGTGTAAATTCCTGAATTTCTCAGAGCCAGCTGCTATTTACCATGTCCCCCTCCATTGCTGGTCATGTGACCCAATTCCCCATTATGGTCTTCCTTCCCACTGGTTGCATGGTGTTTTTTTGCACTCCCCCAGTGGCAGGTGTGTGGAGGAATTCTCCAGTCTGATGTGTGTGTCTCCCCGTGTTGCAGGACAGAGACAAGCAGCAGGCACAGATTGGGATCATGGTGGAATTCGCCATCGCCCTTATCGGCAAGCTGGACGGCATCAATCGACACTCCTTCAACAGCTTCCGTCTGCGCGTAGGTGAGCCCCCACTCCCCGGGCTGGGCCTCGGCGTCCCAGCACACGCCTCTGTATGGCTTTCTGTTAAATACAGCTGAACTGCTGATGGCTTTTGGCATAAACTGATGGGAAGAGAAGAAGTTTTATTCACCAGAACTATAAAGATGTTTTGTTTGTCCTGCCGAATTTTGCCGATCATCGACGATCAGCCCGGTCAGTCGGTCTGGTGATGCACCTTCCCATCAAAAAGTGTCTGCATGACGCTGATGTACCTTTTCATGGCTAATTCATACTCAACAACAGTGTCTCTGATTACTGTAATGTGGCATCCATCCCCAGAGATCCATCCATCCCCAGAGATCCATCCATCCATTTTCCAAACCGCTTATCCCACTGGGTCGCGGGGGGTCCGGAGCCTATCCCGGAAGCAATGGGCACAAGGCAGGGAACAACCCAGGATGGGGGGCCAGCCTATCACAGGGCACATTCACACACCATTCATTCACACATGCACTCCTACGGGCAATTTAGTGACTCCAGTTACCCTCAGCATGTCTGTGGACTGTGGGGGGAAACTGGAGAACCCGGAGGAAACCCCACGATGAACCATAACCACTGCACCACCCTTCCCCAGAGATAGGAACACTAAATAGTTAATACAACCCTTTTTCCTACATAATCCCACACCACTTCTAGAATCTTCACTGGGGGGGCTGTCCTACATATCCAATGAAACCGAGTTGAAACAGAGCTCTTGTTTTCTGAAAAGCCTCAGATCCTGCTGTGAAACACCTCTTTGTTTCCTGGGCACCTGTGCTGGCATTAACCCAGACGTAGTGGGGAGGGAGTAGGTGCCCAGAAGGGGCGGGGCCTTCCGCATCACTGAGTTACTCGACTGTCACATGGCAGGAATCAACCATGGGCCCGTGATCGCGGGGGTGATCGGAGCCAGGAAGCCCCAGTATGACATCTGGGGAAACACGGTCAACGTAGCCAGCCGAATGGAGAGCACAGGAGAGCTGGGAAGAATTCAGGTAAGATCCGGGTGTTTACAATGACCCTAGTGTACAAACACAACAGCCAAAAAACACAAGCATTACTGGGCATGTTTGTTAAGAAACAAACTGGGCTGGAATTTCAACTTTAACATATACATGCATTGTTCACAAGTAAGTGTGCATGTACACAGGGCCCCTGGCACAATATCACTGCTACAGTTCAATGTGAAGAAATATGGGGTGCAACTTCCCAAAATATCATAAATCATAAATGGTCCTGTAATATACGGGATGGGTGGCAACTCAACGACCCGCACAATTTAATGCATTCTGGGGCCCCTGCCATGTGCTGGTATCCATGCCACGCTACACTACCGTATGTTAACAAGTGAGCTTGACCGTGTGGCCTTTAACCGCTGAGCAGGAAGCTCTTCCTGTCTGAGCAGGTGACGGAGGAAACGTCCATTGTGCTGCAAATACTGGGCTACTCCTGCGAGTGCCGGGGCCTGATCAATGTCAAGGGCAAGGGCGAGCTGAGGACGTACTTCGTGTGCACCGACACAAGCAAGTCCCAGGGGCTGGGCCTGAGCTGAAGAGGGGCTGGGCCTGAGCTGAAGAGGGGCTGGGCCTGAGCTGAAGAGGGGCGGGGCCTGAGCTGAAGAGGGGCGGGGCCTGTGTCCAGAGAGGCTGCTGACATGCCACAGGGACTGAAACATTGGCGATGGGGGGGTGGAAGGGGGGACGCGGATAGACCCATCTCGGACCTGGAGCAGGAATAATCAGCCTCCCAGGGCTCATGCCTGCATCGACGTCTTTATCAAGCTTGCTATCTGCAGAAGTTGGCTCTGATATTCCACACTCCTGGGAGGGACATTTATGACCCCCCCCCCCCCCATTCATCAATACGTCATTGTACATACTCTTTGCAGACACCTCACTGCCGAGTAATTTGTTCGGGCTGCTCCTCTTCGTTCCTCATCCTGATTTCTGAATGTCTCTCTCTGTCCTGGTTCAGTGTTCATGCTTATGGTTCTTAGGAAAGAACAAGATTATTTAACGCATCCGAGCCAAACATTTTCAGTTTTTAACTAGGCAGCTTACACGCCGCGTGTTCTGCGTGTTCTATTACTGTGTAATGTGGAGGGTGGAGATCATGTGTCACGGGAAGGTTTCATTATCCGAAACAAACAATCTTACTTTCTGTGTATCATACACACTTAGTTTTATTAGACTATTTTAATTTTCAGAAAAACTACTTACAGTGTATACATTAAGAGAAGCATGTCTTCAGGAAGCAGAGCTAAATGCTTCTGGAAACTTCTGTAACATTTTTAATTTCTTTTCATTCTTTTTTTTTTTGTTAGTTTTTTTTTTATCCAGACACCTGGAGAATTCAGTTCCACCTTGATGCCTAATTGTATGTGATGAGCTACATGCTAACTCCATGCTAATACTTATGCATTTGATTACTGTGAATTGTGTTGTGCGTCTCACTGGCGTCCAGGTCATTCCTGGCCTCCGCCCTCTCGGAACTTCAGACGAGGGGCCATTTCTGTCTCGGCAGTACAGAGCAGCTCCTCTCTGCCCCTGTCCTCCTATTCCAATGAGGATGCTGGTTTTTGGTGTAGTTTAGGTCTTAATTAATTGAGTCCCACTGAGCTGTGATTCATCCCTTGACAAATGACTAAACAAAAAGCCACATTATGTGCCAGTATTTTTCATTTTGAAAATGTTACATTGATATAAACCATAAACGTAAAGCCTTCAACTACTGTTATTCAAAAGGATTTCAAATGATGCATCCAATTAATATCTCAATCAAACCTAGTTAATGATGAGCTTAGCTACTAAAAAGATTGGGACCAGTTGGTCTAGAGCAGTGTTTCTCCACGCTGTCCTTGAGGATCCCCAGACTGTCCACATTTTTGATCCCTCCCAGCTCCCAACACACCTGCATCAGTGTTTCGGATTGGCAGGGAACTAGCCGAGGACGGCGTTGGGAGACCCTGCTGTAGAGCATCCGGACAGGTTGTATTATTACTGGAGTGGCTCTGAGCAGGTCCTGAGAATGTAGCCAGCCCATCCACTTTCTCTTGAGATCAATCAATTTGTATAACTGCTGGTTATTGATGATATTAGTTGTCACTTGAGACCACTTTTTAATGTGACTGCTCTGAAGGGGGTGGGGGTGGGGGGCTGGTTCAGTATAGCTGCCAAAGAGTGTGTGGTGAGTTCAAGGAACACTACTGTTTACTACTGCCACTGTTATCACTCGGTGACTTTTATTCAATGTTGCCATCTGTTTAGAGTGTGTGTAGGATTTTTGCCGCTGTGCTGTATAATGCAGTCTCACTGAGGAACAAATGACTTAAGTGTTTTTTTTTTTGTTTTTTTTTGTATGGTGCCATTATGTAATAAATCATTCTCCAAGGGTTGTCTGTCTCGGCGAAAAACTGCGTGGAAGAACGGAAGGTCGACCTGGTTGTCAAGTCGAGGGCAAGGACTGAGGTGAAGGCAGGCGTCGGGGAAAATCAAAAGGGGCTTTATTAAAAGAATCTATGACATGGACAGGGCAAATGAAACAGACCACGAGGGATCAAAATGGGGAGGGGAGGGAAGGCAGGAACACAAGTAACGCAGGGCACAAGGCACACTTAGGAACACACGCAGGTAGCAACATCAATGACTGGACTGGGGCGCTCAAGACCGGGAGGCACTTTATACATCACTAACAAGAGAGCAGACGAGGGGCAGCTAGAGTGAGGCACACGAGGACTGAAACGAGAGGTAAGACAAAATTGGTAACAGGTGTGGCTCGTCACAGGGGACAGGAACGTGACACTGGTGCTTGATGCTGCCTTTTTAAAAATAATCTGAGCAGAGAGGATGTGCAAGTCTGTCCTGGTCACATGACACAGGCACATTGCATTAGGACTGTAGCAACGAAAACAGCCACTATCTGTTCATTAAACATATATTTTGTTACCGTACAACACTAACTGTTGACATGGTTATAGTTCCTGTGAGATTTCAGCTTGCAGTTCAAGATGCATCCATACCTCTGCAATGTTTGCTTGTCCGCAAATGACAGAGTATTAAAGATATGATTATGAAATGGCTTATGAAGGTACAGGAATACCCGCTGAGCTAAAACCTTCTTTTGGGGAGCACTGTAACTGCCTGGGTGAACTTATCGCATGAGGAGATCTGCTATATTGAACTTCTTGCAGAGAATAATGGAGCTGCAGGTCAGTGAGTCATCAAGTGTCTTTGTACATCAGGCAGGTTTCAATCCGAGCCAATTCAGAAACATGGCAGGTGCTAGAGTGCAGCTGCCAGGTTCACACCAGCCAACTCTAGATTCCAGAAAAGAGGGATGTTTCATCAGTGCGGAACAACATAATGAAACAAATTACCGAAAACATGGCATATGCTAAAGTAGGAAAATATTATACTTCACAGCTAGCTCAATATTTTTGGAAGTATTTCAGTTTTTCAAGTTCCAATGGCAGACCCCATGGGCGTGAAATGTGCCAGACCGTAGTAGGCAGATGTCATCAAACATTATACCCTATTAGGTCTCATCCATGCATACAATTAGGGGGAATACAGGAGAGACTCAATATGGGACACTTTGGGAAAATATATTTTAAAATAAACTGAGAAAAATGGATAGTTTTTAAAGTGTATGTGGAAGGTACGCAAATCCGATTGGTACATGAGTTTGGGATTTCTCACTTTCTATCGAACACCCCAGAAGATTATGGACACGGAGAGGAGCTGGCATGAGATGGATCTCGCATCATTCAGTATTCTACTCAGATTCCTAAGTCTCAGTGGGCTGAACAGTGGACTTGGAACATGATGACTCAAGTCCTAAGAGGTGCTGACTGTACAGCAGGTGAGCAGAGCCTTTGATTGCTGGGGAGTCCCAAAGGGTGGCAGTGTGGAGTGGCGGCAGGGAAGCTAGTCATGTGACCAAAAGGTCTCCGTCGAAGGGGAATCTACGGTGGTGCCCTTGCCCTCACTCTGAGTTCTCTGAGTAAAAACACACACTGGGGTAGCAGGTATAGAATCTAAGACAGATTTCTGACGGTTACCCCACCTCTAAACAAGGCACTTAACCCAAATTCCTCAAGTAAAAATATGCAGATATACTGATATTTTTTCCAAGCAAATGTAAATCAATTTATATTTAAGTGATGATAATTTAAATAGCATTAACGGTATAAATTACTTTAGTTGAATGGGTCAGCTGAGCCACCCATTGTGATATGATCCAGTCTGCGTGTTACTGTATGTATTCTCTATAAGAACACATGGTTCCCGTTAGGGGTAGAATGTCTTGACAAAATTGACGTCAAATAGCAGCCCAGTCACTGAAGTCATCAGCGGGCCCTTGGGCAAGGCCCTTAACGCCCAGCTCCTGGGTACTGCGATGGGGGGCTGCCCTTCACAGCTGGCCTGCTCTCACCTGCAGTAAGCAGGTCGGGGTGGTGTAAAGAGAATTTTCCCATGGAGATCGATGGAAGTATCTGTTGTTGTTATTAAATCCCAACTGGAGGATTTTGAAGGAACTTGAAATAGTATTTCTGGGGCTGGACAGAAACCCTGCTGACCTCACTCCATATACATGACCAGCATTCGCCATGCCCCACTGTCTCCCATATTGCCTGTGTTCGAGTGCATGAATATTTCAGTGTGAGCCACTGTGTGTGTGTGCGGAGTGAATGTGTTGGAAAGACCATACACATATATTAGTGTAAACATATACCAAATGTCCCCACAATGTGATAAAAACCTGTTATTTTGACCTTATGGGGGACATTGTTCTGGTCCTTACAAAGAGAAACTCAATTTTATAAAGATCTGTGACTACAATTAAAAAAGTAAAAATGCCAAAAACCTTTTACTTTGTTTGGTTACTTATAGTCAAGGTTAAGTCTAGGTAGGGGTTAAGTTTGTCATAGTTAGGATTAAGGGTATGCAAAGATATGGATGCAAACGTTTGTGTGTGTGTGTGTGTGTGTGTGTGTGTGAGAGAGAGAGAGAGAGAGAGAGAGAGAGAGAGAGAGAGAGGGGGGGAGGAAGTTTCCTGTTGCCTCATAGGAGTCAAGCCCTTGGCAGGAGACAGAATGGGGATGTGGAGGCTATTCCTTTGCAGAGGCAGAGATGCACACAGTAGCCTCCACGCTGGTATGCAGCCGATATGGACCATACTAAACACCGTCATTTACACAGAACTGCTGATAAGCTATGATCTGCCTCTGCTTGATGAGTCAGAGTTTTGTTAAAAAGTCACAGGGTACCTGCTACCCCTTCTGCACTATATCCGCATCAAAGCGCCCCCCCCCCCCCCTCCTTTCCCGATCACGTTCCAGTGCAAAAATGCTGTCGGTTAATTTGTCCGGCTCCTCAGGAGACAAATTTGGCGGCCTGTGAAAGTGATCCAGCACCACGAAAACCTTTTAATCTCAAACCCCAGTAGATATGGGGGATGGAGGTGGGGGGGGGGGGGGTCAAAGCAAATACCCCTCTGATGCTCCAGTTTCCATAGTGAAGCTGAGACTAAGGAGTCACCACAGATTTAATTTTGTTTAAATGTGTCAGCAGCCCCACAAAATCAGAACTGGTCTGATCCAGGGTTAAATAACGAAAAGCACTTCACGGTATAAACAAACAGTGTGCAGTGAAGAGGGCACGTCAGAGGCTGACTCTCTTTTTGATACATTACCATCACAGACTCATGTTGTGCCACGGTGGGCTATTTGCTGCCCTTTCTTCATTTCTGCTGGCCCCAAACCCAAACACCTACAGGTAGGTTTATGGGTAAGTCGCAGTTACATAACTTCATAAAGGTAAATCCTTGCCCGGGCTGTGAAGCTTCATCATCTTCCAGTTCCTGTGAAGTTCATGTCTGGACATGTTACCTCACAGCCTGCTAAGAAACATGCGGGGCAGGCAGTTCCATGGATGGACTTCTCTGGTCACTCTAAAAATGTGGCTTTTTCAAACCTACCCTAGTAGGGATAAAAAAAGAAAAAACTAATATGTGTGAGGAAAGCATCATTTGGCAATATAATATATAATTAATATATTTATGCTTTTATCCGAAGCACCTTCAGTACAGGGAAGGGTTAAAATTTATATATGTTCCTTGGGATTTGAGCCCACAACCTCCACGTAAGCAATATTCAAAGAAACATTTGTTTCTTATTCACGTTAAAAGCTATACAATAGTATCAAAACACTCCAATTTTTTTTTTTTAAATCACATACAGAGATATTCAATGAGTCAAGTCAAGTTTTAAAGGTTAGTAATCATCCTTGGATTGCCGGATCCATCCTTCATGTCATTGTTCTCCTTCTTGGTTTATATCTGCTTGAATCCTTTTCACTCAAGTCATTCTGTGGGCCTATCCGGTTTTCCAGTTTTACAGCATAGACTGCAAGCCAAAATAAATCTCTTTTTTTTTGGCTTCTATTCATTCAATATCCAAGCACAAATGTTTGAAATATTAAGTCCTTTTGTTTTTCATACATTATCAGGCTGCTTTAGACATCTTTGACCAGCTCAATTTCAATACAGCAGCCAGTAATCTTCTAACAGAAATCCACCAAGCCGTCTCTTTCATACAGAGATCTTTTTGGCTTTTAACTTCCAAAGTCTTTATGCAATGTAGTATCTTCTCCTGTACCATCCATGTACTTTGCCTTTAAATAGCTACCATGCTGATAAAATCTGTTCTCTTAACCCCTCTATATTTGGCGCCTCTACCTTTAAAGCTCTTTACTTTCCAACATTTCACCATTTTCTGTCCTTCTTTGGATCTTTTAAGAAGGATAGGATCTCACACATTTAAACCGGGGCATGTCCCCCCCGAGATGAACTTTGCAGAGTTTGCACGCCAGGTCCGGCATGCCGGCATTCCGCGCTCTCGGCTCGTAAATGACAGCTCGTGGAATTACACCTTTTTCCTGTCGTTTTAAGACTCTTGCCTCCATAACGCACACCTCTGTGAACCATACTCTGCCAACACCTCTAAAGCAGGTCAGTGAAGCGAGTCTATTTAATTTAAAAGCTAGTTACCTTCATGGATTTCGGAAGTAGCGTTGTGGTGATTTATTTTAACGGATGCAGACGATATGTGTCATTTTCCAGTATGGGGGGGGGGGGGGGGGAGGGGGCGCATTATCTTGACCTCCACAGCCCGCAGGTCGTTTTCTGAAAATGTACTGGGATACACCCCCGCAGCGCCAGCCTCCACCTTCCTCTCCCCCTGACAGATGCTGATCTTCCCCAGAGTTCAAATCCCCACCAAAGTTTTAGCGCCTTCTCCAGGACAAACTGAAGCCAGCTGGATAGCGGCCAGTGCCGGAGTATCCTGCCCTCAGGCGCAGTGTACTAGCGGGCCGCATTTGTGTTATCTCTGAAGAATTCCGGTTCCCTTGTTCAGATACACCAGTACAAGAGGCTGGACAGCGTCCAGCAAGGCTGCAGCTAGGGCCACAAAATCATGTGGGTTAAGAGCGCCCTCTACTGTTCTTACATGTCAACCACATAAAAACACATCGTCTCACTCTTATCCCCACTCTGAATACAATCCACCAGTGGCCTGTACTATGAAGTGGAGTTACTGGCTTATCGGGGTAGCTTGTCGGATTTAAGGTAGTCTGGGCAAAATGTAAGTGAATGAATATGAAGTCCATTTCAACTGTGGTACCTTAAATCCGACAAGTTACCCCGATAAGCCAGTAACCCCGCTCCGTAGTACAGGCCACTGGGCTCTTTAAAT
The DNA here is from genome assembly GCF_023856365.1 of Brienomyrus brachyistius. NCBI lineage: Eukaryota > Metazoa > Chordata > Actinopteri > Osteoglossiformes > Mormyridae > Brienomyrus > Brienomyrus brachyistius. The sequence continues at coordinate 12,509,513 of NC_064543.1, read as the reverse complement.
CTGGACCTCAATTCCAAATCCAGGCCTTGTTTTCCATTTTACCAGGTAGTTACTGAGTCTGACTGGCCTCAGAGGCTTCACACTGCAGGTTTATCTTAAAAACGTTTGTTTGGAGGAAGTATCTTAATAAAGATTTAGTTTGTATGTTTGTCTTTCAGAACATGTAAATCTATTGAATGAGTTGCTCTAAATCAGAGTTAACCTCCATAGCTCAGTGTATTATGTATGTATTGGAAATTCATAGTCTACAATTGTGTACATATTCCATCCATCCATTTTCCAAACCGCTTTTCCTACTGGGTCGTGGGGGGTCTGGAGCCTATCCCGGAAGCAATGGGCACGAGGCAGGGAACAACCCGGGATGGGGGGCCAGCCCATCGCAGGGCACACTCACACACCATTCACTCTCACATGCACACCTACGGGCAATTTAGCAACTCCAATTAGCCTCAGCATGTTTTTGGACTGTGGGGGGGAAACCGGAGTACCCGGAGGAAACCCCACGACGACATGGGGAGAACATGCAAACTCCACACATATGTGACCCAGGCAGCGACTCGAACCCGGGTCCTAGAGGCGTGAGGCAACAGTGCTAACCACTGCACCACCATGCCACCCCCTGTGTACATATTATAAATAGAGTGTTTTTAAATAAACTTTTAATCAACTTTTAGTAGAATTTGGGGTATTACTGTAAAATATTATTATAAAACATGAACACCTGATATTTTGTATGTGCTGAATGCCTAATTTGGTGGGACACTTCAGCTATAGATGGGTAGATTTTTTCTTTTACTTTATTTTATTTAAAAGATAAAGGGACCACAGCAGCATTTTTAGTTTCACTCATAGTTCCTCGATTTTTGAGTATGTCCCTGTGTAAAATGTACATTTTTTTCGAACTGCAGCCTGGTTCTTCTCTGATGAAGGGCTTCTTCCTTGGTTTATGGGTCTTCAGTCCTGCTTCTAGAAGCCTGTTATGAATTATCCTAGCAGTGCACTTCACACCTGCACTTAAAGTTTCCCATTCCTTTTGCAAGGCAAAACTTAACCCCTTCTGCCCCTTTACCTGGCTGGTTTCTGGTCGTTCCCAGTGTCTCCTGTTCACTTGTTCTTATGTACTGCTGTCTTAGAAACTTTGAGCCTGGAAGCAGCCTGCTGCTTGCCTTCTGCAAGGAGGACCACGATTAAACCAGGATTTAAAAATGCGGATTACTTTAAAAATACAGTGGTTAATTTTTTCAAGAGTTGTATAATATTATATGCCACCACCAGTAGGTGCTATTCTTACAATGGGAATAAATGATGGACTATCATCCGCTGTCGATGTCCTGAAGGTCCAGGATGGATCAGATGAAGGTTATTATTTTTGTATCTCCGTACCTATATCAGCAGACCTTCAGGATGTGCACCATATGCTCTGTGACTCTATCAGAGCATCTTCCAGCTGTTTGTTTTCTGTTCTGGAACTGTGCACGACAGCTGTAAATTGAAATGTATTCTATCAAAGCTGTAGTATTCCTGCCCTTGAGGACCAGCAGAGGAGATCTGAGAACTCTTCAGGACTTTGTCTTGCGTCGCGTGTCTGTCACACCGCAGCCGTGCGACCAAACAATGGCAGATATTGCACAAAGCAAAAATACTATTGCACATTTTTGGAAACATGTTGCTTGTTTTATGAAGACGTCTTCATGACGGTGGGATTCAGGCCTCATATTCTAAATTTCTTGTCAGTAAGAGAGTATTACGCTTGAATCCTCAACCTCCAGGTTAGAAATTTGCGTGATATTTCATTTATGTAAGTGCATGCTCAGGAAAACACAATGATTAACAGGAGAGGATGAAAATGATAATAAACAGAAAGACGTGTGTACAGCTTTAAACTCACTGCAACAGCTTGAGGTAGATATCTCTGCAGGTAGTTAATGCAAAGCATCACCTGGGACCTACAGCCCCTGCAGTCTATTTCTGTGATTACCACTCCAACCATTGAGCACTGGGGGAGAATATGTCTGCTCGTCCCACTGCAGGAGGACCATCATGCGCTGCATACCACATTTCCTCTCCTTGGCTCCATGTTCTCCCAAGGAGATGCTACGTAATTGATATACTCCGTGTGCTTGGATCAGCTAGAACAGAGAGATAGGGTGGGGGCAGGGGGACTCTCGGTCTTTGCCGTGGTGCCTATAGACAACTCCTGCCTGATTTTGAAATCCATGCAAAATATGTCCTTGTAAAGTCAATACATAAAACAAGAAAGCATGAAATAACAAGCGAAAAATCCTTTGTTGCTCTGCGTCGCCCTCTCTCCATGTTCTGCAGATTTGGAAAGCATGAAAGTTATATTGTATTAAAATAGTGTTATAGAGTCTAAGCATCCAGAAGTGCTGTCTGCTAAGAACCTCGGAGCACAATAGCGTCTGCGTTCTGTAACTCCGCTTCCACTGAATATCCATAAAATCTAGAGTATTTTAGCATATGGGGCCTGTTTCTTCCATTTCTTTGTTATAGCCCAGCTGTATGTATGCCCATAGTGTTTATTCTCCAGGAATAAACACTAACAACGTCACCATATCCTGAGACCACCCTACCAGCGCTCCCATAACCTCTGATGATCTGTCCTGGAATGCCGTTGAGATGAGATAAAATAGAACCCTTGAACGTCAAGGGCTCCCCAACTCGAATTCTGTCTTGTGCCAATTATTGACATGTATATTTAATTGAGAGTATTGTTTTTGTATGTTAATGTGGCACCCGGCGTCTTCAGCTTCACAGTCACATTATCGTTGTGATGTATTATTCTCTTTTATATGATGGATGTGGCGTCTCTTTTTTTGAGGATGTTATGATGTGTTCCCCTGTGGGGATGAATGGGCGTGGTTTCGCCGAATCGGAGGTTGTGCATGTACGTCTGTTTGCATGTACGTGATTTTTGCAGATGCTGTGGATGGTTACTAATTCAGTTGCTCAAGGGCTTTTTTTTTATCTTTCCGATGCAATCGTCTTGCCATTGGACTAATACTGAACATAACTGAGAAAAATGTAGACCCAGAAGACGTTGCTCCGTCTGTTTCTAAGCTGAAAATGAAAGCAGCTGTGAGTGTCTTTAAAAAAAGTGGAAGTTTTATTGGGTGAGGAAATAGGAGTGGCAGGAATGGGACGGGATCCAACTCGGAGAAAATGGTTGGAATGAGATCTCAGCACTGCAACGTGATTCAGTGAGAAGCCAGTGAGCTGTGCTGTCGGGCTGCAGTATAGGGTGGACTATCCCGGCCCAGACCTCCAGTAGCATAGGAGGAACGCACACCGAGCCCCATGTGTGGTCTGCACACCAGGGCAGAAGTTCAGGGGCGAGACCCCAGCAGCCTGTCATGGTGCCGGGGTGGTGCGTCTGTGCCTTTATGAGCCGAAGTGTGAAATTAGGGGGATTTGAGCGCTGTGCTTTGCGACTGTCCACACTGCCAAGTCCACCTCCCCCAGTAGATACAAACCAAAGATCCCCCACTTGCTGCCAATTTGGAGCCGCTGGCAGACTCGCTGCCTCACTCAACAATGCATGGACGGCACTGTTTATCTCTCTGAAGCGTGACACCCAGAGAGCAGGCTGGGATCTGCCGCTCCAGGGCCGGATTATGCTTTATATCCCCGCTGGGTTCTTACTCTGTGCCATCTAAGCACTGGTGACACAAAACACACTTGCAACACTCCATTCTGAGATGTTATGGACATCTGAATATCCACCTCTGTACGGAGACAAAGCCCTGACAGAAATGTTGGGCGAAGACACTGAAAATCAAACTCTGTTCTGCTTTCTTGAACAACTTGAAATGTGCAGCTCATTAGCAGCTGCCCCCCCTTCCCTCGAGTAGCCATACATTACGGCACAGCAGCTTAATAGCAATGATGGAAGAATGAGGCTTCACATCCCGTAGCGGGTGGGATTACCCATGTGCTGCTTTACCCAATGGGAGCCAATAAAATAACAAATGGGAAGAGGATTAAACTTGTCAGCTGAAGATTGACAGTGCATAATAATCCCACCCATGGTGGGTTTTCAGAGCCGCATTTCTCCCATCATCCCATAATGCATGTTGATGTTGGTATTGACTAGTTACTTCAATAGGGCAGCATAGTGGCTGGCAATATAGCCTCACACCTTCAGGGTTCAAATCCCACCCAGCGCCGTGCCTGTGCTTACTATGAGTGCTCAGTTTGGACAGGATTCCTGGGAAAGGCTCCAGGCTAATCATGACCAATAATACTGCTAAATAGGATGCCAATTAATATTTATAAAACTTTTTAATCACTCTCAAATTGAAAGCCAAAATTCTAACTGGCAGGAGCTAAGCTGATGGCTTTCAGATAAATTGGGTTCTAGGTGTCATTCAGGTCAAGCTATGGCACTAGCATAGGTTCCACAGGTGGGACCAAGAAGGTCCAGGTTCTCAGATAATGGTCTAGTTGTTGTTCCCTCAGAAAGGTTCCTTAAACTATGAAGTATATCTAACTGGCAAAATGCCCAAAGACAATTAATTTAGAATTAATTAGCAATTAAATTAGAATTAATGCAAAACTGACCAGATGCTATTTTCAGACGCTGCACTTTAGCCAGTAGAGAGACCCAAGAGATTGCTCATTGTCATGTGATTATAGTTCAAACTATGGATGTTTGGATGTGATGTTTATTATATATGCGTGACACTGTGCTGATTTACGGCACCCGTAAAGTGAGGTTGCTACTAGTTTGTGAGGACAAAAAAGTAAAGGTGTGGATCTGATCTCTCGGCTCGCTTTGCTCATTTAACGGAGACTTAATTTAAATAACTATGGCTTAAACATGGTGGCAGTGGTACTCAAGTCTGTTTAAAAGACCCAGCAGAGTTTTCATTGCACTTAACAGTCTACAGAATCATGATGCCTGGAGCCGGAGATGCGGCAGATGGACAACCGAGCCACACAGAGCGAGCACAACATGAGTCTGCCCGACAATCAGTAGTGCGGATTTCTCCACCCCAGCCCTTTTCCTTCAAACCAGCAGACTAGCCAGTCTGGATTGCAAGATTTAATCGCTACAGAAGAGCTGTACGGCTGGATGCAGAAGACGGGGGGAGGAAAGTTGACTCTTTGTTGTATGCGATGGGGAAAGAAAGTGTAGATATATTTGCTAGTTTTACATTTGTGGAGGGAGAGTCATCGGACTATGATGCAGTTTAGCAGAAATTTGAGGAGTATTAAGTGCCAAAAAATAACCGGACATGGCAGCATTTTTACGACCTTAAGCAGGACAGCAGGATGATAGAAGAGTTTGAGTGGGACCTCCATCCTACTGCAAGACACTGCGACTTTAGAGATAAGAATGATCAGCTGCTGGACTAATCCCTCAGAGGGTTGCCTGACCTTGAGCTAAAAAAGCGACTATGTCTCATTGCTATTCAGGAGGATCTCACTATGCCCATGGCTGTTGAGATTGCAAAACAGATCGAGTTAATAGGTAAAGAGATTGGAGTCAGTACAACAGACGAAGTACGTTAGCAAAAGCCCACAAAGGGAAAGCATCAGAGTTACAAAGATAAGAAACAGCCTAAGCCTACAAACTCGTCTACTAAACAGAAAAGAACAGACTTGGGGGTTGAGTGTTTATGCTGTGGTTCCTCGCATGGAGATTGCAGGTGCCCTGCCAGTGGTGGGCTACTGCCAGGCTACGCGGCATTTTGCCAAGATGTGCATGAATCTAAAGAAAGTCCACAAAGTCACTTAAGAAGACTTCCAGCTTGACTCCTTGAAGATCAATGACACTTGGATGACTGGATGACTGTGGTCCTTAGGTAGAAAGACCTAAGACCTGCTCCCGGGTGAATTTCAAGATAGACACTGATGCTGATGTGACTGTAATTGGTAAGACCACATATGACACTTTGATTTAAAAGACCTTTACTGAAGCCATTTTCATTAGTGCTAAACTCACCAGGTGGCAGACTTCTCGTGGAAGGTAGTTTTTATCCCACTATTCATAACAATGTTGATCATCAAATTAAAGTTATTTCTGCTGGAAATAATCTGAAGTATAACCTTCTTAGTCGAAGCATGTCTGCAAAGCTAGGACTGATGGAGTGAGCTGATGAGGTCAGCTTAATAAAAGGGCCACCGATTCACATCAAGCTTAAACACGGAGCCAAGCTATTTGCCATGCACGCAGCCTGGAACATAGGATTTCATCTAACGTTGAAAGTGGGAGCAAAGCTACATTGCATGCAGGATGGTGGTATCATCCAGCCCATTGAAACCCTGAGAAGCTGGTGTGCTACTTTGGCTCCAGTTATCAAGTGCTCCGGAGCAGTTCGAGTATGTGCTGATTTTAGACCGTTTTTTGACTTAAAAAATCTGGAGGACATTGCAACCAAGCTAGTCAGTGTCAAGTATTTGTCCATCATAGATGCAATGAGTGGGTCCCACCAGGTGTCTTTGGATGAGCCGAGTATACCTCTCTCAGCCTTCATCACTCCATTCAGGAGATTCTGTTATTGCTGATTGCCAATGGGCATTAATACAGGACGAAAAGTCTTCCAGATGACCATGGAGTGGGTCTTGGGAGATCTACCTGGATGTGTTGTTGTTATGGATGACATCCTTGTATGGGGTTCATCACTGGAGGAACAGAGCAGGAATCTAGCTATAGTTCAGCAATACATCAAAGGAATAGGTCTAATCCTAAACAAGGATTGTAGTACTGTTGTTGCCAAGGGCATCTGTCCTAACCCTGAGAGGATTCAAGCAATCCAAGCCATGCCAGCTCCAACAGATGTCATAGAGTTAGAGTCGATATGGTATGCTAAATTATCTGTTTAAGTTTACACTAGGATTAGCCACTATTCTGAAACCAGTGGCTGACTTACTGAGGTCTGACACCGTGTTCAAATGGGATACCCAGCAGGAGGCAGCACTGGATGCAACTAAACAACTAATCTCCCAGATCCCATCCCTCCAGTACTACAGCTTAACGAGGGATGTCATTATCAGTGCTGATGCTAGCCATTACGGTATTAGTGCATGTCTGCTACAGCGAGACCCCAGTACTAAGCTGCTCCTCACCATAGCATTTGCTTCATGTACCTTGACACCAAGCGAAGGTAGATATGCTCAAATTGAGAAGGTGTGCCTCACTCAGGTCTATGCCTGTGAGAAATTATAAGTATTTGGTTGGGTTGCCTGAATTTGAAATTTGAATGGGATATAAGCCATTGGTACCTCTAATCTGCTAGAAGACATCAGACTATGTGCCACTATGGTGCCAACGTCTCCTCATCTGACTCATGAGGTTCACGGCAATAGTGAAACATATTCCTGGCAAGGAATTCGTAATAGAGGAGTTTGGGGAGGTCAGTGAATTCTCAGGAGGTCACTCTGGCTGACGAGGTTGAATATCATGCTGAAACAGTCATGGCTAACCTACCTGTCTCAAAAGGCCATATGAAATGACTCCATGAGGCTTTGATTCATGATATTATGAACTTTGTGGTCAATGGATGGCCTGTATCCAGTGCTGTTCCTGCAAATCTTAAAGCATTCTACGAAGCTTGAGCTATGTTGTCCGTATCAGATGGCATGTTAGTCTTCCAGAGTAGGAAGTCTCTACCAGGAAGTCAGAGCACTGAAATGCTAGGTCACCTACGGTAAAGCCACCAGGTTTTTAGGAAATGTTCAGAAAATGCAGAACATTGTGTGGGGTGGCCAGAACTTCATGGAGAACTCAAGACTTTGTGTGATAAATGTACTAAATATTTGGTACACTGACTAGCTCAGAGAGCGTTGCCCTCTCGTGCATGCGAGAAGATAGGGGCAGACTTGTGTACCTATGAGAAACAAAAATACTTAGTTGTTGTGGTTACTGGGTTCCATGCTCCAGGTTTTGATCCCCATGATCCAGGGTTGCCAACCGTCATGCATCTGGTGTGACACTCACACAGGGTGTCACACAAGAAATATTACCGCCAATCTATATTATTCCATTGTAAACCTAAAATTAGCTACATCAAAAGCGTTGGGGTAGTTTGCAAACCCAACAGTGTATTTACAAGGTAATAAGACTCTTACATACATGTTAATGCATCTGCAGATTTGTATCAGCTGACCAAAGTTGGTCAGTCAGCTGACCAAAGTTGACAACCCTGCCACATTGTTGTCCTTTTCTGTTTTCCTGTTTTGGTTAAATCTATGTCCTTAAAGACTATATGCTCAAACCTAATGGCCTGCTATAATGGCAGCTTTACAGATTCCTTCAGGAATCTACAGTGGATAGAGGTAGACTAATCTGTGCGCGTGCGTGTGTACATGCATGTGTAGATTACGGCTAAACCTGTTAGTTTCATTGCCTGCATTCAATGTTGATTTCGTCGACTAAATATCTTGTAATTTTCATCAACTAAAACTAGACTAAAACAAAAATATCAGATGACTAAAATATGACTAAAACATTTTTATCAAAGGACTAAGAGTAAAACTAAATCAAATTATGCTATCAAAATTAACACTGGCTCCACTGGTTGGTAGGAACAAAATCTTGGTCTGGATTTGTAGCATCTGGACCTGAAATGCCCGACGCAGGTGATCTTTCACTGGTTCTGAACCTGGATTCTAGGTCCACACAAGGGATCATGGGATGGCACTCATCATATGCCTCACATTAGGCTGATGTGCATGCCTTTGTTCCCTGTTACTTATAGCTTAAAGCCAGCCTTCTCCCTATAATAAGCTGCATTAACAGTGTCTCTGTCTTTCCTAATATACTCAGAGGAAGTAAACAATGTGCAGCATCTCCATCTCTCAAAAGTAGTCTGAGATATTTTACTCTTTATTATCCCAAGAGGAAAAGGGGGTGAGGATGAATAAAGCCGACTGTGAGCAAACAAGGCAATATATGTTTTAGCATCAGTGCTAATTCAGCACCGTATGAGGGAGAGTAACAGATTTCCTAACTTATGTAGGTTAAGGGATGAGTGATGTAGCACTAATTAGTGTGTGGCTTCTTCAGGATGGTCACTGCGGCCCTGTAGCAGTCAGGTGCTTCCATGTAAAGGGGTCCCACAGCTTGCTTTGAAGGAACCATCTCAATTGCCCTGCACCGTCTTAGTGTCCATCTGCCAGATGTCACAGGTCCTTCTGAGGTCTTGCATGGGTGGGGTGGCTGGTGGTGGTAGCTGGTGGGGGGGCTGGTCTTGCTGAGAACTGCAGCAGCTTCAAAGCTCCTTTGTAATCGGCAGGAACATCACAGGGGATGAGAGGAGGAACGGGCTCCCTGATGCCTGCCCCGCTAAGAGGCAGCGCGAGGCGGCTTTAATGAAAGGCAGATAAAGGGATTCCAGGATGTGCCGGCTAAAAGACACCCTGAATTGTTGGGTCTTTCTGCACCTTCTTCATACAACTCTGTCCTTTTTCTTATGACTCTGTGGATAAATTGTCCGTCCAATCATTTCCTTTTACTGGGAAACTGGGGGAAAAAAAAATAAAATCTTGGAGTTCTGACAAGAAACTCTTTTAAAGTTTCCAAAAGCAGCAGGGTTAGGGTTGAGTTGCTGTTTCATTTCAGAAAGAGCTCGCCGTCAGGAATGCCTTTCGTTAAGTAATGCCTTTCATTTTCTATGCATTAGAAAAATGATGGTCAGAAAGGGGGAACTTCAGTGAAATGCATCCGGTGGCTGTCGAGGTACCTTATGGGTTAACCTTACACTCAGCTGTTTTTATTGCTGACCTTCATGACCCATAGCATCCTATATTCAATTTTTTATTAATTAGAAGTTGACCCCAACGTGATCTTTATATCATAAAGCATTTTCTGATTCCTCATATGTTATTTCCCCTTCTTGACATTGCAATGATGTTACCTATGACCCCCCCACCCATTTTCTTCAGATTGGTCTAATTTCTTCATTCTTAATTATATATTTTTTTGTAGGCACCCCTCCCCCATTTTCACTGCACTTTCTAGAGAAAAAAAAATGCTTCACATCTTCAAAGACTTGTTCTTTTCCTCTTAATCTTCTTCTCTTTCTTCTAAACTTCACAGTAAGGATATTGGGTGATTATTATACACTGATTTACCCATCCACAATGCAAGATTTCTATGGGTTAACTTCTTTATTAAATTCAACCGCACCAACCAAAAATCCTTGTATAAAATGGTAGATAGGCATGGTTGCTTATGATTCTGCTGGTCTCCTATGGGTTCTGTGTTACGCGATGGGGCAGGCATCTCTAATAACACTCTTGGGTATCATTAGTCAATTAGATATATTCCATGGTAGCCACTTCAATTATCATTGTAAATCACTTCACCGGCTCTTTGGTAGCTACTTAGCTAGGTAATTTGGTAATCACCTTGTTACATACTTCTCTGCTTTCTTTGTTGGTTGTTCGTCTGGCTATTCCATACACAACCAGCTGTTGCCCCACAGTTCCAGCCAAAAACCTTCTCATGACTCATCACAACCAGTTACCATAGAAACATAGAAGGACACAGCCTTGCGGTGCATTTTTATTGGTTGTTCTTGATAATCTGATGAGCTGCCCCTTTACTCCCTTTCAAAGTGTGGATTTTGCAGAAGCCTCTGCACTGCAGGGTAGACGTGCATGTATACCTATGCTTTGAATAAGGAGATTACAACACTGCCATGGACCAGACTCTAGGATTGTCCAAAAAACATAAAGTTCTTGAAACCAACCAAATTGATTTTTTTCCCCATGCTACTAAGTGTTTTGAGGACCCTCAAAAATGAATTTCATTGGTACCCCCCCTTACAATTCAACTCAAGACCGATCTTGGGATGAACATGCATTCTACAAGTTTTGTTACATCAAAATTTTATGTTTTTGTCTTTTTCTGACTCTGCAAGATCCGTTCTTACTCAGCTTGATCAGATTTGACGTTACTGATATGCTAAAATGTGCTAAAATCTGCATATTTAAGGCAGAAAAGATTTATCAAGGTAACGTTGGCAGTCGGCCAACTTCAAGCATTTAAAATTTTCTTTTCGTTGTCTAGATACTACTGTCTATGATGTTCAACAGCTTACAGCAAAGCTGCTTGCTGGACTAGGTCAGTGGCGATACACGTGGCACAGTCGGTGATGAGTTTGACTCGGCTCTTGGCTGCATTGTTCACAACTTTCACTGAATGAACGGACGTTTGCGGAAATCATCGTCAGAATGCCACTGGTCACCGGGTCAGTTCAGCCAGCTGTTGCTGATGCCCATTGCATGAAACAGTGTGAGATTCTGGTCCAATGCTTTGAATGAGGAGATCTGACACTGTCATGGACCACACTCCAGTTTGCCTGGAGTCCTGTGCTGTCCTGCCTCCCATTTTATGTGCATTATGTATTGTTCAGGTATCTCAGGTAATTTGACAGACTCCTCTGTGCAGACGACACCTATAAAAGGGCATTTTGATGGTCTCAGGTGAAAAAATATTGAAGGTAGCTTTAGCCTCCTTCTTTATCAATGTTTTTTGTCATGTTTTTCATGAAGAAAATGGGACATGTAATGAAACATTTGCCTTAAATGAATGAATTCCGGTTTAAAATGAATGAAACGTTTGTCTTTGAGTCAACGTACATAAGGCAAATTTATCACCTTATTATTGTGTAGTTCACCTACCATACATTTATCAGATTAAGCATCCACTTATCTATCCATTGTGTAACTGCTTATCCTGGCCAGGATTTTGGGGTCGGGAGTAGCACAAGACAGGAGATCACCCTGGATTGGATGTCAGTCCATCACAGGTCACACATACTCACACTCATACAAACATTACGAGCAATAAGCAATTAAGAGGCGTCAATTAGTCTAACATGCATAACACGCAGAGAGCATCCAAGCTATAGAAACGCAGGACAAAGGCGTAGGTATAATTAAGAAGGTCTCATTCGATGCCTCCTCTGTATGACTATTTATAGAGTGAAGTGTCTCAAAAGGAAAATAGTCTGAGGGACCATAATGGTTCATGACATCATTTGGGCCCCATTCAAGAGTTATGCAATTAGCGAGGATTTTAATTAAAAACCCATTTAAGGTCAGCTTATGGAAGGCAAATTAAAAGGAGCTTGTAAAACAGAAATGAAATACTTTACAAGTCTGATGCCTGGAGACGAGGGCGTGGCTTATCCTGTACACTTCTGCAGAACGTGTCGTTACGATCACGTGCCGAAGAGGGCGTGGCTTATCCTGTGCACTTATTCAGATCGTGTTGTCGTTACGATCACGTGCCGAAGAGGGCGTGGCTTATCCTGTACACTTCTGCAGAACGTGTTGTCGTTACGATCATGTGCCGATAAGGGCGTGGCTTATCCTCTGCACCTCTGCAGATCAAGTTGTTACGATCACGTGCCGTGCACTTCTGCAGATCGTGTCGTTACGATCACATGGCAGCCATACTGCAGTTGCTTTTGAAAAAGCGTTGCTATTTTTGTCTCATAAAATGCGGCATATTGACGGCTTGGTGGTCATTAACTGCTCTTTTCTCTGCTGCTGCATCAGAAGAAAATGAAGGCTAAGCCATAAAAAACACACCTGTATGTGGGAGGCAAGTCAGCTACTTTTTATTGCTTCAAATATGCGGTATATAACAAAATCTTTTAACGCAACCTTTTTGTGTCTCCTTTATGATAAGTCTCTTAATATTTGAATCTTCACCCAAAATTTTAAAATGGTGAAGTGGTTCAAGGAGCTTTTTTTTGTGATGTGTACTGTATGAGAAATTGCCTCTGGGTGGTAGTGTTTAAAATTTGAATGCCTTTATAGCAATATTTCCCAATCCAGTCCACAGCTGGTCCACATTTTTGCTTCTTCCCACGTCCTGGTAAACGTGGTTGGTCTGTGGGTCCCCAATAACCGGACTGGAAAACACCCTGTGGGTACATTTGGTCACACACACACACACACACACACACACACACACACACACACACACACACACACACACACACACAAGTTGGTCTTCCTATCTAAATGGGGACTGTCCATTCATTTCTATGGGAAAAACCCTAATCCCAATCACGACACCCATAACCAACCTTAACCATAAGTAACCAACCCAAATACAAGATGTTTGGCACTTTTACTTTTTTTGATTGCATTCACATCTTTTTATAAAACTTAGGTTATCCAAATGGGGACCTCAAAAGATGTCCCCAAAAGTAGGGAAATTTCAGGTTTTACTACACTTTGGGGACAATGTGATCCCCAAATGTGATCTATGCAAACACACACACACACACACACACACACACACACACACACACACACACACACACACACACACACACACACACACACACACACCACACCACACTATATGGGCAATTTACAGTTGCGAACTCACCAGTTATTTGAGAACAACATTCTCCTTCATGGTTTGTATTGTATTTCCAAAGTAATAAACATAGTTTACACAGACAAATACTTGTACTTTGTAGGATGCCTGTTACTTTACATATGAAAACACTTCTCAATGCTCACTGCTCAGATTCAGTCACTCCCTCTCCCCACGTCGAGCACCCCACATCAAAACAACATGGCTGCAGTAAGCATCAGCGTGCGGCTTACATCTCAAATAAGACCAATCAAGACCCCTGATTACTGAGCCGGTGCAAGGAGGCACTCAATTATGGGACGTGTTTTCTTTGTATTGGATTTCAGTAACAAGTGTGTGTGTGGGGAGGATGCCGCAGTGTCTCGTAGAATGAATCATTAAGGGGTTTGCTGACAAGGTAATCACCACCATTTAAAAGCTCTCTAACTGCCGGTACTTTGATTCACTTGATCTGACAAGTGCTCTGCCTGTTCAGAACATTGTACTTCTAAAGTCGTGCAGACAGACCGTGTGCAGGCACCGCTGTTACATGGGTAAAAAAAAAAAAAAATCACCTTCAGGATTTGCTCCAGTTCTGCTGGTTTTAAGCTCTCTGTGAGATCTTACCCGCTGCTGATGCATACGCAGTTCCTCTGTGCCTGACCCAAGTTGCTCTTGAGTACATAAAAAGATATGATCCATTGCATTATTCTTTTAAGACATGTGGGGAGAAGAAATGCTGAAATATAATTTTAAAGAGAAATCAGTAACACTTTACTTAAACTACTCGTATAATGCTTCATAGATACCTTCATAATGGTTTATAATGCATTCATAAACAGAGGTATAGCTATTTATAAAAAGGTGTGTAACACATTGTAGTCATGTTTATGATGCATTATGAATGCTCTGATGTACAATGCACTATAAATACCTTCATAATGCATTATAATGCATTCATAAAGTATTATAAAGAGAGGTATAACTGTAAAAAGGTGTAACACATTGTAGTCGTTTATTATGCATTATGAATGCTCTGATGTACAATGCACCATAAAGACCTTCATGGTGCATTTTATTGGCTTATACTGAGCATTATAATGCATTATGAAGGTATTTATAGTGTATTATAGATGACAGCATCATAAAGCATTCATAATGCATAATACACATGGCTATAATGTGTTATGCCTTTTTATAGATAGTCATAGCCATGTTTATAATATTCTATGAATGCAATATTATGCTTTATGATGACTAAAGTGTTACTGAGAAATCAAAGTGTCAGTTTGAAGTAAGACAGTGTCTAGCACAGAGAGACGTATGCCTGAAAATGTCTTTCTGCAGTCACCGGTTATATTTAGATGGCTAACAATTACCCTGGGTATCTGAAGGGAAAACCTATTTATTTTTCAAGTCATTATGCCATAATTATTATATTCATTGCATCTGCAGCCATCTTCTGCTGGTGTTATTATTTTTTAGGAATCTGTTCATATACACTGTCAGAAAACAAGAGCCATATTTTACCTTTGGGTGTACAATTCCTTGCCACTCAGGCTGTACCATCAAAGGTCTTCCAAATGTACCCCAGTTGTAGGTATGTTCCTTTTAGTCTAATTTAAAGTACAGAAATGGACTCTGAGGAACATTTTTGTATCATTTGGGTACATTAACTTTATTTGTACCTTGGAGTTCAAAACTGTACCTGGGCTGTAGCCTTTTTTTCTGATAGTATATATACTTTTCTTAAACCAGTGACCCCCACCAAATGAAAACAGTGCAGAACTAGGAACTCCTACCAGTAAGACATGATCATATAAACTTGGGAGGGGGGGTGCTGTCATATTTCTTTTTTATTTGAACAGGGTGGTCCTCTATGAATATTTTTAGTGTTGCATACAAGTGGATGATAATATTGGCGATTCATGTTGCCAATTTATGCTATGTCTGTGTGGACCCCCCAGGTGAAAACCCATGATTTATTTGAATCCCTGTGGCTGACTGCGGTACTTGAAGTTCTAAGGAAAGGAAATGTGTTTTTCGAGGGCAGTGGGCAGACATATAGCTGTTTAATTTTTGAGTCCTTCCCTTTTGCACTCAGTGTTCCGTAAACCGAAGACCTGCGATTCGCTAGCTGTGTTTAGCGTGACGGTCCTCACACATGCCGCAGGCTTCTTCTTGTGGTTGTGTGCGCGTATGGTCCACAGCGTGTGGGCCGCGTTGTCTTGGAGTTCGGCGAAACGGATTCTGTTGACCTCTCTTCAGGAGTTGGACTCACTTCTTACGCCGGCTGTCTCCAAGGGAGTCGCATGCTGACTGGATATTACAGCCCACTTGAGGAGATGTAAACTTCTGCATTTCTAAATAAGGAAACAACTGCTAGGAACTGTACCCCGAAGAAACATCAAGAGAAACGAACAATACGTAGGAATTGGCCAATATTTCACATCAGCAGGTAGATGCAGCTTACTCCTGCATGAAATATGTTTCATATTCATAAGGCTTAAGAGGTCTTGAAGGACCTAATGTTCTTGCCTTCAGGAGAGAATGCATGACTCTGCATTAGAGACAGCTGGACAGTCCTCTTGTTTTATCATCCCCCCGAAGGCAGGATTACACTAACTACATAGATGACACATATTCCTTGTGCCCAGCAGAAAGCCTCCAAACTGCTGTGGATACTTGAATGTTCAGCTATCCATTAAATGGGTCATGTTTCGCTAGAGGGTATCGCCTGTTCTACCTCAGAGAACCCCCACGATCCAGTTCTTCTCTGGGCCACGATCATCAGCCTCCGATGCCAAGTGATCTTCCATCAAAGCTGCTGGTGAGAAGCGGAGCAGCCATTCCGCCAGCTTCCACGGCATCCCCCAGGAAGGGCACAGGGCCACATCAGCGGTGTCCCACCTTCGGGCTGCAGGAACGTCTCTGTCACTGTGAAGGCCCTGTCCTCATCTCCAGCTCCTTTGAGAATCCCATTTCTGGAACACCAAGCCTGACCTTCTTTCTTTGGAGAAAAAAACCCGAGAGAGAGCCGGTGGGGGGGGGGGGGGGGGGGGGGGGAGGGGGGCACGGGGTGGGGTAGGGGGGGGTGACTTCAAAAAAATCAACATGAAACGGAATAAATAATCGTTTCTGCCGGTTTTGTTGTTGTGATACGGATCGGCTGAGCAGCAAGCGGCGAGGAGGAAGGCTTTGATTTGCAGCAGGCTGCCCGGAGCGGGACCCTTCTGTCGGGGGCCCGAGTGGGCAAACCGCCGCCCCACAAGGGCGCAATGCCTTGATTAAATTCCCATTTGTTTTAATCATCCCTTCCCCTGGGGGTGGAAGAGTGTGGGGGGGGGGGGGTCGGTATGTGGTGATGGCAGAGAGGGAGAGGAGGACCCCCACTGGAAAGTGAACTTGAGTCTGTGGTTTCCAGTTTGTGAAAGGTTGTGGTGTTGGGGGCTTGATTCTTGCATACACCAGGGTTTGCAGAGAGGCTGGCTGATGCTCAAACTGACAACAAGCTTCATATATCCTGCAGTAAATATCAGGGTGTTGACAGACAATCTACATATTGTGGTTGTATATCTGCTTGTTTTTTACTCGTTTTGTTGACTTTGAATATAAATGAAATATATGTGAATGATATATTACTTTCCACATGAAATGTTTTAACAACAAATACATACGTATCAACAAGACTTATGAATTTTCATTAGAATTGTATGTGTATGTATCTGATATGTATGTTGTGAATAGAATTTGAGTAGAAGGGGGATCAGTGATGAATTTACTTTTCCAATAAACGTAGCATATCGTTAGTTAGTATTTTCTCTGTTTAATCGCTTAAAGGTTAGTCATCGGAAAAAACGGTAATGGGTCCAATTTGAATGCAGATGAGTGGGACCCTGAGAAAAGACCTGCGATTCGTTGTTTTTTTTCAGGCCTCGAGTGCCTGGGAAGAATTGGGTCACAAATAGCCAGTTGTGTGTGCTTGTGCAAACATTGGGTAGGATAAGCCTGATTATTCAGCAGGAAGGAGTGACAGTATAGTTCTTTCGTGGTTGTTTTAAGAGATAAGAGATAGCTTTGTGTTCAAGGGAGACGAGTTATGGTGAACAATCGGCAGGTTGGGATTTGAAGTTGAGACTGCAGGTAGACCTTTCAGAAGGTCCATTTTCCTTAGGTAACATGACTGACTACTCCAGTTTGGACTTAACGCTATTAGCCACACGGACAGAAGCTCCGGTATGAGGTGACCTAAAGGCCAGAGAGTGGCTTTGCACTGCACTGCGGTCTTCATGGCTGGATGGTACTCCAGGTAACCCAAACCCACAGGGCAGAAGCTGCATTAAGCTCCACAGGAGAGTTCGCCATGAGAATTGGATCATCTTTCTGTTGTTATTTGTTGAGACAGGAGTTGAATACTTACCAAGTCAATTTTCCTTCTCAAGGGCAGCGCTGTGCTTTCCCTCTTGAAATTTAACCCTGAAACTTTTTGTCTGTGAATCAAACTGCTTTCATTACTGCCGCAACCCCCTAAAAAATCAGCTTGGATTTCATTCTGGTTATGAGCACTGAACGGGGGCCTTCAACCCAACTGGGTACTTGTCTTTCCCTATCTTGTGAACTACTGTTGAGACCTTTTGGGGTGAATCCTCTTCAAGGAGAGCTGAAGATCACTCTGAAAGAGGAGGAAACGAAAGGGGGCCTGAAGGAAACATGGAATGTGCCAGCGATGCTGGTTGTGTATTCGTGGCAGAGGAACTCAGACGGTTCCTCTCATAGATTCTCACAGCACCTGATAAAGATAATAACTGCAAGATGTGGCAAGAATGCCTGCAATGGTCAGCTCCTCCCTTCAGGTCTGCGTACCGCTCTTTATGGGCATCACATTAAAATCACGAAAAATATCTGCACAGGGAGGGGCTGAGGTGCTTTTACCATATGGTTTTAATTTTTCTGCTGGCAGGCACTATAGCTGCCGATGCACTGGCATCTTGCTTTGGTAAATACAGGCTTCGCATATTTCGATCCCAAACAAGTTTTATTGGTTCCGCTAGTGAAACACCGCTCTGCGTCTGACTGAAGGGGATTGACAGGATCGCCCAGCTTAGATAATCTAACAGCGAGAAACGGGAGATTGGCCTTGAAGGTCTATAGATCTGGTGACAGTGGCTGGCGTATGAAACACATACAGCAAGCGCTAGCATATGAGAGGAGGTCAGGCAATATGCTGTCGCCCTACACCAGGGGTGGCCAGTCTTATTTACTCAGCACTCTGCTGTGCTGAGTTTGCAGGTTTTCACGTCAACTCCCTAATCAGGTTACTAATTAGAAGAGTGATTGGCTGAAGAGTTCTCATATCTGGGTTTGAATAGCTGACCTAAAACCCGCATGCACACTGGCCCATTGTGGATAAGATTAGCCAATGGTCGACAATGTAGACAATGATCACTGTGGAAATGTAGAGTTGTGAGAATGAAGATTATGGGAACAGCGCTAGCATGGAGATGCAATGGTATAGGTGACTGCAGCAATTTTAGCTTGTGGGACCCATCCTGACAGGATGCATCACATCCTGGTACAGCAACTGCTCAGTGCAAGACAACAGAGCTCTGCGGCTTGTGGTGAACTCAGCACAGAAGATCACGGGCACACAGCTCCCTAGGATGATGCTGAATGTTCTCCAGGTGACTGGGGGTGAAATCACCGCATTTGTATAACCCTTGGAACAAAATAATAATAATAGATACTTTATTGATCCCTAAGGGGAAATTGTCTTTACGCCTCCTTCAACTTGCCCTTTGTAGGGTAAGCTGGAGGCAAAGGGCTGCCACCTGTTGGGGCACCCAGGGAGTTGGGGGTTAAGGGACCCACAGACATGCTGAGGCTGGGTTTGAACCAGCAACCTTATGATTACAGCCACGCAGGCTTAGCCCAAAGAGCCACACGCTGCCCCTAACTGCAGGCAAAACTAATCAACCGTCCAAACTCATGACAACACAATCAGCACCTGCACCTCCCAGCAAGGCAATCACAGCAGTCTTAGTGCCCTCGTATTTCTAAATAGCGTGAAATATGTGGAAATGACTTTTGGCATGATTTAAGTATGGTTGAGGCTTTTTGGCATGGTGGGTTTGAGGTCAGGGTCACTTGTGGTCAAATCCACCTTTCCGCTTATCTCGCCGTCTTCATAAGCAGCCCGGATCCGGGTGTCATTCTCCTCCAGTGATCACAGGGCTTTTGAATGCCTTTACTCACTTGACCCTTTCTTGTCCGTGGTGTCACAAGCTCTAGGTCCTGGCACAATGGAACCATCCCGGACGAGGGCCTCGAGAATTAATTAAAATGTGGCTGATCCATATGGAAGCGGGGGTACAAATCCTTCCGCGCGCCACTGTTTTGAGCCCTTCGCAGCCGG
Source organism: Brienomyrus brachyistius (assembly GCF_023856365.1). Lineage (NCBI taxonomy): Eukaryota > Metazoa > Chordata > Actinopteri > Osteoglossiformes > Mormyridae > Brienomyrus > Brienomyrus brachyistius. The sequence goes on along the minus strand of NC_064543.1, from coordinate 12,489,756 downwards.
GGATGCCGATTGGGCGACTGGGTTCCCACATCTCAGCGTCGGGCTTAAAGGGATTATGTGCTCGACCCCATACGCGAGACACCTTTTGTCATTAGATCACTTCACTCAGACAGGAAGGGGAAGCATGGAAGTGGTGCGTGATCTTGTGAACAGGGATGAGAAGGATAACGAGTCTGGAAATTTATCTGCTTAAGCAATTCACTAGGCAAACACAATAATAATCAAATGCCAGGAGATGTCTTTTGTCAATATCTATTCATTTAAGAGGTGTATAGCCCAATATGTGGGTGTACAGTTTGTTTATGAGGTGACTTTACACTAGTGGATCAGTATATTTTGGTTTCAGTGCACAGTTTTACTGTAAAACGCTGCCACACTAACATTATGTAGAGAGGTATGCCAAGACACCTGACTGCTGCCTGGACTGTGTGCCCGTCTGCTGTGTTAATCGACCTCAACGATCGCAGATTCACCCAGGTTGCCTTTCTCATTGGAAATGGTTTTGTGAGCACTGGCAGAAAAGATGGTGGTTTGCAGTATAAATGCAATTCTCAACTGACATAAGTAATCCCTTCCGCAAATCCTTACGCAAGTCAAATTTGAATGTAAATTGGATTTACCTTTCTATACCAGTTAAGCTACTTCAATGCAAAAAAAACACTAAAGCCATATACTAAGAATACATACTAAGGAATGCATATTAATTAAAATGAAAATATAAAGTTTAAATGTACTTGCAGATGTATGTCACCTTTTTCGCAGTAGTGCTTCTGTAAACTTTGTGGATATCAGATATTTTTGTGTGTAAGTCCAGGTTTACGTAGGTCAGTTTTACAAAATTCAAGAACTGCCTGTAACGGATTTTGTTAATTTGTTTTTGATTTTTGACTTTGCCCTGTCAGGAAATAACAGGCAAGCAGTTGATAGAACGGGACCAACCAATGAGATGTCTTGGTCCCGACTCCTCTAGTTGCTTGGAACAACCTCTTTTACAATTTTTTTCCTTCACTTTTTCCTTCAGCTCTCGGAATATTTTTTGTGTAAGTAAACCTCCCACAAGCTGTCAGCACTGTCAGACCTAAACCACTGTTTGTGTAGAAAGTGAACTCACTATAGTCTTCCACGTGCCCGATATGCTTGGTTAGACAGAACTTGAAATGCTCTAGCGGGTATTCAAATTGGACTGAGGGTGTTTTATTACTATTACTGTGTGTGATGCTTGCACTTAGGAGAAAGCAAACTCATTTTGTTCTGCATGTGCGGAATGACGATAAAACTGACTTTGAGGAGAACTGGAGATGGCAACACGGGTTTGGCAACACTGGCTCTTGTCTTGTACTGATCACTTCTTGTCCTCCGTCTGCTCCTGCACATTGTAATACCTTTCCTTCTGACATTCAGGAGGCGTGGCAAGCCTAGAACATCAGAGAAACAGAGCTGCAGAGCGGGCTTCACCGTGTGCCAGGCCACACTGTCCCTGGTTTGTCCTCAAAGTTCCCTCCACCTTTCAAAGCCTCATCACAAAAATTATTTCAACAGTGGGAGTCGGATGATCCCATCAGAGCTGCCATACATTTAAAAATAATGTTTCTGATCATTGGAACTTTGATCATCGTGAATGTAGTAGAGGGACAGCTGTGATGCTCACTCTCCACAGCTGAATCTGCATCCTGAGGAGTGGGCCGGCTTTCATCAATCTGAAATTGACTAGTAGGCAAAAACCAGCAGAGATTTGAATAATTTAACGCGGCCTATAATTCGGAGCTGATGGCCATGGAGGTGATGTTCGTCGTGCGCAGTCCTCAGAAGATATAATGCGGTCAGTTTTCGCCGAGAAACTGATTTGTGGCCTTCCAGCCGACGGAACGTTAAAACATGCATCCTTTGCATGGTCAACATACCGCATCACGGACGTAAGATGTCAGGACTGCCACTCAAAATAATATCGTAACAGTGCTGAGGGGACTGAGTGGTGCTGATCTACCTGCTATTAAAAATACAAAGTACACGTCAACAAATCACCACCAAAATACTTTAAAAAACTGCTTTATCGCAGCACACCTGCTCACATGTATTCAATGAGGTTCTTTACACCAGAGAACTCATGAGTCAACTTTTATGTGTCTATGAGGTAACAGGGACGTAATTGTCCTTGGGTGTCATAACATTTTCCCTTAATTTCTATGTAATATTAATTGCTTCCCCTCTAGCATTAGCTGTTAAATGAGCATTAAAAATGCATGCTGTCTCCACAATAGAAGGGAAAAGGGCATGACCCCCCCCCCCCCCCCCCCCCCCCCAAGCAAACTCATCTCACATCGTTTGTATAACATTTGCAAACTCTTCCTTGTGGATGTTCCTCTCTGTGACGATATCCATTCTATGCCCCTCCCACAAATCCAGATCCCTTTGGACTCGTGTTTCAGACACTGCGTCCCTCCCTATATTTAATCAACAGCAAACGTCCTCTTTGAAAGCTCCGAAAGGTCACCGTTTGCTCAGTGCTTGTGAACAGTGCGGCCATTAATTTTCCCATTGGATAATGTATCAAATTAATATTAATTTTCAGTATTTTGATCTGAGCATTGAGAGTGGAAAAAGAATATGGTCTAGGGAGCGTCAATAAAGGGCTTACATTTTCTATAATATTAAACCAAATCCGCCTTTGATCTTTTAATCCTGTGCTTATAAGGTTGTGAGATAAGTAGGCATGACTAACCTCTCTTTTTTAGCCAATCTAATAGTCAAGAAAGAGCAGGGTTCTCGTAATGAGATCCTTTGCCTTCTTTTGAAGACAAATTGGACTGAAATTCCTTGTTTAATGGATCTTCCTTTCTTCTGTAAAAAAAAAATCTTGGTAAGAAATAAAGGATTTTTCAAGTCGCCCGTTTGAGCTATAGATGGTCTGTTGCTCTTGTCTCAGTCACGGTTCCTTATCAGGGCCGCCTGTCTGCACTCCGAGGGAGACTCAATCTGCTAAGTGGACTCCGGTCGCTTTCTGTCCTCCTTAGAAACGGCCCCGTTTGCGATGCTAATTCTTTTATCTGATGTTGGTTTTGTGCCATCGTGAAACTGACTGTCCTTGGACTGGCTTCTGCACAAAATGCCCGCGACGCGTCTATATTTCGCTTGTTTCGTTCTGATAGCTTCTGTTGTCCACCCAAAATCCACGCTAAATGCTTTGAGCGCCTCTCCGAATAGTCCGCTGTTCCTCACTGCCGAGCCCAGGGGAGTCGCGTACTTCAAACGACATCCGCACAAAACGAAACTGAGCACGTCTGCGCGGCACCGTCACCTTCTCATAACGTTCTATATAACGCCACAACCGGGGAGGGTGCGGAATGTTTTCAATACAGCAGAACCACATTCAGAGCGCAAATATACGTATTGTGGCAGATGCTTGAGTCGTTTAAATAACGGAAAGGACAGCTCTTTTAAAATGGAAGTTACTGTCTTTATTAACATCCGTTATTTGTTTAGTACATGCAGCAGGACAGACAGGGAAGCCAACAGTTTACATGACACTCATGGTTACACGCCTACAAAACGCACACATTCCATGGCAAACATGGAATACAGTCACAATATTTACCACCAACAAGAATAGGCGAAAACACATTTATTTCGCTATGCCGTGCGGTGCAAAGCCTGTCGGTAACCGCAGAATTAATCCTCTTTATTTACTACAAAAACTCAACAATATCGAAACTCAAACAATGAAATAATCTTTATTTATACAGCACATTTAAAAACAGCATTTGTCAACCAAGTGCTGCACAAAAAAAATGAATTAAGGTAAGAAAAATATTTAAACAATTTAAAATAGAGGGTAAGTACTGTACTGAGATGAACTGATATTTAATGAGAACAGTGGACTGCCATCCTGTCCGGGGTGTCCCCAGCCTTGCTTCTATGCTTCCTAGGATAGACTAGAATTTATCTGTGCGGTTGGATGGATTAATGGATGGATGGGTGAAGATACCAAGGTGCAGTATCAAGCTAATGAAATGTAACACGGACCTGGTAAAGACATATTTATGCTTGTCTGAACATCCCTCAGTAGCTGATCATTTAAATTCCACTTACTGGAGTAATTCTCCCTGATACTGTAATTGTCTTACATTTCTTATATCAAGAAACAAATCATGCTAGGCCAAGGGAAACCTTCCCTGTAGGTCTTGATCCCTGGAAATAGCCCAGAAAGGGCAGGAAGTTGAAAGGGTTAAGAGACCCTTAGAACTTTGGGGCATGTAAATAATCGGTATGTTGCCGCTGTGGCATGCATGTATGCTACATTTAATGTTAACATAGCTCTCGCATGCCCGGTTTCAGGCTACATTTACAACGTGATCAGTGTTGCTTTGTGTGGCATTTTCCACAGTCCTTTTATCACGGCCGAAACACAAGGCCTCTTTTGTTCCCCTTTTGTTATGTTGGTGCTGATACATGGAGAGAGGGAGCGAGGGCTGTCCGGCCTTTCCAAATGTGCCTCGCTGGATGATATAAAGCCCCCCCCAACACAGAAAGCTGCCTATGTCTCTGCTAGGGGAGCCCCCGGTCGGCTCATCTATGGCAGGAAGGATGTCGTTATTAGAATAAAAGAGCACTTGGTGACCATCATCAGACCATTTCCTCATCCTCAAGGAATAAACTATGGAAAAATACCCAACAGGCGTATTACATCAGGATAAAAAAGTAAACAGAGCAGAATAATTTCAATAGAACACCTTAAAACAAAGGCCCATTACCTGAAGCTCTGATCTTTTTAGGTTCTAGGTTTCTATTTAGTTTCTATTTTAGGTTCTAGGTTATTATTATAGGTTTTAGGTTTCCGTTTTAGCTTGCATCAATAAAAAATCTAGCCCCCTAAATTGATAAATTACTATGTCGCCTTGGGTCGAAACACCAGATACGCAGTTTTACGCAGGAACAGTCTGTAGCAAAGCAGCACCCATCTTAGAAAGGCAAACGAGCCAATTATTCTTCATTCTTGAGCTGTGAGGAGTTCAGCATTTTCTTGATTGAGTGTTGCAAGTTCAAAATAGTGCTGATTACCAGTGCTGAGGTATCTGGGATTCTGCATATTATAAGCCACACTTCAGAACAAACAGGCCCATCACCACCGTGCTTAAAAAAACGGAAAGGGAAAGATTTAAGGCATATGCCAGTAGCAAGTTAAATGCACCCCAAGGGTTCAATGAACAGATAGAATGTAGGTGATCTAGGGGGGAGGGGGAGAAGGAGTGAGGCAGAGCAGATACAGATGAAAGTGAATATTGGCGGGTCTCTGGATTGCACTGCGAGTCCCTAAACTAGATCATCACAAGGAGGGAGCAGAGATCGCAGCAGATGGTCGGCCAGATTGTGTTTCAAGAAAATAAACATTCCAAGATCACTAGCTATTACACCACATTCCTCAGATTTAATCTCGTACACAAGGGGCCGCTTAAAAATGAAGCGAAACTCAAAATGCAGGCTTCTCTCGTCCATCTTTTCTGTAGGCCTCCTTTTGTTTTGATCGTTGCCCCTAAACAATGACATCAATGCGGCGCCGAGCCCCTGATTACGGGTCCCGCTGTTCGGGACGGGTGGCGCTACACTCCCCAAAGGCATCTAAACGCGCTTCAGGAACTGGAGGATCAAGGGGCCGCATTCCGTTAATTTGTCCCCCGGGAAAATAAGGCCTTGGCTCAAGTGATTTATTATACGTTTGTTGTGTAATCCTGAAAGGAAAGTGAAGCCCCACCTCCCGCTCTTGCTATCCAACTGCCCTGATATCAGCTCGTCCAAACGGACATATGCGGAACATGCTGTAATGTAAAGGCTGACGTCATGAACCTGAATTTGGACCTATCACTGTGCAGTTGGACTGCTTTGATCACGAGCTAAATGAATGGGTGCATGCAGGTGATTGATTACATAAAAAATTAGCGTGCATAGATTTACCGGTTATCAGTAAAGTGCTTAGTATGGCATAATCTATGTACTAACCATCTTGCCAGAATTGTTTAAAATCTGAATAATAGCTACTGTGTAAATCTGGTTCCTGGCAGATTTGAACAGCAGAAGCTGTTACACGTATAACTGAACCCCGGCAATCGCTGCTGTGCAAATCTTAGGCAGTCAAAGAAATTGTTTATATGATCTTCGGTGTTGGTGAAAATCTAAGATATTGTGTCTTTCGAAATGTATCAGCTTAGCCATTTCAAAACCTCTCCTAAAGTCACACCAGCGTTTGCAGGCACTCTCCAATACATCGATATACATATTTTAGATTTTTTTTACTTTACCCCTTTCACACCTTGCTGACTAATCAATTCCTCATCAAGTTATTCAACAAATTAAATAAATTAATTAAGTGAGTTGGTGGTCAAACTTAACAAATATGTGGAATGGCTGAGGTGCCTCTGAGGAGAGGTTTGGGAACCAAACTGGTATTTTTTCTAGCAAGATATCTTTTTGGAGAACGTAAGAAGTTTTTGATAGTTTTTGTTCTCTTACTGTACATATTATAATGTTAAATTGTCTTTCTCTCTGTGCAAATATACACTTACTATCCTGATAAACAGCTTGACTGCCAGGACACAGCACTGTAGTGTGTGAGATTTTATATAGCGAGTTATAGGATCCGTTCAACCATCTCACCGGAGGTGAGGTGAGGAATAGGAGTCAGCAGTTCTAACCCTGGTGCCACCATGCCAGCCCTGCTTATGGTTTTCGCCACCTAAACTTTCTCCCAGATTGCAGTCAGGTTAGTCTCCTTCCTGTCCCATTACCTGAAACTTTGCAAGAGAAACCTACCAGCCAATTGCATCTCAACTGAACTTAAGCTGTCCATAGCACATGGTACCCAAATGTCCTGACTAAAATTTCCCGTTGTGGCCCTTTTAGATCTGGCCTCTTAATCATCCTCTATATCTAACTGGTGAATTCTCCCCTGCCCCTTCACCGCCTTGGCTACTGTGTGGCGAGTGTACTGGTGCAGAATGGCTGCCGTTGCACCATCCAGGTGGAGGCTACACGGTGGTGGTGACTCCCCACTGGTTCTGTAAAACGCATTGGGTGTTATGAAAAGTGCTGTATAAATGCAACGTTCGTTTATCCATTAAATAAACACCTGTTCAATGAGTATGTGCTTTTGTTTTCTCTCACAATTACGCGTCTGATATCAATTTTAAAATTTCCATGAAGTGCTTGTTGAATGAAAAATCTCCATATTAATATATACAGTTTTGCCAAATAGATGGTTTTTGTGTTAACTGTGAGCTTTATGTATTCAACTACAATACCCATTTTAAGACTGCAAGGGGTGTCTTCAGAAAACATAATACGTTGCATTTCACAGTCAAATAAATTTTTATTGCTTCTCACCTTCACAGATGTTCCCTGTGCCCTCAAAGCATGTAAATTACTTTAAGTATTACTGTAGTCATTATAATTGAAGTGAACATCAATCACAGCAACAATGGAGTAATATTCTAAGATTGGACATCCATCTACAGTGCCGCCACTGGTGGGTATCATTTGCATAATAACCTTGTTTTGGTACAGGTTCAGTCTGGGAAAGCAAGAAATTAAATTAGTTCAGTGCTTTATCCATTTTGCCTGCTGCCCTTAAAGGCTGCTGGTGTCCTATTGTACATGGGAGCATTTTGAATATAATCTTTGACATTTGATCACATATGGTTCCCCTGGGTTGCACAGTTTAAGAATTTAAAATTTGCCCAAAATGAACGGTTTTCTATTATTACCATTTACAGCTCCAGGTCGTGGTGAGAATCTGGAATCTCTTGCTGGGTTCTATAACTTTTTTTTTCCCCCAGTAAAATGTGCTGAATATGGTATCCAGTGCAGGTTGGCTGGGTTCCGTCATCGAGTCAGGAGCTCCATGCGCGTGTCAAAACATTCCCAGATGTTCCGGGCCCCCTTTTCCTGTGCTTTTGTCTCCATTAAGCATGAGCTGTACTTCAGTTGCTCATAATTAGTGTGATTCTCTGCTGCAGAAGGCAGCCGAGGGCTGTTGGAACACATGCGATGCTGTTACCGTAAAAGAAATGGTCTGGCGTTTGGGAGTAGGTGGAGTCATAGATGGCTCCAGCAGACAGACAGTACCAGAATGGAGTTTTGGTAAACACAATTCACTGGGCAACTAGTTAGTGAATGCATAGGAACTGCGTACTCTGTGCATTATCTCAACAAATCACCTCATTGAATCTGCTGAACTGAATGCAATCAGAGATGTGCTTGTCTCAACAAAGGTAACAAACAACACAAGCCCAGTTAATAGTACTCTTGCCCTTGCCCCACGATGCTCTTTAAATCAAACAATTAAGCCGGAGTCATAAAGACAAATTGCACTCTATTTTATGCTTCTGTGCACGCTCAGCAGTTATCCAGCAGAAATTAATATGGCATGAAACGTTTATTAAGTGGGATGTGTAGCTACATGTTAAAAAAAATGCCTTGTTTATTGGTAATGGAATACATGATAAACCGGAGGTCTGTTCTAGACAGAGACGTTAGATGTAATGCAGTAACAGACCTAGCAGTCATGTGTTTGACTCGTGCTGGGATTCTTCTGGAATTCTGCCGAGAAGCCTCCCTTTGTAGCTCGTACTCCCACGCTTCAGTGGGACACCTTCGGAGAGCATCCTCGGGATTCCCGTAAACAAGCAGTTTTCCAAATGTGCATGATCCTTGGCCTAGCTGAGGCAAGATTGTGAATTCGGTGTGCATCAGCGAGCCTGACTTTCATCTCCACAAGGCGGCGGAGGGCCGCCACTGCGCCCTGCAACGCCGGAGAACTCGCGCAGCTTAAAAACCGCGAGGACCGTGTTCTTCAGAAGGGGTGTCCTTTGAATGTTCCTTTTCTAACCTTTTGATCTAAATCTTCTTAACTTTGAACGAAGTGCTTTAGCCTTTTGAAGATTCGGCCTTTCAAGTCGGCATTCATCTCGAGACGCAAAGCCTCTTGGAAAATAAATAATTTGATCCTGTACGGTTGAAAAGATCAGTGTTGAGGCACAATCTGTTGGGCATCAGCCTATTCAACAAACAGACAACTTGCTATAAACAGGATGGAGTGGTGGAGAGCGGGTGGAGCTGACAGCCGCTGTCGGTACACTAGCACTAATGAGAAGAGAAATTGTTGGTCTGGAGCCACGTTACCATTCCAGGATCTTACTCTTTCTTCTTAGGTTCGCATTGAGGTTCTTGTGTTACAATCTTAATGGAGACGTCAACATAGTGAGCATAGCACAAGACAGCTGACAATTCCCCCTAAATCCCCTGACAAGACAAATGGCCATCATGCCTTTCTGATTTTCAGTGCTCAGCAGATAGATTCCGCTTACACATCCTACCACATATAAAACCTTTCGATTTGTGTTTTTGTGTGTATCTGTCAGTATCCTTACTGTGCCGTGAGCGGTACCCTGTCTGCCTAATACTAATCGCAGCCCTTGGTCATTCTTCTGGAGTTGGCCAGAAAAGTAGCCAAAACTTCTGCATGGCTGACGTTAATATTTTATAATAATTAATATTAATATATCCACACGCATAGAGCCGGGGCAGAAATCAAACCCAGGTCCCTAGAGTGCCTGCAAAATTATAATCTCCTGGTTATCCTGTTAAGCACTTACAGTACACACAGTCATGCACTGTTTTCTATGTTATGCATTCATTACTGATCAATATGATTGAAAAATAAATACTCAGCATTGATTGAAAATTACGTACTGTGATGATTATTGTTGGATTTTTCTTCTACACCCTGGATTTACAGTCTTAAATCAGATATGTGTTTCTTAAATCAGGATACGCTTTGTGTGGCCAGTACAAATCAATGGTATCAAGGTTTGAAGGGTTAGATCCATCAGCTTTCAGATTCTATGGTCACTGGGTCTAGTTATGTTAGTAGATAAATGCTATTTCTGTGCAGGCTTTCCTTCTGGGTGGGGCTCTCATGTGCCATGGAGAAATGGAGTAAGTACTCTTCATCCTGGCATGTGGGACAAAGGACATTTCTTAGCCTTGTCATTCACCTGGCGTGAGCAACTGTCAGATATGGCAGGTTAAACGGTGTCTGGAAAGGTTCGACATCTACCAGGAGGCTGTTGGCTTGTTGTCTTTTAACCATTTCTCATCCCCTCCACGTTTTGGCCACATTTAAGGGGGTCAGACGGAAGCGCTGTAGAAGAGCGATGCCAAGCGAGCTTAATGTGGGACGTGGCCCCGGCAACATCAGACCTTGGTGCTGGCATTGTCTCCGTTGGATTGTGGAGCCAGTCGGTTTGCTAAGCCACCGGTCTCCTGGCAACAAGCGGGCAGAGTAGGAAGAATGGGCAAAGAGGGCAGATGGGTGTTTCACAGCTAACCCAACGTTCTTCAGATATGTTTCTCTCTGCCTGTCCCCGCACTCCTGCTTGGATTCATGATGACTTATTTTAAAAGATTCGGTCCCGCTTAATTTGCATGTATGCCAGCAGGCTTTAATGTATTTAAAACTTGGAAGACGTTCAAAGGAAAAGCATAATTCCTCTGAAATAGGCCTTTTGAAGGCTTTATCTTGCTCTTTCTCTCTTAGCTAATCTCAGAGCCTCACAGCATGCCAAAGCAATTTTTCTAATGCCAATTAAGCTTGACATTAGCATAACACAGCTTTTAAAGTTTTTTTTTTTGTAAAGAATAACATTAAATGGACATTTATTTATACTCTAACAAACGTATCTTGACTTTTCTCATTGACACCTGACGTATAATGAAGCAGTTCTTTCCAAACTGAAAAAGACACTAACGGACAAAGGCGTCGCCTTAATTAAAAATAATCCACAGGTTTTTAAAATAAGGAGTATCCTAACTAGCAGGATACGATCCAACACAATACAATTCATTATTCTCTTAGATAAAGCTGAGTTTATTTCTGGCAGTTTCTGTCATTCCAAAGAGTAAGTAACACACCATTGTCTACTGAAATAAATGTATTACATTCAAAGCTTTGCTTAAAATGCAGGCTCCCGAGTCTCCCATATATGTAGGCCTGTTTTCTTTAATATAATATAATATAATATAATATAATATAATATAATATAATATAATATAATATAATATAATATAATATAATATAATATAATATAATATAATATAATATAATAAGGACACTTGTAATAATAATTACAATATAATATAATTCATTAATATAATATAAATTGTCCATTGGTGTGAATGTGTGTGTTGTGCGCCCTGTGATAGGTTGGCACCCCACCCTGGGTTATTCTCTGCCTTGCACCTGTATCCTCCAGGATAGGCTCGAGACCCCCCAGTGACCCTTAATAGGACAAGCATGTATAGAAGATGGATGGATGACTAAGTGAGTAGAAGGGGGAGGATGGATGGATGGATAGATGGATGAATTGATGGAGGTTTAATATAAGAGCAGTGGTTCGCACGGTTGTCTCCCACCTCTGCGACCTGTGTTTGAATCTCTGTGATGACTCTGTGTGTGGAGTTTGCATGATCTCCCTGTGTCGTTATTGGGTCTCCTTTGGGTACCCTGCTTTCACACAGTCCCCAAAAACAGGCTAAGGCTGATAGATGTTACCAAATTGCCCATAGGTGTGCTTGGGTGAGTAAATGGTGCGTGTGAATGTGCTCTCTGATGGGTTGGTACTCCATCCCGAGGTTTTCCCTGCCTTCTGGGATAGGCTCTGGGATATATATATATAACCCTTTAGTGAAGCTCATGACCTTAGTGTGTTCGGTACAGTACCCAGAAAATGTCTAATGTGATGTAAATAATGAAGGGAGACCCTAAAATCAGGACCAAGCCGGGCTCGCCTCGCTCCATAGCGGAGTGACATTAAACCACCAGTGGTGAATGTTAAAAGCTGTTGAGTTCAGAGCAAATTTGTTACTGATTTTGTTACATGTTTGTCTGGATGTTGGCAGCGTTCCTCCTCTGTTTGGTAGAGCCAGCGACATTCCTCTGGAATGTGGTCTGCTGGAGGAGGCTCTGTGGGAGCAGGCTGTGCTTCAGCCAGAACGTCCCAGTTCCTGTGTCAGACTGTCACATAAAGAGCTCATTAAGTCCAACAGTGCTGAACTTCACATTTAAATGTTGACTAATGGGTTCACTGAACAAGACTTTCTTTCACCATAATCAAGTCAGAAAGGTTTTCTTCACACGTGAGTAAACTTTTATTTACCCTCAGAACGGAAACATTCTTTGATGAAGATGGGTACTCCGTAAAAAGCCTTCATCGCTTTAGTCCCTCATCTTCTTCGTGACTTTCTATACGTGATCTTCAACTTGGAAAGGATCTTTGAGAATGACTGTGCTAGTGCCACAGATGGAGGTCCTTACTGGTATATAAAGCAAAAATGGACCTGACTTGGGTACAGATTCTATACGACGTTACCAGTAGATCTCAGGTTCTTAGTCGAGTACAATACACTACAGGTGAATGGGAACAGTAATAATGTTAAGCTGTTAGCAGTAAGCTCCTCCAGTCATCAGCATTACACAGCATTTTTAGCCCTGGTAGCTTATGGGGGCTCCGGAAGGTTGGGGTCTTAGCAGGAAAGTCTGGTCCTCAGTGACAAATTTCCTATGAACTCTTGCTTGGAAGATGCATGGAAAGCAGCTGTGGATCAAAGCTGACTAAGAAGGTCAGAATCACACTTGACCATCTGAGAAAACCCATATTTTAAAAAGCGGGGTTGGGGGGTTCTGATCTGTAACACGGAGGGCAGATTAGCATTTTTCAGAGTTGCAGAGAGATCAAAGGGATGTTAGGGGTGTTTTTAACCATTCTGATGGTGCAGCATCACTGTGCTCATTTTGCATATGATTCTTTTGCTGTAAACATATATTAACTCTTGAAAACTCTAATTTGGTAACAGATCTGATGCCATATTTGTCTGGTTTTCAGATATCCAGAGTAATCATAAGGGCCTAAATTAAAGAGTTCTGTATTGTATTCAGTGGACAGATGATACAGTGAGTTCATTTTTGATTCTTTCACTACTTTTACCTAATGGATGCTTGTAAAATCACGTATATGGCTTATGTATGAAGATTATTGATAACATGAGATTTTGACTAGTACTCGTAGCTGCACAGTGGTGGCATGCTGGAAGGGTTTGTTCCAACATACCAGGCCACAGAGAACTAGACATTAAGCTAGTCAGGGTGCTGACTAACCACTCACCTAGTGCCCACTAAATGCCTGCCTAAATTGCCAGGTGTAAGTGGTAAGAACATGGGCCTCTACCACAAAGCGAGCTGGGTATACAGCCTGATGGGTGACTTTTGGACAGTTTTGTTCGCTACCTCCAAGCAGGCCTCCAGGAGAACCCCTCCATTTGATCAGCAGAATGAAAAGGAAGATGACAAATGACAACTAGGTTAATCAAATTTTGCTTAGGGCTCCAATAGAGGTTCAGCTGGCCCTGCCTCAGAGGCATGCAATAAGTGCTGGAGGCACGACAACTGGCTGGGGCTCAAAGATGAGAAATATGAAACTGATCGTGGAGCAAGAAGACCCATAATATCCATGGTCCTCTGACTGTCAGTAATATGTAAGCTTAGCGTCTTGCTCTTCTTCAGTGTTTCATTGTTATAGTTATGTGGTTCCTTAATCATCTCTGGGGGCCTTGCCCCCAATGTCTCAGGGCTTTTAGAGTCAATGTCCTAGGGCCCTCACCCCCAATGTCTCGGGGCCCTTAGATGCAATGTCCTAGGGCCCTTTCTGCAATGCCCTCCCCTTCCTTGTGATGTCCCAGGTGCCTTGCCTGCAGTGTTCCTCACAAGGGAAGGAAGAGGGGTATGTAGTCTGGTCTCCAGCCTTCTGCTGGCCTCCCAGCTGCCCCAAGGAGCTCCATTCTTCCCCACGCTGCTGGGTGCCAGAGCTACTCCCAGCATGTGCTTCTGGGTGACCTCCAACACCCTACGGCTGATTCATTGTCTCAGCATGGTGCTGAAGTCTCCGGCAATGTGTGGTCCTGGGTCACAGAGGCTATGAGTGTTGACCTTGTCTCTACCCCCCTCACCAAGGAATAACAAAGCTATCCCTTACAAACACTCTTCATCACCTTTGTCAGTTTTTCCAGCTGCAGTAGAAAGCTCTTCTGGGCTTGCTATGCCCCCTGTCAGTGTTTTACGGTGTTTACAAGCAGCACCTGAAAGAGGAGATGTATCTTTCTTCTGAGGGTTAGGTCTTTTTTTCTGTGATTTTGGTGTGTTCATGGACTGTTTCAGGGGCTATAGGGTCAGCAAACAGTCCTGCAAGAAACCAAACAGTAAAAAAAAGGCTAGCGAGGTGTTGGCTTTATTTGCCCTCAAGCCCAAGAACAGATGTCTTTTATGGGCTCAAATTCTCTGTCAGAGGCTCCAGCTGGACTGGGTTAGGTTAGGCTTTGGGGTCCCCCTGTTTTTAACAAAGCACTGTACTGGATGGTGTACAGAAACATGATTTTTAAGAGGATTGGATTGTCAAAGAGTGGTTCTTCACACATGGACTGGCCACCACAGAGTCTTAACCTTAAGACCATTGAAAGTCTTTGGGATGTGCTGAAGAAGGCTTTATGCGATGGTTCAACTCACCTATCATCGATACAAGAACGTGACAACAAAGAAATGCAAATCTGGATGAAAAAAAATGTTGAGGCGTTGCATAATCCCGTGGAAACAATGTATTGGCGAATGTGTATTATAATCAAAGCTAAAGGTGGTCTAACGAAATATTAAAGTGTGACTTTTTTTTGGTCAGGCATTGTGTTTGTACCTGATATAATAATTACAGTTTCATTATCTGTGATAAATAATTAACTCAAATGTTTCATCGCCTGGCATGTGTCATATGATCGTTTTTCCGTTGCAACCACTCTGCCATTTAACAGCACCAAGCATTCAAGGAAATGTTAGGTTTACGAAGCAGTAAGGTGTTGCGGCGGACCTTCTCTTTTGATGAAATATCACAATTGGCACAGGTGACGATTTTTTTTTCTCCATAAAACAAGTTTTTTTAGTGGAATCTGGAAATCTGCCTCAAAAGGAATTAGATTAATGTATTTTTTTGGGTGGAATTTGCCTTTAAAGCCCAGCTTGGCCTCATTTCAGCCTGGACCTTCATATCTCTGTGGTAGCCCGCATTTGAAGCCCGCTGGTCCAGCTGTTTAAAGCTGCATCTGTCACGGGTGGTAAGATGACAGTCGTAATTGATGTTTACTCAAGTCCTGGCCTTTCATGTCGACGTCCTGCACGCGGTGAAACAGTCAGCGCTGAGCCGGGTGACCGCGGTTTGCTACACCCATAAGCACCTAATGAGGAGAAATAAATTCAAATTTGAAATAGCAGGAGCCAAAAAGTAACTAGGATTAACATACTAAGTTTGAGGTCATTACCTTGTCTTCCAGAAAGTATTACTGTATTTTGGTGAAACTTGGAATACAATAAACAACATAGAGTGATGAGGAAATGCGAACTACAATGAGCTCTGTGGATATTAATACTATTTTTTGGGTGGGTTGAGTTACTCCTATAGGACCAAAAGAATCTGTGTGTGTGTGTGTGTGTGTGTGTGTGGGTGTGTGTGTGTGTTTGTGTTTTATTGACTCAATCTTATATTGGAGCCACAAGGGATCATGTGACCATGGCAGTCTCTCTTCCAGTCCCCTGCCCAGACACAGTCTATGGTCACTCGACCATAGTGATTTTATGTAGGTCCCCATTTCACGGGGGTTTACTGTATGCATTTCTAAATTTATTTGTGGCATTTTGGGTTGCTGAGTTGCTCTGCAGCTTAGGACTCGTAAGGCGATTGGTCCAAATCCTGTGTTCAGCAGAGCAATTTTATCGTTGGGTCCTTGAGCGAGGCCCTTGTCCTCCAGGGTCTGAGTCTGCTTTCTCAAACATACATCGCTTTGGATAAGAGCACATGGAAAATAAAGAAATGTAAATAAGAATTTACATAAGAATCTTCTTCAAGCCTGTGTTATATATTCATTGTCTTTCCTTCCTGAAACCTTTTTATTGCCAGATTTGGTTTTGGACTCCAAGGCTAAATGTTTCTTCTTGGCAGCCACAGAGTGTTTTAAAAGCATTCCTGAGATTATAGATAGTGAGAAATTAGTATGGAGCGAGGACAACATTGCCAATCTATTAAACTACGTAAACATTTATGGATTAGCACTCCTGCTGTGTAAATAACACAGCCAAATTAGCCCCTGTTACAGTCAAGTGGCTTTGTGCACAGTGGCAGCGCGGGTAAGTGAGGCACAGCAGCAATACCTTCTTCCTATTTGTCAGCATAAATCTGTCTCGAACGGGGAACCCTGTGTTTATACCTCAGTAACGGTCTCCTTGAGAGAAAAGCTGATCTGGCATGAAGTCAAGGATTCCAGATCAAAGGCAGGCATCTCACTGCAGCCTTGAGAGAGCCGTAGATCTCACTGAATTCGCGTTAGTGGTGTCTCTGCAAGACTATGAAACACCAGAGGTATGGACTTGGGCAGTAAGTAGTCTGATCATGCGTTAGCAACCTCCCTGCTAATGTCATAGCATTAACACTGAAATAGCCAGCTAGCTGAGAATGAAATGGCCCGAAGCAAAGAGGTCCTATGGTGTTTTGCTAAAGGTTCATGCAAAACTTCAAATCCAGGCTATATAAACCTGAGAATAATACAAATGGATATTTTTGTCAAGAGTGGTTGATAGTTACAAGTAGCAGGCAGTAAAGTGTAAGGGTTAGGATGACTTTATATATTTTCCATAAAAACTCAAACATTAGAAACATATATGTACATTTTAACTTGTGGCATCTTTATCGTGGAGCTCTTAAATTCTTACAGATGTGTCTCATTTTGGACGTTAGAGGCACTAGTGCTGGGGGGGGAGTTACTTTAGAGTCCTGGCTAATCTGATGAGTGAAGTGAGTGTGGAAGTTTGCACTCAGGTGGTTCACATGGATGTGTCATTCAAAGGTAATGCTCAGAGGTGCCTCGAAGGTTATGGAGAGTAAGGATACTGTCTTCCAGTGTACCAGTGAACTGCTCCCTGTACGCCCCCCCACCCTCCCCCACCCAACCCCCTGAACCCACACAATAAGCCCAGTAGAGGCCCCGGGAAGCATTTTGTGTGAAATTCTTCAATTCTAATCAGCTGAGCTCTGAAACATTTTCCCAGGCAAAAGTGGCCAGAAGAATGCCTACCCTTCAGAGGGATGACATCATCAACTTGACAGGTCTCCACAAATGCACACCCCCACATCACCACCAACATCCCAACCACCCCCTCTGCTGTTGGTTCCAAGTCGCGACACAAAGAGACCCAATTCCATTCCTGCTGAGACAAGGCCGCCACTCAGACAAGCTCCACACAACATAATGCTTCATTAGGTGTAAGAATTGATCTATTGTATGAGCGTTTCGATTTTCCTGATGCTCTGCTGCGGACTCTGAATAAAGGCTTCAGTTCTGGTGGGATATCTTCCAACGTTGCCCCCCCCCCCCTGTTGTATTGTGGCATTTCTTGGAACAGGCAATTTTTTGTGGTTCTGCATCTGATCTTCATAAATGGGATGTATATGCATTTTACAAAACTGCTCATCCAGTTTCTCAGTCAGCCTGGAGTGCATCTCAGGAAGCACAGGGCATGATGCAGGAAGGCCTTGCACGGGATCGCCGCTTCATGTCGAGTCATGTTTTTATTTCGCTTCAGAATGCAATGGTTGGACTTATTCAGTGCTTGATTCTATCTTTAATATACCTACATTTTTCCTTGTTTCCGATGGCAGTTTACATGCAAAGATACACAAGTAACTGGGAATTTAATATATGCATTTGACTTGCACATTATGTCATAATTGTTCATTGCATGTGATGTATTATATGAACGAACGTTACATTTATATAGCACTTTACAGAACCAATGGGGAGCCACTTGAACTGCCACCACTACGTAGCTGGATGATGTGACGACAGACATTTGGTACCAGTACACTCACCATACAGTAGCTAAGGTGGTGGTGGGGCTAGAGAGAATGCACCGGAAAGGGGATGCTCAGGAGGCCAGATTTGATAGGGCCACACTGGCAATTTTAGCCAGGACATCAGAGTACCACCCCTACTCTTTCACAGGATGCCCAGGGGTCTTTAATGACGTCAGAGAGCCTCAGTTTTACGTCCCATCCAAAGGATGGCACCATTGTTATTTATCACTGCACTGCGATTCATACAAACCACAAGGATGGGCTCCCTGCTTTGGCCACACCTACATCTTCCAGCCAATTCCAGCAGGCCCAGACCTACTTGGCTTCAGGTGGATTGCCTAGTCTGAGCTGCAGGTGCTATGGCTGCTGTAAGAATGTGTGCTGTACGTAGTCTGCCTGTATCAGTTTTGCTCTAATTCAGTTTGCACAGACTGCTGTATTATCACATACATCGCATTTCTTCCTCTCTGTTGTGTGTCTTGTATTTATTTCATATCTAAGTTATGCCCTAATTATTAGTTAGTCCATTGTCTTGGTGTCTACAAAAGTATCGAGCTCTGTCAGCAAAACATTCCACCAGTCCTGTTCATGTGACAATAAAAATTCTGACTGAGAATAACACACATATGGTACTAGTTTTGCTAGCATTTGTGCCCCAACTGACTCGTCGCAAATATGAAAGTGTTTACTTTGCAAATTCTGACTGCAAACCTGGTCTCTGACTACACATATCTACACGGAGTATTACTGTTTTCCTTCACTGTGGCTGATTCCTAATGACAGGAAAGAGGAAATGCAGGAATTATACATATACAAACAAGCGAAGGGCCCCACCACTCGCGACTCCCTCCTGGGATGACACAGGCAGGAGCAAAGGTTGTACGTGGGGGTGGTAAATGCTCTGAATTGGCTTTGGTTTGTCCCATGGAGATGAAGTATGGGTGGTCTGCTCTGGGATGGTTGAAGCTGAAGACCTGATTTTCATTAGTGATGACTTCATTGCAGGATGTTGGATGCTGAATGCTAATTCCTGATTATGGCACAATAGCAGTTTTTTCTATTCTATGCTTCAGACATCCTGTATTGCTTTCAGAGTTGGATAATTCAGGTCCAGGGAGTAAAAGTCCAGACAGCTGGATACTCTCCTGGTTGGTTGAAACAAAATCTTGATCTGGACTTTTACTCTTTGGACCTGAATTACCCAACTCTGATTGCTATATCATGTTATCATAGTTACAGGTACGTTATGTTATAATCCTGAATCACGCAGATGACAATCAAAATAGAGGGATTGACCACAAACGAAAAGAGTCAATTGTGGTCTTTGGAGTCAGTTTTCATCCTTCTTTGGTAGCATGTTTATCCATGCTTGAGGTGAACTGTCCCAACGCAATACTCATACCGAAACCTTACAGGTGATGTGCAGACAACGATGTCACGACCATAAGGAGGGAACTGTTAGACTGTAACTCCAGCGTCATCCCTTGTCTGCTACCTTGAGTCCAGCTTTCCATTGTCCATGGTGAACCCGAATGGATCCTGCATTTCTGCTCTGCTTCGTCATGGTGCCGTGGAATCGCTTCAAAATACCTGAATCACATTTGTACAACGTGCTGAAAGTGTGACAAAATATACAGTTTATTATACATACATAATATTATTTTAATATACAGTTTATTAGCTGACAAATCTGCCTTTAAAGCATTTTAAAAAAGTTTGCTTTAACTGGGCTTTTAGTTTTATAGTCATGATAAATTCATTTTTAGCACATTTTTTATTTTAACACTATTAAAACATACCTGCTTTAGTATTTAAGATATGTGTAATTCAATAAAAATTATTTAATGACTTAATTAAATATAAATGTATTTAATAAAAGGTATGCAAATGCATTTAAAAAATCATTTTTAAAACACTGATCTTTAAGTCATTTGCTTTTGTGAGCATACGTTTAACTACTTGATGGAACTGGGGAAGATTTCCTTGTAAAATAGTTAAAAATGAATAATGACTTTTACAGGTAATATGTCCCACCTGTGCAGCTGACATGACTGAGCCGTCATGTATCTCTGTAGTATTAGGATAATATATTTTAATACAGTCTGCAGGCGTTAGCTGTCACATGATCTTAAAGTCTGTACTTTTCTTCATTCCTTTTTACAGACACTTGTCCACCCAGGAATGCTTGGCACACAAAAACATACACACACCTGTACTGTCTTTGCATTCTGTCTGTTTTGTACTAAATGTACGTTCCTATATACTCTACCTTGCTGTTCTATGCACCAGAATTAATGTACTCCAATCTAATCTAATCTAATCTAATCTAATCTAATCTTGTGATACACGTGCCTGGGTTTCCTATGCTGAAGAGTACAGGCTGTATATGACAGGACAGGAAGTCAAATCAAATCAAATCAAATTGATTTTTATTGTCACATCACTATAATGTGTGAACTTCTGAGTAATTGTCTTGGGTCTAGAGTTCCCCATTAACAGTGCAATACACTAATTAAATCCAAACTGCACATAAAACAACTGTATGATTGCATAATAGTATGTACTATACGTGCACAAAAAATCAGTACGATATACAATACAATACAATACACACAGTACATAATGCAGTGCACCATGCAGTGTCCAAATGCGTTCTAATGGTGAAATGGAGAGTGGAAGTGGTGCACTGGGAGTGACTGATATTAGCTAGAGTTCAGCATCCTGGTCAACTGGTGGAGGAAACTGTCCCGGAGCCTGCTGGTCCAGCTTGTGATGCCGTGGTACCGTCCGCCTGACAGTAGCGGGGCGAGTAGAGCATGGGTGGGGTCACTGCTGATTTTCTGAAGTGAAGGCAGGCTCATTCCAGGCTGCTGCTCTGTCCATCCTCTTCTGCCCCTCTGACCTCCTGGAAAAGGGTCCTCTTCAGTCTTCAGGTTCTTCCTTACTGCTCACACTCCTTCCCCCTCTTTGGGGGTGCTGGGTTAGGAGCCTGTACCTGGCATTGGCAGGCTGCTGGTTTGAATCCTCGGGCTGGCAGAACGAGTTCGCCATTGAGCCTTTCAGGAAGGCCATTAACCTTAATCGTTCCAGGGACTGGTGAACCCTGCGCTTCTCAATCGTACATCACTTTAGTTAAAAGTATCAGATAAATAAATAAAATGTAAAAGTCTTTGTGCTCTCCCACACTGCTGTTTGTTAAATGTTACAATGTCATTTTCTGAGAGTCACACTATAATTGTGTCCTTATAAATTGAATCACACCTTGTATTAATGTAACCTAACTGTTCCTTAACAAATATACAATTATCTAAGATATTTATTTATCATTGTATTTTATTAGATAATAAATGTTTATAAATTAAATCACCTACTTGAAAAGATGAAAATGATTCTTCATTTTTGGATTTTAAAGAACGACCCAAGGCGTTTTTTTTTTTTTTTTTGTGAGATGATGTGTAAAGAAAAATGTGACAAGAATCAAAGGGTTTTCCGCAGAAGTCTCTGTCTTTTTTAGTTGGGTGGGGGGTTCTGCTCATTTGCTATTCACATTAGCATTCTATTGTACACGTATCTCCGTCAGTGCACAATATGGGGCCCAAAGGTTGAAACATCCCACTCCTGAGTGCAAGCAGGACCCCAGGTGGTAAAGTGCGTGTGTGTGTGAGGGGGGGCAGCTTCAGCTTCTGAATCTCTGATGATGCGCGGAAGGTTTACTGCACGGTCCCCTGGGGACACCCCCTCTCCCTGCCCCCCCCCACCCCCATCCAGCCTTTGAAGCTCTTGTCCTCATGGCTTCTCTTATCTCTGGAAAGGATTATTTTCCCTCCTCTTTCTTTCCTCTCTCCTCTTTCCTCCTCCCATATCTTCCTCCCTCGCTCCAGGTTGCAGTTTTTCACCCCTCCCTACCTGACTCCCCGATTCCACCCTCTCATTTTTGCTTCCTTGCCACCATCAACTCCCCCCCCCTCCTGTGTCCTCGGCCACCACTCCCTCCCACCTCTCCATCATTTCATTTCAGACACCCTTTGCGGCCCCTGCCAACACTGACCCTCTCCCCTGCCCCTTTCCTCCATCTCCCCCTCTTTCTCTCCCTCCAAGCACATGACGGGCCGGATAATTAATGAGCATCTTAAAACCTCTCTCTCTATTAGCTTTCCATTAGGGAACTGGGCAGGCCTGTCATTTTGGACAAAAACACACTGCTCCACCATTTTGATCCCCACATCAAAGTGCGATGCCTACTGTTTTCGGCTGAATACACTAATTGTGAGTTTCGTTCCGGGAGAAACTCCATCCTGAGTGGTTTAAAAACTGCTGGCAGCAGATGGGAATGAAAATGGGAATGAAAGCAAAATTAAGGGGGCATAAAGCTGTATCTGGACAACATGTTTGGTGCACTAGCGAAAGGAAAAAATATATATTTTGACCTCGAGGTCCCACGTTATCAGGATCTTTGATCACATCTTCCGTACGAATTTCACTTAAAGTGGGCAAATTTGGCAAAGTAAGTAATCAAGCTTAAAGCCCCGTTCCGGGCATTTTTTCAAAAAAGACCTTTATCAGATGAAAAGGAATTTTAAAGTGGGACAGAAGAGTTTTGTACTGTGGGACAATAACAGAATCAGCAATTTTTAATAAAAGCGAAACCATCAAGGGATTCTTCCCTGTCTAAGGTACCGCATACATTATGGTGTGACTGTGCTGTCCTTACAGGCTGCACATGCCTTTTGATCCTCCCATTATGATTAAAAAGGCAGAAACCACATTTTACTGGGCTGTATGTCTGAATTATCATCTGATAAAAACAAAAAAGTGAGCTGTAAGCCTTTTCCTTCAGATTACCAAATACATGACATTCTCTGAATGTGCAAACAGTTTGCATCGATGGTAACTGCTTGTAATTTTTATAGCTTGAATTTTATGACAAACATAAAAGCTGTCTGATGATTAATGGATTCTCTCTTTAGTTAATTTTTTGGCAAACCTAATATACATTTGTTGTATTAATTGACCCGATGTCATTTTTAACACTTGCCGATTCATTTAATTTTACTGTCCTTCTTGACAGTTGAGTTGCCAGTGATGACTGTTACCTGAGTTTGTGGGCGGAATGAGATTGTAGGAAGCTGCCTGGTTTAATCGGTCGGCTTATGTTGCTTTTCCGCGTTCGCCAAGAACTGAGCCGTACCTGAGCCGTACAGTAAAGAGACGCCTTTCCGTTGCAAATCATGACAGCCGTAGCTGCGCTGATATGGTTGTGTCACTACCATCTGATCGGTCAAAATGCAGGGCGATACAGCTTTTTAATTGTATTATTTGAAGGGAAAAAGGACATATTCATTATTAGTAGTATTGCACATCGTGATGTATTGATACATTCCCGAAAACTCTGGACTTGAACATTTCCAAACTCCTACTTAAAAAAGTACAGTAAAATAACTGAAAGCAATGGATTCAAAATGCAAATTTACACAAGCTAATGCTAATTTTCTTAGCATTTGATGCTAACATAAAACTGAGATTCATATACAGTCGTGCTAGCGGAAATTAGCACATAGTAAATCACGATGTACAGTATAAACAGTAAATAAGCATCTCTTCGCTTTTCCGCCACTGCCACTCTCACCATTACTAAGGTGACCATTCTGTAGTGGAAAATCGAAGTGAGTCGGATCCGCGCCGTACCTATCGTCTCTTCACGGTCCAGGTCAGGTACAGCCTGATTCCTGTATGCCATTGGAAAAATGCCATTATATTTGAATGGTCAAGTTGCAGGATTTTGTTTCTATGGTAATTTTTTTGTCTGTTTGCTTTTGTGTGCATGTTTATGTTTCTTAGTAAATATTGTTTGGGTTATTCTTTAGTCCAATGTGACTTTTTAAACAGATTTACATGCTACTGCAATTGCAAGGTAGCTTAAAAAATGGTAACCGTTAGGTGACTGTTAGGGATGATCCCCAGGAACTGATTTCAGGGACTCCAACATCACCCATCCATTACCGTACCTACTGCACTACCTGCTCCCAAGTACCTCTTCAATGATAACTAAAGCAGCCATTGAGCTCCCCCCCCCCCCCCAAGCACAATCCTCCCCATTCCGGGTAAAGGGGGGGAAAAAAAAACCCATAATCCACCTCTGCGGAACCGCCATTGGACACGCCACATACTGTGCCGCCACAATGCGCCAGGGCGCAGATGACCCGGGGGAAATGGCAGCGAATTCTGCCCGGCGATCCACATCTGCCCTTTACAACGTCTTCCTCCTTTATCCGCTCAGAAAAGGCAACAGTCACATGTTTCTGCTTAAAACACCCGGCAGCTGCTCTTTCTGTCTTGTTTCAGACACCCTTGGAGGCCCCTGCCAACATTGTTCCAAGGACATAAACACAGGCGAGCTTCATGCCCACCCCCCCCGTAATCATTATGGAGGGGGGAGTGGTCCTCAGCTGAATGCCGTCTTTGTGAGTCTCTGGGGGCAAGGCTGCCTCTTTGTGTGCCTCAGAGTTTTCCCCCGTAGCTTGCCTCCTATGACAGATGTCTTGTAGGCCACTAGATAAACAGGTAAAACGGTCAGTTGGCGCGTTGCTCACAACTTGACATAACATCGTATGGCTCCTCGATGCGTAAATTCCAATTACTCGGTATAACGGTCGTTTTTTTTTTTTTTGCCCTTCCATAACACGGAGACGTCTTCTGGTCTGTCAACGCTGAAGAGTGACAGGAGAAGTACTTCCTTTGCGAATGCAGCCTCTCGTCAGCGATAAGGACACTTGGAGTCAGTGATTTTGGCTTTTTTTTGTCATTGGGAGAGGGAGGGATATTTCAAGCATGAGATCCTTTAAATGCAGCGAGGGCCTGCTGCAAATTTGTCTATCCGCTGACTTCTTCAAAGCACAGGAAGTGTGTCGAAAAGCCAGGCCACTTTTTTTTTTTTTTTACTTTTCCCAGCAATACGGGCAGACGGCAATAATAACAAACTCATCTGTGAGACTGTAGCTGGGAAGTTCAAAGGGGTGCCTGGTTTCTTCTGGTACGACATGTGATGATACGTTCAGGATGTGGAAACCACTGTTCAACCAGGAATGTGCTCGGAGGTCTGAGGCATGCGGATGCCTTTGTGCCTGAGTTCACTGGAGAACCCTCTGGCCTTCACGTTAAAGCTCTCAAAATACTGCCAACCAAACTATCCTGGAGTAAATCCACATTGTAGATTATGTAACGTTATTATAATATTATGTCATTTGTATGTCTCCATGCACTCCCTGCATCTCTAAATACCCACCCCTTTCTCCATCATTTATGTTTAATTGATTAATTGTTTTAGAGGCTTCATTTGAATATTGTATAGAGGCTTAACTCGGCCTGTTTAGGAACGCAGACCACGCAAGTGCCGCTTGGCCTGTGTATTCAGCCTACAGACTGCCATGGTCATTGCGCCTCCCATTCCACGTCCCAGGAGCTTTTAGTGTTCTGGCTTTCCAGTATGTTTCAGTCTGACAAAGTTCTCCAGGGACTCCTCTTTTGAAGTACTCCCTGTATTTTTATGACCAGCAGCAGCTCAACGCCGATTAGGGGTTTTCAGGGCGGCCATGGAAGGAGAGAGGGGGATGGGAGGAACTCTCCCACCACCCCACCTCCCCCATGTCCTTGCTCCCCTCCTGGGCTTAAATACCCAGAACAACCATGCCTACAGATAAACCATTAGCTGCACTTGAACCGAAGAGCTAGCGTTTGCATCTGAGCGTGCTCCTGGCAGAAGTGGTGCAGTCATGCCTAAATCTATGCCAGTGATTATATCTGCTGACACTGGGAGCGCTGGTTCTTACTAATGGGGCATTGCCGGTACCCATACGAGTGCTCAGAGAATACAAGCCTGCAGCTGCAGGTGGTCGAGAAGATCTTTGTCAGCAACCAGAGCCTAAACATTCAGTCTCGGGACATATTGTGCTTGTTGTTCGACGATGTCCCGTTTATCGGTAGAATCTTTCCCCCACATAATTCGTTGAAACTTTGAAACGTCATTCACTGTTATTATATGTGTGTTTATTTGTTGTGGATGTATATGACAATTAGAGAGATTTCTTAAAGTTCACAACGGAACATGTTACGTGCGCGCGACGTTCGAGGAAGAAAGTCGTGATTGCATCACGTGCAATCATGGGCGTCGTTTGGTCCCATCACTCGAGGCTATAGCCCCTATAGTATTTTAGCCCCGATGCCAATTATCCTCCTTCAAAAACAAAAAAGTCAAATCCCAGGTAAACTTGACTTAGCCCCTGATCTTTTCAATAGCTAGAAACTCCCCTACTTGCAACCCTTACCGTTAATGAAAAATGTTGTCCAAAATCAACGAAAGCATTTATTATGATGTTTTCTTAAACTTATTAAAGGTTATTAAGCTGATACATTAAAATTAAATAAATGTAATAATAAAAGTTAAATGTTTATTTTTTTGTGTCATTAATTACCACCGCCTATAAATAAACATGTTGGTCATATTTATTTTCCCATTTACGTTAAAAAGAAACCAGCTTAACATTAATTCGCTGCCTAGCCTACTGCCTCCTCGCACAGCCGCTCCGCTGGCTGCAGAAGGGGCGCGCTAACGCGCTAACGGCCCCTTTATATTCTCACAATCCGAGGACGTCATTCATGCGATGCTCAGGTCCGAAGCCGACCGCCTGCGAATGGACTAATCCGTCCGAGGTGTCAATCATGTCGGTGCCGCGGTTGAAGTGTGGGTTTTGGTAACCGCCTCTTTCTGCTGGGGAGCGAGAGGAGATCCGAGCAGGGAATACTTGCCTAAGACCAAAGACCGCAGGGTACCATCGTTTACGGTCCTTTCTGAGACTGCGTGCTCGCAGACTAATACTAACGGGTATCTGGATTACAAAATATAAAAATAACAAACAGCTAACAAATGCAGAAAAATGGGTAAACTTCATTCGAAACATGGTGAGTCTTACAATTAAACCATTATTTTATTATATCGTGAAGAACTAAGACAATGTTCCTGAATGCACTAATTCTTACGTATTTTGTTCTCCTTTATTTATAACACTGAACCCGAAAGCTGCCGTTTGTAAACCAAGGGAGAGCCCCGAAGGTGAGTACATGGAGGAAAAAAGTGCTGTTAAACGTGGTTCCCGTTACTTTGAAAACTATTTCCTTTGAAAAGATTGTCTTTGGAGTTACGTGTTTCTCAGCGAAACTGAGCGTCTATAGAGCAATTTAGCCGAAGTGCGAAAACACTGGAAGTCGTTGCGCTTTTAATTGGCTTCGTTAATGGGATGTTTCCTTTGTGTTCTTAGGTGACAGTTTCGTAGTTAATGCCTGTTTGGCCAGAAAAGGAATCGACGAATGGATGGTTAAACAGAAGTACTATTGCACCGGCTCGCCGCTGGAGCAACAGGATTGTGAGCAGAAAGCCAGCAGCGGAGCTGCACCGCGGGTAAGGCAGCGAGGCACGAGCGCTTACGGAGCAGCTCGCAGTGCGCGGCTTTCGGCGTCTTACATTCTAACTTCACTGTCCGCTCGGACTCGCCCGTTTTTGTGTGAAGTTGTACGCAAAATCTGAGACTCCCTATTTATGGGCTTAAGTGTTTTCTCACGCTGGGACAACGCCGGGCAGCACCGTAAATATTTAGTCGTAGTTTTGTAGTTTTAAGCTTTAAATACTGATTTAGAGATCGATATATTTTCCTTAAATGATTGGGCATATTGTTCCTGTCCTTAGAAAAGCAGAACACAGGCATTTAAGATTTTATTTCTTGGGGAGTAGCCTAAATTGAATTTTATTTTTCACGTTTTTCAATGAGAAAGTCTAATTGCTATATTTTAATTTTATATGACATAAGGGGTTTTATGGAATATTTGACTTGTGGTTTAGTGCGTTGATAACATTAACGATACGCAAGACGGTGGATTAATTAATCTAGGGCTTGGTTTCAAGATCGAAGCCGTGTTTTCCCCTTTTATTCAATGATTGGAAAAATAGAAAAACAAAAAAACAATAGCAATGACAAATATTAGACCAGTCAACTTGGCAGGTATCCTGTACCCCGGACTATCGAGAAGCACGCAAATGGAGAATTTATTTGACCATTTTTATTTTTTTAAGTAGGTTTTGTTGTCCTCAAACGAACTACTGAATAATAGTTTAAGACCATTCATGGTGTGTAGTCGGCAGCTCCTTGGAGTGGGGGGTGTATTTGACGTTCAGCAAAGACGAATGTTGGCGGACCGACCCCCCGCCCCCCCCCTTAATGGCGCGCTCACTTCAGTTGCTGCAAGTGAAGCGTTCATACGCGGCTTTAGTTTCTCGGCTGATGACTGAGACTTTGAAATGTACGCCATGAAAAGTTCTCGAAGTGGTTCGCTGTTTGTGAAAGATTTACTGGAAATGAGGTGAAGCAGATATTTGTGTTTTTCTTGAGAATGCTTAGGGGGGGCAAAATAAACCTGATAACGGAGGCTGGGTGGCAGATAGAAGTTGCTAGATACATACATTTGGTGAAAAATGTCTGTTTTTGAAAGATCATTAAAATCCCTTTTGCTCTGGAGAGGAGTCTCTTTACCCTGGTGATTCTGCAATCCGAGTTGTGTTTCAAAAGCATATGATTTTACTTGTGCTGGTAGACTTGTGATGCAATGGTTTGGATTTCCAAATAGTTGCTTTTGAGCTGCAACTTTATGTGCCATTTTACAGGTACAAAAGTACAAGTACATTGGAATTCTTGCTCTGTTCCCTCCGTCAGAATTTTGGCGCTCTGGCAGCCAGCCAGTGAATAGGATTGTGGGAATGAATGGCAAAAGCAAGGTGGTCTCTGTATCTGTTGCCCTGTGAAACTGCTGGAATAATGTTGTCTAGTAAAAGCCACCTTCAGGAACTGCTTTTGGGGGGGGAGGGGTCTTGGCAATGGCTTCCCGAAGAGCGTTTCAGGAGGACATTAGCTATCCAATCTCTGCAGATACCCCCCCCCCCCCCCACTTGAGTGACGGAAAGCTGAGATGTGCATCCAGCACTGGAGGTCCGAAGCAGACAGTAATGCACTTATATGGTTTTGTGTGCCTTTGAGATCTACCAAAATGTTGGAGCCATCTCAGTTGGCCCTTCTGATATATTAGATCCTAATCTGAATCGGTCTCATATTTCTATGCGTGTTTGCAGTGTATCATCCATATCTGTTCATGTAGAAATACCCGTCTGCTCTGGAATTACATTTGTAGAAGAACATCTTGTGCTCTGTGCTGTAAATATGCAATGTGGTCAGCATAGTGGGTAACGAGTTGGATTTCTGAATAAAGCTGCTATAAATGCCAAAGGTATGGTCGTTGAACCTTTTGAGAAGGGAAGTTGACTAGAAAGGCCCTGCGAAAATAAGCACTGTGTAAGCTATGCGGGTCGGTTTAGCCGGACGCCTGCTAAGTACTAGCGTTAATTACCGTGAAGTTTCGAGTGGCTTGGATTTCAGTAGTGGCTTTCATGACAGATGCTGCCACATGGCCGACAGGCGCATAAACGCCTTGATGAGTTTAATGTACAAAGACCAAGTGCTTCAGAAATGACTATTGCAGCATTTTCTTTTGCTTCCTGGAGTTGATCAAACAAACAAAAAAAAAACATCTGAGAACACGACGTTGTTCTGTGGTGAATAAATCCGCCTTTTGCTTATTTTTCCCCCAAACTGTTAACTGGAAACGCTGCTGAAAACTGTGGGCAATTTGGAACCTTGAGAGCCCTTGTTATGAATAATTGACTTTATGAATGTGATTCCTCTGTGATGTGGATGAATAAAATGAGATAAAAAGTTCCAAATATTTATTGGAACACAAGTTGGCTGCGTTTGTTTTTGTTTGAACAAAAGACTTGTTTGAACATAAGAAGCCTGAATGATTAATGCACTTCTCTTAGAAATGCCCTGGTGTTATAAGTGCCTGTGGTAGATTTGGGCTTGTTGCACCCATATGATGTATTAAGTACTTAGGGACACCTCTGTAAAGAAATGGGGCTGAAGGAACATCGTTGGGCTTAAAGATGTGCAGAACGAGGTGGACCAACAACGAGCCTGATGGTCTTTGAGATGAATGGCATTCCATGTCAGATTTGTGATTCAGAGCGAAGTGTAAATTTTGAACCTAGGCGGTGATTTATGTTCGCCATATGGGAACTTTGTTGGAGAAGTTGAGAGGGAGAGTGGAAAATGTTTCTTTGAAATCGAGTGCAATTTGTGCAAGCTTCTACTGGAATAATGGAGTTTTACCTTACGGATGGAGTGGGCATGTTCCATAACGTTTATCTACTTCTAGTTTGACACTGTTGGTGCTGTGTTTAACAGAAAGATGATCCTTTTCCCGATGTAATAACTGCGTTTCGATAGTTCATTATTTTTTGCCCGATTTCTGATGGTGGATTTTTGAAATTCTTTCTTGGATCTGTTTTGTGATGCTTACTAATGACAGTGACATACTGCAAGGAGATGCAGATATTGATTGTTTGACTGACATGTGTTGATTGTGGGCTCTCTGTTGGCAGTTCTCTTAAATTGAACCAAAGTCTTACCATTTCCCTCTGTTGCCCCCCTCCCTTTTCCCCCAGAAGGATTGGCCCACTTTACTATGTGTTGTGGTTCTCCAAACGGATTGGCTCGCGCAAGCTCATCCCAGCACAACAGTCCTGTCACATGTGCCCAAATCACAATTTACAAATTCCTTACGGTGTTGCTGGAATGCTTTGGCCTGATCTCAGTACTTTGTACAAGTTAGGCCTCAAACCTGCTTAAACACCTGGGAGACTTTCTCTGTTCATTTATTTATATTAGTTGTCACTTATTCATTAATTTTGAAAATTGTTTTCTTGTCCTGCATTGAAGTAGATCTTATCCTTAAGGCAAGGAATTGCTAATTAGCCACATCCATCTATCGAGACTTAATCTGACAGATCTTTTTAAGCTTTTCTTTGCACTACCCCACCCCGAACACCCCCCCTCCAAACTCCATCTGTTTCTTGCATTTAGCCTGTAGCCCTGCAAGTTGTCAGTGCAAGCCAGGCTGAATGGGAGCAGGTCGATGTGGTGAAATCTGAACTGCTTGCCTCTCTCGCTCTCTCTGAGGCCCACAGCAGCCTTGTTGGGGGTGGTGGTGGTTGGAGGGGGGCTTCTGGATGAGGTACCCCAGCGTCTCCTCTGTAAGGGTCAGCAGCACTGGGGAGTCACAGGTGGAGGCTGTACCGATCTGTTAGTACACCGCAGGAGTGAGAAACCAGTGACAGGCTCTTTAACGATTTCCATATGCGTTCTGGGGCTCTGCTGGGTGTCTGCGCCTTCCCTAGCTTCGCCTCCATCTGTTTCCCCAAAGCGCAGGCAGCTGTCAGTGTGCTGAATGCGCTTCAGGCACATTCTGCTGTGGCTTCTGAGAACTTCTTGACAGTTCCTGGTGCAGTGTTCCTCGTCGTTCCTCTTTTACGTGCTGTATCAGACTTTCTGTCTTCCACCGTCTTGTTTAAAGATTAAGTCTGGGCTCTTTTTAGAACTTCGGAGGAATTTGTATATGTGTGCGTGCTCGTGTGTGTGTGTGTGTGTGTGTACAAGATTAAGTTGCCAGAGAATATCTGTATAAGCCTTAAGACAGACTACTACTGTTGTGAAAACACATTTAATTTTTGTGTGTAACTGTTTTACCTAGTTTGATTTACTTGGTGAGAATATAATCTTTTTTATCCCTTTTGAAATAAGTAGGCGTCTTACATTTGTTAAGACCTCCTTGGGTGGAAACACCAGCACAATTTGAGGCCCGGCATCTTTGCTCGGCTTTCTGCTCTCCTGTTGCCCTTCGTCAGAGTGCCTTGATGGATTCTTTGAGATGATGAACACGGTTTAGATGTTCTTTAAAATTCTTTTCACCCTCTGAACTCTCACCTCCAGACTTCAAACACCCCCGGCCCTGATGCCAGCTTCTGTCTTTGGAGTACACAATGAATCATCACCTTCACTGATCTGTTCACTATTTACTCCCCCCTCCCCATCTCGAATTTTTATCATTTTATATGTGTTCAGCTTCCTTATCTCTCAAGGAAGTTCAACTCTACACTTAACTTTTGAAGTGAACCCCAGTCAGATGCTTTTTATTTCAAGGATGCATTTCGCTTCCCCTTCAGTCCGATGTGGGAAAATATATCCTTTCATAGATGTCTGAGAAATGTATATTTTATTGCTTGCATACTTCTGTTTGTCTCGTACACTAATAGTTACTTTTGCCACCATATGAAAAATGATCAAATATTTATGCCAACTTGACAGGTATACACAAAACCCAGTGGGTTACAGTTAGATGGGGGCACGCCAGGAATGTGCCGTCCACCAATCATTATCTAGGCTGTATGGGCTAAAATTGGTGGAATTTGTAATAGAGCATACATTGTCTATATTGTATAATGATTTGTCTCTGTGTGTGGAAGTTGGTGTTCTTAAAGCTCTTCTTGGGTGCTGGCTCAGTGAGCAGTGTCATGGCCTCACTACTTCAGGGATGTGGTTTTGGTTTCTCGGTTGGCTTTGTTACTATGTGCTTGCACAGTTTTATTCTGGGTGCTCTGATATCTGCCCAAAGACATGTGCTTTAGATGGACTGGTGTCCCTAAATCGTCCTTAGTGTGTGTCCCATGATGGCCTGGCACCCCTTGCAGGGAATTCCTTACCCTCTGTTTTCTGGGGTAAGCTGCAGGTGAACCTCCATTGGTTAGGTGGGGTGGGAAATCAAAGTATTTAGTGGGTGTATGTGCTTGAGGTGCCATCCGTCTTTTGCCATTTCTTTTGCTGTTGCTGGAAGAGTGAAGCACCTGTATTTTGATTGCAAGTTGTCCTGAAGTAGTTATAGTAGCGGAATTCCATGAGCTTTTTGATATTATCAGAATTAAGGCACTTGTTTTGTGGGACGAGGCCCCGTAGTGCAGTGCTAGCTTGTATCAGATGGTGCAACTCGCTTCAAATGAAGTTAAATGCTTGAGGTTGGTTATGGGCCTCTTTAGGATCCCCTGGAGACGGTTCTCCGTCAGTCCAGGCCTGACATCCAGAGCTTACCTCCCACCTTCAAGATTAGGTTCGCCTGTCGTACGTCCTGTTGCATGACTCTCCAGGTGAGTGCACATACAAATTGAGCAGAAGGTTCCAGAAGGCTTGTATTTCCACATGTCTATAGTGCCAGCACATCCCTGCTCTGTACATGTTGGGGCTAAGCGACAGAAATGTGCTCCGCAGATCAAAGCTCGGCTGGGAAATGTGCATCCGAATCCCCCCCACAGAAAAAATATCTGTAGACCGTGGAGCACCCGCTAGAGGGAAAATAATCCTGCCCCTTTTTGCATGCTGTGTATTGTTTGGTAGACTACACTT
Source organism: Brienomyrus brachyistius (assembly GCF_023856365.1). Classification (NCBI taxonomy): domain Eukaryota; kingdom Metazoa; phylum Chordata; class Actinopteri; order Osteoglossiformes; family Mormyridae; genus Brienomyrus; species Brienomyrus brachyistius. Next base: position 12,456,383 of record NC_064543.1, on the reverse strand, counting down.
TGATCACGTGACCTTCTGTGAATGTCCTGCTTATTGTTTTCAGTGATGCTATAGAGACGGGGTCAGCCCCTTGTGTTAATCATTAGATCATGGTGATCTGTGGTGGGAACTCGGGTCAGCAGAATGACGAACAAATAGATGCTTTGAAGTTTTTCTGCGGTGGGTGTTGCTGCTCATTTACAGGATGCATCTGTTAGCCTCTTCATTGGTGGGAATCCACAATGGAATATGGCTTCCAAAAGCTATTCTGTGTTCATAATCTTTTGTTTTTTGGGGGGGTGCGCAGTGTTCTTTCGAATCCTGCATGAAGTGTGTTGGACTTGTGCAGGCTCCAGAGCCTGTGTTTGTCTTCCAAGACATCTGAGAAGTGATTGGATTTGAATCTTTTTGATGTTTTCAGCCCTGCCTCATTTCCTGCTACAAGTCGCCGTCGACTTGCGGCTGTATGTTCTGCCTGTCTGGCTAGGGAGGTGCCCCAGAACGGGCGAGAGAGACCTGGACCGGAGGTCATAGACCCTCAAAGGCTGCAGTGTTTCCCAGAGCGCCGTGGCAGGAAGCCCGTCCCCTTCTTGTGAAGGAATTCTGTCGGCTTGGGGGAAACCCGTGGCGTTGATCTTGGCTGCGTATACAAAGTAGTCTGCCTTGCGGTTTGCTTGGGTCGGGCTGGAATGGGTGAACAAAGAAGCCCCCCCCCCCCCCAACACCATTTTGTGCAGGTCCCACTTAGAAATCACCTTTTGGGTTGCTCAGCCTGTCTGCTCCAATGGACAGATCTGGAACTGGGCTTGGATGTCTAGCCAGCTCCAGCGAACTGGGGCAAAGGGTTGCCTATGTTTAGAAAGTGACTCTGGTGCAGAAGTAAGAATCGTTTTCAGCAAATGTGTGCAGAATAGTAATAAAGATTTAACTATGGGAAAATATGGCATTGCAGTGAAATTTGGCTTGGTTGCATGTCTTGGTTTATCCCTGGGCTTCATGGTGTCTTTGAAGAATCGGGGGATAGAAAAAAGACCAAAATATGACCAGTGGGGAGCCCTGAGCAACTGACAGCTGATGTCTGTGTCTTATTGTCAATACTACATGTTGATTATATACTTTAAGTTCTGAGCTGGCGGTGCAGTAGTGGCGCAGGCACTTTCTGAAGACTCTTAGGCGGTGAGATGTGTCTCAAATGGCCCTCCGTCATTCCCAAATAAAAAGCGGCTCCATGACAACGCCCCCATCCCTCTCCCATTTTCTATTTTGATCGTTAGTGAAAAACCTCCCAAAGGCTGCTCGCCCTCACAAAATCCCGTAACCCCTTATCTGGAGCTTGCAGGTACAGCCGCTTAGGTCTTGTCCGTGAAATTGCTGGCACATTTGTACTAAGAGCTTTAAAACTCTTTACTTTAGTGTTATGAGGGTTTTCTTGTAAAATATGCTATAAAAAAAGTGCTGGGTTGGGTCGGCATGCCTGGATGTGGTGTGAGAGGCGTCAGCGTGGAAGGTGTGTGCCGGAGCTCAAGGCTCTGTGCTCTGCTCCTCTCTGAACTCCTCTCGCATTAAAAGACCAATAACGTGGTGATTTGTTACACTCCGCAGTCATGTCCTCTGTCCGTCAGGCCTTTTAAGTGACAGGCTACCTAAACTTCTTTCCAGCTGCCCCCTCCCCCAGCCCTGTTGAGAGGAAGCCCCTCAGACCAGTACTGACTGCTTGAGACAATGCCAAGTGGCGCACATCGAGGCGCTTGGTGGGTGGGGGGATGTTTGCTCTTGCTGTAACCTTTGTTTTGCCGGAGTGGTTGAGGGGATAGGCCCCGCCCCTTTTAGTGTCTTCGGTTCCTGTGGTGCTGTTGGGTTTATACAGTCTGCAACCTATTTTCATGGAGGATGGCATGTAGTGTAATGGTAAAGGAATTGGACTCGCAGGGAGAAGGTTTGCCTCAAGGGCTATGCAGCTTTTTGCTTGAAAGGTATTTAAGCTTAACCGGCTTAGTAAAACATCCAGATGTGAAAAACACTGTCTTTATAATGCCACTGCAAGCCCAACCTTTTTTTTTTTTTTTTCTTTAATCTGCTTTGTGGTTTTTTTGTGGGGCGGCATGGTGGTGCAGTGGTTATCACTGTTGCCTCACACCTCTGGGACCTGGGTTCTAGTCTCCGCCTGGGTTACATGTATGTGGAGTTTGCATGTTCTCCCATGTCGTCGTGGGGGTTTCCTCCGGGTACTCTGGTTTCCCCCCACAGTCCAAAAACATGCTGAGACTAATTGGACTTGCTAAATTGCCCATAGGTGTGCATGTGTGAGTGAATGGTGTGTGAGTGTGCCCTGCGATGGGCTGGCCCCCCATCCTGGGTTGTTCCCTGCCTCGTACCCATTGCTTCCGGGATAGGCTCTGGTACCCCGCGACCCAGTAGGATAAGCGGTTTGGAAATGGATGGATGGATGGATGGTTCTTTTGTGTTTCTGGGACCGTGCCACTTCTTAGTTGGATCGTGGCCATAGGGCTTAGCAAAGTCGTAAAGATAATTACCGAAGGTGAAAGCTTTTCGTAAACTGGTCGTAAAGGCGCTGGCGAGCCGTGCGTGATCTGGGGGTGAGCTGGAATCTGTGTGTTCCCCGTGTGCAGATGCGGGGTTGTAAATCACCGCTCCGCTTCTTTGGTTCGGCTTTTATGATTTGGCGGTTTGATATCGATGAAGTAATGCTCCCAGGAATGCAAATCTCGCACAAAATATTACAGATGAATGGGGGACCATTAAAGGTGCTGCTTGATAACACGTGAACATACACGTACGCAAACGGGCACCGGCAGCTGTTCTCTTTAAACCTGTACATCTCTAAAGAACAGGTAAAGACATGAAAGTCCATTGAAGAATTCGGGTGCAGTGTCTTTGTACAACTTCTAATTGCTGTTTTTTGGTGATTTAACATGATTGTAATTAATACACTTGGCTTCCTGCATACGTGCGTGTGAATAATTGACAGGAGATATATCTTATAATGAAGGCTTTTCGTGTTTTTTAAGAACCAGTTAAGAGCCAGAACCTTGTCGCCATTTCCTGTTGGACCCTTGTGCCGGTGGCCCGAGAGCTGTGTGTGTGTGTGTGTGTGTGTTGGTTAGGAGGAGCCGAAGGAGGAAACATTATTTGGCTCCCAACACCGCGGGTTCCCTAATGATATGGTCGCCTCCACAGGCCCTGATTCGAAGGCCACCGAAGTCTGCTCTAATTTGAGGTCCGGAGTTGAAGGCGTGTGGGCGGTCTTTGGAAGCGGGGCCACTGAGTCTGCAGAAGATGTTCAGTCATGCGGCAGCCGAAAATTCCACGGCGTCCATTTCACCCAGCCGAGCCGCCGCGTCGGGGCATTTGGGGGAAAGTGGCAGTCTGGGCCGCCACCTGCCCGTTCCGTGCCCGCCAGCCTCAACCCTGGTCCCGAGGAATGAACAGCGTTGCCTCACCATGGAACATGAAGCCGACTATCAAGCTGCGAATGAGTCTCAGAAGGGCTCAGCATTCTGTAGGGTGTCATCGTGTAGGGAGGCCTACTTTTAGCTGGGTTTGAAGCTGTTTTCAACTAATGTTAGTGCTTTGTCTGGACAAATGATCACTAAGTCAGTCAACGGCGCCAGGCTGTTTAACAGAACAAGTTATTTAGCAAAAATTATAAAGATTATATAGACTAAGTGTCCTCTGTAGGTCCCACCCATGGCTGCCACACAAAACCTATGGGTCATTGGTTCCGTTTCTTAATGACTTGGCTTATTGCTGATTGGCTATGCAGGACATTTAAACAACAGTTTTTAGGTTCCTTAGAAAGCCTCTTTCGGTTCTGCTCTGCTGTGTCCTGTTCTTTTAGAACCTCGAGCTGAATGAAAAATTGTACCGTAAGCAGGGCTCTCCATGTCTGGTTTGAAAAAAAAAGAAAAAAACAAAAACCTTTCAGGTGTATCCTGGCTTGACTTGCACTTTGAATTCAACCAATTATAATCCAAATAAATCTTCATAGGATTGGAGGAATTTAAGCTCAAAGGGCTGTTTGGCATTGGGTGAGATTTACAGCCAATGTGGGTGATAAACCAATGAAAAACAAGAGATGGGAAAAGCAGTCAGCATTCTGGGTTGTTTTGTCCTGACTGTCTGGGGCTCTAGTTATATGGAATATGTGAGGCCGTCCTTTTGGGATAACATGTTTTTTTTTTTTTTTTGTTTTTTTTTTTTTTGTTTTTTACTGTTCCTTGGTGGCTTGGATGTGGAACGTGTCTGTTTTGTTTGAATAGGTAATTATGTGGCTTAAATAAAGTTGGTTCCAGTGAGACCCTTAACTTGTTCAAAGCCCTATCAGTTTTTAGCTGTTGGATTTAGTTGGTAACTCTGTGCCAGTTCAGAAAATGACCACCTTCAAATTTCAGGTGTGTGTGGTGAATTCAGCTGAGTGGAGCCACATTTAACATTCTTCTGTACACGCTAGTATGGGTTTGTAGACTAGACAGAACGACAGATGATTGACTAGCTTAGAATTTATGCACTTCTGGGATATTACTATTGCAAGGAGTGAAACTGAACAATTAAGCTCAGGAACCCTTAAATTAATACTTAAATGCTACCTTACTCCTCACTTTTGTTCCTACCTTCCATACCAAGGTCTGTAATGTGAACATTTGTATTGTGACCTTAAATCCAAGGTCCAGTTCAGGAATTTTTAATCAAGCCATAGCAATTGCTATGCCATTCACAGCTTCGGAAATATCATTCCGGGGGAATTTTTAGGGTTTTAACACACCACTAGGCATAGCATCCAGATCCCCCATGTACTGAAGAATCTTAGAAGACTTCAACATCTGCTGAAAGTGTACAACTTTATGCTCTGGTTCCCGCTTGGATTTTTATTTATTTTATTTGTTTAGAAGTGCTCGCTGATTTTGAAGGTGCTCGTTTGTGTATGAACAGCTCTTTACCATGCAGGGGAGCTGCTAGCGAGGCTGAAACTTCATATCTTTTCCCTTACAGCAGGACCCCCTATTATTTTATTCATTCCCCCCCCACCCCTTCCAGTTTTAAACTTGAAAAGTGTGCAGAATTCTGACATCAGTAGCTCTTCTCTTCCTTTTGTGCTGCTTGTGTCTCTCGTTTCACCCGGTGAGCCTTCGGGGAGAGCGCGGCTGCGCTGTGCAAGCACCTGCCTTATGTAGTGAGCGGGAAAGCGTGGATAACATCGCGGGCGGGCGGAAATGTTTTGGAAGTTCACTTGGTTGTGTTGAAGGACCGGTGGGGCTGAGCTACTTGTGACTCCTAAGTTCTTACTACACTTACAACAGCAGCCCCATGACAGGGTTGAATCTCTGATCTGGGCCTGTCGTTACGGGCGCCTTAGGACCAGTCAGTCCTCTTAGCGAGGACCTTCTGTCTCACGTTTTCTGTTTGCTAAGGAGTTACACAGTCATCTAACCTCGATACACATTTGAAACAGCCATGTTCCAAGGATCTGAGGTTTTGAAGGTTTCATAGCTTTATATTTAGACTTCTGATGGAAAGCAGCAGATGCATGTTTCTCTGCTGCGTTTTCCACCATGGCAGTGATACACCGATATATAACCCCCTATGTGAACTAGCCGGGAGTTTGAAAACGTTTCCTTTTCATTCTCCAATTGAAAATGTGCAGGGTTACTCTATTTTATAAATTTTTTTCCCCCTTTTGGGTCACTGGGGTAGAATGTCGAGCCGGCAGTATGACCTTTCATTCAAATTTCGTTGTTGCTTTGAACTTTGGAAAACGTTTACCTTGCCTTACACTAGTGGTTCTCTTTTTTGCACCATACCAGTTCAGTCAGGACCCTATATCAAGTATAGGTTTAAATTAACGTTATGATCAAGTGCGTCTGCAATTTTACACCAATCAATGCTTATCACACAGATCTGATTGGACATGCCAATGAACTTTAACTTAAGCATCTGTTGTTTGGCTTCTTGGATTGGTTGGGTGTTGACTAGTTTTATACTTGGTATTTGCAGACCCAAGACCCGTTTTTTTGGGTTAATTCTACAATTGAGCTGGAAATCTGATCGTGGATCAGCATTGGGGCTTGCTGTATTTAATATGCTTACATTTCCAACTCTGCCTCATCACCCATTCAGAACTTGCCTCGACCCAAATTTGGGTCATAACCCATGGGTTGTGAATCGCTGCCCTTAGACAAAATGCTGCTTGAAGCTCTTAGGATTCATGCTGTTTTGTCAATGGGCAGTAGAAGTAAATTTGGCCTCCAAAACCTGTTGGGGAATTTGCCCAAGCCTGGTGAGATCTGAAGGGAAGATGGACAACTGTAATAACTGTTAGCTTGGAGCCAACGCTCATACTGATAATGTAGATCGTGGAAGTCAACCAGTAACCACATTCCACTCCTTCCTCTTTGCATGTGTGCGCTTTTGTGTGCGTGCATGTGGTAACCAGACCTCTACTTGTCCTCTGCATTTCTGGACCCGGACACACTTCTGGAAGACGAGGAATTTAATTGCCGGTTTGGGTGTTTTTTTTTTTTTTGGGGGGGGGGGGGGTGGCTTGGATGAGGTTTTATTGCAAGCAGTCATTAGGTTTCCCAGTTAGATTTTCCTTACACACAAGAAAATCTCCCAGAATGCATTTCAGCACCACTCTTTTTGGTATTAAAGGTTTTTTTTTTTCTTTTAATTGATTTTCAGGACAATGGTGGCACTTGACAATTACATACCGAGTAAATATCATAGGGAGTGTGACGGGAACTCGCTAATCAGACAGGACGTGCGACATGCCATTCGAGAGACAAACGACCAGTGTGGTACACGGTAAATCCAGTCCCGGTAACGAGAGCAAAAAAAAAAAAACGGGAAATAACGAGAAATCTAACCAGTCACACCAATAACTCTAACATGCATCTAACATATCACCAGTCAAGAAAACATTCATAGGAGGCAACTTCTACCATTACATCTTCACATCTGTTGTGCAGCACTTGACAGCCCTTTTGCAAAGGTAAACGTGCTCATATTATGGATGTGCTGAGTTTGTATAATGTGGAGCGTTTTTCTCGGTTTCTCCTTCCCTTCTCCGCCGTCCTTTCGCCTAGCACAGCCCGCAGAAAGGAAGATGGTTTCCCGTAAGCAGAAAGTGCTGATTGGGTGCTTGTCGTGCTGATCTGGGGTGTTGCAGTGTGGGGTTTCGGCTAGGCTGCGCCCTGCATGTCCCCACCCCGGGTTGGCAATCCCCCGCATGCTGGCGCAGATGGCGCCGCAGTGCATTCACACACGTCTCTGCCCTTCTGTAATTTCACTGATGGCTCATCTTCTGCTCTGCATGGATGACCGCCACACCGAATCCGGATCTCATCTCCACAAATGCCCCCCCCCCCCTTTTTTTGTAGCTGTGCTTCAGTGCAGGCAGAGTTCAACTAATACTCTCTAAGGTTTCTGCGTGCCAAGGAGACCCTTGCTTGGTTGGACCACCCATCTGGAGACAGACAGGGGAATGGAGAGAGGAGGAGAGCGGACCATGACTCCTGTACATCTGGGAGGACTCCTCATTTCTGATCTCTCGTTTGATTTCGGTTCGGCGCCTCTGTGGAACGCGACTCGATTGGGTGTCACTTGTGCTATTCGACCTTCTGGAAAATGCCAGCAGCAGTAGAGCCTGCTCTGTTTTCTGTCTTTCCATTTTCCAGTCGTGTACTCCCCCCCCCCCCCCCCCCCCCCAACCATCCCAATGTGAGTAAACATTCCCCTGTCTCATGGTAAACCACACAGTGACACCTGCAGGAGTGTGAGTGGCTAACAGCTGACTGACTAATCCTGAAAAGTCGATTTTCACCATGCTGTAGCTGCTAGTGAAGATTGCCTTCTGCATATTTCCAAAACAGTGATAGGAACTGGGGGAGGTGTGTGCCCCAATATTCAATTTGGCTTAATTTGTCCCCCCTAATAAATCAATCTTTGCATTTCAATTTTGGAGTTATAACGTATGTCAGACTCTCTCCTGTGGCCGTAATGATGGTGCTAACTGGGGCAGGAGGCCCTGGACTCACTTCACTCACTGTTTTCTGAGCAACTTTGTGTGTATGTGAGGTGTGATGTGATGTGAAAATCTTATTTTGGTGTTGTGGGGGCACTTTTTCGGCAATCAAAAAACTAAAAAATGTCTAAAGTCCTGTATTTTGTTTGGTTACTTATGGTTCCTGTTAGGGCCTGGTTGGGGATGGTCCCCGCAAAGATACGGATCCGAGCATGTGTGTGACAGAGAGAGCGATTTAAAGATGATAGTTGACTCCAGTGTGGGGCTGGTTTGTGATTCCCTCTTTTAATAGCTTGATTTCTCTCACCCCTCTAGTGTTAATGTCATAGCCTAGTTTATGTACAGTCAGTATGTTTACATGTACAGCTAAGTCGAGCTCTGGTTATAACTTGACTGCGCCATTTAATCGGACTGCTGTCCTTGTCCCAGTATACGTGCATGGAGGGGAATTGATATATAGCCGGAAGTATGTCTGACTTCGCTACGATTAGTAATAAGGCTCCTTTCAGCTTGGTAGTATTGGGCTTTTTCCGGTTCATCCATTACATCACCGATGTAAAAATAAATAAATTAATTATTAATAATGGATGCGAGGACAAATGAAGTGACATGAGCTTTATTTGCCATCTGATTGGAAGAACAGATGCAACAAAATCAGGATAGCATGAGAAATTTGTATAATATACTATGACAGCACGGTATTGGAAATTTTTCAGATATGATATTGCAATGTGATTTTGTTGTAATAAATATTGGGGTATTTAAGAAACAAAAAGGAGTTCAGCATATTTCTCACAAACCTGTCTAGGAGTGATTTAAACAGCAAGGATAAAAATGATTATGATGGTCTCGGAGAACGCATGCAGCGTTCATGCAAAAGCAGTGGAGATAAACTTTAAACTGTTTTTTAAACATTTACTAGATTTATCTTGAAAGGAATAACCATTAGAATTGCAAATGTTGCTAGGTTTTTTTTTTCCTATGACAGAATAAAAATATTTTTGTGAGACTTAAACTGAATACGCTATAATATTCATACCAAACTGAAGGAAAGAAAAAGCCTGATCTTAATCTAGTTGACTAGCGATATAAGAATGGATGAGCATAACATGCGATGTTGGTATCAATATTGCACGCCATCCTGTCCTACTACAGCCATTTTTCTAATTCAGTATAAAATATCCTGTTATGTCATTTGACGCCGGTACCAGTATTTGCACCAGAGGAAAACACCTTGAAATGCCATACTTTTCATGCATTCTTGAAGTACCAAAAGTACGGTACCTGGTGCAGTGTAAAAGCACCCCTTAAGTAGAGCAGTGAATCTGATAGCTTTACAGTGCTGTACATTATGTACGTGCCCTATGTCCTCTGCTATGCTCCATGCTTCTTGTGTGTACCATCTTCTGTTACTTCCGGGTCAATGCCTGGGGGGAAATGGCGGAGCTTGCACAGAGCGCCTAGGCCGGTTTGAGTCCGATTTGAACATACATATGCTGGAGTTAATCGATGTCCAATCACATCATCCAGGTGTCTTAGTTGGATTTCGAGCAATTTGATTTAGTACAATTTCAGTCGACTACCATGTTTTACATGTACTGCAAAAGTCCGGTTTTGGTCGGACTAACACAATAATTCGATTTTCTTAGTGTGCTTGCAAATGTACTGACTGTTGGAGTTTCCCAGTCGGACTCTGTCTGTTAAGGAGAATGGTAATGCTGTAAAGTGTCACTGTGTACCTTTGCGGAGGAGCTACCTTTCACACACTGACACCTAGCTGCTGCGCAAACTGCGAATGACATGGGAAGAAGCGGTGTTTTTTAAGACTAACACAGCGGCTGCGTGGGTGCCTCGTTTCCGGCGCAGGAAGCGTACTTTGGAGAGAACTGGGATTCTGATGTTATATCCAGGATGGGGTGGGAAAAATTATAGGCCAGTCAGTCTCTGAAGTGGTGTGCTGCGAGTGTGAGGGACGCGACACCCCGAGCCGAATTCCAGCATCTGTGTGAAGGCAGCGCTTGGACAGTTTGACTGGAGGACAGAGGAAGAGTTCGCTGTGGATCAAATGAGGCGAAGCTCGAACGGCCGGCATCTGATCCAGGACCTGCTCTTAATCTGCTATTTACCGGATTGAGTAGGTGTGCCTGAGCAGGGAAATCTGCAAACTGTGTTGCAAACTAGCCCTCCAGGACTGGAACTGGGCAACCCTGCTGTAGCATGTGCTGCCAGAGGGCGGCCAACCGTCCACTGAAAGACTCCCACCCTGATGCCAGCAGATGGCTCCGACAACAGACATGGCACAGAAATATACTTGCTGCCCCTTTGCCCAGCATGTCTCTGGTTTAAGAGCGAGCCTGCAGTGTCTCCTATGGATTCGCGTTTTTAGTCCTTGTGTGACGGCTTTAAGTGATCGTACTTGTATCTTTTTTGGCAAACACATACCCTCACTAGTTAAGGAGCCTGACTTGAGGGTGGGGCTTTGAAGCTGAACCTTACACCAGGCTAAGGAACCTGAATTGCTTATTTTTTTTTGTATGTTGGTGTATTAAGCTGTGTGGTCCTCTGCTTTAGTTTGTGCCAGCTGTTTGACCCTCATCTCTGTTTCCTCCCTTTAGGATGAACTGTGCAAGGATGGGATCATAGACCAACATTATCGCCTAGAAGGTAGGATCCCTCCAACCCGATGCTGTTCTATTGTTGCTCCCATTACCTTGCTCATCCCTTCCCTTCTGTCTTACCTGTGTTGAACCCGTATCAGACGCCACAGTTAAAATGGAACATAATCGATCATAACACAAAATTTATAGCCGCTGGGGGGGGGGGGGGGGGAAATGAGGGTGGATTTATTTATTTATTATTATTATTATTATTATTATTATTATTATTATTAAGGTGGGGGCATTAGAGGGGCCATAATTAATATAGAAGGGCCGACCTTATTAGTGAATGATATGTTTTGAATTGGGGAATGGCAGGAGAGGGGGCTCTCTGTGGCGCAGTTAGCTTTCAGATGGGGAGGGGGCACCTTTGGCCCCGCCCATGTACACACCCCTGGTGCTGCTCGGCTGTCCCAGACAGTTCAAGCCTGCCAGGTGACCTGTGGGCTCCCTAGCCAGACAGGTACCTTTTGTTACCCACAGGCAGCAGACTTGGGCATGTGTTGTTTATAAAAGGCCTTTCAGCTAGAGAAGCAGAAAGACTGAGTGCATCTGTGTCTCCCGGTGTGGGTTGGGGGCTGGGACTGGGGTGTGGGGGGAGACTGACCTGTGAGTTAGGGGAGTAGCTGTCCCCCAGATGAGAGTGCAGGCCATGGTAGCAGGTGTGTGCCGGTGTCGGTGTGTGTGTGTGCCGGCGTGTTGAGATCCAGCTTGAACCTGCAGCTCAGAGAAATTAGTGGGTTGTGATATGGAAAGTTGGACCAGCAAAATAGTCAAGGAGAAACCAGAAGGCGGCTCCGAAGGCGACACATTGGGACTCGCATCTTCCCGTTGCCCCGCGGATGTGACTGGTGCGGGTAATGCCGTTTGGTCAGTCTGCTTCTCAAGATGCACAAACTTAGCCAGATCAAAGGTCCTTCTCTGCTTCTGTATGGATCAGGCTGTCGTTACTCGCCCCTGTCAAGTACAAGGGATGGTCTTAGATGTTACTTGTCTGAAATGTGCCTCCGTGTGCGGATGGCCTCCGTGATTGGCTCTGACAGTGGAGAGGCGAGTCGAGGTCCAGTCTGTGTGCTTCTCCCCCAAGATTAGAAAAAAGAATGCAGGGGGGCCCCCGTTTCCAGCGGAGAGGAAGGGACAGATTCTCTTTGATCTATTGGGAACAGGAAGGGGGGAGGTTGTAGAGAAGGGGGGGACAGTGTTTTGGCCTTTTGGCGAGCACAACAAAGTGTTTAAAATTTAACTTTGCTTAATTAATTAGTAATTCTGTTTTTAAAGCCGTCTGATCCTCTTCCAAAAAGCGTTTTGGAGCCGCAGTGTGGAACTTCAAAGTGTGGCGGCGAGATGGAAAGCATTTAATCTGTCGCCCCGCACCTATGGGAGAGCCAGATTTGTAGCTGCTCAGGAGCGATGCGAATCCGTGGCATTTAACATCTGCGTTTCGCATCTGATGGACAGAGGCGTAAACAAGCAACACGTTGCCTTTGGGTCAGATGACAATGGTTTGGATTACAGGAAATTCCATTTTGTGTGTGCGTGTGTATGCTTGTGTATGTGGCTCCCCCCCCCCCCCCTCCATTTCTGCTGTCCTCAAGTGAATTTAACACAACTGTTCATTTATATGGCTGTCACAGTGTAAAATTGGAAATAGCCAATGGCTAACTGCTTGCAGAGGATGACTCCATGGAGCTACTAGTTTTTGTGAATGGGTGGAGCTAAAATGGGGACCCTTGTTTAACTGCAGTTGGGTCACCTTGAGTGAGGTCACGTGGTCAGCTGCCTATAGGGGGCGCCCTCTAAACTGGGCCTTGGAGTGATTCTCTCCCCCTCCCTCCATGTCCAGCATGTCTCCTTATCTCAAGCACAGCTGGGGCGTTGATGCTAACACAGGCTGGATTCATGCCCTTTGATGTGCTCTCTGCTCCAGCATTGCCTTTGAACCACCCCCCCTCCAGATGGACCTGCGTTCTCTCTTTTTTAAAAAAAAAATAAAATAAAAAATGTCCCCGGAGGGTGGAGCTCAACCCCATTTGAATGAATTGTTCCCCTAGTCCTGCTTAAAACTTTTTTTTTTTTCCCCCTACAAATTTTTCTAACATTCATAGAAAAATCCAAACCACCCCCTCCCCTCCATCCCAGCTGCAATCCCAAGTCTTCAAAGAACAGAATCGCTGCATCCGTCACATCCATTCCCCCTCCCCCCACCTTGATTAAAGCCCCCTTGTTGTCCCCCCCCCCCCACTTCCTTCAGTGGACCTGCCCCCCGAGAAGACAGACAGGTGCTACGGCGAGGACAAGATACAAGTGCGGGAAGGTGCAGATGCCAGAAGTGCTCAGAAACCACTCAAGTTTGAAGTGAGTGTCTAGCCGACCATGGAGAGCCGAGATTGTTCAATGCACCAGTGCCTCTAATATCATGAATGGCCATTTCCTATTGGCCATTTTCTGTTGGCACATTCCCAAGGCTCGAGGGCATAGGTTCGGTTTCACCATTGATTGGGACAAATACGCCTGAACCCCCCAGCCCCCTTTTGCCTTGTGTGTCTTCCCTCTGGCCAGGAGCTTCAATGCGCCGTCTCTGTGGAGGAAGACGACCGGCAGGAGTGGACATTCACGCTGTATGACTTTGACAACAATGGCAAGGTCACAAGAGAGGTACGAGTTACACACCACTCATTCCAGAAGGGTGCGTACACACACACACACACACACACACACACCTTCTACACTCCCTTCCTGGAAAGACACTGGCAGCTCGGTGTGTCCTGCCAAAAACAATCCCCATCTCTGCCGTTAAATGGAACGGAGCCACTCCAACTTCTCCGTCCTTTCCTTCCTAGTTGGCCCAGTCCTGAATAGTAAAGATCTAAGGCTCCAATCAAAACAGCCTCTCCTCTGTGTCCGATCGACTGAATCCTCGATCTCCAGCCAGTCAGGCACGGCCCCCAGCCTCGCAGCATGAGATGGGTGCCCCATCCCCCCAACCTCCCCCCCACCATCTTCTGTCTACTTGTTATTCCTTAACACGCATTTTCAAAGTGATAGCATGATAGCACTGCTTCATACAGTATGTGGCGTGTTTATAATACATTACACAGTAGGTTAGATTACACATAGTAGTTAAATACCTGTGGTATAGGCAGATGAAATGTACGAATGACAAATCTTCAAATTTACACATCCTGTGTGTGTGTGTGTGTGTGTGTGTGTGAGAGAGAGAGAGAGAGTCAGAAGTTTTTGCACACAGATTTTCTACATTTGCAAGTTCACTTAGCATTTACTAAACAAATTTACAGCACGTTTGACATTTGAGTACCTTAATTAGCAAGTAAATGCTAATCGGAGTAGCCTCCGCTAGCGGAGAAAGTTCGAGGCTTTCTTTTCTACAAGGGACATTAAATACTGCTCTGTTTTATGGGATTAGTTAACTAGTGCATTTAAAGTTAAAGGACAGCCTAGAATATGACCATGCCATCACCACATGGCCAGTTAACAGGATGTCAGACATGCACTGTTACATACTCTCTCCATGCTATAAAGGAAACTTGTTTCATTTCTTCAATTGGGGTCTTCAATTCAACTCAACTTTCCAATGCTTAACAACAAAAAGTCTGCAGTTCATGAAATAAATGGAAAAGTTGTAAAAGCCTGTTGTGTGCAAAAACTTTTGACTGTCTGTGTGTGTGTGTGTGTACATACAGGAGCGAACTGGTGACAAAAAGCAGCCTGGGGTTTTGCTGTCAAACAGTCCTAATTTTATTTTTTGCTGCTACAACCCCCATGGTGTGTTTCATATTTTGCCGCCTGGGATCCAAGCACAGGGGTAGGGGATTTATCCCACGCTCCCCTACCCTGCAGCATTTAGTGGGGTTTAGGGCCTCGCTCGAGGGCCCAACAACCTATCGGGGATGATTTTATCAAATTTTATGGACTTACTATAGGAGGCCCTGTAAAGACTGCGAACATGAATAGGCAGCTTAGAGCCAGGCGCTTTAAGAGGTCATCACACCCAAGTTTATTTGCCTCTGCTTGCTGTAGTTATTTCCCGCTCATCTAGCCTTCCTTGGCCTTTCAGGACATCACCAGCCTGCTGCACACCATCTACGAGGTGGTGGATGCTTCCGTGAACCACTCCCCCAGCACCAGTAAGACCCTTCGGGTCAAGCTGTCTGTGGCCCCTGACTCCAGCCGATGGAAGGGGTCCGCTCAGACCCCAGCAGGTGAGTGACAGGCAGACTGGGGAGCGCGACTGACTCCACCTGGCTGGATTGCGAAAGCTTTAACGCTGTAGCCCGGACAGTGTGACAGTTGGTGAAACGCTTTGCCCTTGCGGGGGGTGTTAGTACCCTCAGCGGTTTCCTGTAAACGCGGGCGGGCCTTCCTCCTGCTCGTCGGCTACGGCTGCCGTTTTTACCGGGTCTGCCGCGTCTGTGCCCCGGGGCTGAGAATATAATAAATGAAGCATTTGTTTCTTCCCCCCCACCACCCAATTCTTTCTCTCACATACACACGCACATTCACTCACTCTCTTGCTTGGGCTCCCGCTCTCTCCCTCTGCTAAATCTTCAAAGCCAAAGCTTAGAACAAAGGTATCTTTCTTCAGCGAGATGCAGGGCCTACGTTGGTGTGCAGCGAGCCTGTTTAATGTGGCTCCCTTTGATAACGGCCTCACCCCTCCCCTCCCCCCTTTTCCAGACCCTCCCCATTTGAGGCAAAAGGCTGACAAGTGGATCGAAGATCCCAAAAGTTCTGACAAGAAGTCCCGGGCCCTTATCAGGTATGGATTGCTGGGTTCTGAAATCACAGCACGTGCACTTCAAGGCTGGCACTGGGTGTCTTTGCTCGGGACATTTAATTACCCTTTGGCTCCTTCTTGACGGGAGATTTTCAAATTCAGGAAATACCTTTTTCTTCTCTTAATGCAGATTAATAAAATTTGGCCAATGAACCCATCGAAAAACGGCAATGAGAACCAACAGGCTTGCATCCCCCCCAGCTATTGCTGTAGATTTTTATTTCATTGAAATAATATGGGTAATGCCTCTAATAGACAGATTCATGGACTACGCAGATTTTAATAATGGAGGAAAGGGAACAATGTGGCGCATCAGAGTGATCTTTTCGCTACGGTTTGCACACCACTCTAAGGCCGTGTTTACACAACAGGCCTGAAAAATCCATTCAGATCCCCTCCCCATATCTAATCATTCATTAAGCTATTCCAGCTGGACTCATGAACTCACTTTTACAGCTGGCTGCACGTCTACATGAGCGCGAGCGTGACGAGGTCGCTCGAGTACGCCAGGAGACAAACGCAAGTGTTCTCGTGCAGAGAGAGTTGTAACGGAATCCCACATGTGATCTGGAGTTCAGACGTCTGGAGATTCCAAGCAGATTTCTCGGTTTAATTCACGCACTAGGGATTGAAATCTTTAATGAGCATGCCAAAATGTCAAACTAGGTCACATGAAGCTGGCTACAAAAAACATACAGGCTCTGATCCAATCCAAAACTTAATTCTGACATTGCAGGATTTATTCTTATGATTAGTGTTTGTTGTGACTCTTCCAAACCAGAGCGGTGTGGATATAGTTTGCGTGGGCGATCACCCCCCCCCCCCCCCCCCCCAATGCATTCTGGGAAAGCTGGGCTTAAGGACAGGGTTCCCTCCCTCTGACAGAAGCTGAACTCCATCTCTCTCGTCCTGATCTCCAGGCGTCACCATGGTGAGCAGCCCACCCAGCAGGGCTGCCAGAGGCACTGCGTAGATGAGAACCTGGAGCGCAGGAACCACTACTTAGACCTAGCTGGGATTGAGAACTATACATCACGCTTTGGGTCAGGTGGGTTCTCCCAGTGTAATAATTCCAGTCAGACCTCCTGCATTGTATTGCTGACTGTAATGGAGCCCGCAAGTGTTGCTGCAGCCAGTAGACGGCGTAGTCATTAAAGAAATGTACTAGTATCCAAGTATCTTTGAAGAAACTTGAAATTCCTCCCTAAAATATCCAGTGTAAAGTATGATGATAAACTTAGTAATTACAATCTGCCTTAAGATCCTCAGACTAACACAGCTGTCTGCAGAGTTGGGTAATTCACATCTATAGAGTAAAAGTCCAGACCGGGATTTTGTTTCAACCAACCAGTTGAATACTCTGTGACTCTTTATGCTCAACTGGTTGGTTGAAACAAAATCCTGGTCTGGAATTTTACTCTCTGGACCTGAACTATCCACCTCTGGCTGTCCATGTGAGGTGAATGCTGGATCACCCCGTCCTTTGGAACTGAAGTGCACCTTCCCTGAACGCAGGTACCACAGACACAGGAAAAGCTGAGCCTCAGATCCGACCCACGAATCAGTCGCGGTCCCGCTCCCATGAGCCAGAGAATGGACACGCTCACCCACATCACCGGCGCCTGCACACCGTGCAGGTGGAGGCATCCTGCTTGCGGGCTCGGGATGAGGACTGGGGCCGTCACGCTCTGCGCTCCCCCAAAATCTCCGGGCACCCCCAGCTAGTGGCCCAGTTAGCCAGGACCCGGGCACTCAAGAGCCGAACTGCCCCCCCGCCACCGGCACTGCCTGGTCACGTTGGGCCCTACAGAAGGCACAAGCAGCGTGCCAAGGAAGCCCAGCAAAATGCCCGCATGATGGGCCCCGTGTCAGAGAGGGGACAAGAGCGGGAGCTGCCTAGCTTGGTTTTGTACGAGGGTGGCCTGGGTCCGGTGGTCCAGCGGCACCAGCACCATCATCACCATGAGCACCATCACCACTACCACCACTTCTACCAGTCCTGAACTCACCCTCTTCTTCACTGGCCCCGCCCAAAATGTAGTTATGTCACCAGAGCTCTGTGAAGGCCATTGCTGAGCCTGGAGGCTCCTCTACAACTGAGGGTGCGGAGCCTTGCTGACTGGCACCACGTGTGTGAAGTAGGAGGTGTGGTTCGTGGGGCCAGGGGAGGCAGAAATGAGTCTTACAGGAGCTTTGCTGCTCACGTCGATTTTATTGATTGTTGTTTTTTGCAGTTTGCATATATGGTTGGATTGAACTTCCTCTACCACTTTTCGTCACTCCTCTTAAGAGGTTTGAGGGACAGGACCAAGGGGCAGAGCGATGGTCAACCAGGCATTGCATATGAAGGAACATGGGTTTGTGGGAATCACTGTGGCTACCTGCAGATCCCGGGGAACCCATCTGCTCTACTGCCCCGTCACTGTTTTTAAAAAGCACTTCCTGGTAGAGTCGCTTTTAAAATGCATTTCCGTTCAGTCCCTGGTCTTTGGTTGTCAAGATCAGAATCCTGCTTTTCCCTGGAGCTGAAGATACTTTTGAAGATTTTATAATTTTTTTTTTTTTTTTTTTAAAGAACTGAGAATTAAAGACCCTGAACAGCTGCTACCTCTAGTATTATGATTATTGCTATGAATGTTATTCAGATGTTGTTTTCAGTAATGTTTTTAATATGCCACATGGGGGGGGGGGGTCCCCCTTGTGTAGTCCTGATATTTCCTACACGTTTTTGTATGTAAATCTTTCAAATATTTTCCAACAAGCATTGCCGATGCCAAATGGTTTTATCGCTACATTACAGCTCCTGCTTACCCCCCCCTTCTTAAGGCTAATTGTCCCTCTAAGACCACTTACCATTGAAATCACAATTAATCTGGATAACATGGGGGACCATTATATATTAGGTTGAGGTCTGTAGGAAGGTTGTACACTCTCTCAGGTACCCTTCATCAGTACAAACGGGCAAGTTGGCGCCCCTAGTGGCAGGTAATGACTCAAACTTTAATCCAGTGAAGGTCTCTTTGGTCCCTTGGCTGCCCAGTGTTTTATAAACACCTGTCCATATCTGCGTTGCTATGTGGAGACTGGTTCCTTCAGTGATCACTAATGGTTTTCAAAGCTGGATAGATTGGCTGTGTTCTAGTAGGCCTTGCCAACAGTGCGGTTGGTCTAGTAGTCTCTAGTTAAGTTCTGTGGGTGGCCTGTTGGACCTCTGCTCTGCGTGAAGCAGCCCCCAATCGTCATAGCAGCCCCCAATCGTCATAGCAGCCATTAACCACATCCCCCTCCACAGCCACTTGGCTTCATGTTTACCTACAGTTTTTATTAGAGAGGCTACTCCTTTCACCTTAGTCTTAGACCTGTGAAACGCTTCAAAGGCGTGTTGAAGCGACTTTGGAATCATGCATTAGCGAGGGTGTAGTACGACCAGATGGGCCGTTTCCACATCCCACCTCACACAAGCTTGTCGGTGAGTCGCTATGACGTGGCTCTGTTTGAACGAGAGTGTAGCACGCCGTGCACCAGCCATGCATCATTGCTTCTGGGAGTTCTACTTGCACAAAATGTTCTGAGGGCAAAACAAAAAAAAATGATTGGTTCAGAGAGAGAGCCAATCAGATTGTAGAGGAGGTGGGTTCAATGAACTAGAGAAGGTTGGACCAAGATATCTGATTAATTGGTCCTGCCTCCTCTAGTTGCCTGGACCCACCTCTTCTACAATCTGTTTCAGAGAGATGACCAATCATTTTTCACTCCGCCCTCAGAACATTTTTGTGCAAGTAAAACTCCCACGAGTTGACTGATTTTAGGCCAATGGCTGGGACTGACGGGCTTTTTCCTTTGTACAGGTGAGAGAGTGTGTGAATATGAAGGCTGTTTAATGTTAGCAGTCCCCGTACCTTGTAAAGGGACAGAGCATGGCTTCGTATATGTGCTTCATTCCCCCACAGTCTGGTTTCTATGACTCTGTATTTAACGTTAAACCCCAGCCTCTCTTGATTGTTGCCACTAAGTTATATTAAAAGGTGCATTTTAGAATTATTGTAAATATTTTACGTATTGGAAAATGATATACACATCTTTTAGAAGGAAATGAGCTTATTTATATAAATAAAGTGATTAATGTATGTCTTCAAAGCTATTTCATGTGCCTCTGTCTGTGGATGAAAGAGGAGGGGAATTGGGTATTTAAACACAACCTTGCTGTGTGGCACTTTGAAATGGAAAGAGTCCTGCACTTGTTCTTCAGCATCCGAGCTACAGTGCTGCTTCTTCCGTTTCTGTTAGTTTTCATAATTTTATTGGGTTCCTGGTTTTGATTTAATGCTCTATTTATTTAATAGCAAATCTGTGCTAAAAGAAACTCTCATTAAGGTGGTAACTGGCTCTTTAGAAGCTGCTTGCCTTCCCAGATGAGGATTGGGGTGGTGTGGTGGTCAGCGATCTCCCTACTGAGCAGGTTTATACTTCTATGCGACTGACGCTGTAGGTGCGGCGTGGTCACATGCCCTACTCCGCAGAAACGTGACTCCGCGTTGCAGCGGCGCAGATCGCAACAGCTGCGATTGGTCCGCTTGGTAACATCGCAGTTTGTCCTACGCAAATGTTTCGGTGTAGTTTCATTTTGGACTGAGGGTATTTCAGTGTGGCTGAGGTTGTTCACCTTGCTGCTAGCCTGCTGCTTTTGCCACGGTTGCAGCCAGGTCTGCACAAAATTGGAAAATTTCAGATATCGCAATGAGATCTGTTTTGTGATACATATTGTGATATTTCCAGTGCAAAAACAAAAAAGAGTTCAAAATACATTTCTCACAAAGCCAACTATGAGTCATTTAAACGGCAAGGATGAAAATGATTATAATTGGCTCAGGGAGTGTATTCAGAGCTCATGCAAAAACGGCAGCAGCAAACTTTAAATTGATTAAATGTGTACTAGATAATCTTGAAAAGGAACAATTATTAAAATTGCAAAGCTTGCAAAGTCCTGTTTCCTGTAACAGAGTAAAAATGTTTCGCCGAAACTTAAACCCAGTATAATTGCAGGGCGACACTGACACAACAGCGCAGAAGTACAAATGCTTACAGAGGGTTAGGCCGCTTGGGGAGGCTTTGGACTTCACGCAGTACAAAGCAGCCTTATGCCTGGGAGGTAGGGGGGTGTTGGACATCCCTGAGCTAGACTAGGTTTTCATCCCTAACTCGTTCCTCAACTTCATTCTAATAGGGGTCAGTGTGTGGCTCTGTGTAATCTGAAGGTTGCTGGTTCAAATCCTGTGGTTGACAGAGCGATGTAATCGTTGACATGAGGTGGTATACCTATACCTCTGCTTTTCTCCTGTCAAATATAAGCGGTATTTTTTTTACATGTGTAGAACCGTAAAAATCAGGTGGTCCTTAACCTGACTGCTGCCCAGTAAACCATTTTCATGCCAAAAAAATTGACCCAAGTTGACCCAGCTGCTGGCAAACATGTCCCTGCCCTTCCCGTCGTCCTGCTGGGTGTTTCACGCAGGCAACTCGGTGTAGATAACGGCAGCTAGACAAGCAATGAGCAAATGGGGGCTTGCTTCATGTAATCGCATACAGCCATCAACTACCCTAGCCGCACACTTAGTGTAGCTAATGTCATGCTGAATCAGATCTTCTGCGGTGCAGACATGTGGACGGCCACAGATGTTTTACATTTAAGCAGCATGACCTGCTGTTGGATGTAGATTTCCTCACCCATCTCCTGCTATTTATGGTGGCGGTTCTCGTGGCAGTGGTTTGGGTGATCCCTCTGGGTTACTCACACTGATGCTGCAGGTTCTTACTCTTTTGGGGATATCTTAAACGATAAGTAAAAAAAAAAAAAATTATGAACCATTAATAAAAGTGAAAAACAGAAAAGTGTGGTATTTGCTGATGTGATGCTCTTGTTCGTTTGTTTGTTTGTTTGTGTGTGGGGGGGCGGGCGGGCAGGGGCACCCAAAAGGGGGGGGGGGCAGGCAGGGGCCCTAAAAAACTGAAACATAATAGGATTGATTTGGGATGCAACTCCAATATGATGTGATTTCATGGGACCCAGAATATCTAGTGGCCCCCTGGTTGGCAGGGATGAGCAACCGTGTGAAGCTTTTAGAGAGAAGGTGGGGGGGGGTAGGGGGGGTCTGACTGCAGTCTCTCCACGTGTGAAACACATGTGGCTTCACAACTCACCCCCCAGTCACATCACATGTCATGGAATTCCAAGCCTGCACTGTAATACTTTGCGGGGGGGGGGGGGTCTTAAGGCTGGGGCCCTCTACTGTTCTGCACAAAGCAAACCCCCACCACATGTGCTTGGACACCCAAATATTTGGTCTCGTGTCCTTGAAATGACCTAATGATAGTTTAATTTCTGAGAGGGATTTAAGGTGTTCATCTGTCATCGACTTGGCACAGACCCGCCCTGAACTCCAAATGGGAGCGTCAGCCAGTGTTTTTGTCTGGCTCGTTGCTGGACGTTGCAGCTGGAGTCTGGTGCAGGGATGAAGGGACGGACTCCACTGCAGCCGTCGCTGATTCTCCTTTGAACCGCCTCCGCTTTGAAGCCTGTTCCCCATTTACACTGCCAGTGCTGGGATCCCTTGTTTTCAGTTCACATGCCAGCAGCCAGTGCAGTGGTTAATGACCTGAAGGTTGTTGGTTCAAGTTCCACGAGAAGGGTTCAGCCATTGTACTTTTGGCTGAGGAATTAAACCTGAACTGCCATTCAGAATTCCATAAAGGAAAAGTGTACTTGAAGCTATCACATTGGTCTGGTTCATAGGTGTGCATTTCCTGTTTTTAGAAGAAAATAGACAAGAATATGTTGGTAGATATGTAGCTGATTACACTCTAGAAATACATGCATACCGACGGTGACTTATGCCCTCATTTTTTTTCCCATAAAGCGCTTACGCTCACACACCGTGAACTCACCTAGAGTACATGTGTAACTGTAGGCATGATATCACATATTAATCTATTTCCTAATCTTGGTGCCCACTGTGCAGTATCTTCCACCACTATGTTCTTGTCAAGCTCTTGAGCCTCGCTAAGATCCCACAAAATATGAGATTAAGGACGAGCAGGGCAGTCGTGTGACGTAAACATTATCGATCGATTTATGCCAATCGCCAATATAGCACATGCAAATGTAGTATAGCCTATATTGATTACATTTAATTACCGCAAAATTAATATCGGTTAAACCATTTACACCGGTTTCAAATCGGTCAAGATTGGCCAGACTTAAAAGACTTCAGAAAGGACCGTGCCCATGGTGGGTCTCCAGAAATGGACATGGTACCCGCTGTCTGTACCGATCTGCCGTAACGCTGTTCCTCATGGCCTGGTGTGTATTCGGAGATTAGTTCTACGAAAACATAGAATTCACCTCCTCCCACATCGACGGAGATCTTGAAACGGATCGTCAAAGAACCGGCGTTACAACAAAACATACAAGGCTATAAACCCACTCCCGAAAACCCCCAAACAAGGAATAAAGATCTGTTAAATCGGAACGTGAGGTTAACACCCCCTGGTAAGTAACTGTTGACCAAATGATGATTTTTCTTTTAATCCTCTAGTGAGAGACAAAGTTCAAAATAATATTATGAACATCGATGTATAAAGCCCGCTTGACTTGACTTGTATAGACCAGAATTAATATAGTTGCCTTTAAACCATTTGTTTTTCGCTGGGAGAAGCAATGTCGACGAGCCACGCTACAGTGTCATGTGACATTCTCTCAAGGGGGGCAGAAAGGGATCCTATATTGCTGTTGTCAAAAGTAGAGCAAGACACCCCCGCCCCCTTTTTTAAAGCTGTGTCTGTAACAGACAGGCGAAGTGCTTTGAAGTGTGGATGCGCGCAGTGGGGCGCAGGCTTCTGTATGGCGCAGATTGCAAATGCTCAGGATGATGCGGATATGAGGTACTCTATTACCAATTAAGAAGCAAAGACGGAAAAAAGCTAATTCGGTGACAATGCGTGTCTGTTCCGCGCTCTTTATAAGCTTTGAACATTGTTTCCACGTGTAGTTAAGTGGATCATTTTTCCTCGAGCGTCTTAGGACTTCAAAGCAGATTTGCTACGCGTTGCTAATGCCCGAAGCGGGATGGTTTCTGTCGATTCAGATCATGGATGGGACAAGGAGGAAAATAATTGGTAAAGCTGTACATTCAAAACAAAGGTTACAAAGTGAAGCGCTTAAACAACTTTCGCGTTCATTAAGCTGGTAAAGGTCAGGCTGGAGATCGCCGGGAAAGGTGAATTGTATCATTCTTGGTTTATAATCCTCAGGGATCAGTTCGAAATGTTGCACAGTACCTGAAACACGCCGAGAGTTTACAAGCTCATATTTAGAGCTGTGTGTTTCATTGTGACTGAAAGAACTTTTATGAGAATTATTTTTTCCCTTGCATTGGTCGAGCCATTACCATTGCAGAGAGCGAAGGCATTAACAAGCAATACCAGCTCCAGAATATTTCACGTGGGCTGCCAACAGTGAAGTAGACCATTAATGAAGGCTGTCACCGACTTCTTTTTACTAAGTGCACAAAATTCTACCTCCAATAATAACAACAATAATAAGAGTAATTAATAATGCGTTTTTTGAATTACATAGTAGGCCTAATTATGGCCAGGGGCATTGCTAGTGATATTGGGCCCCAGTCCAAACCAATGCAGTTATTTTCCAAATATTCTAGGCCCTCTGCCTTTCGACGCCCCTGATTATGGCTATATGATTCATACATATTCATGTGATTCTGGGAACTGCTGTCACCGCAAACTGACTAACCGATCACCCACTATCACAGTAATCGCGAGGATCTCCTGCAGTGTCAGAAAGGGATGAGTTTTGCACTGTTTTATTGGTTGACATGAGTACTGCGAATACCTAAATACTGTACTGTAGCCTACTTCTGCATTTAAGTTTTTGATGTAGGCTATATTCCTGCGTATGCGAATAGGCCTATTTGTTTTATAAGAAAGCTGTCATTAAACAAAAGTCGATTCTTGAATGGATTGTAATGAAGGCAAAACATGATAGCTAGAAATAAAGTCGAATTATAATTGATATTTAAAAATCGAGTAATAAATCGCGCATTAAGTACCATTAAATAGTTGAGCTTCATTGTCTCACGTAAACAGTAAGCAGTTCTTTTACCCCGATCCTTGATTTCGATTGCACCTGCTGGGCAGAGTCATGCACACCAACTACTTTTCCGCAGGAACGATGATCCGGGAAAAAGTTAACTTACTGTCCGCCGTGGAAAACGACTAGATTGAAGTTGTTTTAGAGTTTAGCAAATGAAGTAAGCGAGAAAACGTTGCCAGAACTGCGAATGAAGGGAGACGGGAAATTTTTAGTTGATGAAGAGAGAAATATAGCGGCACCCAAAAAGTTGCACTGGTTTTAGTAAATCATTGGGTTCTTTTTAGCAAGATCAAAGGCGGCTCTTCCGCTTTGATGTGGCAGCGTGCTGTTTAAGGTACAGCATGAATGGAAAGATGTCAAGCTGGAAGGTGCCTGTGTAGTTTACGTTGAGTGCTGCAGAGGGCTGGAGATGAAAGGCGAAGACCGAGTTTGATAATGAATGTCCAACAAGTAGGCAGCCCCGTATCTAACAGCCCCCTCTCAGCGGGAGAAGATCGCCCTAACCTTGAACACCACTCCTAAACTCGGCGAAAGTGCCCCAGACGAGGCTCCACTCGTCAGAAATATAAAATCAGCATTCTTGCGTCCGGGGAACCATCCACACGTTGCTTTAATCTTCTTGTCAATTAAAAATGAGTTGACACCACCTGGCAAAAGCCATTCACAAACACTCGATTTTAAGATGTCGTCCGCTTTCGCAAAGATTTTACGTAGGTCTGAGCGAGAGACCCCATCTGGCAACCCTGCTGCAGGACTTCAGAGAGATTAGGGGTCCCAAGTTACCATACTTTGGTATTTTGTACGGAGTAAAATCTTACTTTAACATAACCTATAATTTTATTCTGGAGGAAATAAATAAACATGGATAGTCTGTAGCAAACAAACCAATAAGCCTACTATAGAAAATTACTAAAACTGTGTTACAAATTCCGTAATGACATAAATGGATGGATACTTATATATATATATATATATATATATATATATATATATATAAAACGATATGTATTTATTTTATTTTTTAAGTTAAACGGCATATGGTGCTATGAGTGTGGACCCTGCCCGAATCAGCAGCGCTTTGGTCGGGCTGTTAAGCAGCACAACCACGGCCGCTGGGGAGCGCAGAACTTCTGAGCGGCAGACGCCGACGTGGATCTCGGCTTTCAGATGCATAAGTCCCGGTGTGAAAGGACGACTGTGCTCCAGCATCCGTGCTCCTCTTCTTATACGAGAGCAGTCCGGCACGTAGAACTGACTTAAGCATGCGCTGGAAAAAAACGCCCTCCAGCTTCTTACCCGTGTGCCAATGCCTCGGCATCCCATAACGGATCGGTATAAAGACACCTGCATGCGATTGCTGTTTGACAGAAACTGGCATGCATGATAACCTAATTTCGCGTGTGTGTTACTAGCAGATAGCGACAATAGAAATAAGACTTTGAAACCCATGGTGGGTGGGATTATCGCACACTGTCTATTACCAACCTACTTCCCTGGGGAAACCTTATTGGCTGCTACTGGATTAGATCAGGCAGGAAACGATAATACGTGGCTCCCCACCCACCACAGGTTTCTCAAACAATGGCTTTATTCTCAGATGTGTATGCTTTCGAGCTCTTCAGAACTTGTGTTTTTAATGTGAGCATTAGAAGTGTTACAGTATATGCCTATGAACGATCTCAATGTCGTGACATGTTTGATCTCCAATTTGGAGTTAATTGGCGGCATTCCTATTTTTCTCGTTTTATTAAATTGCAAAAATGTGGAACAGATAAAGTTCTATTCTAAAAAGACGACCTAAACGTTTCATCGCAGCACGTATCGGTATTTGTGACAGAAAGTAGCTTATCGACAAAAGGCCCGGTCCTCAGCGCTAAAGTGATGCTAAAAGCGAACGATAGTGCCTATTATGGCTGCTTCCAGCAGGGGTCAGCAGAGCTGCGCTTAAACAGTACTGCTTAACAGGAAAGGGGAAAAGCTCATACGTGCATGTAATCAGGGCCAGTCAGTCTTATAGGTTAGGGTTTCCTGTGGGTGAGATTAGTAACACGGAGAAAACAAAATATGTTCATAGAATCGTCAAACGATATTTTTTTTAATCGTGATAAACAACATACACAAAATTTTATAATCTGTATATTCAGTACAGAATCATTGCAAGCCTTGAACTGGCCCTGCTTGTGCTGAAATTTAAAAATGATTTTCACTGGTACGTGTCCACTTAATATAATCACTTTATGCCTTAAGCACTTAACAAATCCAGAAGCTGGCAAAGATGGTTCTGCTTTCCAATTCCAATCCAGTTTTACACAGTGTCTTTCCTTACTTGTTAGCCCCAAAATGCTCAGTAAGTTTCTAGAAAATACATATGGATTGGATGGTACCAGGGGCGATCCTACAGTTTGATTCTCAGAACGACTCAGCGTTGATTCTTAGAACGTTGGTTTCCCATTTTCAGTCTGAAGAAAAATAGGATCTGATCCGGATGATTTTTTTTTCAGGGGACTGAGACAAAAAATATGAGTGAAGCCAACAGCATAGAATAATTTTAATACAAATGTATAATATAATACAAAATATAACAATAATTTAAATACAGAGGCCTGATTATTGGGTTGATGAATGAATAAAGTCCCCCCCCCCCCATAGGGTCTAGAATCACCTATGAGCTGTAGTATTGACAAGCTAGATTAAAATGAAATTGGAAAAAATATATATTTAAGGCATCAACCTAAATGAGACAAAAAAAAAACAAAAAACGACTTTTTCCTTGTTTTGGTCTTGGAAATAGTTCCTTGGAAATAGTTCCTTGGAAATAGTTCCTGGTGTTAACTTCAGCACCTTCACCTTGACATGTTGAGATTACACATTTTTTTTGTGCAGTGTTGCTGAAGTTGGTATCAGATACGTACTCAGTGAAAGCTATCTGACCAATGAAAGAGAAAATAAAGAGAATTTCCCTTCAAGGGATTAATAAAGTACGTCACTATCTCTCTCAATATCTATTACTATAATCTCTTACCCAAACTGGGCCAGTTAACCCATTAGCATCCACCACAGGTGGCATCTTTAGAGGGGGTGTTCATATTGGCAACCGCCAATGTCCCTGAAGAACTTCACCATTAGCGACCCCTGGTGCCCTCCACTGGAACGCCACCTAGGGGACCATCTTTTGATTGGGTGGCGACTTAACACACTCCCTAGGATGCTACCTTCTGAGATGGGTACCATCTTAGCAACTGCTGATGCACCCCCAGCAAACTTCAACCCCCTCCCACCCTGCACGCGATTGTAAATTCTGCTGCTGCTGTTGTTGATGCAGCTTGGGTCTCCATTGTTGAACATGTTCTTGTCGGTGACCTTTTTAGCTTCTTTTGTGCAGTTCCTTCACTTGTCACCAGGGGGTGATCATTGCCTTTTTTTCTTAATTTTTTTCTCCTTGGTCCTCTTTTTTCTAAAGCTGTCCTCACCTTTCTTTCTAGTTATATCCAGTCCAGACCAACCTCAGGTCAGGTTGGGGAGCATACACTGGTACAGCATGTTGCCACGCCTACCACATGACGAAACACCTTGGGATCCTGGTTTGCGACACCCCAGGCCGACACGCGGTCCAGTCCCGCCGTCTGGAAATGGGGGTCTATCTGCCGCAGCCAGGTGTCACGTGGGCATCCCCTTGGCCTGGTCCAGCTGCTTGGGTCTTCAGCAGTGAGGGATCCTGTGAGCTGGATCACCCTCAGGGAATCGCACCACATGACTGTGGTGCTGTAACTGACTCCCCCCACAATGCAGGTAATGTACCTCATTTGGGACTCCCAGAGCAACTGCTTGTCAACATGAAGTCAAACCATCAGTACCCAAGGACTCTTCGAAGAGACATTTCCAAAGGAGTCCGGTCTTCGTCTCAGGTCACTGGATAGTGCTCATATCTCGCAGAAATATAGCAACAGGGAGCACTGGGACTTTAAAGACTTAGACCTTCGTCCTCTTACAAACCTGCAGATGTTAAAATATTGCCATGTGTTTTAATCATTCAGGACACCACTGTCCAGAGACAGTTTCAAAATTAGAAAATGATAACTTGTAGTACATTTTCAGATGACTACATATTAATTAAGGAAACACATGTGTACATGTAGCTTTTGATTTTAGAAAGAACAAAGCCTGGAAAAAATGTCACAGATTTCCATGACTTTTTGTGTAGGTGTCTGCAGGTTTTTGGACAGTTGCATATAAATGCACTGAATGATTTAAATGGAATTTTTCTCTTTTTGTTTTAATTAGCAGTTCAACTTTTTATTACAAAGATATACTCACATGGTTGGAAATTAAGCTTGCCTAAGACGACTGGTAGCTGACTACAAAAAAACTGAAAAGTACTCCTCACTCTACTAAAAAAAATGTACTTTTCCACGTGTTAATGTTTGAGATCCCAATGAGAGAATTGTGTGGACAAAGATTTTTAATTGAAACCTGCAGCAGGGCTGATTCTGGGATTTGATGCAGGGTTGCTATTTTGAATCTCAAGAAATATCGGGCAGGTTCTTCAATCATTTTTCAGGGGGGCAAAAAATCCGGTGACGGAAGCTCCCCTCAATAGGGTCAAGCATCACCTATGGATGATACTATAGTTTTGCTACATCCTTTAGGGGTGGGGGGTCCCCAAGGCACAGCCCTACGCATCTCTTGCTTAATCTGTTCTAGAGCACCTGCCTACCAATTCATAGCAATTTGAGACCCACCTGAAGCCCAGCGCCAAAGATCAAAGCTGCCACATCCAAATTAAAGTGCAGAGAGTGGAATGCCGACTAAAGCCATTTTCACACGTGAACTGTGGACATTGTGTGGAAAATCAGGTCTGGGCACTTTCCGGAGTTGCCCTTTCACAGATGTGGCATGCAACCGGAGACGGTCCATGTCAGACGCGTTCACATCTACTACAAATACTCCAGCTGGTTTAGATGAGGGGTGGCGCTTGGCAAGAGCATGCAGGGGGGGCAGGACATGATGCACAAACGTGTGCTGCAAAAATCTGTTTGTTGTTTACAAACCTCCAAAATCTCTTTGTCTCTCCAGTTACCCACGTTCACTGAGATCTTCTTCGTGTGAAAAACTCAGCCTCAGATGTTTCTATCCTTTCATATTTGCGCCAGTCGCATCGTCGAAATGTCATCAACTCTCCCGTTCGCTCACAGTAAATTCTCAGAAATTTTCCCTGCTCCATTCACGCATGGGGGTCAAATGGAAATTACCCAGACTTCGTACTAGGTATAAGTAGCAGGCTAAAATGCATTTAATATTAATTTAATGACACACATACAGCCCTTCTTTGTAAGAACATAGGAAATTTACAAACGAGAGGAGGCCATTCGGCCCATGATGCTCATTTGGGGACAGGAAAGTTTCAGAGGTGGCAGTGCAGAGGGGGGTTAATTACCGGACCTATATGAGTCCCTGGTTTTCAGAAAGCTATATGGTTTCAGTGTGTGCGTAATATGTACAGCGATGTTGTAGTGCTTCCACCAAACAAATAAACATAATGTAACAATGTAAAACACCCTGCAGTTATTCTTCTCTAGAAGAAGTTTACATTTTATCTGGAGGAAAGGTGAGAAATTGAGAAAGGCATTCAAATGCCATGAGTATGCTTTTTTCGACATATTCTCTTTGTGCATGGTTACTGCGACACCCCTACTGTAACCGAATAAGGAACTGGTACACAGCCCTTTCAAGTAAGCTGCGGTAGCAGAACTCCCCACAAGCTGTGATTTGCATCTCCAGCCACGCAGTCGCAAGGCCAATTCCCCAAATCCCCACTTCTACTATTAAGTACTGCTGTGAAGTAACCAGCTACCCACTGCTGGAGCATCAGTTAGATGTATAAAGTGCAAATGTGAAACCTACAGCACTGCCCTGGGGATCCGAAAGAATCTGTTACACTTGTGTTTGTTTATGTTTTATTTAGACTTTTTTTTTTTCTTTAGGACTTTCATTTGTGATTTTCATTTTTTTTTTTTTTTTTTGGTCTTTGTCTCAGTGGGATTGTATGTCGCTGAGAAATGTGAAAATTCTGGATTAGTGAATCTTGGATGCACATATCCATTGAATTTCAAAAAATTTCAGCGGGGGTTCAAACCCATACTTTTACTACCTGGCGAGGTGTCTAGACGGAACTGATCACTATGTGAGGCCCCTACGTCTTTCCGTTAGTGACAAACTACACACTCTTCACGGATTCATTTGACTCTCTCAGACTTGAAACTTCATACAGATATTGGTGGGCTACCTTACACCCCATTCCTACAAACTGCACCAATGCTGTATTTATGGCTAACTAACTACGAAGCGACTTCATGGTCATCAATCCAAGGAACAAACAGTTCACATTTTCATGTAAGATTTATGTCATTTCCTGCGCGTCCACTCCTCGTGTGTGCCACGCCCCCTGATCATACATGTGCGCTCCCCCGATTGTGCTCAGATGTTTTCTATCAGTCTGTGTATTTAGTCCGCGTCTGAGTCCGTATTCCCTAGATCCATAATTGATGTTCTGTACCGTGTTTCCTCGTTTACCCTTGATTAAACCCTCGTGTCCTGAATCCTTGCCTGCCTGCCCACGAGTGTCTGCCTCGTCCTTCCCCGCTTCCTGTCTGCCTCGTCCTTCCCCGCTTCCTGCCTGCCTCGTCCTTCCCCGCTTCCTGCCTGCCTGTCTATCACCGGTTGCTACATTTAACTGAAGATTATGGCTTTTATAAGGACATAAAAAGTGCCTCATAACACACTCTGTGTACTCAGAGCCCAGGCAGTGTCCGTCACTAAATAGATAAACACAGCATCTCTGAATACCACAAGCAGCCAATACTGCAGATTCACTATTAAGTCCCATGTAGTATCACAAGACTGGGCTGCCAACATGAAATAATGGCACAATACTTTTATATCTGAGTGACTGCATTTTGACATGGCATCAATCATGGCATCCAAACTGGCTTGCTGTCTTTGAAATCCAAATCGCAAGTTTCTGCAAGTTTTAGTTATAAATGTTAGTTATTAAATAATTGTTCATTAATGATTATGTGGTTGTCACGTGACTCCGGCCCGTCCAGTGTGCGACGTAAAGCAGCATGGAGGCGAACTCAAACTCCCAGCTGTTTTATTTCAGCAGCTTGTACCAAAGGAAAACAAAACGAGGTCAAGTATAAACACTCCGCAAAAACTGTTTCAGCTACCATAGGTAATACCACCAATCGGTTTAAACACTAGCAATATTTAAACTACAGTGGAAACGGCTTATAGTGATCAGCCGTTTATATGGATCAAAAAGCTTGGGACAGAATCATTCCTCCACAAATTTTGTTTAAATAATTCGTAATTCGCTTATAAGTAGTCTGCTTACAGTGTTCTTTTTTTTTTTTTTTTTTGGGGGGGGGGGGGGGGGGGTTATGCATTGCGTGTGGAAAATATTAAATTAAATTAATTCTTTTCGTTACTTGCCTACTTTGACTTGGGGTAACCCGTCTGTTTCTGGTTATAGCTACCGAAGGCTAATGCTGCCAGCACAGAAAATATGTCGGGGAAAAAGTATATTTTCTCTCAGTTCCGAATATAGTCTCATCAAAGATTATAATAAACTGCCAAAAACTAGCCAACTAGATGCAGTAGCGAAACTGCAATAAGCTATATTTTATGTACAGTACTGTAGTATGTTGTAGCATATTTGAATCACTTCAGCAATTTAATTTGAACAGCACTGTAATTTGAAAAGCGTTTGAAACAGCTGCACTGTATTTTGAAAGAGTCAATAAAATTTAGTAAATAGTATCGCTCTCCATTTATTACCTTATATTCGTGTAATAAATATGGAAATGTCAATTAGATGGAAATCTGCCTGAAACATGAAGAAAAAGAAAAAAATGGTTATAATGTATAATATATGATTTCACCCAGATAGACGTGATCACTACAAACGGTTTCCACTGTAATTTATTTTGTTTGCAAGAAATGCAAACTTCATCTACTTTTTTAGGGAGCTTTCTTTTATATTAAAACTAAAATGTGACCTTTTTCATAAGACGTTTTCATTTCAAGCGATTGGTGCTTTGATTTCAGTTGTTCAAAATATTCCATAAATAACCAGAAATAGTTCATCTGTATGTTTCCTTCACAAAGACATGCAAACTTCCATTAGAAAAAATATCCCAGCTTTAATAGCTGAGCATATTTACAGTACAAACCTCGTCGGTGAAAGATGAGGGCAAAAAAAAAAAAACAAAAAAAAAAAACAACCCCAAACACAAAATAATCATTCATTAATCGTAATCGAGGTAAAATGTTCAGTTAATCGTGATATAGATTTGAGCTCAGCCCTAGTTCAGAGATAAACGGTTAGGCTACATTGCCAGTAGCTTGCGATGGTGTTAGCATATGAAGGCTACTGAATGCTTCAGCAAGACTCTTTACTCTAACTGATGATGAAACGTAGTAGTTTGTTGCTTTGGATAAAAGTGTCTGATAAATAAAAGTGTGCACTTTGCACACTATGCCATTTTGGATTGGTAGAGCCCCTCCCCCACAGCCACGTTTAGGATAAGCGGACAGAATTAAGGTGCCTGAATGTTACAGCATCTCGGCACTGCTCATAATCCAGCAGCTTCTCCTCCTTTTTGATTTGTTCAACAACTGTGTTGATTTAATTCATACTTCATACCTGTTATATTTGCCAATTTCTCGGAACTTTGGTATATTATGTTCGGTTAGCACTGTAGGACTCAAAATACAGTACACTATCTGTTCAAAAATGAATACAAATGGAGGGACAACCTGAAGTACATAGGCACCAGATTCACCAGGGTCCTCCAGACAAAGTGAATTTTGCTTCCCCCAGACTTTGTATCACTTATCACAATACAGCATGAAAGGAAATCCCAAACTGCATTTTTATTCGTATTGAAATACGTTTATAACAAATGTACTTCCCATGGGCGTCGTTAGGTCCGATGACTCGGGGCTATATCTCCGAGTATTTTAACTCTAGCCCCGAGTATTGCAGCATCGATGCCAATTAGCTTTCCTCAAAAAAGAAAGTCAAGCCCCAGGTAAGCTTAACTTAGCCCCTGATCTTTTCAATAGCTATAAATTCCCCTGCTACCTCCTTAATTTTTCTACAGAACGAAAAACAATACGATGCATTACCACGTATAATATTTCAGGAATTCCCCGATGCGAGATTGATCTAACTGAAATTCAACACGATTGCATCCTCTACCGGTATCCACACGCATTGCAGCCTCATAAGATTTATTTAAGTTTCTTTTAACTTAACCGTCGGCAAGATCCCATGTATCGTTTGTTCTTTTTATTATCCTGACCGCAACCAATTGACGGGGCGTCAGATCAGTGATTGTATCCGACATAGTATTCATTTTATCCATGTGTCTATTTGTATCAAACATTGGCCGCTGTTTGTGTGCGTTGTAGGTCTACTTAATATTTGTTATATTTAACCTTTGCGGAAATTTCAATACAGTTTTTAATTAGTTTCTAATGTGTTTTGGCCGTGCTTTAAGTGTGAAAAAAACAGGTGCCAGCACTCAACTTGTTATTCTCTACCGGTAGAGGTGCCAATACGAAGGAAACGTTCCCAGTACTCTGAAGAGGTACCAGTCCATTTCAAGCACTGGTTATCGGGCAGCTGAACAGGCCCGTTACTAAACCTATGGGGTAGCTGTTCTTTGACAGTTCAGTTTATAGGCCCATATATCTATTATAATATAGGACCTACGCCATTTTAGACTAACTGACATCAATTAATTTGGTCCATTGTTCTGACCAGGAATCTCCACTTTAAAAGGAAAACGTAAGATACAGTTTTATCCCTGTATTAAGGCCCTTTACATGTTTTAGAAATTCAGGTATTTATTGGGTACAATTCGGGCAACACTTGCAGAAATAAACAAACAGATAGATAAATAATATAAAAATCAGTGAACTAAGTGCACATTTTATCTTTATATCTTTAGTTTTGTTGTGTCACAGTGGTGTAATGGTCGAACAATAAAATAAAGTCAGCTTCGTTATGAGGGTGACAATGACTCATTACTCGATGAAACCTTAAATCTCTGGGGTGAGATCAGCTCATCGGAGGTCATATCACGTCCTTGCCTCTTCCTTTCCATATCCGAGTACCAAAATGACAGTTTATTGGTTATATAAACGTAGCCTAGCCGTTCGCGCGATGACGCCGATACTCAAAATGCTTAATTATAGGGATAAGGAAAACCCGAAATCGCTGCTCAGAAGATGGGAAGTGAACGTAAAGCGCGTTTCCTCGGAGGAAGCAGTCACGGGGAATTCATGCACCGCAAGAAAAGAAGCATCTAAAGTGTAGCCTACAGAGATGATGAAAGCCGAACTGGCTGCCAGCCCGCCAATCTGCTCCTAATGTTACCCCCAACCGAGGATACTGAAGTTCATATTCATCACTTATTTGTTTAATGGTTTTGATTTAAAAGTTTAAATGATTGTCCAGTGAAACAATACTCCAGAGACTATCAAGTGTTACCTGGTCTCTGGTTCTCCGTTTATTGAACTAAACACGCTTCGTTGAAGTAAAACAACCCGTCTGTATTGTCTATAGATGACCGTTGTTTTGTTAACCGAATCAAACATTTACACCATAAAACTCCTTAATATTAATAATGCGGCCATGCAATTCCAAGCATTTGAATTAAGTCAGATTACGAGTAGCCTATCCTTTCTGGTCATGCACGGTAAATTTTTGACAGCAGCATTTTTACCGTGACAACAACCCAGCGATCACTGTTCCGTGTCAGGAACGAGGAAGTAGGCAGAGCTCGCCCGAAACCGACGGTGCGACCGTCCGAAAATCACATTCAAGTAGTTTGCTTTATGGAGCGATGGTACGAACGCTTACTGAAAAGTAAGTTGATGTTCCTTTTATGTTACAGTTTCTATTATGAAATAATCGTTACGACTTATAAAAATGCATTTACCCTTATTTTTAATAACGTTACTCGTTAGCGACCTGCCTAATGTGGGTTAACCGCACTTTCGTTTATTCACATTTTTTATAAATGTTTTGTCTGGTTTCGAAGTAAAATGGTGACGTAAACTGTAGTCAGAACCAAAATGTTACATTTCACAATCACAATAAGACGGGAAATAACAGAAAAGTAGCACGCATTTCTAACTTTTGTTTCGGATCGAAACAAAAGAATGATCTTTAGCGTTTGAAATGAAAATACCGTTGGTGTTTCTGACTGGATCATTATAATATTAATAATGTTGCTTTAAGGGACATAAACAATAAAAAAAACCGTTATCAAGAACTCCTGTATATCCCAGAGTAAAAAAAAACTTCATCTACTGCTACAATTGTTTTTTCCATGGAAAACCTGTCTGTTCATGTGCATTAGTCTTTGCTGATTGGGATCTCAGCGTATATCTGCTTCATATCACCTGGGAAGATGTGGCAAGTCTAATTGTAAGCACTGATGACCAGTTATTATCAGTTAAGCCCATTTGATATGGTGTACCGATTTTGAATAAAGTAGGCGGGCGAGGGCTGTGAATGACTGCAGGGAAGACATTCACAACACAGTCAAATACTCTATACCTTCAATACTTTCCATTGCCTTAATGCATTTCTGCATACCCTGCAACACGGAGGTAGAACACCTCAGAAGATCTGTTGAAAATGTCCCCCTACAGGTGCCAGAGCGAGTGCCCATGATGAGACATGCCCACGGAAACCTGGGTGTGCCGTAGGGCGACCTCTGGCCTGCAGCCGGGGCGGGTATGAGGTATGAGTGCTTGTCGGCTGCTCCAGCAGCAGAGGGTGGGCCTGCTTCAGGTGCTGTGCTCCAGCGGCACTGCCGAGATCCTGGAGAGCGTGCTGGACCGGCTCCTGGCCTGGGACGTGCTGCAGTGGGAGGACTACCAGACCCTGTGCCCGCCTGGCCGGCCACTGTGTGCCAACGCCAGGGAGCTGCTGAATGTGGTGGCCAGCAAAGGCGAGGAGACATGTGGGCTCCTGCTGGTGGCCCTTGATCAGGTCCTCCCCGGGGCTCAGAAAGTGAGCCTGTCCTTGGGGGAGAGCGGCGGTGATCCTCTCCTATCTGACAGACCTAGCCCCTCCACAGCCACCCAAATGCTGCGGAGTGAGCGGCCATGCCTCGTGGCCCAGCTGCGGTCCTGCATTGGAGCAGCGCTCAGGGCCCTAGTGGCGTCTGGCAACCTGACGACCTACGACTGCGACGAAGTGCAGTTGCCCATCAACACCCCTGCACAGCAGGCAAGAGATTGGGTCAAATTCTGCCAAAATGACCCAAAACAGGACTTTGACCCAAAACAGGACTTGCACTCTGCTTTGTAATAAAAACTGGGGTGTAATGAAAGTCCTGCTGTTCACTCCTTCAGGCGAGGCGACTTCTGGACCTGGTGGCTTCGAAGGGCGAATGTGCGGCAAAAGGTCTGCTGCAGTTCATTGAACGGATGGAAAAACCACTAAGGTGGCAGGACTCGGGGCAGACCTTCCCTGCGGGTAGCAGCTCCCGTAACCCTCACTCCAAGCACTTCTGAAGTCATTTGCATCTTTCACACACTATAACAAATATACATGTTCAGGGGTGATTCTAGGATATTTTAAAGTGGAGAGCATAAGAGGAGCCATAATTCATATAGAGGGACCAACATTATCATTAACCAATGGTATGTTTTGAATTGATAAGTGACAGGTCAGGGAGCTCATCAGGTACCAATCAGCTTTCAACTTGAGTCAATGCCCTCGTGGCCCCACACGTATACATGCCTCCATTTTTCTTGGGCTTCATGATGCCTGGCCTTCATTGACCATAATGGTCACCTGATGAACTCTACTGGTCTACTGTGTTTATTGTACAATCTGGACCAGGCCTGCCTGTGTCTTGGTACCACCTCGGTGCTGGCTGGCTTCCTGATATCAAGTCCACCTTCCTCCACTTTCGCAGAACTTCTACAATACCAGAAAAAGCTGAGGAGCTCTGTTGCTGCGCAGTCTCACTTCCTGAACACCTACGGAGGCACAGGCAGCCTGTCCCTGGACGACGTCTACACGGAGGGCCTGCTGGAGGTGTCCCAGGGCGGTGAGGAGGCTCAGCGGCCCATTGGGCTGGAGGACATCTTGGGCCAGGTGGGAACACTCAACAAGGATGCTGACACGGTACTGGTACTGGGAGAGGCGGGCAGTGGGAAGACCACGCTGCTGCAGAGACTGCACCTGCTATGGGCCAGGGAAGTGACACTGGAGAACTGGATCCTCCTGTTTCCCTTCAGCTGCCGTCGGCTGAGTGCGGAGGAGCAGGAGCTGTCCGTCCGGGACCTCCTCTTTTCGCATTGCTGCTGGCCCGACCGGGACCTGGAGCCGCTTTTCCAGTTCATCCTGGACCACCCGGATCGGGTGCTCTTCACATTTGATGGGCTGGACGAGTTTCGCCTGCGCTTCTCAGATGAGAAACGCGTCTGTTGCCCCACACAGAGGGCCTCTGTCGCCGCCCTGCTGTTTAGCCTCCTGCAGGGCTGCCTAATGCAGGGCGTGCAGAAGGTGGTGACTAGCCGGCCGGAGGCCTTCGACGCCTCGCTTAGGACGTATATCCGCAAGGAGGTCACACTTAAGGGTTTCTCCCCCGAAAGCATCGACTGCTTCTTGCGGAAGCAGCACCACGATCCTGGTCTGACCAGCCATGTCCTCCAGTCTCTCCACAGCAACACAGCGCTCTTTAGCCTCTGCCACGTCCCGGTCCTCTGTTGGATCGTCTCACAGTGCTACAGGGAGCTGCTAGGCAGCGAGGGCAGCCATTTGCAAACCTTCACCGACGTCTACATCATGATCCTGCAGCACTTCCTGCAGCGGCGTTGCCCTCTGCGCCTTCCCCTGGCGAGCGGCTGGGCTGGCACATATGCGGACATGGTGCTGCGTCTGGGCCGCCTGGCCCTGCGGGGCCTTGAGACGGCCCGTTACGTCTTTTCGGAGGAGGAGCTACGGAGATATGGAGTGACGGACAACGATGTGGCCACGGGCTTCCTGATCCGCAGCGACAGCTTCTGCACCCTGGCGAAACACTACGAGTTCCTACATGTCACCATGCAGTGCTTCTTCGCCGCTCTCTTCGTCATCCTCGGGGACGATGTTGACAGCTCAGCTGTCTTTAAGCTCTTTTGCCCCTGGGGCAAACGGAGACCCTCACTGGCTGGTGTCTGCTCCATGCCGTGTTTGCCCCATCAGGACCCTGAACTCACAGGACACACATCAGAAGCTGAGCGCCCCAATTTACAGATAATGGCTACCTTTGTGTCCGGACTGCTGTCACAGCGACACCGTGGCCTCCTCATGCAGTCGTGTCCAGCATCCGTCCTGGACAGAAAGCATCAGCAGGTGGTGAGAGGTCTTTCCCAGGGCCTCCAGAGGCACTTCCGCTCCATCCCGCGGCCAGTGCAGGGTGAGAAGAAGAGCATGCACGCCATGCCCGAGTTTGTCTGGCTGATAAAGTGCATCTACGAGATGCAGGATGGCGCCATGGCCCGGCGCGCTGTGGTCAAGCTCAAGGTGGAGCATCTCAAGTTGACCTACTGCAACATTGGACCTGTGGAGTGCAGCGCCCTGGCTTACGTGCTGCAGCACCTCCGCAGCCCCGTGGGCCTGCAGCTTGACTACAACTGCGTGGGGGATGTGGGTGTGGAGCAGCTGCTGCCGTGTATAAGGGTCTGCCACTCACTCTAGTAAGGCCGCGAGTCTCGCTCGGTCGCTCTGTAATCCCACTGCTGGGTTTGTCCCAGCAGCTCTCAAACTGTGGGTCTCCATTTGGGGTCGCAAGATGATTTTCTGAAAGTGCCAAAAAAAAAAAAAGTTTCAAATCGAGGGTCAGGGGAGTGTTTCTCTCCAAGCTCGACATTTTATACATTTTATAGCCAGCAATCTGTTAGCAAGCTCTATCAGTGGGGACTCCCCTCCAACCCTCCTTTTGGTAAAATTCATCGCAGAACTTGACAAACAGTTTTTGGCGGGTTGCCAGACCAAACATTTGAGAGCCTCTACCTTAAAGGAAATGTGACTAGACTCAGTTCTCATTTAACACATAACTGGTTTCTTAAATGCTCTCTTTGGTGTAACACCGATTTTTCAATTTCTTTAGTCTCAGGAACAACAATGTATCGGATGAAGGAATTCGGAAACTCACAGAGAAAGCTGTTCATTTTGAGAACTTCCGGAAGATTGCGTGAGTGCGCCATATTGCATTAGTAAAGTAATCTACTTACTTTGTATTGCCCAGTTTAATCAGTATTAAAAAGGTTCTTACCTGAGGTCACATCATACCCCCCCCCCTTACTAACAACAATCATGACAGTGTATAGTTGCCGTTTATCCCATTTTACTCAGTTGTCTTGATTTAACACTTGATTGAATGAATGGCACAATCACACTACTTACTTATTCCATGTAACGCCGAATTTGTGTCATTTGAATAAATTGCTGTAATTTCGTAAGAGAAACTAAGTTAATAAACTACTAAAAAATGTTCCTCTAAAATGGACAGTAGAAGAGTGTTTCAGATAATTATTGGATCATTTGCTAAAAGAAGCACAGCCTACTCTAGAATTTAGCTTAATATAGATTAATAAAGCCCTTAATTATTGCTTAAAGAGCTAAGAAAAAATCATACGATTTATACATGAGAAATTATAGGGAGTCCTCAACTACAGATTTGGATAGGCATTGTTTAATTTGTCCGATAGATTCAATAAACAGATTAGTTAAGGCTGTCAGTGAATTAGAAAACAGTGAGATGACAAACCAGCAATGTGATTCAGGAGGGCAGGAAATAGAGTAAAACAGTAA
Organism: Brienomyrus brachyistius; assembly: GCF_023856365.1. Taxonomy (NCBI): domain Eukaryota; kingdom Metazoa; phylum Chordata; class Actinopteri; order Osteoglossiformes; family Mormyridae; genus Brienomyrus; species Brienomyrus brachyistius. The sequence goes on along the minus strand of NC_064543.1, from coordinate 12,415,856 downwards.
CATCATTGCTTTTATGACAAATGAAACTAAAAGGAACCTTGTGTCATTCTCACAGACTCTTCAACAACAAGCTAACTGATGCCTGCATGGTGCACTTTGCTGAACTTCTCAAAGCAAAGCAGAATTTTTTGGCATTAAGGTAAGTGGCCCGCTTTCGCCTCTTAAAAGTGAGGATTATCTGCCTGTATGGACTGTTCAGTCCATCTTTCCCGCGGGGCTCCTGAAGGCTACAGTGTTTAGGGAGAATCTCTCATGATGTGGCAGGAATTGTGTTATAGGCTGGGAAACAATTACATCACAGCGGTGGGAGCGGAGCTTCTAGCAGAAGGACTCAAAGAAAACTCCTCTCTGAAATATCTTGGGTGAGTATTCAGGAATTTGGGAAAAATAGACATTCCTTATGTACATATTAAAAGAACTTGAAGATGTATGAACTACCGCACTGGTTCCTTGCACCAGGACAGATTAGGCTTAGTGGTAATTTACTGTTCAGTTAGCTATGAAACTGTCATCAATGAACACCTGAAACTACACAGAAAATGCAATAACACACATGAATGCAGCACTAGTTTAGCTTTTGTCTTAGTTACAAGTTTTGCTTACATTCAGATTTTTGACCTGGGAGCCGGAATGTTCCTTAGCACTGAAATATTTTAGTTTTATGAATTTCCCATTTAAAATTTTTGAAGTGTTGGTTGGTCTTTCTAAGACAAAATCTTGCATAATATGTCATTCCTGGATAAGTCCTTTATGGTACTCTTTTCGGGGGGAATTTATAATGAATTTTTTGAGAACAAAGTGATCTGCTTACGGGAAATGTTTTTTTCTTTTAGTTCACAAAATGACTCAAGTAAATCGACATTTGTGCAGGTTGTCAAGAACACCCGTATCTGTCACTAAACCTATATTAACATGTCTTTAACCATAGATGCTTTGCCAGATATTGCTTTTATAGCCATTTTAAGAACAATGCTGATTTAATAAACTCGGGCTACGTGTGTTAGGGGTTTCCCGTTTTAAGCTGGTGCACTTCTTGGCTACAGACACTGATCATTAGTGTCTCATTCTGCTGAAACCAATACAGTCACAAGTATTTGCTTTCGTTTTGAGAAACACAGACGATAGCCTGTTATTTATTTGTTTTCCACCTGTTTCCCAGATTGTGGGGGAACAAAATCAAAGATAGGGGGGCTGAAGCACTGGCCGAAGCACTGCAGAGCAACTGCCATCTGGTGTGGCTCAGGTAACAGCGGGGTCATCATCAGCGCCGCCCTCTGCTTCTCACCGTGCTGCAAACCCACCACATCCTGTACCCGTGCCCCCCCCCCATCCTGGTCCTACCTCGACCACGTGTGTGTGTGGGGGGTTTTATTTGACCCGTAGTACTTATGTGTTGGAATAAGCAAATTTGCCGGTGTTTGGTCTCTCCTCTCTGTGTTCTGCACAGTTAGCAAGAGATCATGAGATCACTAGGCCTGGACTTACTGGATTTCCATGGAAAAGCAAGAGTTGTCGATCAATGACCTGTTTCCCACTGGAAACGGCACTGGGTCAGGTTGTGCTTCCATTGTGTCAGAACAACAGGTGTCTGAGGATTTTATTTTGTACTGCAATCCGGGTGGATCTTCTGTAGCTGGGCTACATAGTTTTGAAAAAATGTAGCCCAGCCAGTAGCCATCAGGCTAGTATTCAGTGATTTTGCACTTACCCGACTTCAAAATTCCTCACCTCAGGCAAGTGGGCGACCTTAATTTCCAGCTGTGATTACAATGCAGATTCAAATGTATTAAAAGCAATAATTTTGGGCTTACTTTCCTTTGTTTGGGATATATAACTTAAGCATCGTGATAACTATAATTGTTTTAATAATGTTAGAGGTGCTTCTAAATGTTTTGTCCTTTTAAGAATAGTAATAGCCTTAATTATTTGACTAAATCAATAATTACACAATTGTAAATAGCCCTGTAACATTTAAAATTAACCCATCCTTCAGTCACTTAAGTCGCCACGTAATTAATGTAGAACCAGAAATAATCAAATGAAGGGAAGGCATTTTATTAGCACAAATGCATTCGTAAGTCATATCAGTTTGTCTTAATATGATTAAAAAGTTTGTGGTTTTATGTATGGTCAATTGAATCTGTATTTTAATCAAGGCTAATTAAGGGCTTAGCTAAATGGAAGCCTGTGTATGAGCTTTTCCTGGGCTCCCTCCGCCCTGCAAGCTGGTCTATGCTGGGCCGCGCTGTTCTGGTTCTGTGCTGTATTCATTTGGTTTTTATGTGCCGCATTCTTTTGCAGCCTGGTAGACAACGGTGTGGGCAGCGCTGGGGCACGAGCTCTGGCACAACTGATCAAGACAAGCCAGAGTCTGGAGGAGCTGTGGTGAGGCTGCTTTGAGGAGCATCAGCTTTTGGGGTTGAGGGACGATCCTTTGGCCTATGTTTTAAACTACAGCACGGTTGACTGACATTATCCATCTGACACCTCACAACCTACAATACCTGAAGAACTGAGTTAACTGTTAAGTGGAGTTTTTTCTACTTTTTTTGGATAAAGACAAGCTTGGGATAACTTCAGAATAGGATGTTTATATGGGCTCCTGTCTGTCTAAGTGTGGCCAGAAGGACTTTGCTTTCCCTTTAAATCTGCTCACTTCTTTTCACGTTCACAGCCTGCATGCTTCCTCCAGCTGTGTTTTGTCTTTCTAACAGGTTAAGCAAGAACTGCATCACCAGGGAGGGTATTGAGTGCCTACTGGAAGCACTGCAAACAAACACCAGTGTCAAGGCAGTCTGGTAAGACCTCCTGCCCTTCCAGTTTTACTCCAGAGCATTTAGACAACATAAGAGCATTTACAGAAATCATCCATCCATCCATCCATCCATCCATCCATCCATCCATCCATCCATCCTTCAATCTTCTAAAGGCTTTTCCTTGTCAGGGTCATGGGGTTCCGACTTGCTTCCTTATTTTTGCATTTTAAGTACAGTATGTGTAATTGGTATTATTCTAATCCAGGGGTGTCAAACTGCAGTCCTGGGCGGGGGTGGAGCCCTGTGTAGTTTAGTTCTTTCCCTGTTCCACCACAAATGATTCAGGTCAAGAGCTGTGTGGCAATTAGCACAAGGAGTTGAATCAGGTGTGTTAAATGAAGAGAAACCCAAAGATGTGCAGGGCTCTGGCCCCCCAGGACTGGAGTTGGGCACCCCTGTTCTAATCTATGATATTTCACAGAAAGACCCTTTCTGTCAGATGCATCACAATATGCTTATTGTAGAATATCACTCCTATATATATATGCAATATTGCTGGCAGTGGGTAGTGTTCTTGCTACCCAGCAATAGCGTTTTATGCTTTCATTTCCATCTACTGTCAGTGCTCCTGGGATAGACTCTTGGTTCATCACGACCCTCTACTGCAGTGTTTCCCATGGAGATGGGAGGGAGCAAAAGTGTGGACTGTCTAATATGGAGGTGGGAGGGAGCAAAAACATGGACTGTCTGGGGGTCCCAGAGGACCGGGTTGGGAAACATGGCTTTACTGGATAAGTGGTTATGGAGGCAGGATAAATGCCTAATAATCCAGACTCTAAAACATTCATCTTTCCTAATAAAGGCTGAAGGGCAATGATCTCAGTCCAGAAGAGGTGGAGGAGCTGAAACAAAGAGACCAGCGACTTACTTTCTGAAGAGAATTTTTAATTGAGGTCACCTCTTACTGTCAGAAACGGGCTGTTACTTCACCACTCTTCCACATACCTCACACATTCACCTATTAAAACACACAATTTTGTATCTCATGTGTACATAATTTGTTTTTGTGGCTTTGTTTAAGGATCAAAATGTGGAATTATAACATAAAGGTTTTTGGTCTGAATCATACCAGGATGTACTGAGTATGTCTGAGAGACAGTTTTGAAAATGTTGACAAAACCATGGTTATCGATTCAGTCATTTTCATGCCTTGTAGCAGTTCTGTAAAAACATTTTCTCTCCACTATTTTTGAGAGCGAGAACACAGTAATTAGTGTGTCTATAAACTGGACTATTATGCTGTACGTGCTGTCTTTTAGAAGATATACATTTTTTGGGCATAGTATGTGAAGAACTCCTTTCAAACATTGTTATGGTTCATGGGTGTCACATGACCCGAAGGAACTCAGAACTCGGCTCAAACCAAAACTTAATACAGCTTGCATTTTACTTTAGTCAATAAGTTAAATGTTTTTTTTTTTATTTAATCTGATATGTAGTTGCAAACTGATTGTCTTTTTGCATATTTTGGAGTTTTGTTTGGTTTTATATTTGGCATTTTATTTGAATTACCAGTGTGGAGTAGAACGAAATTTTAATAATCTGTGTTACGTATGGTTCTGATTTATTTTTCTGTATCAAGCTGTGCTATCATGATACAAGTGTGCATGAAAGCAAACCTGCTAATAAAATGCAAACTTTCATTTTGGCAGCCTGTGTCATCCTACTTGTGCATAGAAGTGATCGAGGGACATGATTTTGATTTTGCATAGAAGTGATCGAGGGACACGTAACTAATCATCCAGTTACCTTAACTTTACAGTTGTTCACTCTGCCATTGTACCTGCCTGCTATCACTTTTGCCTAAGTGTATAGTGATGACACATTTGCTGTAATTATAGTTTGTGTCCAAAGAAAACACTGTAAATGTGTGGACTGGTACATGCTTGTGTATCATCTTGAGTGTTTTTGGTGTAATGTGCAAAAGTCAGGTTGTAGGCCAGGAAAACAGATAAACAAAAAGAGCTTTAGGAAAATAATGCCTCATGAAAGAGACATTAGTTGCTCCTGACAAATGCAACGTATGAAATGTGTGATTCTTTTGCAAAGTTAAGCTAAAACACAAGGCTACGTTAACTACTCAAGCTACGCCATTTTTGTTCTATGACGGCCCTCAGTTGCTTTATGAAAGTGATTATTTGGAAAGTAAAATGACGTGCTAATGGTGCATCTGGCCATTGTAATCAAAGATCGCATTGTTGAATATGCCATCTGACTGTCAAACACAAAATCCTGCAGTTACAAAGTGAACACTGAAAAGATTGTCAGACGGTGAAATATATAGCTGAATTGACCACAAAATGATAAATGGACAATAATCCAAACAAACCTGGACACACATCGTAAGAAAAAAAGGAGAACATCTAAAACAAAACTTTAATAATTATCTAACGAATATTCCAGATCACTATTCATATTGAATATGCATGAATATCGAATAACTTTGTATGACATTTTACTGAGGATATTATTTAGGAAGCAATTGTTTACAACTACGTATATGGATATTGTGGGGAAAATACATTTACGATTATTAGGCTGAATGCAGAAACTGAAAAAAACTGCTCAAATCCGAGTATCTTGCAAGATGCCATAGCTTTAAGTTTAACCCACAAAGGACCACTTCGATGATAAACGGTGTTACGTTTGAATGTCATGCACTGAATGTGCTATACATGTACACGTAAGAGTTCGAGGATGCGCTCAGCAAAAGACCAGCATCGCTTCCGAGCCGCGAGCAGCAACCGGCAGCTTTGTCAATCACATCTAGCTTCCGCCTCCTTCACCGCGCAACCGAACTACCGGAAAACCCCGAGGGGTGGGACTTAAGTAAAGGCGTGCATTTTAACCAATGAGCAGTTGGTATAGCAGGACACTCACCAATGGGAGTAAAGTATTGGGAGCATGTTTAATTTTTTAAGGTTGGTTGAGTTGGTTGCTGTTAAAAAATAATTTTGGTTGAAGGGTCTGCGTTTTGCCTTTCCTTTGCTTTTTTGTGACGTTCGCCGCAGGCTCGTAGACCTTTTAAATTGCTCACAATAAATAAAGCACAAGAGAAGGCAGAAGAAGCCTGCTCGATTTTTTTCGAGTCATTTGCGTAGCTGGTTACATGTTCTTGATTCGTGCCAAAACCAGGGATCTATGAAATTAAGGCGAACAGGTAGCTAGCTAGGCACCGAAGTTAAGGTAAGAACACTAGCGATTTCGTGAATTTCGGTGTTTACTCCTGCATGTTGGTTACGCGTTGTTAAATGCGGAGATTCTGGCGACATGTCATATTTTTAAACCGTAGCTAGTTGTCCAGTCGGATTGTGTTGAGTGTTGCGTTAATTGTGCAATATCATTAATTAATCTGGAATTTGGTTATAGTAAGGATGCCTGCTAGCTGTTTAATTGGTACAGTAGAGTATCCAATCAAGGCCCGAGGACGGCGGCGGTGACGTCATCGCGGCGAGTAGGTGTCAAGGCTGCCGGCTGCGTCCAGCCTGGACCGTAGGCGCGCGGGTTTCTTTTCCGCCGTGCATCCAAAACACGCCGTCCAGGAGCCACATGTAGCCGGGAGGAACGCGATCTGTCAGCCATACCTGCCGTTATCTCCTTTACTGCGTGTGTGAACATGGCAGCCTGTCCAGTCTCCTCCCCTCTAAAGACTGAAGTTGCTGTTGCTTTTCTGACAAGCAGTCGCTCCGAAGTTTATGCAGAATCAAGAACGTGGCTTTTTCACACGTGGCATTAAGCTCCTACTTTGCTTGTTATGCCAAAAATACATTACTTAACAGTGTACCATGTTCTTCATTCCCTTGTATCACTAATGTTACGTAAGAATCTGGAGGAAGGCACTGCTCAGTACAGTGTATTCCATTACATTTTTTGAACACTGCTATATGCCTTGCTTCTATCCAGTGATGTTCAGTTTGGATTGTTGTGAGTTAAATTGCAAATGTTATGTAGCCGCTGTGGTTTTGTGAGGGGAAGTATGCGCTCACCTCCATCGCCATGCCACTAAATGAGGATGGGGGTGTGTATGATTTAAAGATGCATGATGAGAGTAAGGATAGTGCAGCTTCTCAGCATTGGCATGACGTCCCACGCGCCGGAGATGAGCGCACGCCGCTGGACAGTAAACAAGGGGCCGTTTATGTAAGGCGGCGTAAGGCTGCGTTTAGTGGGCGAGCCGCGGTCTGCGCCATGCTGCGGGGGGTCACGCAGGGGGGGTCGGAATGCGGCGGGATGCTGTTCTGGGGGGGCTCTGCCACAGAGCGGGTCATGGCGCGCGGGGGCGCGCTCGCGATGCGGCCATGCTGCCCATTGCTAGCCTAACCACATTCGCCCTTTGCTTAAATTGTTTGTTTATTTATTTATAATTTATTTATTGTGTCCCGTTTCGTCCTCGTTGGACGCTTATCGGCTGTGGTTAATGATGGAAGGATATAGGCTGTAAACCTCGCGATGGGTGGGATTATCAGGTGCTGTCACTCGACCTATTGATCACCTCTTCGGCTCGTATTGGATCAGGGCCGGCAGTGATTGACAGCACACAGTATTTTCCGCCCACTTGATGTCTTCCAGCATTGCTGTTTACTGTCCTTACATTAACCACTAAGAACTGAATCTGATATAGGGTCAGGAGATGGTAGGGTATCTGTCTGTCCTTTTAAATTTAACTTCTTATTTTAAAACAATTCACAGCTGATATTTCAAGCCGTCCTTATAACTATGTCTGACACAATTCAGCTGACTAGCTGCAGGATCCTCCTGGGAACCAACAAGTTTTTTGTCAGAAATCCTGTTGCTTGTTGCTACATACCCGCTGCCATAGGTGCTTCTCTTTCAAAGTTTTGCCATGTAATGTACATAGTGCAATATAATTCTTTCACACTAGTGCCAATGCATCCAAGACGATATTTACAACAGTTAATGGCGATATGCCAATAACATTTACGTGTGTAAAAACTGATAAATAATATGCAGTATTATTTTACCGAACCAGGTTATGTGTCTGACACAAGGGTAAGAAAGTAGCCTTCTCCAGACTAATTTAAAGCATACACATTAAGGTTAAAGCTTCATGCACCTTTCTGTCCCGCTGAATACAGTACGCTGTGTTAAAGCCACCATCATCTGCAGCACTACCCACCCACATTTTAAAAAAAAGTATTCAGGATAAACCTATATTTTTAGTTTTCTGAAGGAAAAAAAAAAACATTTGTGTAGGATGATAAGACTGGTGTTTCCACAACATTGTGAGTGAAAGCACAGTTGTAACCCAGCACTTTACTGGTCCCTGTTTGTTTAAAGGCTAGACACACAGCGTATATTATTGAGATGAATACTGCGTTCCTGTTTTTGCTGTGCTACCGTGGGTATGTTCATCCTGCAAGTTTATCCAGCACTCAGTCCGCTGGTGGGTCTCACAACCTTTTCTCAGGGTTGCGGGGGGGGGAGGGGGTGTTTTGCTTCTATTAGCCCTATTAGCCACTTATGTTACTTTATTTGCTTTAACGACAAAATTTCCCTTTGAGACTGATTTAGTGAGAGTCTTATAAGAGCATTGTGGCACTGGATTATCTGTGATCTCACACATTTGCGGCAGAATCCATGTTTGGCAAGGCTGAACCTATTTCATGTTTCAGACATCATTACCGCCTCATGTTTATAAATCACTGTCCCTGTGTACAGCTTGTAATTGCACTCACAATTATTTAAGGTTTGTAAAGGGGTTTGTTTTTGCGCAGCATATTTACTGGTTTAGTGACATTGTTCTAACAATGTTGGGGCAGTGGAGGCCTCATGCTTAGGGAATTGCACTTGTAATTGAAAGGCTGCAGTGAGGTAGTACTGAGGCGCCCTGAGCGTGGTACCGCCCCCAAGCACTGCACTCCAGGTGCTGAATTAGCTGTCACTTGTTGTGTCGCGATGTCACGTATGGGTTGAACGCGGAGGACATGTTATGTTGTGTGCTGTGGTGTGTCAACAATCACAATTAGTCAGTTTCGTTTCTCTTCTCTCCTGAAATCTCAGTAGCTTAGGCAGGTGAATTGATGCTGTTTGAACCTGAACCCTCACCCTTCTCTGTAAATATTTCTCTATTTTTTTATTTTTTATTTTTTTTTTGTTTGTTTGCATGGGCAGGTCCTTAATGCTCTGGCATCTGCCTGAGAGCATGCAGGTGTCCGACAGAGAGGCCATGTGGGGATCCAGCGTTGGCACCCCATGACCGTCCCTCTGCCTGCCACTCCCCCCGTCGATTTATCCCCGCTGCCTCCTGCCTTGGTTATGCGGCCGTAGCAAACATGAGCTCTGTGCTCTGGAGCCAAGAGAAACCAGCCGGGGGCTCGCGTTACTACATGGTGGTAAAGGAATGCACGGTGGAGAGGCCGTCGCAGAAGACGCTGAAAGTGCTCCGAGGCAGCATCGGCCAGGCCTGCCCCGAGCGCAACAGCCTGGGCCGCACCCTGCCCCCCAGCAAAGGAAAGCGGAGCCTGCGTATCCTGGACCTGGCCAACGTGGTGCTGGGCCTGGACGAGAAGGACGTGCAGGAGCTGGACGACCAGTTGGCTGAGCTGCTGTTCCCTGTCACCAACTGCGAGGAGCGCTACAGCTTGCTACGCAGCGAGGCACGCCTGGAGCAGGCGCGCGCCATCGACTGCGGCTCCAAAGTGCAGGTGCAGCTGCGCCTGGGAGACCAGCCGCTGCCCGGTGTGGTTCGCTTCCGTGGGCCGCTCATCCCCGAGAGGGTGCTGTCCGGAGTCTGCTTCGGAGTAGAGCTGCTGGTGAGTGCCTCGACATGGCTGAAACTCATCTGCTGGCATTGGTATCGGTGGCGGTATCGGTGTCGGTGGTATTAGCGTTCGGTGTAACAGTGCAGCAGTGGCTGTCAGACTCGCTTCCCTTCGCCTAGTTGTGGTAAAGCTCATAGCTGGGTTACTGAGGAACTGGAGGAAAGATGCAGAGGCTGAGTGACCCACTCTTATGTCTGTGTCGGGGAGATAAGCGGGGGGAGCCGTGAGCTATGAAGCTGCTCTTGCAGGGCGACGCGCTCAGTGTTCACTGCTACTACTAGTGAGGAGCAGCAGCAGGCCTTAACAGTCTGGCTTCTGTCATCATCTTGGAGCTCCGTCCGCCGCCTTCTGGGACTTTGCGGTCATGTCCTGTCATGTCTCATCATTCTCCATCCCTATAGCGCCCCTGTTTCTGGCTGCAAAGTATGCCCCCCCCCCTCAGTGAGTCAGAGTGCGTAGGTGTTTCTGCACACTTGTTGAGGGTGAGGATGTGCTCCTGCGTGGGTGTGAGTGTAGGCGTGACCATCTGAAAGTAACGAACCAATCGCTCTTACTGGTGGAAATGAGACGCACACATTTTTGCACGGGAAATTTCTGTGGTGGTTTTAAGGATAAAATAACATTATTTACCACAAATGCTATTTCAGCAACATTTTCTAACTGGAATATTTAAATAAAAAAATCCTTTTAATTTAGCTCCTACCCATAGGACTGGCTGTTGATGCCCCCCCCACCCCCCACCTTCTGCTTAGCTTAGTGTTTTGTTTTTCTGAAGGTCTTAATAAAACAAAATATATCAATTGAGTGATTTACTTGCCTGTTTAGTGGTTTAAAATTTCCATAACTTAATATGTGCTTTTTCTGGTCCATAAAAATGCTTTGGGGAAAATTATGAATTTTCATGAGTTTTTTTATGAGTTAACTAGTCTACAGTATAACTAATACAGGTTGGTTTCTGTGAGATTGTGAGGAAGTTGCCCAAGCCACTTCCTTCTCTACCAAGGAAATCAAAGTGTGTAAAAATAATTTTTTTGAGAAACAGGTGCTCAGAAAAAAAGCCCAGCTAACATGTGACAAAGAACAAACAGTCACACAGGGGATCAGAATTAAATGACTCGTACCAGCAGGTTAAGGGCTACATGAGCTCTAGCAAAAATAAAACGTGAAGAGTTCGGCAGCTGTGTTTCTTAAGCCGCTCTTCAGGGAGACCCAGACAGTCCGCATTTTCGCTCCCTCTGAGCTTCCAACACGTCTATAGAAGTTCATCGCTGTTTGATTCAGGTGTGGTTGGAGGGAGCAAAAACATGGACAGCACGGGGGCTCCCGAGGAATGGATTGAGAAACACTGGCCTAAAGCACAGTAAAACATATCGTCATATGGGTAGCGGAAAAAGGTGAAGCTGGTTTAAACATGGTTTGGTTGATCTCATGGGAAAAGATGAGGGGTGGCCAGTCTTACCCGCAAAGGGTCAGTGCATATGCAGGTTTTTGGGGTAACCTTTAGGTCAGCTGTTCAAACCCAGGTGTGAGGACTCTTCAGCCAATCAGTCCTCTAATTAGTAATCTGATTAATCTGGTTAAAACCCAGATACCCAATGGCCCTTTCTGGATAAGACTGCCCACCCCTGGAATAGATGAGCCCTCTTAGATCCATGTTATATTTATACAGATGCTCCTCTATGAGATACGTTCCGTGCGGCCGTTTGTAACTTGAAATGTTCGTAAGCCGTTATTCAACATCTTTTTAAGGCTATACAAAGAACTAGGATGCTGGGCGTACACATGCTATGCTGCTGGTGCAGCGGGAGTAGTGTCCAGAAGTCATACTAGGTGGAATTGGCACGCAGAAAAAAAAATCATTGTTGCGGACAAGAAACCGGAGCCCGAACACGTTTTGGCCCTGGTACGAGCCGTCTTCGTTCGCATGTCTGAAAGCTCGTAAATTGAAAGTTCATAAGTAGAAACTGTATTGTGAAACTGTGGTTTGTCTATATGGAAGGAGATTGTTCACAGGGAGTCCTGTGTGTATGTGGTCATTGAGGTCTTGCTGAACATGTGCTTTTGTGGGTGTGCCTGCAGGCAGATAATAAAGCCACGTTATAGGGTGTGGCTTTAAAATGGGCGTGGCTCGGTGAGTGGCCATGGTAGTGTACCTTTGTGGATCCCCCCCCCCCCCCCCATGTGAATGATCGGCTCTCCTGTCTGGGCCCCCAGGAGCAGGGTCGGGGTCAGGGCTTCACGGACGGCTCATACCAGGGCCAGCAGCTGTTCCGCTGTGAGGACGAGTGCGGCGTCTTCGTGGCCCTGGACAAGCTGGAGCTGTGGGAGGATGAGGAGGAAGCGCCCCGATCGCCGGACCCTCGGGAGCCTGACTTTCCAATCAACTCGCGGGTGGTGGTGCAGACCCGGGAAGGCCCCGAGTCCGGCACCATCATCTTCTGTGGCCTGTTGCCTGGCAGCGAGAGCCTGGGATGCTATGTGGGCGTCGACATGGTGAGCAGCTTCATGTTTTAAAACCTGCCGGTAATTGAATAATCCTCTGTGGTGTGAATGATGGTATTTTTATAAAAATGCATATATCAATGTAAAATGTCCATTGTTTATGGCTGCGTATCTAAATGGGATTGCAGTGATTGGGAACTGTTCCATAAAGCAATGGTAATGCAGTTATGAATGTGATAATTAATATTCTGTATACTTCCTGGAAGAGGCTACAAAATGCTCCATATTTATACAATACATGTGAGTACATTGTTAGGTTTCTATTGGTCTGGCTCCCATTGTTAACATTATGGCCTCACTATGGACATGCTATGTTGCGTGTGCATGTGCTTGTGTGTGTGGTCCAGGTATGCATTAAATTGTGGGGAGCAAATGACTTGTTTTTGATGTTTTTTGGTCCCCACGAGGGGAAATTCTGTTTTATAAAAATCTGTGTCTGAAAACAAAATACTAAAAATGTAAAAGCTCTTGTATTTTGCTTGGTTACTTATGGTTAAGGTTAGAGCTGGGTAGGGGTTAAGGTTTTCATTGTTGGGTTTAGGGCAGGGGTGTCAAACTGCAGTCCTGGGGGGCCGCAGCCCTGTGTAACTTTTTTTATCTCTCTTCCACCACAAACGATTGAACTCAAGAGCTGTGTGGTAATGAACAGTTGAAACAAGCATGTTAAATGAGGGGAAACCCAAAAATGCGCAGGGCTCCAGCCCCCCAGGACTCGAGTGTGACATCACTGGTTTGGGGTTTTGGCCTTAGAAATCAATGGACAGTCCCTGCAAAGATATGAGTACAGTATGTGTCTATGTGTGTGTCTATGTGTGTGTCTATGTGTGTGTCTATGTGTGTGTCTATGTGTGTGTCTATGTGTGTGTGTGCTGAAAGGCCATAATTTTATAGTTTCTCTGGAGGTGGGTGGTCCTTCAGTATGGGTGTCTTGCATGCTGTACAGAGAGAGTGACTGGAGCACTCACAGGGGTACAGTGCTGGCACTAATCTGAATTCCTGATGGCTGCTTTCTCGCTGTCTGCCGTCTTAAACATTTAGCCACGCTTCCTGTAAAACCAGTCACTGCAACTGGAATTGATGTGGACACAACAACAACAACAACAACAACAACAAATTTATTTTTATATAGCGCATTATCACAACATTACATTGTCTCAAAGCGCTTTACAGCATCCTCACCCAAAGCCCCCAGTGAGTAAGCCATAGGCGACAGTGGCAAGGAAAAACTCCCTAGAAGGAAGAAACCTTGGGAGGGACACGTGTTAGGTGTGTCAGCTTGTACTTCGAAGACTGGGATAACTTGGTAAAAACCAAGAAAATAAATGAGACATGTAGGTGGAATGGGAGATGCGCACGCAGGATGAAATTAAGGGTACCTGAAAACGATCCGAGGGGACGACGGCTTTCATTCTCCATTTAGCGTTCTTTTATTATTTGAATAGTTTAAAAGAAAAGGGAAGTAAAAGCAAGTTGGGTAAATTCTAATGACGATGCAATATGTCTCCTGCTGAGGAGAGGCCCACAGAGCTGGTAGGGCCGCACATAAAGGCACTTCTCTGATGCGGCCGCCTCCCTGACAGCAGTCCCTAGCATTTAGCAGACACCCGAATGCCTGGGGCTCCGCCCTGGAGCTGGAGTCTTTCCCAGGGTGCAGCTGGTGAGGTCCCCGCCTCTCCCACCCGACCCCGTCCCAAGAGGAGGACAGAGAGCGGGGTGGAAAATGGAAATTGACATCACCGGCCGCTGTGGGCAGAGGGCCGGCGTGGGAATGACATGGCTGGCGCATAACTGCAGGTCTGAGGGATGAGTAATTTAGGTGACGTCCTGCCCTACTTCTCCAGGACAACCCCATCGGCGACTGGGACGGCTTCTTCAAGGGGAAGCTGCTGTGTAACTTCGCCAGCCGCGAGCACACCCGCCTCGTCTCCATCTGCGACGTGATGCGAGGTACGCTGAACCCCCCCCCCCCCCGCCTGGTGCATAAAGCCGGGTTTTGTTGCCGTTCCTCTCCCTAGCCTCCACAGAGGCGTCTTTGTCTCCCCGGTTGTTTTTGCGCCTCGTCCGCTCGATCGCCGCACTTGTTTATCAGCTCCTCTGTTGTTTCTCGCCTCGTCTGCATTGACCGTCTGACTGAACGTTTAATTGGAGCTGTTAAAAAGTGTAGTGCCACCAGATTTCTTCAAGGTGTTTTTGTTTCCGCGGGAGAATGGAAGCGACTAAGACTGTTTCAGGGAAGTGTTTCTGAGTTTTGAGCCTGAGGTTCAGAGATGATATCCTGGTTTGCCTACCATGGAGTAATGTTGAGTTGACTACTCTTAACAAAATGAGGCTCAAGTTCATTGGTTGGTTAGTAGCCAGTATTGTTTTTTGTTGGTGCTCAAAGGTGGACCGGTGGCTTGGTTCTTTTGGGGGATGTTTAGTGAGTCTTTGTGAAACCTCAGTCATGGTTTTTATTGTATTTTCTTCTTTCCGTTTTCAGAGTCCTCAGTGCAAAACTCACGACACAACTTTGCATCCAGAGGAAGTGGCAGCGACAAACCTCCGGCCTCACAGAATAAAGGTACCAAGTGCCGTCGGACGTTAGACATGTGAGCTGGAACGTACGGGGAAGAGTGTCCTTGGGCCTGATTTTAAATGCTTGTGCGTGTGTGTGTGTCTGTGTGTGGTAGCACCATAGTTGAGTTCTGTGTTGTCCTTTCTGAACAATGACTTGGGAAGTGGAGGGGAAACCCCGGTATGTGTTTTGCTGATCTGAGATGCTGAGCTTTGATGTAGTGCTGGATGTGAACTCGCTGTGTACGGCTGCACACCTCTCAGCCATGACCAGAGCTGACAGACTGATTCGAGAGACATTACTGATAGTTACTGTTTGGGTACTGCCACGCTGCTGTGCGTCTGTTGTTAAATATCATGACTTGGCAGTTCCAGGAGAGTATGAATGTGATTTGGGTTCCCTCATTTGCCGCTGAGGGTGACGCATGCCACAAAACGGAAACTGTCTGTGCGGAAACAGTTGTCTTTCAGAATGACGCCACCCTTTTTTTAGATCTATCTACAGGGGACGTTGTGTAATGAAAGTCTAAATTGCTTTTGGACCCAGTGGATAGACATGTCTGGGGGAAAAAAAACGTGTTTTTACTACGTTTGTTTTTGTTAACATAATGTTGACACTTCTATTATGTGAGAATATTGAGGAAGATAATCATGCAGAAATGTGTCACTAGGGGTTATAGTCTGAAAGGTCTGTTCCGCTTTGCTGAATACCTGCATCAGTGGGACCGATATAACCTGACGTGTGGCAAAAACTGTGATGGAATTTGTGTACGTGTGGGTGGTCTTCAGAAACAGACGATACTTTTAAGTGGAGCAGCTACTCATTTCATCCTGTCAGCTATTTAAAAAATTAACCACGTTAACCAAATTCCCAGACGTTAACCTGTCATTATTTTCGTAGTGAGGTCTCTGCAGCTTTTCCTTAATTAGCCTGCTGCCATATGCTGGCCGAGACAAGCGCTAGTCTCCTGCTTCTGCTAAGGATAAGTGGTTGCGGGATGGATGGATGGATGGATATTTAACCAGGGATATCGATATCCTTTATTATTATTAGAGCTGTCATGATTGCTCGATTTTCTAAACCCAATATTTAAAAAGCATCGATTTAAAATGTTCTTTTTCGATCACTCGGCAATATGCGCATAGCAGACGAGGGTGCAAATAAAGAGCGAAATGGTCAATTGTGTGTGAGCACTTAACATTAAAGGTGAATGAAAATGCAAGTCGTATGTCAGTATTGCAAAGCAGAGTTTAAAATATCACCACAGCAGGACTGCAGTGCGAATGCCTCTTAAAAGACGATATTCAGGTGCGACAGACTCACCAACTCATGAGATGTTAGGCATAGATATGATTTAACCATAGATTTTGGTTAAAATACGATTCCTATCGCATGTGAAAATAAAACAAAGGTTATCCCCATCGCTTAGCCACATCATCTAACATCATACGGTACATGATGACCATACACTTTTATTTTTTTGTGAATGTATTGGTTGTCTTTGGCTAAACGATACTGACATAAGTTCACATTCTGATATTTTAGGTTTTTGCAATATTTAGGAGTTGCAGATTAAGTATATAGCCAAATGTAACTTTTATTCCAACGCAGTCTGCCAAATAAGTTAGTTGTGAGCTGGAAAGCAGTGCTGACAAATCACTTGCTTACACAATATTTCCTCCACGGAATGCAAAATATTTCCATTCAGAAGAGGACAAATGTGTTTTTCGTGACCAGTTCTTATTTGCTTTTCTCCCGTTCTCTCATTTTTGTTTACTTTCTCACAAATCGGCCACATGGTCTATGACTGAGTCCAACAGCAAAGATGAGATTGATAATGATTATGATTGTGATGTCTTGGAGAGCGCATGCAGGGCACATGCAGAAGCAGTGGCAGTAAACGTTTAGACTGGTTTTTTTTATTATTAAATTTTTTAACATACACTGCATAGTGCTGAAAAGGAACTGTCATTAAAATTGCGAAGCTTGCTAAGTTTGGTTTCCTATAACTGGGTAAAAAGATTTCAGTGCAGTTTATTGATGGTTTGAACCCAGCAGGTTCTTGCGATGTGACAAGTGCATTTGTATGAAATGCCATGAAGATATTAACATTAGGGGGCGGCATGGTGGTGCAGTGCTTAGCACTGTTGCCTCACACCTCGAGTCTCCGTCTGGGTTTCATGTGTGTAGAGTTTGCATGTTCTCCCCATGTCGTCGTGGGGTTTCCTCCGGGTACTCCGGCTTCCCTCCACTGTCCAAAAACATGCGACTTAAGTGAATTGGAGTGCCTAAATTGACTGTATGTGTGACTGAGTGTCTGTAATGGCTGATTTCTTCCATCCTCGTGGCAATTGCAATGTATATATTATATTATAATTAATCTGACGATTCTTTCAGTAATCGTTTATACAGTACTGTGCAAAAGCCAAAAAAAAAATTATGTTCAAATAACTGTCATGTTGGTGTAAAACTATGCTGTTATGCCTGGCAAAGTGTGTCAGCTTAGCAATTTCAAAACCACCGCTAAAATAACCCTATTATTTCCAGCAACCATACAATACACCCGTGTATGTTTTGACCTGACCACTAGACCACCTCATATATCTATTCAGTATCTCATTCATTTTTTTAACTAAGTTAATTAAGCGAGCTGGTGGTGAAATTTAATAAATACATAGAATGGTTCGGGTGCCACTGAGGAGAAGTTTGAGAACTGAAGCGGTGTTCATCTAGCTACCCAAGTAGATATCAGTAACTTTTTGGAGCACAGAAGACATTTTTACTAGTTTTTATTGTGTTACTCGTAATTTTCATATGTTCTTATGTTAAATTATATTTTTTGTTCTAAGAAAATGTGCACTTACTACCCAGATAAATAAATGGCGTTAAACATTTCTTTTGAGTGCCTAAGACTTTTGCACAGTACTGTATATATTACTTAAGCAATGCAATGGTAAAGTTTGTTTAACCATTTAACTGGTTAAAAAGAATGATCAATTGTTTTTACAAGGGTTAGACAATGAAACTGAAACACCTGCTTTTAGACCACAATAATTTATTAGTATGGCGTAAGGCCTCCTTTTGTGACCAGCACAATACCAGATCATCTTAGGAATAACAGATACAAGTCTGCACTGTGGCCAGAGTGATTGTGAGCCGTTCCTCTTGCAGAACAATGGCCAGGTCGCTACATGATGCCGGTGGAGGAAAACTTTACCTGACTCGCTCCTTCAAAAGACCCCAAAGTGGCTCAGTAATGTTCCGACCTAGTGATTATGCAGGCCAGGCGAGATGTTCAACTTCACTTTCATGTTCATCCAACCAGTCTGTCAGCAGTCTTGCTGTGTATATAATCATCTTGATACACGACCTTCAGGGTACAATGTCCGAACCACTGGTTGAAAGTGGTCTTCCACAATGGTTCGATAGTTCTTGGCAGTTTCGAGCTACCCCACACCGTAACTCTCCTGGATGTGGGAGAGACAGTGAAGGTGGACTTGTTAGAGAATAATACATGTTTCATATTGTCCACAGCCCAAGATTTGTGCTACTGGCACCATTGAACTCGATGTTTGGCATTAGCACTAGTGAACAAAAGGTTGGCTATAGTACTTCAACCATGAATACTGACCCTGTGGAGCTCCCAGTGAACAATTTTGGTGGAAACAGGAAAGTCGAGGTACGCATTTAATTGCAGTGAGTTGGGCAGCTCTGGGTTTTGTTTTGGGCACATCCTGGGTTAGTACTTGGACGCCCCATTCGGAGAGCTTCCTCTTGTGTCCACAGTTACTCCTGTTGGATGTGGTCCGTCCTTTTTAATAGTATGCCGACATTATTCTTAACACTATAGCTCTCAATGCACCACAAAGACTTGCTGGTCCTGGTCACAGTTGTGCCAGTAAAATGTGCACCAACAATTTATCCTCTTTTGAAGTCTCACATGCCTCCCATTATGTTGCGTGGATTGCAATAGTTTATGTACAGCTGCGCTGTTGCTCTGCTAATTCAGCCTTCACACTCTGCTGTTATTGATGGATTGTGCAAACAGTAAAGACCAGGCCATGCATATATAGGCATGAAACCTCAAACACTGCCCATATATACAGTAATATAATTGCAGTGTAACACACACGCAGCACTGAGATGTTATATAGATTGAAATTTCTTTGGTTCAAATCAGTGTTTTTCTGTTGTACTGGTGCAGCCTCCAAAGTGTGATGGATGTCAGTGTGTTCTGTCCTTATATTAATACTGCTAAATAGTGCACTTGCGTCTGGACATTCTTTGGAAGCCCAGTTTAGTCACACTTATGCCGAGTCATGAATGTTTGTAATGTACTTTTTGCTGCACTTGTACGTCATTTTGTACTATATTTAGAGTGATTGGCTGGTTGCCGGTTAGTGCCAGTCAGGGTGTAAATTAGCGGCCACTCACCGATGGATAGGTGCGTCTGTAGTGTAAGCTGCTTGTTGACATTTGTCTTCATGCTTTTTAGTCAAAGGGGAGTAAAGGCAAAACTTCAGCTAGAACTTTCCTGACCTCTAGTGGTCATTTGGGTCCAATTGCTTTGAAGCACTTTGTTGTCAGCATGTTATATATAAGCGGTGGTGTTCAGCCACTTGGCTGTTTCTCTTCCAAGAGAAATAAACTTGAAGCTCGTCTTGCTGCTGGTGCCCTGTCTGCTTTTGCTTCATGTCCTGGGCGTTCATCCAGTGCGTTATTCTGGTGTGGGCAGTCGTCATTTCAGCCAGTAAGCTCGGCCACATTCCTCGTCTTGTCTTAGTGCTGAGGATATAAGGAACAGCAGCTTTTATTTTTTTCACAAGGGGCTCTTTTTGAAGGTTTCATCTATGGCTATTTTTTTTTCTTGATGGCTGGACAAGGGGGGGTGTCGGTGGGGTATTTTCTGACTTCTTTGGGGTGGGGGGGACCTTGAAGGTTTTCAGTGTATAATGGAAATGAGGATCTGTATGAATATTTAAACATGTTTCTTTCTAACACAGACATTGTGTGTGTGTGTGTGTGTGGGGGGGTTTAATGCTGTGGGACCCTAACCCCCTGACCCCCCAGGTGAACATGCTGAGGAAGACTCTCGTGCCCTGCTCACTGTGTCTCTGTCCAACTCTTATTTACAGGCTTAGGTCTGCAGTGTGGAAACAGGAGCAAGTCTGAGTTTTATTATACTTTTAATGGCAGCTCTGTCGATCATCCCGTGCAGTCCAAATCCAAAAGCACGTGGTATATTGACGAAGGTAATGCTTGCGAACCGAGCTGGGGGGCTCGGCGGAGAGCGACCTCTGTGGCCCCCACTGACCCTTCTGATTCTCCGCTTTCCAGGTTATCAAACGATGCCTTGAGACATTGTCATTTCCTTCTCCCGTTTTTTTTTTTTATTTTTAATTTTTTTAATTAATTGGAAATGATGCGGCAGCTGGCCACTGAGATCCTCACCGTCAAGCCTTAGTTAGACCGGGGGTTCTGGTGCATGCACGGCATGACCTGTGTGTGACCGCTAGCTTTTAACAATGCGCCCAGGCATAACGTGCTCTGACAGGGCTTCCAGGAGAGGAAGCGGTTCTTAAATGTGGCACTTGTGCATTTTTTTTGCCTTTGCAGTTCCAATACAATGACATGGCTGATTGCTTCTGGGGCTCAGCTGTGATGCAAGTGCAACATTTGCACAAAGACACCGCTGTTCAAAGGGATTTATATGGCCTGCAGTTTATCCCACTGTACAAGAAGGCCATTTTTTTTTAAAGAAGCCGTTCAGGTCACATTCATCGCGGGGCCCATTTCAGTCCTGTCACTAAATCCCCGTTTTTGCACACCCTGCCTACAGGTGGAACTGTTTACAAACCTTGAGTTTTCAGCATGAGTTTAGTCTGAAATAACGCAGTAAAAGGAGCGATAGGCAAATGAAGCGTCATGAACCGTTTGCTGTATTTTTTGGCCCCACTAGATGGTGCTGTTGGTTTGCTTTGGGGCATGCTTTGAGCCCTTTTATGAACAGAGTACCATTTAATGAGGTCCAAAAATATGACAAATGGTTCATGACACTTCACTGCATCACTAAGTAAAAGCCCCATGTTTCTGTCCTGTTGGGATTGGCAGGGCGCATTAGTAAAAGACATGCCTGCATGGTGTAGCTGTACATGTGCTCCTGGCGATAGGCTGCAGTATATGGTGTGTTCACAAGTCGGTCGCTTTGGTCTCTGCTGTAGCACCTGCCTTAATGTAGATGCACATGTGGAACTGGGGACCGCAGTACGTCAAACAAGGTCTTCGTCTGGACTGCGCTGGTTAGCTGCAGTTCAGATAAGATGCTGATTTGATGAGTTGGTGCATGCATGCATGTGCGGTGATCGCACCTCCGCTTGGCATGACGGTGTGCGTAACCGGTGTGTTGCTGCCCTCCGCAGTTGGAGAAGACCCCGCCAAGTCCCTTACAGACACGCCATCTGACTTCAGCCAGGTGTCCCCGCCCTCCCGGGCCACGCCTACCGGCTCACTGTCCAGCGACAACAAGTTCCACTCGCTGCCCTTCTACCCAAGCAGGAAGTGCGGCCCCAACGGCGGCATGACCAGCAGCCCCATTTCATTGTCCGTGCAGTCTGTGGCCGCAGAACAGCACGAGCCTGCCCCCCAACCTGCACCCACGCCCACACCTCCAGGCCCGCCCGGCAACCAGTACGGCCTGGAGGTCGGCTCCCTGGTGGAGGTGAAGGAGAGCCCCCCTCTGTGTGGGGTTATTCGCTGGGTGGGCCAGCCCCCGGGGCTGTCAGAGCCTCTAGCTGGCCTGGAGCTGGTGAGTATCACAGTGTATCAGTGTTTCCCCAACCCAGTCCGCGGGGATCCCCAGCCAGTCCATATTTTTGCTCCTTCCTTGCTCCTAGCCAATTAAGAACAGCAAATACCTGGTATCGGTGTGTTGGGAGCTGGGAGAGAGCAAAAACGTAGACCGCTGGGTGTCCCTGAGAACTGGCTTTAGCAACACTGCTCTATATTATGTTCATTTAAATTTCTTTGCATTACTCTGCAGAACACAGCTTTTATATATGTATGTGTGCTTGTGTAAATAATCTTAGTACAACACCTTTTTGGAGTAGTACGGTAGCTCTGTAGATAGCCATCTAGGGTTGTGTACCGTTCACATTTGGTACCTGGAAATCCGTTCCAATACCCAGTGGTACTTTGTTCTGTGCTTTATTCTCTCTGTAATTACCAAAAATATAATTTCAGTTTGTAAATAATAAATCCAAACTTCAGATTTTACTTTAGAACGTTTTACACACCATGCAAAATTAACACCCCCTTTTCCCTCCCCAAACATGTTGCATGGGTGATATCATAGTTTTTTTTTTATTTATTTTTTTATCTATGATTATGTCTGCACGTATAACCACTAAAATTATTCAGTGTAATTATATTTAACCTTCTAATTTCCAGTACATAATTTTTTATGCTTGGTATAAAACCATCAAACAGTTTACACGTTTTATTTAAATTTAACATTGTAAATTAGCCTTTTTCTACAAACACTAAAACACAGTGTGTTTCGTCCTTGCGCACAAGTGTTACAATACTAATGCTACTGTGATGTCCATATCTAATGAAATTAAATAACAACATAAATAATAAACTATCGAAAACACAAATCATTCCAAACAAATCACCCTTAAAATGGAATACAGTGTGCCACATAACAAATAAATAAATTACAATGTGCCAAACAGCAGCACCAGTGCATGCAGGGCCCGTGGCCGGGCAGCTTATCCTGTTATTGTCTTGGATTAATTAACAAAACGAACTAGCGAACGAAAGAAAGAAATCAGCTCTCAGACGGAAGCCAGCACCATTGACTCATGTAGAGAAGCTCAGAGCTGACTCCTTTGCAGCCACCACATCACTAGTGCACTGTACCCTCTCACCCAGATGTGCTCTCAGGTACAGAAATTTGATGCCAATTGATTTGGCATAAATCAGTACTGGATAACTGGGATGATACCCTGAAAAGTACCAAGTCCGATACCCAACCCTGCTGTCATCTTGCTCCACCAAGGATGGGTGTTCATATCCCATCTCTACTTTGTGCAAGATCAGACTTGCACACAGGCTGACATGGACTGTTGCCCGGGGCCCCAATTTTAATATTTTTTTTTTAATCAGGTTGTTACATATTGTTCTGTATGTAATG
This sequence comes from Brienomyrus brachyistius, assembly GCF_023856365.1. NCBI lineage: Eukaryota > Metazoa > Chordata > Actinopteri > Osteoglossiformes > Mormyridae > Brienomyrus > Brienomyrus brachyistius. Next base: position 12,393,008 of record NC_064543.1, on the reverse strand, counting down.
TTGTTGTTAATGTTATTTAATTCTGTAGATAGGGCCCCAGCAATGACTTTAGTCCCGCCCCCCTTAATTCAGCCTTGTGTGAGTGTACTTTCTTTATGCCTTGGGTTTCCTAGTGCTGTCCAAAGATACGCAGTTGGCGAATTGGCAGCATTAAATTGCGAAGAGGGTGTGAGGCTGTATGAGTGTCATGTGATGGATTAACAATCCTGTCAAGGGTGTATCCCAGCCCTTGTCCCCTGCGATGCCTGGGACCGGCTCCAGGCTCCCCGCAGCCCTGACCAAGATAATCGGTCAAAAGATAGATGGAAGGTTTTCGTTTCTACTACAGTATTTTGAGCTCTTAGTGCTTTATTGCACATTTTTTACAGTACTTGACAAGGTGTTATGTTAGATTGCCATCATTTATAATGTATTATAGCAGTTTGCAAAATTATAGGAAGTATGCATTTGAGTTCCGTGTATATTTAGTAATCTGCACAGTCCACTTTATATTACTATATATATATATATATATGGTTTTACCATTAAAGGACATTTTATCCTTTTTGCATTTCAGTTATTTGTACACCTAATTTGTAGTAGGTAATTCCTTTACTTAAAGGCCGAATGGCTGGACCCATTAGCCGCTGCCATGTAATTGGTTATGCTCTGGTGTGACTCGTTCCCACCCCCCCTCAGGAGGAGGAGTGCATGGGCTGCACAGACGGCACCTTCAAAGGCACCCGCTACTTCAGCTGTCCGCCAAAGAAGGCGCTGTTCGTCAAGCTGCGCTGCTGCCGGCCAGACTCCCGCTTCTCATCGCTGCACAACCCCCCCAACCCCATCGAACGCTGCAACTCCATCGGTGAGCCAGTGGGCCTGTCACCTGGGACCATTTTGGGGAGGGGCAGGGTAACAGGTGGCTGGGCTGAACCCCCCCCCCCCCCCCCCCCCCCACATGCTGATGGTATAGCCCAGCATAGTGCATTACCTTTGAATGTGTACTGAAGGCTGGATGGTCCCATGGGTCTAATGGGGGGGGGATTCCCTTTCTGACTGTCTGCAGCGTTCGGGTCCTACTTGAGTGAGGTGGTGCATGAAAACACACCTCCACGCACGGAGAACGAAGGCCTGGAGATTATGGTGGGCAAGAAGAAGGGCATCCAGGGTCACTACAACTCCTGCTATCTGGACTCCACCCTTTTCTGGTAAGAGCGTATTACTGCCCCCTTGTGTTCTCTGCGTTGGGTTCTTGATGTGTTATTATTAATTTGTTTTTATTTGACCTGGTGGTTCAAAGTCGTACATATTTCAGAGAGGTAAGTAAGCCTGTTGGATGAGGTATCCGGCACCAGAGCAGATGACCCTGAGTAACCCGTGATGTGAGCTGGGTTTGAAGCCGGAATCCCGTTTGGACTGGAGTGAGCCCACTGGGCTGGGCTGGGCTCTGTCCTAATGGGCGTCTCCTCTCCTGCTCGCAGCCTCTTCTCATTCAGCTCGGTTCTGGACACGGTCCTGCTGCGGCCGCGGGCCAAGACGGACGTGGAGTACTACAAGGAGACTCAGGAGCTTCTGCGCACGGAGATCGTCAACCCACTGCGCATGTGAGGGTCGCTGCCGCAACTACCGGCGCAACATGCAGCATTCACTTTCCGGCCGTCGCATTCACTGCTGTTAAAAAAGGGGTGGTCTTTATTCGATGTGTGCTGTGGGATCAAACTCGCCCCCTAAAATAAAGCCAGCACTCCCACTGACCTGCTGGCCCTTATTGACGGACCTAACTGAGGGTCAGCCTTGAAGCCCAGTTCTAACAGCGTTTCCGCACCTTTTCCTGACTATATGGGCGAGAGGTTCATACACGCTGCAAGAACTGGGTGTTTTATTTTTCCTGTAGTTACTTTTCTATCCCATAATACCCTTCACTTTGTATCCCCTCTCTCTACTGTTGCTGTGGTTTTCGGTCATGCTGTCGCCAGACCTTTACGTGGTACAGAGACAACTTCATTTCACAGGGAAGTTTATAAAAAGCACCGGGTTTCGTACCGCAGAGGTTGCGTTGCGTTGATGAGTACCATGTGCCTCCATCAGCCACGGGTACGTGTGTGCCACCAAGGTGATGAAGCTGAGGAGAATTCTGGAGAAGGTGGAAGCTGCCTCTGGGTTCACGTCTGAGGAGAAAGGTGAGTATGCTGATTGGATGGCAAGCTGGGGGGGTGGGCTTGTGGGCTAGCATCCCTCAGCATCTCTTCAGCTTTTCGCACCGCCATGTGTATCTGCAGACCCTGAGGAGTTCCTCAACATCCTGTTCTACCATATACTAAGGGTTGACCCCTTACTGAAACTCAGGTGAGCAGCTCTGGTGACTTTCAGATTTCATATTTGTTTTTCTTACTGGATTCACGCCAGTTGGCTTTGCTCTGTTACCTGTCCCCCCCTTTTAAAATCCAACAACCCCAAAATCGGGAATATGGGGGTATCAAAATTCGGATATAGGTCGACGACAGAGCGAAGACCTGGTTGCAGTTTCACAGTGTCACAGATTAATCCCATTACATGGATTCTTTAGATCTGCAGGACAGAAAGTCCAGGACTGTTATTTCTATCAGATCTTCATGGATAAGAAGGAGAAGGTGGGGGTACCCACCATCCAGCAACTCCTGGAATGGTCCTTCATCAATAGTGATCTCAAGTTCGCGGAGGTAATGCCCCAATGTCGGCTGCGACTCTCGACGTGCCATCTGCACATCAGATGGATGTCCTTCCGCCCAGTTAACCCAGTACCTTTCTGCCCAGGCGCCTTCCTGCCTTATCATTCAAATGCCTCGTTTCGGAAAGGACTTCAAGATGTTCAACAAGATCTTCCCGTCTCTGGAGCTGGACATCACCGATCTGCTGGAGGACAGTGAGTAGGAAGGCCATTGGTGGGGGTGGGCGTAAGGTCGAAGGGCATCACCGTGGTTACCATAATGGTGGGAATGGTGTGTGCACTGGTGGTGTTAGTATGTGTGCATGCCAGACATATGCTGGATTTATCAGTGCTGTGCCGGTGTGTGGCTGGCCTCAGCTCCCAGGGAGTGCCGCATCTGTGGAGGCCTGGCCTACTTCGAGTGCCGCGAGTGCTACGAGGACACTGACATCACGGCGGGCAAGATCAAGCAGTTCTGCGAGACGTGCAACACACAGGTAGGCGCAGGCGGGGAGCTCATACTCGGTACCTCCACGCTTGGCTGTAACTTTGTACATTCAGTTGCTCCAGGGACTGACTGACCCTGCCTGTGTCTGTTAATGTAATAAATGTAGTCCTGCTAGCATGTAGTGCCCCCTAATTCCTCTAGGTGGAAACAATTGGCACTTGTAGTTCTACCAGCATGTAGTTTCATAGATTTCCACTAGGTGGAGACAACACATAAGTAATGCAGTTATTATCCAGTAGCTTGTAGGATGAGAGCCGCTTACAATGGTTGCTCTGTGACGACGTTCGCTTCTTCCATACAGGTCCACCTGCACCCCCGGCGGAAGGCCCACCGGCATGGCCGGCTCTCAGTGCCGCGGGAGCTGCAGGAGGGCGTTCGCCGGCAGGGCATCTTCCCCCGCCAGCGCATGCAGCTCTTCGCCGTGCTGTGCATCGAAACCAGCCACTACGTGGCCTTCGTCAAATACGGCGCCGACGAATCCGCCTGGCTCTTCTTCGACAGCATGGCGGATAGAGACGGTACGTGCAGGGTGCCAGCTGCTATTAATTAACGGGCGGCCCGGTGGCAGGTGTTTGCCCACGTCCGCTGCGGTTGCGCCGGATGTGTGAATGCATCGCGCTGTCGCTGCCAAATTGGCAGAGCCTGTCACTCTACTTTACGCGAAATGTGTGGAAAATCAGTCTTGGGAAGCAGCAGCAGTAGCTGCAAATCCGTATGTTTGACTGAAATGAGAGGATTCCGGGCACGGGGAGGTTGGTGCATCTAAAAGGCAGGACCTTTCGTCATTCACAACCCAGCGTTGAATTCACTGTTGTGCCCCCGAGCAAAGGCCCTTAACTTGCTCCAGGGACTGGCTGAACCTCAAAAAATGTATGTCACTTTGGGTATTAGCATTTGCTGAATTTAATGGATTGTAATGGATTCTGTGGATCCCCAGGTGGACAGAATGGCTTCAACATTCCCCAGGTGTCTCCATGCCCAGAGGTGGGCGCCTACCTGAAGATGACCCCCGAGGAGCTGCACGAGCTGGACCCCAAGAGCATCCAGGGATTCGCCCGCCGTCTGCTTTGTGACGCCTACATGTGTATGTACCAGAGTCCCACCATGAGTCTCTACAAGTAGGCCAGGCCAGGCCCAGAGCTTCTGTGGACGGACGGTAGGGGGGGGCAGACACGGGGCCTCGGCCACTCCCTTTGCCCAATTTCTACACCCAGGTCTACGACGTGAAAAGGGAAAGAACAAAAACCCTGTTGCACTGTGCATTTGTCCAAGTTTTTGTCGATCCATGTCTCTTCTAGTGGTAGAGAGGGGTGTGTGTGTGTGCGTGTGTGTGTGTGTGCGTGCGTGAGTGCATGTGTGCTCAAGTGCACATGTTTGTGACTTGAAGCGGAAGCCACTTGTTGGCGTCCGACACAACGGAAGAGTGAAAAGACTCACCATATAATCAGGAGCGGACTCTCTGTCCCTGGCTTTACATCAGGGCTTCATGTGACTTTGTTGCTTTAAAAAAAATAAAATAAAAAAGTGTGTGTGTGTATATATGTATGTATGTATATACACACACACACGCACACACACACACGCATATATATATATACATACACGTATATATGTGTGTGTGTGTGTATGTGTGTGTGTGTATATATACATACATATATATACACACACACGCATACATATATATGTATATTTATGTATAAATGCAAAAAAAGTGAAAATGTATATAGTGGTTAAAGGAGTCGGGAAAGGTTGTGTGTGTAAAAGTTCCATCCACTGTAACTAAATTGTCTAATTGAAACCAAAATATATAAATGGAAGTTTTTTTTTGGAAAAGATAAATAGTACTTAAGCTCTATATGAATTGTTTTGTGTGCTGTTGCTTTGACAGTTTTGAGAATCTGTCATGGTTCCTGTCATTTTGCATGGGTCAACATTCAGAACAAATGTTAATACATATTGCAGGGGTCATGTACCAGGTCGTGTTCTAATACGCTGTTCATTTGAAACAGTTCAGGGTACCCTCTTTAAAAAATCCAAGCTCTATGCTTTCTCAAACATAAAAACTTGGGATTCAGGCCTGCTCTTGCAAAGCTGACCTAGGTGTCGATGTGAAACGTTTGGCTAAGTTGCTTTTGTTACCATTTAACAAGCCATTAGCTTTTATTTGCAGCAACGGCTCTTATTTGTTATAACATTTTCTCTCACTTAATGCTTCCACTAGCTACAGCAGTATCCTGCCAGTGTATTAACAGCATTGCATTGTGGGAAATAAGCAAGCTGTTCTATGCCTTAGGATTGGCATGTTGTTACTCATCCCACCATGGCCTGGGATACAAGCCTTCCCATTAAAATAATAAGTAAAACTGACTGAACACTCAGTGAGTGTGAAGCAGCATGTGGTTCTGTGGGTTAGAACCATGCCTGTCATCAGAAGGTTGCTAGTTCGAATCCTAGAGTCAGCAGAGTGATATCACCATGGGGCCCTTAAGCAAGGCCTAATTCAGCCACAGACCCTGCTGTCGTGAATGTGTTTCGCGTTGGATAAAATTGTCTGCTATATAAATTCATGCAGTATAGTAAAATGTAATGATGGACAAAATGATGTTTCATGAACCATTTTTTGACCACACTAGATGGTGCTCTTGGTTTGCTACGGGGCATGCTTTGTGCTCGCTCTTGTACAAAGAGCGCCATCTAGTGGGGTCAAAAAGTACAAAAAATGGTTCATGAAGCATTATTCTGTCCTTCACTAGTAAAATCAGTGGGGGCCGCCAGTATTAGGTCCCCCTTTCGCCAACACTGCTGTGTGTTATTGTTCACAGGCAGCGAATAGTATAATGTCCTCCCCACCCCACAACCATCACCACCCCCACCACAAACGGCCTTTTCCTAAGGCACTCTGCCTGTGTAGGCCAGCAATGGCTATATCACACCCATCCCCCATGAAATCAGCGGAGGTGCATATGGACACACTGGATAGTAGCTATAAAGGCTTCTGAACTGGCCCCAGGGAGCCACATGTACAGGAAAGAAGCAAATAGCTCAGTGTTACTACCACACATCATTCACTGCTGATTCCATCAATGTTAACTAAAATAAAAGAACCTATTTTGAATGAGCACCTGTCTATGTGTTTTTGCATGGGATGGGATGGGGGCGTGGAAGAAATCCGAGCATTAACACGTACGGACATACTTTGAGCCTGGCTTTAAGTACTGTTACCGTCATTTTGGTGGTGGCAAGAGTCATAGGAGCGCAGTTAATATTGGGGAGGTTAAAGCTTAATACAATTTAAAAACAAAGGTATATTTAGGGGAGGGAACCAACTTAAATATTGAAGGGTACATGCACCCCTCATTTACTCCGATCCTGGGGGTGGCCACAGTTCCAAGATCTTTCCATGGGTCACTGGGTGACACAATGATTGTTTGTGGAGGTTGTAGACGTACATGGCATTATGTTTCTCTGCTTTTTAAAAACAAAGTCAAAGTTTTTAATATACGCATGAATCCTTATGCAGTTATTTTGTGACTAAATGTACAATCCTGTCTGTCAGGGTACAAGGTACGTGACATCCACGCAGGAAGAGGTTGATTCTAACTGAAAGGGCCTGTGCGTCCAGCTGTTCCTCCTTTTGGGTCATATGACCTCCGTTCTCCCTGATGCCCTTGGCATCCCACTTGTACGCTGCTGGCTTTCGGCTAAAAGTTGGAGGCCCAGCGGTAAGTTCATAACTGCCAGATAAGTATTCGTCAGCACAGCAGCTGGCGCACAATGCCCTCTTGTAGCTTTATGTGACAACATATGCCAGCCGCCCTTCGCATGCGATAATTTAGCTGGGGGAGCAGATGGGCTAAAGTATTGTTATTCTCACTCCAGCTCCGATCCCGGGGGGGGAATTGCTAAATAAAATCAAAGCAGATGGACCGCTGGGGCCTGGGCTGCGCTAACGCTAAACAGCTAATGTGCTGCCACCGCTGGTGGGTCGCTGTCTTTGTGGGCCTGATCACTCCCCTTTGGAGGGGCTCGGGCGTCTCACTGGGCACTGGCTCAGGATCAAGGTTCAGGAATGGGCAAAAGCTACAAAAAATTGCACAAAGCTGTATGAATCCATATTTCCTACAGCCGACCCTTCTGCAACCAGACTTTTTCCATCGAAATATCCAGGGCTGCGAACCTTGCGTGACCACTGACACTTTCAGACACTCATACAAGAAATCTTATGGCAAATCTATATTATTTCATTATAAACCTAAAATTGGCTACATCAAAATCAAATAAGAAATTATCAAAAATAATAAATTAGTAATTCACAAATGTGTAAATTATATGTACAGTTGAGTGCTGGTTTGGAGTCTTTTGGTAGCCTCTCGTGTATTTTCTCGTGGTCATCATTGTGTCTCGTGTTACTGCTCACCAAGTGGACCAAACTTTTTTACGTGGTTTTTCCAGATTCTGCCCTTAAATCCCGTGATGTGGAAGGGTTGACTGTAGGGCTGGGCGATATGACCTCAAATCAATATCACGATCCATTGAACGTTTTACCTTGATTACAATTAATGAATGATTATTTTGTTTTTGTTTTGTTTGGGTTTTTTGCCCTCATATGTGACTGACAAGGTTTATACTGTAAATAAACTTTAAAAACTTTTTTCTAATGAAAGACTGTATATTTTTGATTTCAAACTGAAATCAACTGAATGAAACACACAGGTCAACCATTTATGATTATTTATTGAATATTTCGAACAACTGAAACCAAAGCACCAATCGCTTGAAATGAAAACGTCTTATGATAAAGGTCACATTTTAGTTTTAATGTAAAAGCAAGCTCCCTAAAAAAGTAGAAAATAAAAAGCTTGTATTCATGGAAACAAAATAAATTACAGTGGAAACCGTTTATAGTGATTACGCATGTATGGGTGAAATTGATCGCTTTAAGTGGATGATCACTATAACGGATTTTTTTTCTTTATGTCTCAGGTAGATTACCATCTAATTGACATTTGTATATTTATTACACGAATATAAGTTAATAAAACGCTATTTACTAAATTTAATTGACTTTCAAAATACAGTACAGCTGTTTCAAACACTTCTCAAATTACAGTGCTGTACAATTAAGTTAAATTACTGAACTGTGCATCATTGAAATGCGGTATAATACTGTACATAAAATATAGCTTATTGTAGTTTCGCTACTAAACCTCCAATGGCTCCTTCGCAGTTTATTATAATCTTTGATGAGACTATATTCATAATTGGGAGAAAATTAATTTCTTTTTCCCCGACATGTTTTATGTGCTGGCAGCATTAGCCTTCGGTAGCTATAACCAGAAGCAGACGGTTACCGCAAGTCAAAGTAGGCTAGTAAAGAAAAGAATTACAGTAATTTAACATTTTTCCATATGTAATGTATAAAAACACCCAACATGAATAACGTATGCGGACCACTTGATTTCTATAAGCGAATTATTTAAACAGAATTTATAGAGAAATGATTCTGTCCGAAGCTTTTTGATCGATATAAACGGCTGATCACTACAACCGTGATCACTGTAAACAATTTCCACTGTATTTTAAATATTGCTAGTGTTTAAACCGATTGGTGGTATTACCTATGGTAGCTGAAACTGTTTTTGCGGAGTGTTTATACTTGATCTCTTTTTGTTTTCCTTTGGTACAAACTGCTGAAATAAAACAGCTGGGAGTTTGAGTTCGCCTCCATGCTGCTTTACGTCGCACACTGGACGGGCCGGAGTCACCTGACAACTCACGCGATAGTACGAATAAGGGGACGGTACATGAACACAAGTATTAACGTATTAATATACATATATTTTTAAGTATTAACAGAATATAAAAACCCGAAATAACCATCATGGACAAGACCACGTCGATTAGAGGTATTGAATGTCAGCTTTGATTAATTTCCGATTAATTGCCAAGTGATAGTTGACTGTACTCTAAAATTTCCTATTCTTTTTCAAGTTTCTAGATTGACACATCACAGAAATACATATTTAAACTTATGTGACTGGTAATTTATGGCTGTCGTCCTGTTTTAAAAAGACGCTGATCGGCTAAAGTAGTTGGATAGGAGGAAGAGAGAGAGACGACGAGCACGTGGCATTGGATTCAGAAAAGAATAAAGGTAACATACCGCTCCGGTTAGTGTTACACAAATCTTTGTGTGTCTATGTAATGGCAGTGACTTTACTCCGTTTCAAGTTACAATATTTTTCATGCTTCCCGACACCACATTTCTCCACCGTATTTACAGCATCTAGGTGCTCTATTGCTCTATTGAGTTTACAGACGTCTTCGCTTTTTCACGGCTCCAGTGAATAAAAACGTGCGAGGATAATTGTTTTAGCCTTGCCTGGAGCTGCATTTCACACGAACGTGACCTTTCTGCTTTTGAAAAATACTGTATTTTACTATGTAAACCGCCTGCCATGTTATATTTGTAACTCCTATTTATAATTTGCACGTCCTTCTGTGCATTTATACACAACCGTATTTGTAATTCTGTAATTCATCTTCTCACAAATGTCTGAGCGGAATTCTAAATTGCAGCATGATTTCCATATCTCTGCCGAGCAGGGACATCTTACTCTTCAGAATCACAGGGAATAACTGCTTTGACAGATTCCCAGCATTATGCACAAAGCTATTTTCGGTCTATTTTGTACTGGTTTTTAACCCATTATAAATATAAATCTCACACTAGAGACCTAGAGGTTAAACGCCATAATCCATATCAGCCTCCGCACCTGCAATAGCATCAAAATTTTATACAGAACAAAACATTAGGGTCAAACTAACACTATTGCGGTGGGACAGAATTCTTAAACTAGGAGCGCCTCAAACCTGCTCCTGTGAAACAGATTAGGGAATCCGTTTTAATTAGCACCCAACAGACACTTTAACATGAGGTCAGTGACTTGCTTTCAAAATAACTACCCCAGTTAAGGAATTATGAGAAAGGATTCTAACCCTTGCAGACCCGGGTCAGGCCAGATTCTGGAATGATCTGGCTCTCGCACATCCCACAGTCAGCGCGCATAGTGTCATCCTGTCGCACACCCCTGTCATCCCTCCTCATTGGTCAGACAGCAGGTCTCCTGCCAGCCCATCACATGCAGCATGCCAAGCTAGCGACTGACTTCCGGCCCCCAGGGAAAGAGGCTTAGCGCGCCATTGATCCTGCATTACATTACTCGGCTCACCTCGCGGGACGATAATGTCGGGATTGCTGTCGGACCCGCGCCACGTACGACATCAGCTTCCCCTTATGGTGTGGGACACGGCCAAGATAATTAAAGCAAGGCCCCGAATTAATAGCGGCAACAAAGCCTGTCAAGACGTTTGAGGGAAAGCGGAGCCTGGCAGAATGTGTGGACCCTTTCCTGAGGTCCAGCGTAGCCTGGAACGGCCGCTTATCACATACTGTCACTCACATCCTATGGTGAGTCGGATGTGGAGGTGAAACGGGGGTCGGGAGGGAGCGTGAGAAACGATCTGAACTACTGAACAGGCTCATTTACCGCTGGGAGCTCAAAGTTGTCTCAGTGTGTTGGTCTTTGATCTGGGTGGCCTGCGAATGAAGCACAGAGGAGGTCGCGTTGTGTTTTTTGGGCGGATACTGATGAGGCGTCTCAGGCTGGCTTGGGACTACGTGACACAGAATGACAAACGTGCAAAGAAAACGCGAGTCCTCCTCAGTGCAGCGTCTACCGCCCGACACGTCGTGGCTAGGACCTCACATGAGGGCAGCTTTAAAACACACATGTTCTCGCCGAGACGCCATAGCTGTGCGCGCGGCCACACGAGGGTGACACTAAATACCCCTCCCCTCTTTTCGCCCATCAATTCACGTACTAAGTCTTCCTCTCAGCCCCCCCCTCTCCCCCCCGGGGTTGGTGCCGACTCTGTCAGGCTGTCACCGTCACCTCGGAACGGTAATCAACAGTGGGACTACGAGCTACAGCCGCGCCTCACGGTGCCTCCGGAACAGCTGCTGGCAGATGTGGGCGCCGCTAGCCGGCAGGTGGGGCCACGGCACACACAGGCGAGGTGTGTGCGTAATATTTAGAGGTGTGTCACTCACTTAGGGCGTGAATTGGTTTTATTGCTCATTGCCACACTTTGTTTGAATAGGGGGCAAGTCTACACCCCCCCCCTCCCCCCCCCCCGCCCTGAATCTTCTCAGGGATTTTGGGCAAAGTGCTAATGTGTGGGGAGCTGGCAATGTGATGTAGGGTACAGACGGCACACCTGCGCCCCCTCCCCTTTCCGCCCCCCTACCCCTTGCCCGACTGTCACCTTTAACACTGAATTATTTACAGGTGTTCGCCATGATGCCACACAAGCTGGCTGGCGGGTTACACCCCACCCTCCCTTCTGGCGCTATACCCCGCTGTCTCTGGTCTATAGGCACCAGACATACGTGACGTCGGGATGCCAATGGCCAGAGGGACGACGGCTTAGAATTAAAACTGCATATGTGTTACTCCAGATGCGGGGAAACAACACCGGCAGAAAAGACGCCATCTTTTATTGCATGGGGTAGGTGAAATATCGCTCCTAACAGTGCAAATGAGAAGCAATAAATCGAATATAAATACTGGTCAACAAGTACAAACAGCAGAAGCATGACATTTTAAGACATGGACATTAAGACACAGTCAAAGAGATACTGTTAACCTTTCATTTCCTTTCATTTATTTATAATATGTAAATTTTTTAAACAACACAAGGACTGACTATCAGTTGACCCCTGTATCAAATATATTCATATGGAATTAGTGAGAGCTGCATTTCGGAAAACAACCCATCAGAATTCATTATGGGAGGTACTTTCAAATTAAATTTTAAAAAAAGCTAGCATGTATATTCTGTAATTTAAAGAATGTAGAATTCTCAGAGCAGCGTTGTTCATAGAGTATCTCCCCATGCTTACTACAGTGCCCTTGGCGTGAGAGTGGCTGAACCTGCACGCCTCTCCCGGAGAACCCTGATATTACACTTCCCAGGATGGTCTCCAGACCCCCGCAAAACTAACTGGATAAACGGTATGGACACGGATGGAATACCATCTTTCCCACCGCCGTTTTAAAAGGCAGAGTCATAGATAAATCACTTTATATAAATCCACAGTCATAGCCATGTAAATCACATACATGCATTACTACTATAAATATTTATAACCCAAAAACGTTTCATGTGCCATGGCAAACCCTCCTTCAAAACGACTGGTGTAGACCCCTTAAATAATCAGTGACAGTCTGCTCAGTGTAACATGTGGACGTTTAGTGTAACTGTTGAGTTGCGATGTACATTTGCTCTTCACTGGTCTGATGCAGCTTCCAAAGCTGTGGCTTGTCTTTGGGTTCTGCCTGTGGAGGGAAATTAGATTTTTATCCTATTTACGTGCTCAGGTACCACACTGAATGAATTGTTCTTACTATTTTATTCATAATGAGAGTGTCAATGGGAATAAATAATAATGACTGTGTTTCAAAATAATAATGAATATATCAGAAAAAAACGCAACTCGTAAGTGACTTAAGTGTGTCGGACCAACCAGATGATGGCATTTCACATTGGTCCACTAGAGGGCGCAAGAGAGTAAATTATCATTAATAAGAAGCTGTGTCCAACGGTAGGCAATTTACTGTAAATGGCAGTGTTAACATTAAAAAAAAACATTACTTTAAAAGATACAATGAATGAGTTACGTTCATGCAATAACCTGTAAAAAAGGACTAGGTTTTCTTTTTCATTGTCATTTATGTCTAACCAAGTTAGCTTTGTTATATAACAAAAAAAAAGGTTTTAAAACTCAGTCACCCTGCTTCTCCCCTCTCTTACATATACATGAAAGGATTCTCATTTATTTTTTTGTTATAGTTAGTATAATCTACTAAACAGCCTCTTTCCACACCTGGCAATAACAGCAAATTCAAAAAGGCAAATACGGAACAAACCAGAAGTTTTCAAACAGGTATTATAAAACAAGACCTGGTGATTTTAGAAGGAACAACGTATTAATATGTATTGCATCTATTTATTGTTAAAAAAAACAAACAGAAAATGAAGAAGGAAGGCACCCACCTGAAAGTAAATAGATTTTCTTGATTGATGCCACTAGTCAAGAATCAATTAATCCATTATCAATATCTACCAGGCCCTGGCATTTTCTGCAGAAGACAATAATAATTTCATTAGAGTCTAAGAATGCTTGATTATCCTAGTGCTGATGTAGCCTTAACTGATTATGCTAAAACTGTCATTAAAATGATTCTTATTCTTGACATGCTGGGTTATACCAAGGCTAGAGCAACGCTATTAATTCCATTGTTGGGGCTACGGTTATAGTTTTGCTTGGACTCTGCAGTAAAAATCCATGAGTGGAAGTTTTTGCTCAAAAAACAAGTGTGTGAACACTGAGAACATACCTGGCTTATTTCAGTGAAAATTATTTATTTAAAATGACAATTCATATTCATAGGACATAAGTATCACTTGCAGTGTTACATATTTGTTCACATAAAATGTTTATTAATATTCATAGAGCATAAGTATCGCTTATACAATTACACAGTTGTTTGCATAAAAATGATAATTCATATTCATGGAGCGTAAGTATCACTTATACAGTTACACATTTCTTTGCAGTTAGGCAGTAGAGTTTTAAATATTAATACATTATACTTGTTTATTAGCTACTCCCAACGTGAGTATTATGCAGTTAGATAATTGGTGACCTTTTATTTTAATTGGCAAATAAACAAGATTATTGACCCGCCTGCATTAACGCAATAGGCATTAAAGGATAAACATGAGCTGAACTAATTAGGGCAACTGGAAAAACAACTAGTTTAAATTTAGACAATTTACATCTGAACAATGGGAGCCACGTCATTGACTGGAAAGCATGGTGACCAACCGCAATGACGTCCTCAGTCAGAATGGGACTACCAACTGACCACACTTAGCTCTCAAATAATACTGGACTGCATGATCATTTATCTAGAACAAATCCAGTGATCCTGGCTGTGTTCAAACTCTAGATATTATGTACAAAATTTATGGCACAGACCTGAAAACATGGTTGACTCAGAGTGGTCACTAATGGTCTTCAGGCATGCAGTGTATTGGAAACGATATTAAAACTGGAAGGGTTGCCACTGAACATAGGCGATTCTCAACCATATTTATGGTGGGACTTACCCACTCTATATTTGTCTCATCCCCCCTGAAAATGTATTTTGCTTAATTCGTTTAGTGATTTCTCCCTTACTCCCCTCAGGGTTTATCCTTGGGGGCATGGGGAAGTGTCCCGTATTGCTTCAGATTGAAAACGGGGTTCCTAATATCGCCCCTGCCAATGAAGTTCAAATAAGGTAACCATGGGTGGGGAGAGAGCTGTACTGCTGCTAAGTCTGACCTCTAACCTCTGTGTCCTCTGGGGCACGGAGAAGCACCTTCGCCTCCTACTGGGAGACCGGAGTCAGCGCAGGTGTCCAAGAATAATTATGCGAAAGTGTTCCCAGGAAACCGAGCTCAGTAAACGATGCGCAGATACGGCAGGCCGGCATTGCGAATTCCTTTATTCCCCTGCGACGCATCCTCCCCTGTCCCTGAACCGCTGATAAAGGACCCTTTATTCCGCGTGCATTGTGAGCTGCCCCGTGCATGCCAGCTGCCTCATTGTAATTCCCAGCGTACATGCCGAATGACTAATTAGATTTGCCATTTTGAATCCGCGGCCTGCTGTAAGTAATGGGACGGCGTGGCCGACAGCGTGTAGCTTTCAAGTATAACTGTAACAATTAATAAGTGCTTTAATTAACGCGCGTGTTCGCTGCCATTGATTATGACATCACCTGCCTAACTGATGACCCAGCTCTGCCACCTCATTAAAAAGGGGTACGGCCACCAGTATAGATTGTTATTAATAAACTGCTCCTCTTGTGAGAAGAAGGTTATTAATTACGCAAATTAGAGCGAGCTCGCTAATCAAGTTAAACCTGTATAATTTAGTATAATTGATCTAATTTTTACCGACCCACTCTTGCTAGGTCTCCTCTGATGCCCCTGTGGAAGACTAATAGGCTCATTAGGGAAAGTTTAATCCTAATCATAGCTCACGGATCGCCCCGCTTTAAGGTCATATCTGAATGTCAGAACCATTTGAAATTGATTGGATTTCGGCAGAATCGATGCAGTGCTGTGGAAAAGGATATGACCACGGTGTGAGGTTTACGGGGACCCGGGCCAGACGCAAGTGTAAGGGTAGTTTGGATGAGAGCTTCACCCAGGTTCACTTGCATGGTGTATAACAGAAATGCTAGAAATGACTAACATACAGTTTTTGGGAGGACTGGGGTGCTCCCTGAGCATGATGGGAGTGAGAAGCGGGAGAGCCGTGCTACAAGAGTAACATGGACCTGTTTCCCGACCCTGCGGTGATGTCACAAGTCTCATAGCACAGGCTATGGGCCCCATTACACACGAACAAGGCCGTACGTCCCCAGACTCCCAGCTGGTAAACAGGCAGACCCTCTTGGTTTGGCTCCTGGGAGAAGCTCCTCTGCCGTTACCCTGGAGAAAAGCATTTAACCTGAACTGATTTAGCAAATAAAATAAATGTAAAAAAAAAAAAAAAAAAAAAAACATCCCAGCCACATGAATGGGTGTAAAACTGTGGATAAAACTACTAATTGCGCTATGACCAAACCATACGGCTCCCACTGGGCTTCCACTGGGCAAACTACTATTAAGAGTAAGGAGCAGGTCGAGGTATTTGGGGAAGAGGGGAGGGGGGAATCCATGGAGACCGAATCCCCCTGGACCCTGTCAAATGTGCAGGTGAAGTAAGTGCCAATGCCGCTCCCCCAGCCCCCACCAACACCAGCTATAGCTTCATTATGCTGCCTCCCGACTTCCGACGTTCACATCCAGAGTGCGAATCACTCCGTGCTCATTTTTCGCAACACATTCTGCGATAAACGCTGAGGCCTGCCGCCCCCCCCCACCCCAACAACAACAAAATGTATGAAATTCTTTTATCCCACAGCTCCATCATTAACACCCCCACAGCATTTTCACAAAGGGGAATACAGGGGTGGCAGTAACAATATTCCACGAGCACTTTGCCGCTTTAAGAGGAAGATTGCTTTTCTATATAACCCCGCTTTGAGAGACAGCGGCAATAAAAAGAAGTGCTACACCTGTAGCACTGGCCCTTCATCTCCGGCTGGCCGAGACGGCCGTCACGAGAATTTATTACCGGGAGATGAAGCATTTCTTTAACAAAGTAATATCGCCAGCTGTGTCGGAGGGCGCCGGTGAATGAATTCCGCTCGGATACGCCACGCCTGGAAATGACTGCCGCGAACAAGCGGCCGTCAGAGAGCTTCCTCGCCGTCCCGATCCCCGATTGTCGTTTATTACATGTTCTTTCCTTTGTTTGACAGACGCTCCCTATTGATTTGCGGGAGCCTGAGGCTGGGGGGTGAGCAGAGGTCACTTTCAACACCTCGCACGACACGCCGGCATCGCAAAGGAGTTGACATTCCATTACTGGAGAGAAAAAGACTGAAAATAAAGGAGAATATGCACAGGGCTGGAGGGCGGGGGGCAGCAATATGAGTATAATTAACAGAGGAGATGCTTGGCTGATGCTGAAAGGAGTGAGACTCCTGCCTGCCATTGTCTGCTGCTACCGAGTGTCTTGTTCTTCTGATATTGCATGCTTGACCTTTGACCCAAGCTCCCCCAAATCCACCATCGCTGTTTGCTCTTATTGTTCCTTCAAATCAAATACAGTACTCACTCTCACCCCAGATACCCCCTCCCCAAAATGGCACAGGCCCCTGGGAGAGCGAAGCCAATGTTTGAGATTCATCCCCCCCACCAACCTAATTCACACACACACTGTGGGTCAGAAGAGTGACTCGTGTGTCTGTAAACTGAGGGGGGGGCTCAGTTCCCTGAGAGGCTCCCTGCCTCCATGCTGCTGCTGATGGTGGCACAGTGCCCCCCCCCCCCAAACCCAGGGGCCTGTTTGTTCATTCAAGACTAATAAACACTAATAACTGCATTGGTGGTTAAACCTGCCCGCACGGAGTGTCTTATTAAGCGTCCTGTCCCGTCACGCACAGGCAGCGGGGGAGGGTGGTGCTTCCCGCTGTTCCGTTTTGATAGCCCTGTCAGTCCCAGGCATACGTCTGCGGTGCGCTGAGCGACGGCCCCGGTTTATTAGCCCCGGCCGGCCCCATGCGTCTCGCTGTCAGGGCTGGCAGAGTGGGAGCTTTATCATCGTTTGTCTGAGAGGCCGACAGCCAGTCTTCTGGGCCCACCTCTCCGATACTTCCCCGACCCCCTGGTTTGGCCCGGAAGGCCCACGGGTCGGGCTCTGCGCGGTTACAGTACCAACGGGCAAGTTTAATCGTGCCCTCGAGGTAACGAGCAGGTTTGCTGCTGAGAGACCGATCCGGAGGCTTTCCATTAGCTGGTGGGATTTCCAGCCATTCAGGTTGGGTGTTGATGTTGAGGTTTCAGGTTTCAGGTCCCTTCCTGTGGCTTTGCGGGGCCTGCCCCACTCAACTCGCTCCCAGACATTTTGACCTTCACGTCGTTTGGGACAGGCACAGCTCTAGTTGGGAAGAAAGAGGCAAACTGACGTGTTGGAAAGACCCATTGCATATCTGTGTGTATGATTGTACACCTGCGTCAGCAGTGGGTGTGGCCTAATTTCAAAATTATGGGTATCCACATTCTTTTGGCCAACACTACTGACTTATAACAAAATCTGTGAACAGATAAGAATACTGATTAATGTTGCTCACAACTGTATAACGGCACACACAGAGTGGATTTAGGGTTGCTACCTGTCACTCTGGGGGGTCCTGTGTGCCCATGGACGCTGCCATGTGGGTGCGGGAGCTGGAATGTCTGCCGTGGCCTGTAGCTATAAGGCTCCTCATGATCTTCAGCAAAGCTGGAGTCAGCCAGCCAATCAGGAAGCGGCATCTCTTTGGGGGGGGGGGGGGGTGGGGGTCACACGTGTCATGAAACGGATAAATATTTGGTTTGGGGACAGCGCGTGGTGATTCATGGGTACTCAGCGGATGCAAATGAGTACTATTAAGGAGAGCAATAGTGCGGATAAAGAGCGCGCAGCTCACGCCGGGCGTTTGTGTGTTTATACCACACGGTAGCGATAATAAGCAGGCGGCGGGCGGCCCGTTTGTCACCTGGCGCTTCCTAGCAGGACCTTATTAACTCCCGCGAACTCACTGCATCTGATCGGGCCAAGCCTCCGCTCCAGGGGGAAAATCAACAGTGCTGTGGGGGTGGGGGGGGGGTGGGGGGGTGTGGATTTACGCACTGCTCCAGCAACGTACAGCTCAGCCATCTTGCCGCGCGACAGGCGCAGCATAATGTCACCATAAAGCTGCTGGGATGATTGGCGTTAGCCGTAGGAGCCTCTGAATGATATGTTCAATTACCTGGGAAAATGTTACATTTTTTTTCTTAAAAAAAAAATAATAAAAAACCTACATGTCAGGCTCCACCTTGTTCCCCCCCCCCACTCCCCACATCCTAAATCTAACATACCAGGAAGATGTTAAACACATGCTGTTTCTGAACTACAGCCAATAGGACTACCAAAGTGTTACATATCAGACTCAACAGGCCTTGATGGGGGGGGCGGGTCACAGCTAAGAGGACTGTGACTGTTCCCTTAGTCTTGGGAATAACCAAGCAGACAGAAACCAGGCCAACGTCCCTTAGGTTATGGTATCCCGGCAACAGTGTAGAACTGACCTCCTCCATCTGACAGAAAACTCCATATGCAACAGACATCCTCCCATCAGCAGGTTACCTTAAGCCCCCTGCCCCCCCCCTGCAGATTGCCACTGGCACCCCTTCACCACACGCCCTGCCTCATTAAACATGCCTCTGCGGCATGACATTTATGATCATCGGTCCTCCGGGTGCTGAACCTCCCACGGTGGCGGCTGGCTGCCATACAAGTTTTGGGAGGGTGGGGGGGCAGGATCCCAACGTGCAGTGTTACTTCAGTCAGTGGCACAGTGCCAGTCAGTGGGTCTCTCACACATGCTGTAAATCTTGCAGTACACCATTTTTAATCATTTTCAGTCATGAATCACAAGACCAAAAAAACACTAATTATTACTGACATGTAGCAGTATAAATTTAATAAAAGCTCAGGATCAGTTTAGCCAGTGGACAACGGGGCTCATTAGTATATTGGGTTTAGTGCTTCTTCCCTTTTATACATGAATAAACAGAGCTCTGGTCTGTGTGGCTGTGATGACACCGCTAAATTGCATCGGGGACTGGAAAATGGATTTTAAAAGGTTTGCAGTTATCATTTATACTCTCACGGGAATCCACTGCTGACTCGAACTCAGACGTAACTGATTCCCCACCAGGCGCATGATTGTGAGACAACACAAACATTCCTTTTGCGACAAACGGGATGCACGTTAAGGACAGATGACATCTTTAATATTTGCAGGTTACCAGGGGAGTTACTGGGAATGAACTAATGACTAGTAGATTAGAGGTGTGTAGCTCCTCCACTTAGGGGTCTCTGCCCACGTCCGGAAGCTTGTGGAAGTATAACCGTAACACTGCTGGGCCCTTGAGCAAGGTACTCAACCCAGCGGCTCTAGGGACTCGATCCGAACCAGGTCGCCGATCCTCAGTTGGATGTGGATAAAACAACAGAGAAAGGACTGAGGAGAGCATATAAATTCAAGGAAGAGTTCTAGTAAAATTTGCCAAGCACTTTCCATGTGAAACATGCAAGTATGACATACATGGACATATCAGTCAGAAAGTACAACTCTTTAAAAATACTATACATATCACTGAAATTTTCATTTCATATTTACTTCTTATTTATTTAGTGGTTGCTTTCATCTAAAGTGATGATGATTTTTGAGAAGGCAGGTCAGACAGTACCTGGAGTAATTGGGGATTAAGGTTGTCTCAGGAGCCCAACAGTGACATCACTCTGCCAACCCTGACCTGTCCTAACCCTCTGCACCCAAACCCCCTGCGGTGAGGAGGCAGCTAGCAAGTTTTTTTTTTTTTTTAAAGCAGCTTGAAATGTATCTTCTTAATTTCCAATTGTGTTGGTATTATTTTAATGTGGAAATATGTCAGTAAACAGTGACCTTCTGATTATAGACACAGTGCCCTAACAGCTACACACCACCCCTATTCATGTCATACCCATTTACACATTAAAACATTTTTCTCTGCCCACCTTGATTTTCTCTGCATCCCCTCGTGAACAGGAATTAAGACACAATAAGAGGAAAATATAATTAGCCTAATTGGATTGCCGATCGCTTGATCACGGTGTTCATAGCTAATTATGTCTGAGCAGAATACAGTAGCTCCGAGGTCTGAATATAATTAATTCTCATTCACATCTCACAGCAAAATCCGAGGTTACAGCAAGTCGATGTGGCGTGCGGTATTTGGCAGGAAATAACCTGGAGCTGACAGTAAATATGAAAGGCTAAATATGAAAAGCTCAGCTCAGTAACCACGGCCGCGTGGCTCAGCATGTCGTAAGGGAAATCGAAAGTCGATAGCGGGAAATCCTCATACAGCATTTCAGAAGGAGACCATTAAATTACTTAGCGAGATATTAAGACCGGCGATGTCAGCTGCCGATACGGCCCACGACTTATGAGCTGCCGGTAATATTAATTGGGCCCGATCGTTTGCGGGATGAGCATCGATCCCTTCAGTTCTCATACGTGGCAGTGAGCCGTGTAGCGATTAAGGACACGGACCTCCAACCCGAAGGCCGATGAGAGCTAACTGCCCCTGCAGCAGTGTTTTAAGTGAAGGCACCATGCTGAAGCAGATATACTATCAGGTCCCAGTATTAAGAAATGTGAGCTGGTAGGGGGAGAGGTTGCCCTCTGTACACTGATCCTTAGCAGGGTCATGGGGGACCTGGATAGATAGGGCAGAAGGCAAGGATGCATCGCATCACGCTGCTTTGAGACACAGGGGATTTCAGCAGCCAGGATTCGAACCCTCACCCCTATGGTTTTCTAGTTAACCTGCTCCCGGCATATTTGACACAGCCTTTTAGTGAACCCAGATAGGCGGGCTAGGATGGTCCATTTCATGGGGATGGGCCCGGCACGGCCCAGGGACCCTGGAGGCTCGCTTCACGTGAGAGGTGTAATGCGATAACATCGACCATAATTGTGTTAGACGTAATGTGCTCGCTCCCAGGGCAATGGGAGGAGATCTGGGCAGGGGGGGGGGGGGGGGCATTGGCCCTTTTCTCATCAATTAGGGAGTGCAGAAGGTGGGAAACACCCTCTCTCTGGAAACTGTCCCAAATACCAGGAGCCAAGTCAGGGCACACACCCAGAGTCACACATGTGGCCCTGGCTGGGTCCATGGCAAGACGATCAGTAGTGTGGCTTCCCTAGCAAAGGAGCCCCCCCACTGCGTCCAGCCAATCAGATCAATGCTGCTCAGACAGGTGATCCACACCAATCCTCTTTTCGCTTCACAAGCACAGGAAAAGATGATATCAGTCTGTGAAACAGTACAAGCAAGCAAATCAAGCCGGTTGGCAGAAGTCATGCTTTTTTTACAACTTGCACAAGAACAAGTACAATATCCATCCATCCATCCATTTTCCAAACCGCTTATCCTACTGGGTCGCGGGGGGTCCGGAGCCTATCCCGGAAGCAACGGGCACGAGGCAGGGAACAACCCTGGATAGGGGGCCAGCCCATCGCAGGGCACACTCACACACCATTCACTCACACATGCACACCTATGGGCAATTTAGTAACTCCAATTAGCCTCAGCATGTTTTTGGACTGTGGGGGGAAACCGGAGTACCCGGAGGAAACCCCACGACGACATGGGGAGAACATGCAAACTCCGCACACATGTGACCCAGGCGGAGACTCGAACCTGGGTCCCAGAGGTGTGAGGCGACAGTGCTAACCACTGCACCACCATGCCTCCCCCAAGTACAATATCATGCTTCTTTTTGCATGTCCTATCATGCTCTCCTTTCAGACACATGTTTACAGTTGAGTTTGAAGCTTGAGGTCCAAGAACAAGGTCAGGCCATTTATCCGTTGCCCCGGAAGCATTTTGGGAAGTGAAGGGCCTTGCTAAAGAGTCCAACAGACATGTGACTATTCTGCCAAAGATGGTATTTGAACCAGGGACCTTCTGATCACGACCATAAGTCCTGAGCTCAGTATTTACGTCGAAGAGCTTCAGAAACAAACTGTGACACACTGCGCTTCTTAAAGTCATTTTCAGGGAAGTCACAGTACTGATAACATTTTGACATTAGATTGAATATTAAACATTGAGATTAAATGCTTTTAAAAACAAAATACTCATTGCACCAGTATTTCACAGCACATTAATCCAGGATATTCCCGCATGCACTGTCCTCAAATTAGAGCTATGGCATGCAATACTCACCAATAGCGGACATGAACAGCTAAAAATCAGGAACGGAATGAGGTTTGAATGAGGCAGGTCATGCAGGTATCTATGAGATGTAACCCTGGCTGCATGGATACCAACCCACCTTCAGCACATGGACACATTCTTGTTAGGAGGCCTGTGCCCCATCCAACATCTTCATTTTACTGAAATAATGCATATTTGTCTATACAGCTCTTTTGGCTGCTCTGTGAAGCACTTGCAATTACGGCTGCACTGTAGTTTAATGAACACCACCCCCCCCCGTATAAGCTCTGATAAGATATGCTTTGATTTTCCTTGAATTTACCCACAATAGTTCAAATTCCTTTTGATTCAAACACAACAAAGAAGCCCTTCTTCCCTCTGGCTGCAGTTAAATCCCAAAATAGATGGTAATAGCGGGAATTAAAGAAGGAGAATGGTAACAGTAAGAATAATGGTCAAAGTGGAAAACCAGTTTATCAGTATCTCAGAGAGTTCTCTATCTGATTTTTACTGCTTTTTACTGAAAACAAAAAAAAACCTTCCTAGTTATTTCAACAACAGTAGCCCGGAAAAGCCACCCCCCACCCCCAAATGTGCGAGTCTCATTTGAGGTCGCCCCCCCCGAGCAGCCCAAAGTGTGCTGCTCACGTCGCTGAATCACTAAGATTATCCCAAGTGCGCCCTGAAGAATTCAGAGCCTATGAACAACCTCAAGGCGCCTCTTAGCAGAGCACAGTAAACAGACTTACGAGTGTCCTATTTCCCACACCCCCGCCCTGGCCCACTACGGAAAGAGAAGCTGTTTCATAGATTAGTCATATACAATAACAGATTATCTCTGCACTGCTGCAATCGTACAGGTTAAGAGATGAAAAGGTCACCATTTCAAATCCCCAGAGGGAAACTGCTACTCCATAATGTCAAATAAGGTACCTAAATTACTTCAATAATGGATCCAGCTGTACAAACGAGTGAAATTATGAGCTACGCAAGTGGCCTCTGGTGAGACGGTGCCTTAGCATACAGTTACGCCTTCCTGTAGTCACTGCAAGAGGGTGCAGTGACGGTCACTGCAAGAGGGTGCAGTGACGGTCACTGCAAGAGGGTGCACTGACCCCTCTGTGCGACCGGTACAGGTTTCTTTGGATGCATAACAACAAAAGCACAACTAGGCTGCTGGAAAACTTGGACATTCATCCAAGGATGGAGCTAATGGGCTATTCTCTGATCTGCCTTTCCCATCCGCTTGACTATGCCCAGAGACACCAAACCATGCGCTGGTTAGCCTTT
This sequence comes from Brienomyrus brachyistius, assembly GCF_023856365.1. Taxonomy (NCBI): domain Eukaryota; kingdom Metazoa; phylum Chordata; class Actinopteri; order Osteoglossiformes; family Mormyridae; genus Brienomyrus; species Brienomyrus brachyistius. The sequence continues at coordinate 12,369,018 of NC_064543.1, read as the reverse complement.
GGCCTTGCTTCCTATCGCAAAAAATAGCCAATGAGAGGGAATGACCTGTTGCTGGTGGTACATAATGAGCCCATATATCCCCAGTTCCAGAAAGAGGGTGTAGGGTGAGCTTTATGAGCCTTTCATTCTGGAAAGCAGGTCCCCCCAGGAAAGGAGAGACAGGTAGGTTTTAATGACCCCCGCGTCTAACGAGCTGAGTGCAGGCCTGCCCTGCAGCGGGGGTGGCCTGCCCTTTGATATGGCCCTTTGGAGTGATCCTATGGCCAACAATTAGCCAGTGAAAGTGGTCCTCTGCTTTGTGTCACTTTTTACATGCTAGGTAAGACGTCCGCGGCGTGTCATAAAATGGCCCGTAAAGCATGGGGGTCAAGGCAACTCCACAAACCCTACACCTCCCCACTCCACACCACTACCACATACTCTGGAACCACAAAGTTCAACCACCACCCAACTCCAGGCCCCAGTGTGTCAAGCAGCCAGTTCATGCTAGACTTTGCTGGTATGTTCTTTCTCATACTGCCGTACACCATGTACAGCATCTTCATGGTATTTTCAAAAGCAACACTAGTATAATATTGTGAATTTGTCAAGCATGATACTTTATAGGATAAATTTTGTTGATCAAAAGACCAAGATTTCCAAATACCATGGTATATGGTATACCACCCAGGTCTAGTTCATGCTCCCACAAACCATCCCAAAACTCTTCTAAATACCCTGATTACTTTCCTCATAAGAGTCACCGGGTCACAGTTTCCATTAAAACGATGAAAATGTAGCTCAGGTAGCATTATGGCTAACCAGAGGCGGACATTTATGGTGCAGAAAGTAAAAATCCAGACCAAGATTTTGTTTCAACCAACCAGTTGAGTCCTCTGTGACTGTGACTCTTTATACTCAACTGAAACAAAATCCTGGTTTGGATTTTTACTTTCTGGACCTGAAATGTCCACCTCTGCAGCCAAGCCTAGATATGAGGGCCAATCAGAGCACCCCACACATCCCATGTTTCACCTTCCACATTGAACCCACTACAGAGGGTTCTGTAGTGTCACATGGTCTCAGATTAATGAGGCCCCTCTGTGATGGAACCTTTCTCCGTGCTGCGCCGATAATGAAAATATGCAGCTTTAAATGTGTATCAACAGAGCATCCATCATGCGCGATCACACTGTAAACACAGTGAGCTTGAGGGGGCGGGGCTTCACAGCACCGTTGTGTCACACCATTAAGGGGCCGGGCCATGATCCACAGAGGGAGGTGGGCAGCAGCCAGTCTACCTGATGCTCCCACCAGGCCACTGTGGGGCACTGTGCTCCAGCATACCTCTTGTTCCTTCCCTCCGGGCCGCATTTAGCCTTCGGGTGCCTGCACGCCTGGCCCTGTCAGCGGTGGGGAAAAGCGGAACCCCCCCAGGGCATCAGAACAGACCAACCAGGACTTTAACTCCGTGTGGGCCTAAGTCAGAACACCTGAACAGCAAATAACACCCCCCTCCCAGTGCAGTGCTAGCCTTATGTTTGCAAGCCACCAATTAGGGACTTACCTCCTCATTATTCCCATGTAGAGTATGTGTATATATAAACACAGGCCACGACGACAGTAAAAACACACACAAAAGGTCACACATGCTGAGAACATGCACACTGTTGTGCAAAGGCAAAGCATGTAGCTGCATATTTTATTTAAAAAAATTGAGTTATGACAAACTATTATGCTCAAAATATTTTGGCTGAACTACACTTGGTTTTGAATAAAATGTTATCATTATCCTACCTACTACACATAAGGGTGGACAGTCCAAAAAAAGTTTTGACCTTTTACTCAGTGTAAATACTGTTTTGTCTTTGTAGGGCAAAACTGGCGCTACAGGTGCAACGAACAGGGTAGGAACAATGCTAATATCCTCTGATAACACAAAAATGCTGCTGCTGTCATTAACTACACACTGCAGTTACACACACACTGCCAATCTGCAACATGAGTTACCTTTACGTTTTTTTGCTAAGTGATGAATCCTTTAATTACTTCAAACAGTTCAACAGGGAGCCTTGTCTGGTAGTAATGGTAAGAAACACACCCTGTTATACACACTCAAATAAAGCATTCTTAATTAAACAACCATAATAGTCAGATGAAGGTGGAAATCCATCCAGTTAAAAGCCCAGATTTCTTTTCACTACAGATGATTTTAACAAATGACATGATTTTTTTTTCTTTTGAAGCATATCTTGTTCTCAGAGCTTACAGCCAAACAGTGATGAACACCTGGACCTCAGAGTGCATGATCCTACATTTTTATAAACTCCGTAAAGCAGTGTGATTAACATCAGAACTGAGTTAATAAAAGCATTCAAGTAGCGTTGATACATGGACATTTATGTAACTTAAAGGGGGCAAAACATCCCCCCATCCCCCACCTAATGACACCTAGGGGCCACTAGGCTGGGGGGGACGGGGATCCAGACTGTCCCTGAAATGTGTTACAGATCAAATGTGTTACGGATCATCAGTAATTGTCAAGAAGGCCCAAGCTGAGCTTTAAGTTACTGTATTATGTAACAGGTTTTGATTATGACATTTGTACACATTAATTATTGATTTTGATAAATTCCCAAATAAACCCGTTATATTTCTAACCTAAACATCCTAACACTGTAGATCTCTTTGGCGGTGGGAGCTCTTATATAAAAACAGCTTGTGACCATGGTCCGATTCTACATTCCGGCACGAATCGCTCTTTCCCTGTGGCAGTCTGAAGTGATGATTGCTGTTTAGTGGGGGTGGCCCCAGAAGCGCTGATAATTACAATAATTACTGAGTACCGACGGCGCCCTCTGCATGGGCTATTGGGCTGCGTGGGGTAGAGGAACCGCCAAGCGGCATGAAACGTGTGCTTCTCTGCTAGGAAGAAAGGCTCAGATAAGCAGAGTCCAGTAGCATTGATTGAAAGCATTTCCCCCCCCCCCCCCCCCCACTGAAATTACCTCCTCAAATGACTTCGGCTGTTTTTAATGGCAGACTATAAACATCAGACGGTTTCTGGCTAAATAAACAAGGGGGAAGAAGCTCAGCACCAGAGCTGCTTCTTCAGGGATAATGATTGTCCAGCCTTTTGCGAAGATAAACAAACTGGGAAAAAAGTTAAAACAATGAGAACAAAAATTACTGCAGATTTATTGCTGCTGCAATGAAGTACTTTGCTTGTGTTAAAATCAGGGGCTCTCCTGGGCCTAGACCCGTAAACACAGCAACCCCTGCAGAATATTCAAGATTATATCATAAACTCAATTTTACTATTGTTTTATTTCACCGTTTAGGCCAGTATAACTAAATTCCTATCTTCAGTAACTGGCTCAATCAGGGGCATAAGATCGGGGGGTGGAATTCATCCCCCCCAACAAGTAAATAGACCTTTACATTTAAGTTGTGCCCCCCCAATATCAAACTCTCTCCTACCCCCTTGTATACCATATACATAAGCATGCACAGACATATCTGTTTACATTAAAGCAAACAGTCTATTTAGAACATTTTAGCTAAATTTAAACGCCATCCCTGGTATTGTGTTCACTGTTCAAATTCATCCTATCTTAACCTGTAATGTTTCCCGGTTCCTCAGTCTGGCATCTATTTCAAACCTCAAATCCTAGTCTCACAATCCTAGTCCCACGTAATGGTCTGGCCACTTCTCTGTGGAGTAGGCGCTGAACTCGGATGCATATAATTTGCCAGTGAAATCACTGAAGCTTCCACATGCCTAAGAAAACTTCATTATATTACACAGATAATAACAGACTGAGTCACTACTTAATATGTTGATTGCGAAATAATATTTGCTGGATTGGTTTAAATTGAGTCCAAGTGATACACAGTAGTTTTATCTGAGCTCTAATTTTTCCAAAAGAATTAAAACCTGAATGGGAATTTTTTACATTTGCAAATGACCCTCTGCACCAGGACAAACATGAACATACAGACACACACCCAAGCAGGACCTGGACCCCAAATACGGGCTTTGTCCCTGTACATGGCAGCTTGTTAAGGGGGCAGATTCATCTAGAGCCAACTCAAGAATGTCAGGAACAGCCAAATTGAAAAACATCTATGAAGGAATTTCAAAATACTAACACGATTTTGCTTGTGTTTGATGGATTCAGTACTCTGGAGACGCAGAGATTTAACTTTCAGTCTATAAAGGCCAGTGCCCTTTAGGTAAGTGGGCAAATGATAAAAAGTATAGATGTCTGTAACAATCCTTCCTAGACACAAAGAAGAGTGGAGCTGGTACAGAGACAGACCAGCATGGCGGAGAGGTATTCTGGTTTATCTCTGTTATCTATTCAATTAAACAGAAGAGGATTACCGCGCTGTCAGATAACTTTGTGAAGTCAAAATGCTGCCTTACTTTTTTCGTCCAATTAAGGTCAACAGGACTATATCGATCAGTGAAAATCAGCCAGCAGGGGGTGCTGCCTCCTCCTCCCGTCACACCTGAGGGGTTTTTGTGCAGTAACCGTAGTGGTAGGGCTTAACAACACCGCTGATTTGTCAGGAGCGAATTGCTGACACGGGTGTCCGACACCTGCCCCCATGGCGATACGCGCAGAGATGGGCCCCAGTCCACGGGCGCCCAGAACGCCTGGATGGCCCCGCCCCTCCTCTGCAACAGCCCACCTGCTTGCAGATCACCTCTAAAAAACACAAAGCAAGAAAGAATGAAGGAAGGGGGAGGCAAGAGAGAGAAAATGTCACACCTCACTGATTCCTAATAGCACGGACATCCTTAAGAGAGTTAAGAGTGAAAAGATGCAATTTTGCCCACTGGGATGATGGCAGAGCCATGGACAAAAGAGACACGATATTGCATTCTAGGGGTCAGTGATATTGTCTTGCCCCCATAATTATTTCACTTCCTCCACATACAACCCACATTTACAGAACACAAGTATATAAGGCGGTGGAGCCAGTGTGGGGTCTGTTTGCGCAGTGAGGGGGTTAGAAGCACATTTGGATGGATGGACAGATAAAACCACCAATGCATATTCTTCACTCATTGATAACCAGAGAAGAAGGGACTGAATCAAAGGACTGTGATGGTTTCTTTGGGAGAAAGTCTTTATAAACCAGGTAGTGATCATCCAAAAAACTATCAAAATTACACTTCCATCCAATTTCATATTCAAAACTTTATATTATAAAACCATTACTATTCATATTATCCTCACTTTTTAGCAAACAACCGGGCATTTATTACTCCAGCAACTCAGATTAAGTATTTGGCTTCTGGGTACTGCGCTGCCCCCCAGGAGAACTCAAACCAGCACTTTTTCAGTCTGCTTCCAGCACCTACTCTGTTGTTTTTTGTCAATGAGAGGTTCATCGTGTTCATCCTTTACTCATATCTGGACCGTTTTGGACCTGATGGTGCAAAATGGGTCAGGTTGCACCAGTCCAGACCTCTGATCCTGCAGGAGATGATTATGAGCACACAGACCCTCCTACGCTCCGCTAAAAGCACGTTTGTGTGGGGGGCGAGGAATCATTTTTGTTTTAAATTACGCATCGGAGCAACGGGACGGTTATGCCAGTATAAAACATCCTCCTTTCTGCGGCTCAGTTTAGCTGTACTATAAACTGGAGATTGTTTTCAAGTGTAGGGACCACTTTTAAGAGCTGGACGCGTCAGAGGTAGGCGTGTTACAACGCGATATATATTCTGTGCTGCTCGATGCTTGGAAAGGTACTCAACCTGAACAATATCCTTAAATACAATCATCAGGATAAAAGCATATAAAATGTGCGTTCCCGCACATAACGACGCATCTAAGTGACTGCACTAGATGCATAAAAACACCCTCTTCGTCACTGCAACGAAAGCTGAAAGAATGCGTGACGTAGCTTCCATTTCCATAAAGTGATGTTAATTTCAGAGGCGAAAGATGTGCCCGTAGAAATTAAATTAGCGAGATCAAATAAACCTGGTCGATCACGGCGGTCTTTTAGTATCTCTGACTTTAAAAATGGCTTGGGGTCCGACTGGGGAAAAAAAGCCGTAGTCAACAAATGGCACATTACAGCAAATGCATCGAGCCACTTAAGATTTCTTTGAAGATGAATCAATCACTATATTATACTGAGAGCCTATAGGCTCCCTTACTGATGATCGAAGAGTCAGCCTTCACTTCATAGTAGTCTGCAGGCATTGATGGCGTGATTGATCGCTGAATAGAAGTGACTTAGAAGAAGAAAAGGATTACACTTGTCAAACAAAGTCAATATGGGTGGCCCGGGCTGGTCAAATGTTTGCAGTAAATCGTACATAGTGTCTGCACAGCTGCAGCGGAAAACAGAAAAACAAGCGGAAAAAATGAAAAGCACAGCCGATAGATCTTCTTTGCGGTTAGGCACATCTTATGGTAAAGCATTTCTTAAAAAGAAAAACTGACAGGACAGATACACTGTCCGTAGAATTGCTTAGACATCAGCAACACTGTCAGCATCGGCTGCGTTTTCATTAAAGAGAGAGAGAGAGAGAGAGAGAGAGAGAGAGAAATAACAATTTACTTGAAAACAAACCTTAGCGTTTCCACAGTGGGAATCGACCCCGCCCCCCGCGTTAATACGGGCGGCACAACCTGCACCGCATGTAGGTAAAGGGCCCCTAGCAGTGACTTACATTTTAACTTAAGGTTAAAGGATTAGGCCAACTTTGGTCAGCTGGGTGCATGGAGTGAGGCTTCCAATTCCAGACGAATCTCTGATGCACAATATGTAGCCGCACATACACGTAGGCCCGTGTAACAGTTTCGTAAATCGTCCTGTAGGGTTTGCAAACTATCTCAACGGGTTTGATGTGGCTAATTTCAGGTATACAATGGAATACTATATATTTGGCGTGAGTGTCACTAGGGATGCATGACAGTTGGCAAACCTGCATACGTATATCCTTTTACTTTACCGTCATTGTCATCGTTTGATCCTTCGCCTGGTCGCCGGTAAGACTTCACATCACTAACCGATTTCTTCAATGCCTATTTTATCTGACCCTACGTTGGTCTGCAAGCTGCCTTTATGAGCGAAGACCTGGGTCCCCGCAGGCGGAGGCCAATTCCCCGAGCCGGGAGTTATTTACAGCGCCCTGCTCTTTAATAGGGGGAATCAAAGCGTGATTGATTCGGGTTAATGTGACTGAGTGGCAGCGTGAAGCGGCTTCCGAGTGCCCGGGTTAACTGAAAACACTAAACTTCCATAAACCGCCACGGAGATAAATCATAGTTATTCCCGATGTGTCTGACAGCCGCTTAAGCGCCCGCAATCATCGGAAACGCCGCGGGAGCCTCCGCGCCGCCTCTCAAAACACGCAGCGAGGGAGGGGGGAGCGGATGAAACACGCCGGGAATCGGTCATATCAACGCCCCATGGAGGGACAGGTGTTTTACATAAATATCCGAAAAGCAGTAAGTAAATTCGGCTGATGAAAACGCAATGAAGGGACGCGGATGACTCCCAGATGCATTTGCCTCGGCGCAATTCGCTCACTGCGTGCTTGCTGGTGAGATTATAATGTTTGCTTTTATCTGTCAGAAATCGATATTTCAAACGTCGGATAAAAGAGGAAATTGAACTGGGAATAGACGGAAGAGCTATAAAAGTACAAAGCACAATTATCAAAAAGCACTTTAAAAAGCTTAATAGGATATACATACAAAAAATGCTGAAAACGACTGTCTCCCAGCAATAATGAGAACTTCGTCTAACCCCCTGATCACCTCTACCAAAGGCTTTTGATCATATGAGATGGTGCTTCAAATACAGGCAATGTTCAGTGCAGTAATCTATGTGTGAATCTCCAGGGAGATCGCCTCCTTGACCATTAAGTATGATGGTCAATTTTTTTAAGATTATGGGAAATTTGTTGTTCTAAAACCACGTAACAGAGAAAGAGGTGTTTTCTCGGAGTTAGAAATACCTTAAAACAGAATGGGTTACAACTTGCAACAAAATAACACATTAAAAAACATTTAGCCATTTTTCTCTCATTTAGCTGAAGAAACAACACTCAGTATCATCACTGTTACGCCAACCCTTCAAGTGCTCCACAGCGCCCCCTCAAGGCTCAAGTTGGCCCCCAGTAATCTTTTTTGCCAACTGATATGAAGTCCCCTTTCACAGCTGTTCATTTTGAACTTTTCATCGTCATGCTATACTGGAATGCAAAAAAAGAAGAAAATATCAAATATCTATGAAATAAGCAGCATAGTAGGAGTATCTCATGCTTGACCCATATGGCCATTTGGCCTGTATGAGTGTCATGTTCCTCACTTGTGTACAGGTATGCTTGGTGGACCCCATCTGTTTCCCCAGCCCTGATGTAAACAGAGCAGTACGAAGAAGATTGTGAGAGCTTGCTTTCTGGAAGCAGACATGGGGTGGGGTGGGAACACTGTACCTGAGAAGCTTGGACTGGAGGGGTTCTCTGACAACAGAGGAGCCTGACAGCTGGCCATCACTAGCCCATGGACAGGGCTCATTAATTAATGGCCCAAGCTCATCTTCCGAGGGTGGGTGGGGGGGGGGGGGCTGTAGAAAGCTCACACCACTGAGTGGGGAGTGATGAGAGCCCCCCCGCCCCCCTCATTCCCAGCAGCTCCAGGGTTCTCCTGAGCTGACACCCCCCCCCCCCCCCCCCCCGCACCCATACCCCTGCTGGGCCCCCCGTGCGTGTCGGGAAGGGCTGCCTCCCACCTGCTCAGCCGGGGATCAGATTCACAGGGGTGGGCAGCCTCTAACCTCTGCGCGCATGCAGGCTGTCAGTGCCCCCCACCCTGGAAGACCTCCTGGACACAACAGTGGTGACAGAGCCCCGATCCCCAGGCCCCCGCACATCGACCCATGGTGCGCCCATGCCAAATGGCACCCCTGCCAAATGACACTCTAATTCACACACAGGGGAGTTAGCCAGACCCTCATCGATTTTACATGTACACAAACAAACAAACAAAGCATTTAGACCTCATTCCAAAACAGACGCTGCCCCATTCTGGAGGTCCCTTCAAACAAAAGCGACATGTTTCGAAAATAAAATCCCCATAGGTAGCAAATGTTTGTGAATCGTCCTAAAATTGAGTCATTTTATTCAGGGGGAAAAGATCCTTAAAAATGAAAAATATACGTACACAGTACAGTTAGAGGGTACTGTGTACTTCAGTATGTTTCTTGTTTGGTACTGAGGAAAGTGGACAAAAATAAGCAGGAAAGAACAACAGGATAATCTTCCCCCTCCCCCCCCCACCAGCACACTCAGATGGGGCTGGGACTGGCAACCTGGTCCCAGACCAAATCCAGCTGCCCCCTATTAGTTAATATTCAGTCATGTATCGATTATATCATGTATCATGTATCACGGTCAACTTACTCCACAAAAGAGCAAGTTGAGGATGGCGTAAAGATAATTTCCCTACAGGGGATCAATAAAGTATAAAGTATCAATTATTATTATGCTTTGGTTGGCATGAAGTGCATCTCCCCAAAGCAGTTTGAATGCACATACACAGACACACATACATCCATCCATTTTCCAAACCGTTTATCCTACTGGGTCACGGGGGGTCCGGAGCCTATCCCGGAATTAATGGGCACGAGGCAGGGAACAACCCAGGATGGGGGGCCAGCCCATCGCAGGGCACACTCACACACCATTCACTCACACATGCACACCTATGGGCAATTTAGCAACTCCAATTAGCCTCAGCATGGGGGGAAACCGGAGTACCCGGAGGAAACCCCACGACGACATGGGGAGAACATGCAAACTCCACACACATGTGACCCAGGCGGAGACTTGAACCTGGGTCCCAGAGGTGTGAGGCAACAGTGCTAACCACTGCACCACCATGCCGCCCTACACCCATACACAGGTTTGTAATTATATCCATCCATCCATTTTCCAAACCGTTTATCCTACTGGGTCACGGGGGGTCCGGAGCCTATCCCGGAATTAATGGGCACGAGGCAGGGAACAACCCAGGATGGGGGGCCAGCCCATCGCAGGGCACACTCACACACCATTCACTCACACATGCACACCTATGGGCAATTTAGCAACTCCAATTAGCCTCAGCATGGGGGGAAACCGGAGTACCCGGAGGAAACCCCACGACGACATGGGGAGAACATGCAAACTCCACACACATGTGACCCAGGCGGAGACTTGAACCTGGGTCCCAGAGGTGTGAGGCAACAGTGCTAACCACTGCACCACCATGCCGCCCTACACCCATACACAGGTTTGTAATTATATATTTTCTATATTTGTATATGTTGTATATTTTTGCAATTACATTTTTAGATTCACAGATCTTTGTGGGTACCTGAAAAATGGTCCTCACAATGTAATATAAACATAACACATAGGTTTGTAATTATATCTTTGCGGGGACTCCCCGTTAATTTCTATGGGGAAAACTCTAATCCCAACATGATGACCCTAATCCATACTTTTGGCATTTTTTGTTTTTTGATTGCATTCACAGAACATTTGGGAATACAAACGTAATCCCCAGCCCCACACAGTGAGCGTAGGGAAGGTGGGCTACATTAATGTGGACAGACGCCATTTGCTTCCTCTCTCTGTTGAAACTCACCACGGCCTGAAGCCCTCTTCATATACCCTGTTTCACAATGCTCTAGATGGTTAGTCCAGGTTCACGTGTGTATGCTGAATGGCCATGTTCTGATGATAACAGGTTTACAGTTAATTCATGTGTAATATGTAGCTCAGTAGGATTTTTTTGTCCATATTTGGTAGGTTGTGGCTTTGAATCCCATGGGTAGAATTAGAATAAGGTGATCAGTGGTCATTGTTGACACACCACAGTGCACAATTACGAAATGTGCCCTCTGCATTTAACCCATATGTGACACCGTGACATAGCAGGGGGCAGCTAATTCAGCGCCCGGGGAGCAGGGCTTGGGGGCAGTAACTTCCCGATCGAGGATTTGAACCAGCAAGCTTTCAATTGCAAGTGTGCTTCCCTAACCATTAAGACACCACTGCCTACAATATTTAATTGTTATACTGCATTGGGAATGTGATTGGCTGGGATGGCCCATGTGACAAGCCCCTAACCCTATCCGCTTTAGGCCAGCTGGATGCTGCCTGAGCCCCATGCTTTCCTCACCTGTATCACGTTTTGGACAAATGTGTCTGCTAAATAGCAATAAGTAAAGGGGCAGCTGTTTTCAGTTTGATGTTGAACATTACCACAACTCCAGCCTCAGAGTTAAAATTACTGCTCATTTGCAGAGGTCAGAGGGCGAGCCAGTCACATGCTTTGGAACATGGGCCAGTGAGGTGACAGAAGCATGATGAATCACAGCATGTATTCAGTGACTCTAGGTCTAGCTGGCCACTTAGGAAGTGGTGAAATAAAGAGCACCTCCTTATCTTTAACCTTAAAAGGTAGGATGGGGATGGGGTGGAGCTTTTAGATTAGGTAGGGTTTCTCAAAGCTGGGAGGGAGTAAAAACGTGGACCGTCAGGGGGTCCCTGAGGACCGGGTTGGGAAACAGTGCTTAGGGTGCGCCACCATCTACGCACTGACAACGTGATTTTCGGTTGCAGTTCTTTGCAGCATTCGTCACATATTCCTCTATCAGACATCCAGACTCACAGCTAATACTTTATTCTGTTAAATGATGGACATCTTAAGAGAGCTCTTTACGCTGGAGTATCGGCAGATCCGTATCTTAGACTCTCCTGCATCGCCTGGAACCATGCGTCTGAGAGAGACGTCAGCATATCCCCACAGTAGTCAAAGATGAAGCCCTCTTCTACCCTCCATCAGCTGCTTTACGCTTGGATGCTTTGGTCCTCAGAGCCAGAGGGACCTCTTCATAAGCATATCAGTTTACTTGAAAGCCCTTCAACCATGCCTGTTTTTTTTTTTTTATTAAAACCAGTTAACAAGCTCGTTGCTTCAAGGGTTGAAGCTGGTTGGTTATGTTCACACAAATACACACAAATTTATTCTCAGTATAACCAGGCCGCCATTAGAGCAATGAGCAGGGCCACAGGCTTGTGTACATGAGTACAAAACAGAATGACTGAGGTAAATTACTCTCCGTGTCAACTGCACATCTGACATGACTGCAAAGAGAGCTTTTAATTGGTAACTATAATACATTACCTCGATAAATCTCTCTATACATAATTAAACCACTTACCAGTTTCCAGTTACACAAAAGAGCAATTTAGACTCGCTAATTTGCTGGAATGGGGGGAGGAACTGAGGGAAATTTATTTTCTATGAATGCTATATCAAAAGTACACAGCTTTTGGTGGTGCATCTTGCGCAAATGCGACAACAGCCTCCAATCACGGCACAGCTCGAAGCACATTGTGGTGCCAAGTGTCCAGTGGTAGCGTCTCCCAAAACCAGTGGGCAGCCCCCTCCCTCTGCACTGGCGTTATCGTCGTAATTGTGGAATCTGGCGCGTCTGTGTGGAACATTTCTGCTTTTTGAAGTTTTTTTTTTTCTTTTGACTTTGGAATTTAAGATCGAAGAGTTTATCAAACACTTTGAACTAGCCACTCTCCCCCCCCCCAAGGACATTAGCTACATAAAAAACCCCATCTAAAGATCTATTTTTGCCCATTGCAGTGGTAAAATCAAACATTTACATTATAGGTATCCCGGTGAAAAGCACTCCATCAGTCGCTATATTTAAGGAAGCATCAGCGTAGTTCATCTAATTGCACAGCGTATTGCTCAAAACCGAGGCATGATGGGTAATCACCTTATGCATGAGAACAGCGGGAATATGAATAAAATGATTTCATGTCATGGCTGCTCTTTGGGGATTGCAGCAGGAAGCCACCTTTCCCTTGGATCAAGCCTTGAGCAACCGGACATTTTTACAGGGCAATTTATTATTCATGCATTGAGCTACTTAGCAGGAGTTCTTATTCACAGAAATGTAGGTAGGGTATTATTTTACATCACCGGGAGAAGGGACATAAAAGTCGCATTGTGACTCAAGTCATATCTGGTTTGTTCCTTGAAGCAGTTCTGTCATTTATGTGTGTGTTGGGGGGTGGGGCGACCTAAGTGGGACTTATCACATCAAATCATATACCAATAAGTGAACACATGCTAGACCAGTACCTGCTTAATAAAACCCTTTTCCTTTTTATTAGAAACTTGGCCTCCTCTGGCACTGATGGATTGTGCACAAGGCGTGCCCTCTTAGCAGTAATGACTTCAGAATGATATTTTGGACATAGGTTATGGAAGATGGGGACTTCTCTGGGATGAGAACAGCTCAATAAAATACACACAGGGGGTTGATGTGAATGGGAAAATAAAACCCTTTTTGACAATGTTAAGCCCCGCAGCTGCTTTGAGGCAGTGGATGGTTTTTATCCACTCTTCAGATGTTGGCTCATGAGGGAGCGTGACTTCCAAGGGTAACCAAAGTCATAACCCAGCATACTGTACATTAAGGTCGTACTAACAAGCCCTACCCTGCCCCCGCACCGCCATGGGGGCCAGAGCACACCTACAAACTTTCACGGTAGGGGAAATGCCCCACAGATGGAGCCCCGTGGTCACAGTGGTCCCTGGTGTGCTGGCTTGAGAAGATCATCTAAAGAGGATAGAAGGAATTAAACATTGGGAGTATTGGGAGAGAGAGCAAGGAATGTTTGGTAGGACATTAGGACAGAAGGTCATAAAGTAACATGACTGGGCCCATGAATTCGGCAAATCTAGCAGGAGAAACCATTGCAGCACTTTGTGTAATGCATTGACCCTGAAGACCAACACCAAGACGTGTGCTTGGACAGGCAGACATTGTAATGAAGGACAGGTCAGGTACCAGAACCTGCTCTGTTCTGGTCCAGAACTTGAAATGCTCCTTAGGTTAATGATTCTGTACCTGGCTGCTGAGAATGGAGATGATTTTATGGTGGTGATGGTGGTGTTGGGGGATGGCAGGCGGGTGGGGTAATGCGTGAAGCTGCACTTGTTTTTCTTTTTTTGATGGTGGGGGGTAGGGGCGAGGTTTATAATTTAAAGAGATATCCCCTGCCAGTCTCCTGGATGATGAAATAAAAGCCACTTTAGGTGATTCCTGTGATAAAGTGAGGTGACCCAGACTGGCGCTGGGAGCGGATGATAGAATCGAACACGCCTGCGTTTTGCCATTGGGATCATCCGTCTCCCCGGGTCCATTAGCAGTGAGCGCACCGCCTGTCAGAGTGTGATCCTGGGGTCCGAAGCGTGGCCCCCACCAATGCAACAGGTAGAGACTCTCATTAGACAGAATAGAGCCTGGGGGGGCATGTACTAGACCCACACCGGGATGCAGGAATCTGAAGGGACTCAGACAATGTAAATGCTTAACATCAAATGAAAGTGTAAATGACCCCCATGAAGTAACCCCCTCCCCACCCATGCCACCTTCTAATTACATAAACAGCACCCTGTGTATTCATTATTCCTATTGGCAGTTTTATTTATTCCTTCTTTCCGGAAGGGGTGCATCGACGAGTCCGAAGGGTCAGCTATTTAATCCGTAAAATGATGACATTGCATCCGGGTGATAAAAAAATAAATAAACACAGGCATGGGGGCCAAATGACAAATGCGGGCTCTTCAGGAGGGCCATTAGGCGCTGACAGCTTCAGGGGGGGTTCACGCGACTGAGCGGGGGACTGTAATTCTGTCTCATTACAGTACCCAGCTCACACTTCCTCTCCATCCACTTAATTCATCTCTTATAGTTTGTCCTGTCGCAGCCTCTTGTTTTATTGCTAACTAACCTGTGGGTTATGGGCTGAATTTATGGCAAGAATCGCGCAACCAGCAGATCATGGAATATTTTCATTGATTACCCTGCGATTGCCTAATCTGCCGCACGCCCGTGATTGTGTGGTACTTACTGATTGCCTTCCTCTAACTTAAAAATCAATCAAACGGCAACAACAAGAGCCGTTGGATAAATGGGTTTTAATGCAGAATTCTGTCCTCAATCAAATCTGTGGCAAAATTTTAATCCATAAACCGTGAAATAAAGGTTAATTATGCATGATGTATGTTGCGGGAAGTCCCTCATTCCCGTCTGGTAAAAGGCACTGCTGCCTTAAGATGGTTCTCTAGTAGTCTTTACCTAGAGCATGTTATGTTGAAAGGCATTAAGGTACAGGACAATAGTGTAGAAATATTTTGTCACGTATAAATTATATAAAGTTTGTACTATTAACTTGCTAGAAGTCCAAAATGACATAAGTGCTTTTGTGCTTGAGCTGTGACCCCCACCTGGTTACAACCCAAATCACACACAGTGCTTGGCAGCCCGCCGTTGTTAATGGAGCTGATTCTTTTGACAGTGCTTCTTTCGACTGCTTCCATGCCCACTCTTGATGAGCCCTGAGCTGCCTTTGCTCCTCAAAGTCTGGATGCCCCTAGAACATACTTGGGATGCAAGGACTGCAGTCAGGGCAGAAAAAAACCACAGTCCCTTCTGCTTAATATCACTGGGAGTGCGTTGGAGTGGGGCATGCTGGGGGGGGGGGGGGCAGCAGGTCTTTTCCCAGCCAAAGGCACCTCCAAGGAGACGTGGGTGAAGCGAACGCTGGACCAGAGCAAGGAGATCAGGTGTTACTCCTGTAAGCACAAGGCCTAACGCGACAAGCACTGATCTTCATTTGGCAGGACATGAGCATGAACCTCCTCCCAGGGGCACTTCACCTGTGTCATTGTCACCGTACAGGAAGGATGAACAGCTCTCGTTGGGCTCTGTGTAAAAAGAACATAAAAGATCAAGGACCTTTTAGTGCCTTTGCTGAAAAGGGGCCTAAACTAGTACAATTTTCACATACCTCCCCACAACTGACAACTTTTACCAGACCTCCCACATTCCTGTTGACGCCCGTGACTGTTGCCCCATTGTAGAAATTTTAGTTTAGATGGATGGGGGGCTTCTGACTGCGTTAATGTGCCCTTGATTGTCATCCTATGACTGTTCTGTGCATCTGCACCTTGATTGGAGCGATCATTCTTAAAGGGTAAGTAGGGCCCTTAAAGGAGAAATGGGGCCCTTAAAGGGGAAGCAGGGCCCTCATTAGTTCGCTCAGTGGCTGCGCAGGGTTCGCTGCTGCTTGTCACGGCAGAGCACCCCCTAACCCAATCAAGCCCACACCGGGACCAGCCATGTTTCATTTTCCAATTAGTAATTCCAGGATCGGGTTTCGTGCGAGGTTTCATGCATAATTTCATTAAACCCAAACCAACTCTTTTCAAACAATGTACGACAAAGGCCTTAATGAATAGATTTATTCACAACTCGGCCAGAACACGAGCGACAAATTGTGGATGTGTGGGTGGGTGGGGGACGTGGGGATTGAGCAGTCTTCTCAAATGACCAACAGAAATGCATCCAAGCCACCTCACGTTATTCATGAATTACTTTTAGTTGCTCAGCAGATGCTCTTGGACCAGAGCAGCTTTTAATTAGCCCATTTGTATAGCTGGGTATTTTTTTTACTGATGCGACTCGAGCTAATCACCCTGGTAAATGGTCCAACAGAAGAGCCATTTTTGTTGCAGGTGTAGGTCCTTATCCACTAGGCTACCTGTCCCAGATGGCCGGCTACCCGAGTGGTGTTTTCCGTGCGTACACTCTCCAGGCATGCGTGCATGTGTGTGTGTATGTGTGTGTGCGTGTGTGTGTGTGCGTGAGACAGGCCAGGAGTGTAGACACTCAGTTAACATGCAGCCCTTTCATGCTGTAGCATATGGACTGTGGGGTCCGTTTAAAACTCCAGACCTGAAATGGAAATTTTTAACTTTGCTATTAAAAACTAAGAATTCATATAACTTGTGCCATTCAAATCTTTATAGATTCCAAGTTACAAATGACCTTGAAAAGAGAAAGGGGGGCGGGGGCGGGGGGGGGGGGGGACGACAAAGGCTTTAATGAAAAACTTCTCGACAGGGATTGAATTACAGCACAAGTTAAAACGTTATAAATGAAGTAAGAAGGGCAGGAAACAGGGTGGACTGTGGTAATGGATCGGGGCTTACTGGGGTCTCTGGAACTCATCAATTTCCAGCCACACGAAGTGGCCCGACAGTGAATCCCCAGATAGTATTAGCATTTGTCATTCAGCTGCATGTCACAGGCACCTTCATGTGTCAAAAAAATGAAATATTGAGCAAAATAACCCCCTGCTACTGTTCCATAACATTAAAACTCAATAAAATACGACAACAATACGAATAGTTATTATTATTAGTGGGTGCGGGTTAGGTTGGCATGGCAGTGCAGTGGTTAGCACTGTTGCCTTATACCTCTGGGTCCTGGGTTTGGGTCTCCTCCAGGGTTCCATGTGTGTGCAGTCTGCATGTTCTCCCCATGTCGTACTCTGGATTCCCCCCACAGTCCAAAACCATGCTGAGGTTAATTGGAGTTAACTAATTGTCTGTAGGTGTAAATAGTGTGTGAGTCTGCCTTGAGATGGCTTGGTGCCCCATCTTGGGTTGTATCCTGCCTTGCACTCATAGGACCATGAGTAGGACAGATGGTTTCGGAAAATGGATGGATCATTGTTTACAGTATTGATGATGATGTATTTATTATGAACATTCTTGTTAGTATGTATCCATCCTTCTATGTTACAGAACCACTTGTCCAGTAGACAGGAGAACACACACATGCTGAAATATATGAATGGGTAATTTAGAATTTCCTTCTACAGGCATGGAAGGGAACCTGAGACCCCAGAGGACAGCCAAAGAGAGGCAGCACAGGTAAACGCCATCATAATAAGAACCTAACAATATTGAACAAAAGTGTGTGTGTGTGCATGCATGTACGTGTGCGTGTGCGTGTGTGTGGATTATGTATACCAAATGTCTACCCTCAATGTCATAAATTTAAATTATTTGAATGTCGTGGGGACCATTTTTTGGGTCCACACAAGGGGAAACTCAATTTTATAGAAATATATGACTGCAATCAGAAAACTAAAAATCTCGTCGCATATTTTGTTTGGTTACTTATGGTTAAGGTTAGAGCTGGGTAGGGGTTAGGGTCATCATTGTTGGGATTAGGGTTTTGCCCATAGAAATGAATGAAAAGTCCCCAGAAAGATATAATTACAAACCTCTGTGTGTCTATGTGCGTGTATGTGTGCATGTGTGTGTGTGTGTGTGTGTGTATTTTAAGGCAGTGTGGTCTGCACACGTGGCCGTTTCCGAAGCGGTTAGGTGTCCCTGATGAAGTGCAGCTGCTGCATGTTCCTGCTGCAGCTACGAGGGAACAAACAAACTGGATGCAAACTGCTCGCCGGTATAAAAGGTGTGTTTCATGAGGTCTCAGGTTTAGACGCTGTAGGGAATTCCTGAGTGCCCCCCTCCCAATAAGTTGCTTTAAATAGATGCTTTTGCTCTGCCAGCTTTAATTTACCAGAGCAATCTGCGTTCTGCTTCCTACCCCATCATTGTGCAAGACAAGCACTCGGGGGAAACGAAGCGGGGGGGGGGGGTCGCACACAGCGGCACACGATACACACGCTCACACATCGGCCCCCACCGTGTCGAGCCGGGCCTCGCTCTGAGATGAACATACAGAAAGCGACAATCAGCCCCGACCAGCTAACCAGCAACGGCCACCACTTGATTAAAAGCGCCGAAATATTTATGATAAATTTCCTGTTTTGTCTGCCTCGCATCCCCATCTGAGCCGACAGCGGCGTGCCGAAAGAGCCCGCAGACTACCGCAGCATGTGTTGAAAATGTGCACCCCCTCCACCCCCACCCCCGCTGTCCTGTCCTGTCTCCATCCATCATGCTGCTGTAGGGCAAAGCTATTTCTACCCCTTGTAATGCACAAGCCGATCCCTCGAGCTGAGGATGCAGACAGTCGTCTTGCGTGTCCGGAATGGAGGTCTGACGGGGCAGGATGTGCTGCTGTGCTCGTGTGGCCCCAAGGCTGGCGTCAGGGGCCGAATAGGGTCCTGCCTCTCTGACCAGGCCTTCTGCTGTCTGCAGTGTTTCCTGGATGCTCTCTCTCCCGTAAACAGATCCATCAAAACGGGTCGATGCTCCAGCTAATCACTAAAAGTTATCAGCTGAGACCTCCTGAATCTGCAAACACAATCACTATGCAAATCCACCTTCAAAACCCAGCACAGGAAATAAATGCATTGGCAGCATGTGTGTGCACACGCACACACACACACACACACACACACACACAGATATTTAGAAAATTGAGGTTATCTAAACGGCGACCTGAAAAATTTCCCCAAAAGTAAGGAAGTTTAAGGTTTTATGCGAACCAGGAAACTGGTCAAAAAGCAGGTCTTCTTCATGTTGTGGGGACATTTGCTCGCAAACGAACAAACGCACACACATGAGGAGACCAAACTTTGACTCTCTGAACTCAGTAGTGCTGGTTTAGTCATAAACAGCACAGTACACCACAGTACAACTTTAAATATCACCCATTCTGTTATACACATCGCGTTATGTTGAATCTACACATCAGATCTGGGTTCAACCGATTCCTCATCAGACTTTTCCTTCTGTTATTTGTTGGTCTCACTAAGCACGTTATAACGCGCCGCCACTTCCGTCAGACCCTGCCTTAACCTCGGACCCCCCCGTGACACCTGTCAGTTTGGCGACAGACCTGCTGGAGAGGGAGCGTGTATGTGCATGTGTTTGTATATGGGGGGCCTGGGGGTGTTTGTGCCGTAATGTAATAGATTCAGGCAGCTGTTCCTTCAGCCCCAGGGTCATTATTTAAAAAAAGGACGGAGCCTCCAGTTGGGTGTGTGTCTCTGGACATGGTGGGGGGGGGATGCAGGTGCTTTATCCAGTGGACAGAGAAACTGCAGCTTGGGGAGACAAATGAATCCAGCAAGCATGTGGTACACACCGGAGATTGCTTATCGATCCGGATCGCAGTATCCAGGCCGCCCCAGGGGGGGCAGCAGAATTTTCTAAGGGAGTTAATAAGCCCACAGCTCAGCTGTCTTGTCCAATTCACTGAAGGCAGAGCCCTAATCAGCCCAGGACGCCTCATTCTGTGGGGGGGGGCGGCAGTGGGGGCTTCATCCTCACCTCTTCCTTCTCTTCCACGCTCCATCTCTCCGGCACTCGTCCGCACCTCCGAAGAGAGCCTTCCTCTATTCCGCCCCGGTGCCCCCCCAACCCCGAAAGTGATTGAAAGGCCAGCCTGTAGAAAGAGGCTAATCAAATTGTTTATTATCAGTCCTGGTCAATATGTATGGATTGTTAAAACATCAAAGTCAGCCGTGGGAAAAGTAATAGCCACGCACCCCTCTGACAGCTGCCACCCGGTGGCGACGGACCCCATGGACACGCCCCACGTTTGAAGTCTCTCCTGCTAATCCTGTTGGTGGTCAAATGGGCTGCGGGGGATGGGGAGCGGCTGTGGAGGTAGAGGAAGGGATGAATTAAAGTCCACCTGCAGGACACAGGCTTCCTCTTCATTTCAGTCGCAGACATTCCAACACAGATGGAAGGGAATCAGAAAGGACCAGAGATTCACTTCATCTGCATTTGCTATTCAGGTGAGGCTCATGTCCCCCCAAGCCTCCGTCTTTCATCTCGATGGCCACGGTGCTCAGCTCTCACTGCGCCGACTTCACGAAGCAGCTCAAACAGAATTAAATGCTAAATGACCAGATAATACAGCTCCGTACACACTAAAATGAGTGTGCTTGTCTTCTGTAACAGTAAAAAAGTTATAGTTCTGAGTTATATTCTGTAACAGTATAATATTCTGTTAGTACTCTGCAAGAGTATAACAGAGATTTATTCTGTAACAGTATAACAGATTTATTCTGCAACAGTATAACAGAGTTTATGGCTGCCTCCTTCAGGCCACGTACCGCCAACTGAGAATGACATCACTTCCTCCAATTCTGGGACGCAAACATATTAGACTCCGAGAAGCCATTGCTCCTCTACAGGAGAGGATCCAAACTGAGGCCATCTGATATGTATCACAGGCACTATTGGTGGTTATGAGGCATTATGTGTTTCCTGCTTTTGAAAAAATGGACTGAAGAGTCACAGCTGAAGATATACAGACATCATCCCCTGTAACAAAGTATTTAATGTTTATCATCCACCCACTCATCCATCTTGCACTTACCCAGTACGGCATCACAGCGACAATGCAAGCTGCATCAGCAATGATTACTGAGAACCACTGAGCTTGATCAGAGTAGCTTAGTAGGTGGTGAAATGGTCTAACATCTCCAGGTCTACACGCTTGGATCCTGTATCTGTGTTGATTTTGTACTGTATGTTCTCAATATAAGATGCGGGTGTTCCCTGGCTACTTGGGTTCCTCACACGGTCCAGAAACGTGCAGTTTGACAAATTGCTTTAAATTGCACATTGTGTGTGTGTGTGTGTGTGTGTGTGTGTGTGTGTGTGTTCCCTGCGACAGAGTGCCATCCCCAGCCGCTCGCTCTGTGCTTCCTGGGATAAGTTCCGGGCCTGACCTGACCAGACATTGGAAAAGATGGGGTTCATTATCATCGTAATAACAATGAGGAGACTCGGATGGGAGGGTGTCGCTCTGACCCCGAAAGTTCAGCTGGGAGTAATAGACAGATCTGTTCCTCTTCACAGGGTCCAATGCGTCCATCTTGTTATATAATAACCTGTGATGTTTCCGCCTTCGGTTGAGGGAACGCCACGGCTTCAGAGCATTACCGTTTGGCATTTAGGCGTGGCATGACCGTGGCGAGAAGTCCTCCTGGAGCCGATCTGCGGCCATAGCCATGCGAGCCGGTATAAACATCACCTGCCAATAGGGCCGCTTGCCAGCGGTAATATGCACTGGTAATTTAGCCATGGACGTGGCGCCGGTGGGTGTTACCATCCCCCCCCTGCTGAATCATTAATGCCAGAGGCATTTGTGGTGTCCAGGCTCCCATGAACCTCTGCGTGTGGCCCCGCCCAGCCGATGTGTTTGACATCTCTGTTATGACATCCCAGCACCTACGACGGCCTGGCCGCTGCATTATTAATCCGGCCGGCACGTTCGGCTGCAGCCGCAGACATGGGCAGGCTGGCACAGAACACAGGTTCTGCGTGTGAAAACACACAAGGCCTGGCAAGAGAGCTAACAGGAGTGGAACAGCAAAACATAAGCTTAGAGCCAGTAGGAAGGGGGTCCTGCCATTTACGGACGAAACTTGAGGAATGAAAAAATATAGTGTAAATTGTGATTAATTTCAGACAGGTGTGTGTGAAGGAACAGCTGAGTCACCGAGTTGGGAATAAGGGGTAATGTTTGAGATTAAAACCAGCCCCCCACCTCAGTGGAAACATCAAAGTGCCCTTAAGCGGGCAGCTCTGGGGCAGATGGACCGGATTCGAGCCGGGACTGGTGTTGACCCATCAGCGGAGAGCTGCCTTATCCACATCTGGGTCACTGGCAGTGCCAGTGATGATGTGCGTGCATAGGTTACAAAAGAGAATTAAAAGTGAGGACAGCTGACCTATTATTGGATGGACCCAAACACCCCCACATATTGCAACATCTCTACGAGGGGTTTTTAATCTACTGAGAGACACAACTGCCATTGCCCCCTCCCTAGCCCACCCGGCTGTGCACCAAAATCAAAGGTAGCGTGCCACTCTCCTGTGGTCTCATTAGCGATCTGCAGTGCTGAAGGGGCACCCCCCAGGAGACCCCGCCTCTGGCCTCCCCCCGGTCAGCTGACCAGACGAGCCCCCCACCCCATTCATTACGAGTGCCTGACCTGCGCAGATTTGCAATCCCCAGTCATCCGCCATGCGATTTATCATAGACCTTTATTGGCTGAACATTAACCTCTGAATGAGAGAGGGGGGCGAGGAGGGGGGGTCTGCTCTTCTTAACAGGGAAACAGACAGCGGCCTGGACACTTTAAAAACACAGGCTCGTGTTTTTACAATCACTAGAAACGCAACAAGGTAGGGTTGTTACTACCGTTACCAAGGACGCTGCCCCCCCCCCCCCCCGCCCCATGTTGCCATGGCGCCATCACTCTCCCAGCTTTGCCCCCCACATGAAGTTGGCCTGTCTGCTGCAGCCAGTCCCTATTACGTCTTTTCAGGGCCCATATTGATGCGGATATTATTTCAATTCGCTACGTCGCGTGCGTGAAATATTGCTTGCTGGAGTGGCGGCGGCGGTGAATCAGACCAATTGATAGAGCAGTTAGCCCCGCAGCCCGAGCTGCGCAGGATCTGCGCGGGGGCTGCACGGGGGCCGGGGAGCGGGCGTGAAATATTACGGAGATTGTTCTTTAAAGTGATCACTTTATCATCATTTGTCTGCAGCCGTGCCGATCTTATCCCGTCCGGGCGTTCCTCCCGGGCCTGCTGTCATAACTCAATCAGCCAAGTAATGGTGCCTGCCCCCCCCATTCCCCCCCGAGCCTTTCATGGCAAAGAGCATCCAGCGAGCCCATCATCACCCCCGCTGACAGTTCCCTGCTCGTGCGTGTGTGTGCAGGGGGGGTGAGCCAGTCATCCTGCCTTGCTGACAGCCTCCATAAGGGGGGTGGGCAGGGGGGCAAAGGGAAGGGGGGGGACTGGTTTATGTCACCAGCTTGGTGTGTAACTGTTGGTAAGTGTTGCTGTCAAAATGCATAACTGCGGGTTTCTGTTACTGTCTCGGTGTGTGGCTAGGTTATGTCACGCTCTGAGTGTGTGTCTGTGTGTGTGTATGTGAGAGAGAGGTGGGGGGGCGGGAGAGAGAGACGGAGAGAGAGAGGCCCGTGGTTACTGGTACTGAATGTGTTACTACTAGTGCATGTCCTAGGTCATGCATGTGTGTATCACTGTCAGATATGTTCTTCTCCTACAAAATGACCACTGTAATTAATTTTGTGGTTGTACAGTCCTTTGCTATACTATACCACTTCAGATCCCAGGGGGGATATTGCAGTTGTACCTTTAGACTGGCCCCTGGGCTTAAAATTCCTGACGGGTGACAATAGAGCATAATTTATCAGTTATGTTCCTGTTTACATGTTTATACCCCACAAAAACTAAAACATCATTTCACTTCCTCATGCCGTGCCACCCCAGGGCGGTCACATGACAGACAGAGCCTCATTGCTCCGGTCCCAGAGAGGTTCCCTGCTGCTCAGAAACACGGCATGTGAGGATGCCTGACTGTGAGCCTGGAAGCGCTCTTCCATCTCTATCGGGGCATCTTTGCCAGACGCTGCCTGCCAGAGGGAGGCTGAGCGCATCACATAAAGGGCATGAGAGCATATCATTAAAGTCAGAGATCCTGGCATCCCACAATCCTCTGTTTTTCAGAGCGTTTGTGCATGTCTAACTGCCGTAGCATGAGTGAGCGTTCCGTAGCGGGGCGTGTTTATCTATCAACAAACCACAGTATTATGCCGACTCAGTCTCCGCAGAGCTGTCCGCTGAATGGACAGACGGATGAAAAGCAAAGCCAGGGACTGCGGCATCACAGAGTGACCACAGACAGACAGACGGATGGTCGGCGGTTACCCAGGACCTGCCCTCTTGCTGCATGCAACGCTACAGCTCGACTGATCATAAAGCTGATTTATGGCCAGCTGACGTCTGAGGGCCCGTGCATTGGAAGATGATGAGGAAAAGAATCCCCAAAATGAGGCAGTGAGAGACAGCGAGAGACACTAAGGTGTTTATGTGTGTTTGACTAGGATGAGAGGCGTGTGTGTGTGTGTGTGTGGTCACATAGTTTTACAGATCCTGAGCACAGACCTTAGCAGGTTAATCCTGAAAACAATGTGAAGCACTTTCCCTGAAGGCGGAGCTGAAATTCTTCCTAAAACAGACTGCATTGCCAGCGTAAATTTCCCAAAAAACAAGCTATCTGCTAAGGACATGACACATATCAGCTGAGCCCTCAGTCCTTCCCCAGCACTAGGATTCATTGGTTACATGTTGTGGTTGGACTGGTCCTATGCAACTCATGATCACCCTGAGCAGAACATGCTGTTACCAGCTGACTTAGGATCAGTTCGTGAATAGCTGCAGCATGGGCCGAGGGAGTTAGAGTGACACTAAATCAGGACAGACACTCAGGCAGACCCATAGGGGGGAGAATCAGCCTTCTGCCTTTTTTGGAGACTCTGCAGCCACCGACAGCCCATCAACTCTCACTTTCCAGTCCTCATAAATCCAACCCCTGATCTTGCTCTGCTATCTAGTCCCTTATTAAACTACACCTTTCAAAGGGAGGGTTTTTATAGCTCTGGTTCCTTTACGTCAAATTGTATCCACATGCCCCTGTGCGTGTACACAAACACACACACACACACACACACACACACACACACACACACACACACACACACGCACGCGCACACACACACACACAGGTTTGTAATTATATCTTTGTGGGGACTCTCCACTCATTTCTATGTGGAAAACTGTAATCCCAACATGACAACTTTAACCCCTACCCAGTCCTAACCTTAACCATAAGTAGCCAAACGAAACATAAATAACCAAATTTCTTTTTTTACTATTTTAATTGCATTCACAGATCTTTGTGGGAACCTGAAAAATGGTCCCCAAAATGTGGAAAAAAAAAACAGTGGGGGACATTTGCTCCCCACAATGCGATATAACCCTAATCCACACAGACATACACACGTGCACGCACATACAAACTGACACGGCCGCGCGCGCATACAAACTGACACGGCCGCGCGCGCATGCAAACTGACACGGCCGCGTATGCAAATCCAGGCCCAGAATCCTCCAGTACTGCATTACAGCTGTTTCGCTTTAGCTCTGGGCTCGGCTGGTTTACTCTGGCAGCCCGTCCGGAAGCAGAGCCAAGCCAAACCGCGGAGCCGACACTCACCAGCCGGAAAGGCGCTATATTTAGTCTCGGACGATCGTCCGGGGCTGAGGCTCTTAAGATAGGCTGCAGTACGCAAGACAGAAATCCCACTCGTTCCAGATGGGCTCTACACAAACAGCTGCCTGGTGCAGGCGACACCTGGGTGGTTTTCCCACCCGGACCAGGTCCTCGGATCCCGTCACAGGAAATACTTTTTAGCATGCCCGTTTCCCTTCTGGGCTGTTCCTCTAATTCCACTGGGCCTCGATCGCTGGAGGAAAGGAGAGCAGTTCAGGTCACAAGCAAAGGGTTTCAGATAAACTATGACAAGCAATCAGAAAATGTCTGTTTGCTTTCCGATATGACTGCGAACCACGAAGATGGTCTCGCCTCATCCTGCCATTTGCAAACCACTTTTCAGCCACAAAAACAACAGTAATTAACACATTGGTCACCTTAGCAGTTCTGTGTCATGTCACCCAGCCCTTTCTGTGTATTTGAGCCATACCTCACAGTACAGGATGCAGTGGTGAGCAGGGATGTAGCTAGAAATCCTGGGCCCCTGACAAAATATCACCTTGAGCGCCCCCTCTCCACATCATTATATCATTTATAAATTTTATGCATTTTTGTATTCAAGGGGGGCGGCATGGTGGTGCAGTGGTTAGCACTGTTGCCTCACACCTCTGGGTCCCAGGTTTGAGTCTCCACCTGGGTTACATGTGTGTGGAGTTTGCATGTTCTCCCCATGTCGTCGTGGGGTTTCCCCCGGGTACTCCGGTTTCCCCCCACAGTCCAAAAACATGCTGAGGCTAATTGGAGTTGCTACATTATCTGTAGGAGTGCATGTGTGAGTGAATGGTGTGTGAGTGTGCCCTGCGATGGGCTGGCCCCCCATCCTGGGTTGTTCCCTGCCTCGTGCCCATTGCTTCTGGGATAGGCTCCGGCCCCCCCGCGACCCAGTAGGATAAACGGTTTGGAAAATGGATGGATGGATGGATGTATTCAAGGGTCCCTGAAACTGATACGGTATCCATCCATATCCCCACTGCAGCCCTGGTGATGAGTATCTGGATATGATTCCCTCCAAATTCAGACTCCTGAGCACATGGACACCACACACACACACACGCACACGCACACACACACAGTTTGTTATTGAGGACTCTGAGAAAGGCTGGGATCTGCTGGCTATTATCAGGCTACGATAACAGTATGGAAAGAGTGAGACTCACAAGAGAGAGATTGTTCTCCTATCACAGGAAAAAGCGAGCTGTGTATCTGGTGGCTGAAGCTCCCCAGGGGCTGGGCTAACCTTTCACAGGCTTCCCCACTGAGCAGGCCTCACAGGGCAGACCCCAAAGAGCAGGCCCCACAGAGCAGGCCTCACAGGGCAGACCCCAAAGAGCAGGCCCCACAGAGCAGGCCTCACACGGCAGACTCCAAAGAGCAGGCCCCACAGAACAGGCCTCACAGAGCAGGCCCCATAGAGCAGCCCCCACAGAGCAGGCCTCACAGGGCAGGCCCCACAGAGCAGGCCTCACAGGGCAGGCCCCACAGAGCAGGCCTCACAGGACAGGCCCCACTGAGCAGGCTTCATAGGGCAGGCCCCACAGAGCAGGCCTCACAGGGCAGGCCCCACAGAGCAGGCCTCACAGGGCAGGCCCCACAGAGCGGCAGATGTGGTTTGGTCAGCAGTGTGAGCAAAGAAAACAGTTGCAGGGAAGGGTCAAAGGTCAGCGAGCTGACCGCTGGGTCACAGGTGACGCTAATCTAACTGAATAGTTTTCTCATTGGCCTTGGGAAGACCCCCGTTGTTACAGGTCCGTGTCTGTAGCCTCCTCTGGCGGTTTGGTACAGAATCACTCATTTAAAGGATGGGGATAAAATAACTAGCATGAAAAATCTGCACCTTCCATCAGGGAACGCCAACCTCATGTTTGTCCTCCTGATTCTCGTTAGTCTGTTTCCTAAAAATCACAAAACACAGGCAGCTCCCAATCTCGAGACAATGGAAATTACAACGTCATCTTCAGCGGAACAATGAAGACATTTTAATCTTAACATGTTGTTTTCATTATAGTGTAATGTTTCCATGGACACATATCTAGACGTTGCTGGTCACTGTGAGCAACAAAATAGGTCAAAATAATAATGATGGCAGTCATAATATATAGCATGTCATCGCCGTCTGAAGAACACCGTGTCTGTCCACTTCTTGATGAGTGTGACTTTTTACTCTGCGTTTTTAATACATCTCCTCAGTCTACTGCCAGCGTTTGACATCTAACTTACCAATGAAAAGATGTTTTATGAAGTCTTCTATGTAACTAGTATTTATATTTGTACTAGTTAACATTTCGGTTTATGATGGTCGTTTGTACAGATTGTTTTAAAATAATGAGTTTCAATAACAATATCGATAAGTAGATAGCTAGCAAATTAACATTGTTAATTTCCAATATAACTTGATGGACCATTTAAAATGGAAAACCATTCACTGGCAGCTGTGTAGTTTCTATTTGTGGTACTAAGGGTGTCTCATCATGTTTTAGATTTATTTTGTAAAGTACTGAGAAAATGGTTTTTTTTCATGCTTCTGAAATAACAGATTTGCGAAGATACATGTTTTTCATAGGACAGCAACGACATAAAACTTGCGTCCATAGGCTTCTGAAAATATTAGCCTATTGAGTAAACATCTTGAGTAAATACGAGTAAATATGCACTAAACATATGTCCAACGTATGTTTAGTGTAAAGAACTCTAAATTTCAGCACTGAAACTCATGTAAGCCCTAAGCTGGCATCTGCTGCTACCTACTACTCATTTTACAGTTTCACCGCTGAAGGATCAGAATGCAGAGGGTTTCAGCAGAGCAGCAGGAGATTTGTCAACTGTTACTCAATACTGTCCGTGTCCACAGATCGCCAGAGAACCTCCCATCCCAGCCAAGCACAGATGCACACATGCCCCTCTCAGTCTGCCCCAAAGAAAGTTTATAGACAATTGTGCCTTGGATTTTACACTCATCCACTTAAGCTGGATACCTGACCTGAGGTGCCCTAATAAAACACCCTGCTGTGGCTGAAGCTGTAAGCTCATAAATGACAAAAGTTGCCTCGGGGAACCTGAAAGTGTACGTTTGAGAATCAAAGGTGCGAACACAAAGAATGGAAAACGAGGGGGGGGGGGGGCAGCACATGCCTTTCATATTGAGTCATTCTGAGGAAGGTTAAGGTTCTACCAATTCAGCAGCCCATCATTCCAATTACCTAAAATACCCCCCCGCCCACTTTCATTCAATTTAATTAAATGCCAGCAATTAGCAGGGTTAAGAACAACAGCTTTTAAAAGTGTCCATTTTCTTGATTAAAGTTACTTGATTAGAGTGGGGCAAAGTAAAACCAATACCTCTACGTAACACCGGTCACTGTTTTCGATACACAGCAGAACTGTGTGCTGCAAAAAGCCCATTTAGAAGGCCAGTGTACATACTCTGGCAGGGTGACGGCGTGCCACCCGCTGGGGGGGCCTGCTCACGGTTCTGTCACTGCGATGCCGGCCGAGGGTCTGACGGCTTTGCCCCTGACACTGGGCTTGATGCAGTCAGAACTTTGCAAAAACAGAACCTCTAATATCCCAACGTAACCCTGTCCTTGTCCTCCGTGTATGACCGACATACAGTGCCTTATTTAACAAGCTACACAAACTCTGAGGCGGCCGGGAGGCCTGAACACTGGGGGAGGCCATCGCAGCCGTCGGACCTTGATTGGCAGCACCACCGATAAGTCGGCTGGGCTCACTTGCCCTCCTGACCCGACACTTGAAGCGAACTCTGCATGTCGTTGCTAGCAACTTGCATACGCTCCATACGTCTGGCACAGGGGGACTCCAGGGGGACTCCTGAGGGACGCTGCTGGCTGGCAGGCACTTTCGAGCTGTGACACCTGCCCATGAGCCCATGGTGGCCGTGAAACCATCATTCATAACAGTAGCGGCTCTGGAGCTATTTTCCTCGGTGTCCCTAGGGAGTCATATACCCGAGGCCAGCCAGGGGAGCTGTCCCCTCTAAGTAATAATTAGCTGGATTTGATCTCCTGCACCCTCCTCCCCAAAAAAAAACTGCTTTCCTCCATTCTTTTTCCTTTTTACATCCCCTTCCATTCCTGATATGAATAATGAGGAAGGGGGTTAACGGCAGGTCACTGACTGCCCCCCCCCCCAGCCACCCACTGCAATAATTTTTCCTGCAAAATGAGAAATTGATCACATTATTGCGTTAAGAAGAATCTGATTCATTATCATTGGCTGCCTATTGGCAGGCTGGGCTCCAGGCCGCCTCGTGTACGTAGGCTTGCTTCGGAGGGTGTAGGTCGTGACCTCCCGGGCCATTTTACAACTCCGCCATCACCTCGGCGACCTCTTGATGACCACTTTACAAAATGGAGGGGTGGAGGTAAAGGGAGCAGGGCTTTCAGAGCGGGGGTGGGGGGCAGCTCTGAGACATCAACAGCCGGCGACTGGGGGTCCCAAGTAGCAGAGATCTTTGAAACGGCAGGAGCCAAACTGTCAGCAGATAAAGAGCAGAACAATAACATCTTCCCTAACATTTCCTGTTTGGTCTTTGGGGTGCAGCAGGTTCATAATGACAGACACTAAGGCTGCTGATTGGACCTTAACTTCCATCATCTCTAAGGCGAAGACAAAAGGACCAGTCGGCGGTACTAGCAAGGAGGAACAATCGTGACCTTTCCTGCAGAGCCCAAAACCGGACAAAATAACAATATTGCATTGAAGAAATTTCAGCTTGCTTCTGTTACCAGTTAACCAATATGTTAATGACCTGTGATCCAACAGTGGATCGATAGGAAGAACCGATTTTTTTTGAGGAATAGATTGCCTTTAATGACTGAACAAGTCAGTCTTCTGAGTAAGTTGCTCAAGCTGTCTGTCGTAAACTCGCGATAATTATTCAAAAGGAGAGGAAGACCACAGCAAAACTGCAGCAAACCACAATCAAATGAGAAAGTCAAATGACCACTATTTGCTGAGCGAAAGAGACCATCTCCATGTTCATGGGCATCTGTGGAGTAAACATCACAACAATATTTCAGTAGCAGACCATAGTGATCCTCTAACGTCACTGGGCTTTAAATCAGCACTGTCTGCTGGGACAATTTTCATTTGTGTTAGTAAACCGGACAGTCGACAGGTCATGGGGGTCAACAGGCGAACCAGGCGCAAATGATATCCACCCTGCATGCTGCTTTTGTTCCTCGATCACCCCCACCCCACCCGCTCCCCCCACAGGGCACACAGTGTCTGCGTATGCTTGTTTACAGTGAGAAACATCTGCATCTCAATTATTCTGGCTCCCCGGGCCTGTATGAAGGCGTCTCTCCTCAGCAAAACAACAACAGGAAGGGGGTCATTTTTACAATAGCTGCACTTAAAAACATGCAAGAATTCAGGCACCCCCGGTGCACAGATAAACACCTTGTGAAAGAAGCCTGGCATGTTCCTGAAATAATCCCTGTCACGATGCTAATGGGAACGTGTATAAGAACGAGAGGTTCATATTTCATAGGATAATAGCCAATTTAATGTCTGAGATCTCAAAAATGCTGTACATGAGCTAATAGCAGCAGCAGTGATTGGTCTAAATGGACGATGCCCATGTGAGTAGATGAGTGTGTTTGGCTGATGCCTTGCAGTTTCCATCTCCAGCTTATGCACCAGCCTGTGTGGCTTGTCCTCCCCCCCCCCCCACCCCCCCAGCCCGATAACATTCAGCCTTTCGCTGTGACATCATGTCTACTCCCCCCGCCCCCACCCTCGTCTGATGGGTGGCCCCATCCTCTCTCCGACAGATCTCTGTGCCAGTCATGTGCTCGCTGTGCTGGGAATCGCATGCTGTTATCAAGATGTTAGCAGAACATGCGAATCCCAAGCCATCGTGGGCCTGGGGTCACTGCTGTCCCGACTTGTACCCCAGTGCTGATAATGGCCAATCGGTCCTGCTCAGAGTTTTTTTTTTCCCCGCGACATTAATCAGACACTTTCTGTAGAAGAGCACCCCCCCCCCTCCCCAAATCCATCCCCCACCCCCTACTCCCCATCCAGTTTTTCCACCATCTTGCAAACAGACACGGGTGAAAACATTGACTGGTCAATCATTAGCTAGGCCAGCCTTGCCCAGGGCTGTTTAAAACACACAAGGGTCATGCGCTGAGCTTCATGCTGCTGACCGTCAGCCTTGGAAAACTATGATAGGATAAAGAGGTCAGCTTCCTTGAAAGTGTTACGCTATCAGCCTCACGAGGTTCAAGAGTTTATGTTTGTTTTCACGTTTTGTCCTATTTTGCGTATATGAACAAACCGTTGGCTTTTGAAATGAGGTTATTAAAATAAAATCTGAGGGGGTTATCCGGGTAATGAAGTCCTCGGTGTGACGGATAAGGGGGTTACACTAAGGACAGCTGCTTCAGGACAACCTGGTGGCATCAACCGAGATTCCATCATGATCCCCAACAAGAAAGATAATAATAATAATAATAATAATAATAATAATAATAATAATAATAAATCCAAAAAGGAAATAAGGAAAAAAACGAACGATTAGTAAGCCATGTATTAATGTATTTCATACTTTGGATTTGTGATTAAAAATCTATGAAAGGTGAAAATGAACAAATTTCCAGAACTCTTGTGAGGACATTTCTGTGGAACGTTCTGGTTTCCAATACCGTAGCACATAATGAAGAAAGCTGATTTTGTCATTTGTCTCGTCTCAAAAACAACAAAAGGTTCAGAATTTCCATTGTGAGTTACACATAAAACTGGAACCAAAGTAGAAGCTTTAGAGAAGAGTGCGGACATTGGAAGGATGGGGCATTTACTCAAAGTAAACTGTCAATATTTGGGATTTCGAGGGAACTGGGATGCAACCTGTACAGGACATTAACACAAATGGACCATGTTCATTTAACTAAACCAGTACTTTGATAAAGCAACTCTGCAGCTTAATGGATCTGACACAAAAATATACATTTTATTTAAAGCAATGTTTTTAAAAAGGCTATCTAACGTTATTGCATGGATGGTCAGACACAATGAAGCACAGTAACCATGTGACCTTAGTGGAATTGGGCGTGAGATCCTTGTTAGACAAAAAAACAATGTGTGATGCCTTCCCTCCACCCCATAATAGCAGAGCTCATGGGAAGTGCTTCCAATATATATTTCCCTCTATTCCCCTAAACCTGTAGTACTGGCAGAGTGGCAGGTACAGGAAGCTGCCCCCCTGGACCCTATACTACCCTCCCCTGCTGAGGGGTCAGACAGTTTCCTACCATCTCTTCCAAACACGTCCTTTAAAATTTGACTTTAACTCAATATGACCCTCCAGCTGTGAGTGTGGAATACAAATATCACTTAAAAAAAAAAAAACGACCCACCTAATGCCTGCAGCAGAAAATGCTCTAAAAATTCAGCAGAGACTAATATACCTTTTCAATCGGCTAAATCCTGGTTTTAAACATTTTACAAGATATTAACTGTGTTTTCACCTTGTTAGCCCATCCTGACTGCTTGCTATTTCACCCCCATTGCCCAGGGCTACATCGGTGTAAAAAAGACGTTTGTGCCTGTTTACGACTGCCCACTCCAGTAAACGAGGAGCCTGCCTCTGTGTGGTGCGTGCAATGAAGAGTCTTCAGATCCCGATTCACGGAGGGACGCAGTCCCAAAGGCAGGCCGGGCGTTGCAGATCGAGCGACGAGTGCCACCAGCCCGCTCGTCGGGTCGGCGCAGGTCAAGGGATTGTTTGAGGCTCTTAAGACTTTGAATAATGAAAGGAAACGCGAGAAGCATCAAACGGCCCAAAATTGCACCAACATCACCGCTCGCTGGTCTAAGGAAAGATGAAACGGATGCAAAGCGATCAAAATGAGGCAGATCACAGGAACAGACGCGAGGATGCTAACGGGTGGTTTGCTACTAATCTGCATTTACGAAAAAAAAAAGAAGAAAGAAAAATACAATCCTGCAAAGGGATGGGGGAGGGGGACAGGGGGCTCTCTGGGGCCCGAAGCACTGTCACTCTAAGCCCCAGAAAGACAGGACAGCTTTATGATCCGATATGATCTGAACCATCAGAGCGAAGAGGCAGAGGACCATGCTTACACTCACCTCACAATGTTATCAAAGTCGGGGTTTGGAGCAGATTTGGCAGCACCTCTTATTTTCCTTCATTTCCATTGTCGATGCAACAAAAGTGTGACGACCGTCATTAGAGGCCTACAAAGGAAGGTTTCCCGCACTAATGGCGTGCTGACGTTGGCAGTTTGGGAGCAGAAATATGCGGCTGTGATCAGCTCTAGTGAGAGAGCGGTCAGTTAAAACACTGGTCCTGCACAGAACTACCACCCCCACACTGCTGTAGGGGAAGTTCTGTTGGATCATGTGGGTTAATGTCCGACAATCTGGGGGCACCCACCACATACAGGGGGCTACTGGAACAAGATGAGCCCCCACCAGGCCGGCCGGCAGGCCCCCTCAAACCAGTGCCACCTCCCTCAGATAACAACTTTTGCTGTTGCCACCCCAACTTTTCTTGGTCCCCCCCCCCCCATCCAAATTCCTCAGCTTGGCCATCGCATTGGTTCTGGCATCGACACCGGCCCCCACCCTTTTGAAAAGAACTGGCATGTGAGGGACTTGCCCCCACCCCTCTCTTCTGAAAGCGATGTCCATAATGAGAGGGACATGCTGTAACGCGGAGGCTGCGCACATGTGACAGATCGCTCCGTTCTGCAGAATACCTGGGGGGGGGGACTGCTCTGCCAGTCAGCACCATGCCGGCTCACGGGGGGCAATTAGGCAGAAGACATGGGAGTCAAAATGTAATTCAGGCTTGGTGAAGGGGGGCACGTCTCTGAGATGCCTTCCGGCCCCTGAGATGGCAATCATGGGTCACTGGGTGCTAGCTTTAATCACTGCTGTTGGACACAATCGGCAGGCAGACATGCGGGGGCCGACGGAGCTCTTATTGTTTGGGCTGCTTGTTTTCAAGCCATGGGGGCCTCGTCGTCCACTGCCGATTATCGAATTAACACTGGGGTGGAAATGATAACTCCTCAAACGTTTTTCACGAGGAGTTTGGTGAAGCTGGGAAGGTTGCAGTTGCCCCCCCCCCACCCTGTGAATCACTGTCACCAAAAAAAATACCCTGGCAGGAAATCCTGCTTTTTTCACACTGCGGCATGCCGGCGACATCAGACATCGCAACCAGGGACCCCAAATAGCCAAGTGATAGGATCAGTACGCCTCGGCTACCGGTGTCTCTCGACTGAAATCGGCATCTGGGGAGGAGTGGGAGCTGCTGGAATGAGACACGCCGCAGACTCGTACCACAGCACCACCTCACCTTCAAAGTGGCAGATTCACACAGCAGTTTACCAGGGTCACTGGCACAATACAAAGTGTGATTCTGAAATTCTGAATCAGTAAACATTTCAAAGGCCAACCGTGATGATGGGGAACTGCGTAACTGTGCCAGACACTTCTTGTGTCGTACCCTGGCACGGGGGGGGGGTGTACACTAGTGCCCCAGGTCTCAATGATACATACCATTAAACCAGGTCAGAGTTAATTATGGCAAATCGTTTGCTCCTCAGCAAAGGGGTTTATTGGCTCAGCACCTTGACGCACCTCGACACACCTCAATCCTTGGGGATTTTTACAGCTGGAGTCGCCCTGAAACTAATGAAATGGGGGAACAGCAGCGTCTCGAACCTGACGCTGGGGAACTGGGCGCCCTGGCATCATAACAACAAACGTCGGCAGTTACCTTTCAGCCTAATTAATTCATTAATGTCTGCATAAACTGATTATTCCAAAGAAACATAAATGTACATGCTGGCATAGTCCCGGTAACACTCTCTATTTGTAATAAATAACAGTGTAACAGTGTTAACATTTGGTGAAAATGTGATACAGCCATGCAAAGCAGGCCGGGGGCTGGGATACGCGGACCTGTCCAATTACAGGCCGCGAAAATCACAGCACGCACTTTTAATAACTGCCCACTAATGCCACCTGAGCATAGTGCCACCAACCCTTTGCTTTGCAAAGTGCATCTACCATAATAACAATGAGAGTGAGGGACTGATTTCTGTTATTCTGGTATCAAGAAATTCTCACTATATATAATCATTAATTGTCAAAAATAAAAAAATAAGCACAGCCACATGTCAGCTCTACAGATGCACAAGCTTTCCTTACTAATAACTTATCAGTGCTAGTTGAACCCTGTCATTTATGCTATAACAATTTAACTTACAATAATAGCTAAATGCTGGACGTAATTATAAAACTCAAAGCAGCTACTACAGGGAAAAGGAATTCTAAACAGAATTTATGGCGCCTTAGTTATTGTGTTTGCAGCAGATCTATATGTATCTGTAAAGGTTTTCTAGGAGGCCCCATCTCTGCCGTCGCCCCCCCCCCCCCCCCCCATTCCATCTGATCGCTCATTTTATAATGGTAATGACAGAACCCCAGTTAGGGTTTGCTTCTGTCAGCTGGGGGGAAAAGCACTGGAATATACTTAATGGGTTTTGACAGCACAGGGATCGGATCCCATTCAGAGGGGATTTGATATGAGGGCCCAATGCAGGGGCCCACAATGGCCATATTAATGACCATTATCTCTCAAAGCCTTTGTGCGTTTGCCACTGCCGCTACACTGGTCCAGCACCCTGTGTGTCAGAGCTGTTTAACTGCCGCTTTTGCAAACAAGGGACTCGGGGAAAATCAGTGACGTGCTGGGAGAAATCATCTTGTAATTGTGGTGATGTATTTTTCAGTTACAAGCTGCTCAGCAAATATGTAAACATGTACGCTGGGTACACATTCTGTGTTTTCAGAAGGTAGGAAAAAATGCCGGTTTTATCAACTATTTTTTTTAAATCTTCCCTTAGCTCTAACCATTCAGCCAGTGTAGGGAATCTTGAGCAGTGTAGGGTGCAAGGCAGGGGTACACCCTAGAC
Organism: Brienomyrus brachyistius; assembly: GCF_023856365.1. NCBI lineage: Eukaryota > Metazoa > Chordata > Actinopteri > Osteoglossiformes > Mormyridae > Brienomyrus > Brienomyrus brachyistius. The sequence goes on along the minus strand of NC_064543.1, from coordinate 12,332,065 downwards.
AGGATAGCGGTCCACTACAGGGAGTGGTGAGGGGCTCAGTAGGTTCGGTCTCTGTGCCTGTGAAGTTTGTTCAAATCCTGTCAGTGCAAGGTAAAGGACCTGATCTGGTGTTCAGACCCCAAGCTTTTCTATCAGAGCAAACCTGGACACATACACAGAGCAAACCTGAACACACACAAAGCAAACCTTCACACAAATACGCAAAGCAGACCTGAACACATGCAGGCCATAATGAGAGGGACATACTGTAATGTGGAGGCCGCACAAACCTGAACACACACACGGAGCAAACCTGCACACAGAGAACAAACCTGAACACACACAGAGCAAACTTGCACACAGAGGCAACATGACTTGAATTTTACCCATTGAGCCATCTTTCCACCTTTCAAACCTTGCAGCTCCCATTAATTACAATGAGATAATTGTGAGATTAAAGACATTTGTCTTGTGCATTTCATCTTGTTTCAACAGATAAGCGTGTTACAATTTAGACTGAACAAAAAAAAAAATTTGGGTGATCATTTTCTTCATTTATGCCTTGCTGTCTGCTCGGTTTAAAAATATGACTGATATCTCAGCCAAAAATATTTCTGAACTAAAATCATCTTAAATGACAAAAACACACCAGCACCTTCACAGTCCACACAAATAACTGCCCGCGTCATTTTACAAAATTCAAGGAATAGAAAATCCATCTTCTAATCCTCTTATCCAGGTGAGGCCCAGATAAAACGAACATTTGTACACTTTTAATGTACGTTAAAGATAGATGTTTGTGCTGACTATATTACAGATATACTTGACATTGTAACAATAACAATCACATCATTATCACCATCATTAGTCAGTCCTCATTATTAATAAATCCAGGCACAGTCATCTGAAAGTGATCTTTCCGGCCCCATTCTGCAGCACCTTGCTGTGTCGTCTCACAGCCCCAGCCCAGAGGAAAACCAAAATAACAAAATAGAATCTCACTAATTTTGCACTGTTTGTGCTCCATTCACACATCATGTACAGTGTTTACTGCAAGCCAGCTTGTAAACATGAATATCTGACGCTGTGGCAAGGAGAAAAGTCACAAAAAAAGCCCTAATTTTGGAAGAAAGCGACACATGGGCAAAATGCCAGAATGATGTAATGTAAACATTTTTGTTGACTGCGAAAGTTAAAGCAGACATATTTCTATTTCATTTTTAAGGAAAGACTCCCATTTCTCTGCCTTGTGTCATTACGTATAAAACACACGGGAATTGATGCTATAACATTAAGTAATACTGACTTTGGAAAACTGTTCTTAAGAACACAATAAAGAATAATATGACATCAAACAAATGACTGGCCACAACAGGGTAGCAAGGAGATAAGAACTGAATATATTTGTTATTCTATGTAAATGTCTAAAGCTTCTGTCATGTATATGGTTTTATTTTGCATAGGAGCCAAACAGAAACAATACAGAACATTATTTGCACTCAACGTTTCTTGAAAGAAACGGCGCTTCGGGAAGAAATGTATCCGATGCATTGAATGGCCTGCATCACTTTCAATAAATTGAAAACAGCATTCGTTCAATTTTAATGCATCCTTTTCTCACTGACCTGCTTATCAGCTGTAATGGATTGTGATCTATCAAACAGAAGCGTTACAAGAAGTCAGATTGTAGAGTAAGCGGAGCGCAGCGATTTCCTGGGATTAGCAGCACCGACACGCAGCCTCCCACCGACCGAAGAGGAAACTCAGGAAAGCGGCAATCTTGGTAGCACTTCCTCTGGGTGGGGAGGTGTTGCTTGGGTGTTGTATGGAAAATGGGAGGAGGTGTAAAGTGCCCTGCATTCCCGATCGCAGCAGCGGAGGCATCCCGCGCGCTGGCTCTGGCCCTCACTCGATGCTCCTCCTGCCGTCTTGCACCCTCCGCATGCCTGTTCATTACCATAAGGTATTCATTAAAAGGCCCCTGCATTTCCACAGGCCTCATGAATGACTGCATGCAATTATTGTTATCATTATAAGTGTAAAGCAAAGGGGGAGAGGGCATCTGTGGCCGTTGCATCTCGATTATGGAACTCTCTTCCCAAATTTATCGAGGAATCTTCATCGACTGAACTGACTTTTACTCTATAGCCTTTTGTGGCCTTCGCTGTCGCTCCCTCTTGACAATATGCTGTGCTTCTATCATGCTACGGGTTTTTGTTTTTATTTGCGTTTCTTTCTTTAAATTGTATTTCAATGGTGTTTTTCATTGTTATATAATTTGTTACGTTGTGATTTTATTTCATTTTCTATGTTGCTGCCTGTGAAGCACTTTCGCTGTGACACTATGGCTGCCGTTTGTAAATGTGCTACATAAATACATCGGCATTCCCATTTACATTATTATGACTATTGTTACATGGATATAGAAGGACAGAGCGACTGCGGAGAAACCTGGGAACAGAATTAAGAAGAAAAGGAATATTTAAAAAATCTGTTGTTCATCAAACTAACAAGCATATATTTAAACTGGACAAATGATTATATTTTAAATAAAGGGAAGACCGCAGCCTGACTGCCTTAATTGTTGGTATAACAGTTGGTTACTTTAGGAGTGGCGGGAAAATGGAAAGTTACAAGTGTTAGGAGTTCAATTGGATTAATTTTATATCCGGTTTCTTTGAAAATGCCTATCTGAGGATTTTAAAGTGACGAAAATGTGCTGCTGCAGTTTTCAGAATCATAATATAGGGGGGGGGGCACTTCACAGATCCCTATTTGCCAAAAAGAGGAATGTGTTTAAAACTACACAGATTAACAGAAGACAGAAGACACACAGCGCAAGACGTCTTAAGACATTTAATTAAACATTAGAACTAGTGCAAGAACCATTTTGATCAGTCTTACCTCTTCCCACTTTGCCCAGCAAATTAATCTAATTTAAATTAGTGCCACAGACTGTCCAAAACACCCCTGTCCAAAAAGCACCAAATATATAGTCAGGAACAAACCAATTTTACAATAATGAAAAACATGAAAAATAATAATAATAACAACAACAACAATTATTATTATTATTACTGGACCAAATTATTGTGTGACTGTACTGTGATACAGAAAAATTGCATGCATGTACTTAATTACAAATGCAATACATTTTGGAAATTTAGCAAATATAGATTAGCCCAGAATTAAATATATAAAAAGAGTTACAGATTCTCCGAATGCTTTTGCTTTTGAAGTAGCGCTCTTCCGTGTCTGCGGTCTGATCGTATAGAAGGTTTTCCTGGGGGGCCCAGCAAAGGAGAGGCAGCTCCGGTGGCCTGGAACCCGCCCCCCCCCGCCATCACACATCCCTGACTGCCAGCCCCGCCCCCTGACACTTCACAGCCCGCCGATCAAACCCCACCGACCCCCAAAACCCCCGTTTCCAGGGAGCAAACGCCTGAGCCTCCGGACAGCAGGAACACAGACATAACGCTGACAGGAAACTGGAGCAGTGAGGTGTAGCACCAATTACGGGCAGGGCTGGGGCTTGGGGGGGGGGGGGCTTACAAACAGCGCTCTTTGTGCACAGCCCTGTGACACATGATTAACTTTCATTAAAAAGCCCCTCGGCCCCCAGTCACCCAGCACTGTTGGTGGCACTCCAAGCACAGAGCCTCCGGACAGGAAGTAGGGATGCTGAGCTTGCCAGGCAAGCATCTTCGGCGGCCGCCATACCTCCACATTCTTGGGGAGTTTTATTCCCAATCTCTGACCCCATTATGAGTGGCTAAATTACTTGGGGTGGGGGGAGACCGGATATGTGCTTTTTGCAGCTGCCATGACATTCTCGAACATAAGTAGAATTTAAGTTGACTCATCCATATAAAAAACTTGGTAGGTGGTGTGGGGGTGGGGGGAGGGGTTGTGAGGAGGACTAGGGGATCAAAAAAAAAAGCTCTCTCATGCGTTTTTTTTGCCGTCAATGAAATTAGGTAATAACGTGGGCAAACTCCTTCAAATCCGCCCATCCCTAAAACAGGCACCATCACGTACAGGTGCTGTAATCGCTTTAGCAGTTCATCGTAAAACTTCCCTGCAGCTTGTTTTGGGGAACGGATGTAGCGGTTCGTACAACATACACTATGTATATGGCTTTGTTGGGGGTGGGGCTTCACATTAAACTGGGGGTCCTCTAATGACCCTGGCTGTTGGCCCCCTCCCTACCGATGCATCTGCCTTCTTTGTGCTCGCTAGAGAGATCTGTTTTATCTAAAAAGGTCAATTCATTCATCTGGCCACCAAACAGAACTGAATATAATTATCCTCATCTTCAGCGCGTACGATTCATGCTTGAATTCATTCAAAAAAAAAAAAAAAAAAATCCAGTTGGCAGACAAATGAACTCCAGGCAAATCTACTGAGGGTGATTCAGGTATTACACAGTTCCGCTCACAATACAACATTTTCATTTAATGACGTACATATTAACCCTAGTAAGCATCCAATTACTTTGAATAAGCGAATGCTCTGTTTTAGGAATGCCATTTGTGGGCACCTCCGTGCAGTCGGAGGCAAAGGCCTCCCTTTTCATTAATCTAACTCTCATTAAAGTGCAAGCCGGTGGGTTATTTCAAATACGCCTGCTTTTAAATACATGTGATTCCAATTTCAATTTGCAAAAGAGCAGGGGGAAAAAATGTAGAAGGCACTTGCTGTCAGGTGTTGCAGCTGGGTTTAGAATGACAGGAACAAAACTGACTTGATGAGCTTACTGTGCCAAACCGGGCGGCTGGGCTGCACAGGGCAGACTATTCATATTTAATTACACGTCTCGGGCGTCGGCCGCAGATTGTGTTACAGCACCAAGCCCCTGCAGCAGCGTGACCGTGATGCGTCACGTAAGCATGTCCTTATGAATCATGCCCCACTGCGAAAGTGCAGCATGTTTACCCACATGTGCAAGTCTGCAGCAAATGAGGCCAGAAAAATTGCACTAATGGATGAGATGGGCAGCGTAAAGTACAAACGCGCCCTGAGCTTCCCAGGGTACTGACTCAGCCACATCGATACAGGAAATGTAACTTCTTACTATTTGATACTAGTTAGTAATGTGTCTGACGGGAAATAAAAAGGGCAGCTTTGTCCTTTGAATGACACTTTAAACCAAACGCTCCCACAATTAACATGCCTGCTGAGTTTCTCCTGTGTTTCTGGAAGATTGTTAACTTGCTTTGTGCCTCCAGGGGTGGCCTTGAAATCAAAAACGTGACACGCTGTAGACTGGTGAGTTTGTCCCTCCTTTGTGGGGGGGGGGGGGTGGGCTGGCAGACCACCTGGCTTACCTGTGAACAAACACACTGCTGTCTGCAGAGAAACTTCCAAAAATAGGAGTTTGACCACGTCTGTAAGGACCTACCAAGGGCCACCAAGGGAGGGGCCCCCTGGACGTACCCCCCGAGTGTAAAGGTGCGTAAAATGCTGTAAAACCTGAGGCTGCTTTTCTATTTTCTATTTTTAACTGTACCAGATACTATACTTGTGATACAGTATTTTTCATACTTTCCCTTTCCCTTTACCTTCCAGTACCAAACAATACCAGTACGAATGGTTCCAGTACCTAAAGCACCAAACCAGCTGGGGTACTTTTTTGGTTCCTTCTGGACCTGCAAATGCTTTCTTTGTTGATTGGTTATACATACATCCTGCCTCTGAAACGCAATACGACCGCCATGTTGAAAAAGATGTTTTTAAGCCCCCCCCCCCCCCCCAAAAAAAAAGACAAACTCAGAACACAATAATAAACGAAGGAAAGACATTTTAAGTAATAATAATATATATGTGGACAAATTAAGAAATCGATGTTTTTTTTTTGCGATGTGGTTGGAAAAACCGATACAAAAACATAAGGATGGGATAACAAAATAAAGACGTGTTAAGAAAATATAGGAACGGAAAGAAATACATGAAGTCAGGACTTACCTTGGATAAAAGTTTCTGCTAAATAAGCGAATGGAAAGGTTAACAGGTAAGGCAGTCTGGGCTAAATGCAAGTGAAGAACGATATAGTCAATTTAAGCTGGAGTACCTTAAATTTGACAAGCTATCTATATCATCCGACAAACTATCGATATCATCCGACAAACTATCGATATCATCCGACAAACTATGTCATACAGTAGCTAACCAACAAATCTCGCTTTGTGATCCAGGCCCCACACAAAACAGCCAACACGGACCACGACCGCATGCAATGCTGCCTGGTCCGCCATATTTTTTAAAGTAAGGGCTAACGACCCATTCTGAGGTAGTGGTGGCTGGTTCAGAGGCAATGACAAACAGCACAGTAAGTATGTGTGCCAGAGGCTGCCACAGGGCTTAAGGGGCGGTGAACGTGGGTAATCCCCCCCTCCCCCCTTCAGGTCGAATCTGAAAGGTTTAGAATAATTAAACGATAAGATTTTAGAAAGTCAAAATTTAATATGTGTTTTTGAATCGATAAACAGGCAAAAATCCTGCAATGCTGAAGTCTGCTCACATAACTAGCTTTACAGCTGTTATAAACAGACTTTCAGTACGCCCAAATTCCTTAATAGATTAACAATCATGTGTTTTTGCAACTCCAAACCAAACTCTCTCTCTAACAGAAAAAAATGTATATATGCAACAGGTCACATATGAGGCGGAACAGGTTTGGTTACAGTACCACCTGAAAACAAAGCTTTTGCATGTGGCATTTTCCCACAATCCACTACATTTTTTTTCTCAAAACAAACGGGCATTCTCTGGCAAGGGCCGAAAGGGATCCTTTCAATGCTGAGCATTAAATTAGTATGGGTAATTCCTAGCCATTGTCAGGCACTGGGAAGCCAGTCCATATAGGAGTGCCTGTACTGAATTACAAGGCTGATTCGCTGACCCCCAAGATGTGTGGCCCCGTCTTTGAATGAAGGAGCTTTTTCATTTACAGAGTAAGAGGAGGTATCATTTTTCCCCAGACAGGAGTCATTCAGCATTAACACAATGTGTTATTACTGGTTTTTAATTGAAATGTAAATTCTGGGAACACTGTGACCCACATTAATCTGAGGGAAAAGGGCACGACTCATTTTGCAGTCCGTGGAAACAGGCCTCCTTCATGTTAATAGTTAACCCCAGACAACCCGGGGGTATAATTCAAGAAAGGCCTGGTCCACCAAGCCCACCCCCCCCCAGTTAAAAATAAACACAAACTGTAAGGTAGTTCATCTGAAACACCACAGTATGCATAAGATAGACCAATACAATAATGACAGCTCTTGCATTGTGCTTCTTTGATGTTCCATAGAAACAGCACATCCCCCAGAACCATGTCTTTACAACGCGTACGCTACCGACATGCATAAATGAGATATGCAATTTTATACGACTGCCTACACATTTGCAAATTCAAAACATTTTTGCAGACATTTCCAGTGGAACCTTCTTATAAACAAATACGAAAATGCTTTTGATAAACAGCAACAGTACCAGACACCTGCAAAAGGCTGAACAAAAGTCTACTGTGCAAACCAAAGATTTGCCCTTAGGATTTGTGGTTTGTTTTGTTTAAAGGTAGGTGACAAACGCAAATCCATATTTTCAAAAATAAACAATCTTCTATATATGTCCAGCAGAAATTTCTTTATGGTTATTCTTTATATTTATTTATATCACTTAGGGTTGAGATTAGCCGAAATATGAATTGCAGAAACAAACATCCATCGATCCATTGATAATTCCAAAAACTATCCACTGCAGGCACAGATAGTCTGGCAGTGCTTGTAATTTAAAGATGTCCATCAGACAGTCTGAGTGGAAACAGACCGTTAAACTGTCACGAAAAAAAGACTAGTTTGTACCTTTGTTTGTCACTGGGTCTGTTCCCTCAAGGGTAAATGTACCATTCAAGATTCAGAAATGGACTGCAAAGATACATTTTTGTACAATTGGGTTACATTGATGCTGTTTGTAGATCGGGGATGTTCCTCAGAGTTCATTTCTGTCCCTGAATTTGGACTAAAAGATAAATTTACCTACATCTGGAGTATAATTGTCAGACCCTTAAGGGTACAACCCTAGTGACAAGCAAAGGTACAAATTGGTAGCCTTTTTTCCTGACAGTGTAGGTGATCCTCAAACCTGTCCTGACATGTAGTATCTCCTCAGCCCTCCACCATCTCCTCCAACCAAACAATAGGGAGAAACCCCTGTAGCCAAATCCCAGTCATAACTAATGTCGATTAATAGCATATCAATGGCCTGTGACAAGGGCCTTCCTGGCCAATGTAGCTCGGTCAAGCGGCTGAAATAATTAAGTGCATAACGCCCCGGCGATTTAATCTAATGTTTTTCATGTGGATTGATTATTTAATGTGAAGATCAGGCTAGTGGGGGCAATTAATGTGGGAACTCCGGGATACATTTATGATCGGCCTGAAGATGTCCTCCTGATCTTGGATGACATATGTCAACTGATGTGCATGGAACTGCAGAACAAGCAGGAATATAACAAGAGCAGGGAGATGCGTGAAGATTACCTGACATGTGACCTGGATCTAAGTTGGCTCTATGACGGCTGCATGATGTATTATCTGCCCCTCATGAATGTCACTTTGGACAAAAGCATTAGCTATGAAATAAATGTAAATGTGGGAGCAAAAGGAGCCCAGAAACTGGTCAATCTGATTGGATCCAGTAGCTCTCCTGTGGGCAAAAATGAATCAGAAAGAAATGTGAATCTTTTTTTTGTTTATAAGGCCTTTACACTGCATTCATAGAACAGTCAGTGCACCTTCATAATGCATTCATAGAACATTTAGTGCACCTTCATAAATGCATTCATAGAACATTTAGTGCACCTTCATAAATGCATTCATAGAACATTCAGTGCACCTTCATAATGCGTTCATAGAATATTCAGTGCACCTCCATAATGCATTCATAGAACATTCAGTGCACCTTTGTAATGCATTCATAAAACACCATGTAAGCATACCTTAACATCCTAACATGGTAATGTATAACAAAGCTGTTAAGGATGTTAAGGTATACTTAAATGCTACTTATGAATGTTCTATTAATGTATTATAAATGCATTTTGAAGGTGCAATTAATGTAAAGTGTTACCTAGTTTTGGGTAACATAGAACCTGCAAAAATACTTGTTTCATATGAATGCTTGCTCTCGACGGAATAAAAACAGGTGAATATATATGTCCCTTTAAGAGTAAAAACTACTTCAATTTGCCTGTGGTTTTTGCAATAGCCTTCCAGCTGGACTGTTTTTATGTTAAGTTACGGGATGTGGGGTGTTCATGGAGCAGAATTGGCCTTGGAGGTGACATCACAGTTGGAAAATGCCAATTAGCTTCCGCCAATCAAATGGAGCATGCCATTTTGGCTGGCGAGCACATGGCTGACATGGGGGTTGGGGGGGGAGGGTGAAGGGAAGTTAAGCCATCTCTGTACACAGCCATTTGACACTCCTGCTTTTGGGTTGTGCCATGTGGAAGGGCAGCAGGTAGCTGAACCACCACGCACTTCCAGAAACTTCTGTCCCGTGATCCCGCCTGAGTCATTATCAGTTCATTGCTTGGCTTGTGCTTTTGTGCAGAGCGACATAAGATTTTACCGATTTACGCAGTTGGACACTGCACTGGAGCAATTCATATTAATTACCTCACTCAGTGGCACAACTGCAGGGCCCTGCTTAGGGAAACCAAACTTCAGAATAAAAGCCTCTGCCCTTAACCATACAATACTTGCTTACTTGCTGCTACACTGGACACAAACACCCTGGTGCAGTAGCATTTGCCAGCAGCCGTACCACTGGTAGTAGATACTAGGCAATCGATCTGAGGCTAAGCAGGTTTGAGCCTGGCTGCTACTTGGATAGGAGACCAACCAGGAAAGCTGGGTAGCTGCTGGAAGAGGTGTTGCTGTGGCCAACAGGGGAGTGAAAATGGTGCCATCCTTTGGATGAGAAGTAAAACCGAGGATCCTTGGCATCTTTCGAAAGAGTAAGGGTGATACCCCGATATCCTGGCTAAAATTGAAACCTTTCCTTCCCTTTCACCACCTTAGCTACTGTGTGAGCGTACTGGTGCAGTATGGCTGCTGTCACATCATCCAGGTGGGGGCTACAGAATGATGGTGGTTGAAGTGGCTCCCCATTGGTTCTGTAAAGTGCTTTGGTAAGGATAGTCACTTCCACCGAAAAACTTAAATGAACACATTTGGAGTTTCCTGCGTAAGACCTACGCTTGTTTGCAGATTTATTCAGTGCAGTGAGTCACTTTTACGTGTCGGTCTGATGAGTCGATCCACCAACTGCAGCACTATACCGGCGAAATATGTCACAGATCTTGTCACAATAATAATGCAATGGATTTTGCTGACAACCTAAAGAGTGTTTGCAGCTACGTGGGTAAGTATGTAAAGAGGACGGCTGAGTGAGGAGTAATTTAGGCTTTTCATCATGAGCGCCGCTGCTCACATCTGATCCGCCTGTCCAGAGCGACTTCGATCTTTTTGCCTCGGAGCTGAAGTGAGCAGGAGGAGACGTCAGGGGGAGACTTTTCAGACGGCGGGGGGCAAGACACGCCATTATTGGGCCCGTCGCTGCCAAACTTCAAGAGCCCCTGGGGGAACAGCGGTGCCTCAGCTGGTGTCCAAAGAGGTGGCACGGAGAGGGGGGTGGGGGGGACACAGAGTATCGACCTCTGGACAGGTGCTCTTTTCATTCCTGGCCCACAAATGACAGATTCAATAAACTCGCGGCATCACGGGATAACGGGCAGACAGAGCGGCCAGACCCACTCAGGTGGCCCCGACATCCCAGAGGAGCTCCGGAGAAAAGAGGAAAAAAAAAATATTCTAATAACCCCCACGTCTTTACTTTCTCACAATCTTTGTGTAACAGAATATTCCTCCAAAGCCCAAATCCCACCATCTTAAAGGCCCGGCTACACGGAGAGGAATAACAACGACTAAAACCACGGCATAAATTAAAGTTAGATTGGGATGGGGAAATTTAATCTTCAAAATGGCATTAAAACGGAGTGTCCTGTGGTCTCCAAGGCTTGCAATAGACAAGAGCTGGCTAGAGTTACCTTTGTAATTGTTATGGTGAAAGGGACACAATCTACCTACTTAATCTTGAAGCAGGTCCCTTGGAAGGACGGAAAAGCGATCCGCCCATATTACTGTACGGCAGAAAAAGCAGGAGAGATGCATTTACGAATGGAGACGCATGTTTGAAAAGAGACTTAAACACAGGTCAGGCAGCTCACCACCTTTTCCTAAACCCTCTCTATCGCTGTCCGTTTATTAATGTGCTGCATGTAAATTTGGAAAATGCGAACATCAAGCTGCACCAGTTTGACACATTCGGCAGAAGCGGCATGACAACGGAATGACCGTCCTGAAATGACTGCAATGAAACCCATCTGATCGCACAATGGGAGATATGTTAGGCGTAATGAGTGGATGATGAGAAGCCAACAGTGGAGTCACCAGATAGGTTCCCATTTGGGAAATCGCTGGGTCTGGCTGTCTGACAGAGCTGCTTGCCTTGTTAAAGTCGGCAAAAACTGGCATGCAAATCTTGGATCATAAGCTCTAAGGTGAAGGGGTCCAGCTTGCTTTAGTTGTCAACCATTTACTTTCTTTTATTCATTCACTGCAGTTAACCCCCCCCCCCTGCAAAAAAAATAAAAACTCCAAAATCTAATCTCCTTCTTTCCACCAGGAAAAGTAAATGAGGGTCACAGACTGGAAGAGAAATTTTATTTCACTCAAGACTGTCATGTGTACAGAGCGAGATCACAGAACACTGATCTGTTATCACACTATATGCTGAAGAGGATATCAGCAAGGTCTTTATCTTTTGAAAGCATTGATTGATCGCAAAGAGGAGAAACTCCAGTTTATTATCTCTTTGGTCACAACAAATTTTGGCCGAGAGGCTGAAATGAGAGGGATAGAAGCAGGGATTCAAATCGACAAAACAACAAAGTAATGTGTCCTGACGCTGGCATGAGAAAGGCATCAGTGAAGGGCCATGTTACTCATGCTTAGCTTGGGTTTGCCCACGGACGGCAACCGCAGGTGTGACCGGGGGCTTCCGGAAGGATCGTCGGTGGTCACCATTATCCACGGCAGGCCTTTGATCTCACCACAGAAAGCAAGGGAAACGGCAGGGGTCCACTTAGGGCTCCATGCTTCTGCCGGCACTAAATCGAGAGCAACGGCACGGGGGGAGGGGCAAAGCTACCAACAGTGTCTGTACCGCTAATCCACACTTTGCAAAGTGGTCATTAATTCAAGGAACTGGGCGGGCAGGGAATGGGCCAGATGCACCAGGGTCGACCGGTGTGCTTCACTTTCCAGCAGCACTAATATTCAAACCGAATTACCCCAGTGGCTGATCTAATCTGAGGAACCGCCTTTTCGGCCTCCCATTCTGGGCCTTCAGCAGTAAGAAACTTCTGAGAACAAGTCAATTTGCATCAAACTCCCCCAAACAAACCCTTTGAAGCATTTTGCGCAGGCATCATTCCTCAGATTTCTATTGCTGATCGCAGCGAAATCAGATGTAATTAAGATAAAGCGCGGCATTCTTGGAGGCCTTGCTGATGAAAACCATGCTGGAAATGCCAGTAGGGAGCAGCAGTTTCTATTTGCAGAGAATGTGTTATTTTTTTTTTAGGCCCATCAAGTGTAAAACCAACAGCCTACCGGCGCCGTAAGCTCAGCCACTCCAGCGTCAGAGGTGCTGGGCAGGCACGCGTCTCGTATCGCCCACTATTAAATGGCAGTGCTAGAAAAGTCGTGTTTACAAAGACAGTAACACACTGCTGCTGTGGGCAGGAAGGCGGGCCCGTGTGAGCCCCAGATGTGGGCCAGTGTGATGGACAGACAGGCCCCCGATCGACACGCGTAAGCGCTGGTCAATGCAGACTCAGGCTCCACACATTGTACACAGTGAGCTGTGAGCGAGAGACTCTTACAAGCCTCTCTTCCTTTCCCTGACGTCCTTCTTAACTGCAGTGTCTGCGTTGAGTAAACAGCCTCGCAGGGTCACTCAGGAAGTGATCAATTTTGGTGTATTTTTGCCACCTGAGCTTCAAGTGTTTTTGTATTACTCCACAGTGCAATCAATACCTGGTCAAATATGTGGTGCTGGAGGGGGAAAAAGGCAGGAACTAGGAGGATCTGGGCAAATAGTCTTTTCACAATTATCAGCTCGTGTTTATTCGCATAGGTTCATTTATATTGTTTCTCCTTGTAGTCTCTTCATTTTCAAAAGAAAACAAAATTGCATAAGCACCTACCGGACTCCTCTCTTAAATGTAATTTTCAGTTCACTCCGTTTCCTAACCAAATCACAAACAGCAGTGCAGGTCATTTTTATGATTATGTGTGTTCAGTAATCACTGGCCGTTTGCTGTGTCTGGCCTTACTGAGCTTTGATTTGATCGACTTTAAATAGTGGTATTAAAAGGAACTACTCGCGTAATTAAATAAACACATCTCACCAGGCCATATTATTCCTTCGAGTTAAGCTATTGCATCATTTTAAATTTTCCATGTATCGGAGGCCCCACACTTGCTCTGCATCAATAGGATGCCAAGATTCTTTTAAGGAATAGACGGCTTGTGTTTGTTTCAGCGTACCCATCACACGAAGTTTAATTAATGCGAGCATAACAAAGCGTTGAAGTCTTCGCTCGGTTCTCTGATCCCAGTTCTTTAGGTAAAATTATTGTCAGCCGAATACGTCGTGTGAAATGTTTAAACAACACGCTTGCTTTAAAGTAGGCTACAAAAACGTTTGTGTGCATCGATCTAAGGCATTCATTATTTAAACAATAATGCAGGACATCAAATACGTACTGTCTTCACTTTAAATGAATATGTTATACGATATTAAGACGTGGAACCTTTTAAAACAACTTTTATCTTTCTTGTTTATTCCTAATACGGGTGTAAAATGGAGGCTGAAGCTCTTTACCTCACCTGCACGTATGTACGCGATCAGTCGTTTGTTGCTGTAGCTTAAAATACGAGGTCAATACGATCTCCATTTATACCTATGCGACGGCCATACTATTCTTTTTTCAGAGATTTCGTGTGCCCTTTTGCCTTTTACGTTCAGCTCAGTGACATGGATAAAGCTTTTCATCTTTGCCCGGTTTCCTCAAACAGATTTCACGGCCCTATGATGGTAGTAGCCTAATTGGGCGCAAGTTTGCTTTTCACAACAGCTTTAGCCAGAACCGAGTTAGGTCATGTAATGAGTTTAATATTGCGAAAACATTACGTCTGTTTTGACTTGTGATGTGGCCAAAATAATATCTGGAGACCTTTACAAACACGTGATAATAAATATACATGGAATAAAATCGATAAAAGATGATGCATGAATAACATCCATAATAACAACCGCTGTTTCGATAAAAGATGCCCTCGTATTAATTTATTGTCGAAACCTTTTCTTCACTTAGGTTTCTTTAAACAGATGAATAAATAAAAAAACAGCGATCCATTTAAATTATCTTTCAACTGAAAGTACTTTGCATATGCCTAATATATCAAATCAATGACAATATCTCTATTTGCACACTTTGCTTTAGTTACGTTACACCGTTGCGTTAAAGTTTTTATTTTTGTGGTGATTGTTATTCTTTGTAATAGGAATATAAGTTCCTGCAACATAAGAATTACAATAATAAATCATACATTCTGTAAGGAAACGAAAATCTAACGCCGTATATAATTATTCTCTTGAGGTTGATAAAACACCTATAACGCTTAGACAAATAGCAAAGAAAACAGAACTGTGTACTGTTGAAATCTTGAAAATGAAAACTTTTTTTTTCGTATTTTCTACAGAAAGCCAGCCATTTTCATTCGGGTTATTCTAATTTAATAACGTACACCTCGCATCTTAAATGAAAAAAGATTATCAATATAGGATATTAACGTTAAATTAATTAAAATGAAATACAACATTTTACTCGATTAATATTCAAATAAATTCTAAAACGATTTATTGGAACCTCAGAAGTGTAAAACAAACAACCCGGAATTGCCAAAAGGCTGCAACAACCTATTTATGTATGTGTTTAATAAACGTAAGGGTTTTATATGTTTTTCACCTCCCGTCACTCAGTTAAATTTCCGTGCTCTCTGTCCCCCAAGGCATTCCACAAATAAACACCTGAGTGCGAAAATTTGAAAACTTCTATATACTTTCAGTCACTAGTCTGACCTAAGTAAACCAAATTCAGCTTTCCGTAATAAAAGGACCGGAAGCCGATGCTGCGCTCAAACAAAACCCGATCCGCAGACCAGATGTGATCGCCGAAGTACCTGGGGAGAGAGGCGGGAATCTATCGGCAAACCCGGCCCATTGCAAGGATCATTTAGCATCTAGATCTTGTAAATATTAGGGAATTTGGCCAACTATAAACCCAGAGAGACTGGAGGGGGGAGGAGGTTAGGAGAAAGCTGGGCTTAAATTAACAGATCCTATATTGCAGGAAGTGCAATGGTGTGTAAAATTAAATGCAGCTGTTTTAAAGCCGGGGTAAATAATTTCAAATCATTATTCATTTTATTAATAAAATTTCAGAGGTATTACTGTTAATTTTATCTGTTAAATTTCCGTGTGGTTTTACGAGATCATATCGACATTTCAAAGTTGAATGTATGTATACTAAACCGTAGCTGTCTTATCTATTAATTCGTTTTAACATTTTCCATGAAACGTACGATCCTGTTTAAGCATGCAACAGCCACAATGTTGTGATGATTTATTGTTTTCAGTATTTGAAACATAGTAAGTGAAAATCATTTTAATTTTAAAAATATATATTTTAAGAAACGTTCTAAAACATTGATCATTGTCCAAACAGAAACAGAAATGAAATTGAGCACTCAAGTAGCACGATGCTTTAAAAACATTTAATGAACCAACGTATGATAGACTTGCATATTTTGAACTTCCCTTTCAATTTTTAAATTGAAGAAATGCATGCGTTCGCACCTTTAAGATAATGGACAATAATTTACAGTGTACCCTGGGACTTCAAATCGTCCCTGACTATTCTGCTAGGCTTCCTTTAACGATATTCATTTTGCATTGAAATAAAACAAACATTTATTTTTTTCGAAACAAACGTCGGCATTTCCGGGCCGCAGAAATAATCATGGATGGGACACGTAAGATTTCGTAGATTGACAAGAGCGGGAAAGGTGGACAAATCCGACAGTGTTTTTCTGTTATGCAATTGAGACGAACTCATTAATTTTGCCTCAGACAAATTGCTCAAGATCCACTGCAAAAGCCGTCTTTTATTTGTTCGCCGGTCAAAGCGAAGGGATTTTAACATTTAGTTTTTTGACGCAGCATGCGTGCAGAGAATGGCTGTTCACACTTGAGCGTAATTCTAGGAATGTAATGTAGTTTGCTTTCTGTGTTCATTTAATTAAATATTGATGCAAAAAGTAACAAAAGAAATGAGACGATAATAAAAGGAAAATGGTATGCGGCAGTGTTAAACCATAACACAGGAGGCGTATTCACATCACGTCTCACGTCAACTTGAATAAAATTACTTTAAGTAGAACATGCCTTCTTTTGGGAAAAAAACTGCTGTATTTCCTTATTAGGGTTAGGGACTATCTTGTTTGTTAGTTCGCCATTATGCTGTAGATGAATCGAATACTTAACTTTCAAGGAAAGTGCATGATATAGTTCAAGAGGTTTTCAAAACCTTCTTCGTATAATTTTATATTATAAAAATCACGTACTTGTCCTCTGGTCGACATGGACTATTATTTCAGGAATAGGTACATCTCTCGCAATGGACCAAATTGGAAAAGTTCGGATTATATACAGAAGCATCTACACTTACACTGCATATGTTGTGGAGAAAGATGCTGAAATGTAGCAGCAAGCTGCGATCCTGCACTTCCAATGCGCGACGAAATAAAGGAAAACGACAAAAAAAAAAAAAAAACCCGACGCAAAACTTTTCTGTTCGGCCAGGGAAGAGAAAAGGTTGGAAACTCCCTTCAAAGAGCAGTCATAGGTTTTAACTTAATACCTCATACCAACAGACAAATAAAAACACGCTACAAAAACAAAACAAGTCTTAGGTAAGAGTAAAGCACAATACCGTGAACAAAAAAATGGGTTAATTCTATGAAAAACTTAGACAGCCGTTTTATTTTATTTTTTTCCTTCAAGAGAAAAAAAAAACTCGACATGGCGGGGGATAAAGGACGATTTCGGCTTCGCAGTCACCCTCCTGCTGTCACTATTTTTTTCATAGAGGAAAGATTAAAAGATATAAAGCTAGTGGATCTTCCAGCACAGAAGTGTACATTATTTACAACCTTTGCTGTTTATTAGATCTAACACATTACAGGAACATCAAAGCCTATGTTATACATATATACTACATATATAAAATAATTTAATGCCAAGGTCATCTACCCAGATATGGTTGCGAATGCTAAGTTTCAAAAGCACGTTTTAAGCACTCATACAAACCCATCCTGGTCATAGAACAGAAAACTAACTGTTAATGTTTCGTCTGGATTCCAAGCAAGGTTATAATCACTAATAAATAAGCGTCTTAAAACTGTATCATGTTGTACATTGTACAAAAAGAGTCAGTTTTTCCCCCCCAGATAAAGTTCATAAAGTTTCAAACAGCTTTCTTTTTTGCCATGACCCCCCCCCCCCCCCCCCCCTTGTCTTGTTCCTCCCTTTGCATCATGGGAAGGTCGTTGGCTAGTTGGTGACTATTTCTTTATTATCCTCCATGAAGCGCGCAAAGCGGAAATGGGTCCCATTGTCAGCGCCAGCCATCTTCTCCAGCCCAGCAAGTGCGCTGCTCGCCTCGGAGACGGGCAGCTTCTCCATACTCCCCGTGCCGCCCCCCAGAGGGGAGCTGCCCCCGTGGCCCACACCCCCAGACAGAGGTGGCAGACCCCCGTTCTGGATGACCGAGATCTCGTTGGCCTTCATGGCCAGGCCGCTGGAAAAGGCTGCGGCGTACTGATTCCAGAAGCCAGTGGGGTCGCCGTTGCCGGCTCGCGACACCATGTCCTTCTGGAAGATCTCGGGAAACTTCACGGGGTTGGTGCCCAGAAAGGCCATGGGACCATCCACAGATAGCCTGCGGCCCCGCCTGGCAGGGGCACTGTTCCACATGTGAGTTCCCATATGAACCTGTACAGGGAATAAAATGCCCCCACAGAAAGATTAACAGGGCTAATTTGAAGGGGACATCAAACACACACCAACAGAAATGGCAGCAGTCATTTAATCCATCAAATTTGCCACCCACTGCCTCCCTACCAGTTCTCAGAATTCTAAATGCTCTGCAGCAGAGTTTCCCCAACTCAATCCTAGGGGACCCCCTAGACAGTCCATGATCTTACTCACTGCCAAAAATGTGGACTGTCTGGCAGGAAGCTGGGAGGGAGCAAAAACATGGAGTGTCTGGGGGTCCCCGAGGACCGGGTTGGGAAACAGTGCTTTACAGTACCGCGAGCTTTACGTGTACGTGTATAGCGTATAGGCAATAGGCAGCAATCAAGCATCAATCAGATGGTACAAAGACAGCTTAATGCCAAAGGTGACTGTAAGGTCAAAATGATGGATACAAGTAGGATAATGTTCAGCTGAGGAGAATGCTAAGAGTAATATTTGTATTTCATACATTCAGCAAGAATAACCTTTAGCGGCATGAAAAGCACTGCAGTAAAATATCGCTATTCACTAAAAGTGTATTTTTTTTTTTGCTTACATCTGAGCGAACGAGAACGAATCCTTAACATTTAAAACAAAGTTATTCTTCTTTTAAATTTTGCACATAAACATGGTGCAGCTTTTATGACACAATCCCAAGCTTTTTATTGCTGATCCTGTAAACTTAATACTGACTTGCATTCCATAGGATGTAGAATAAAAAAAAAGGTTTTTAAAAATCACGCATTCCATGCAAACTGCTAACCTGTTAGGTCTCAGCTAATGACTGCAAATCTGACACTGTTCATCATAAAAAGTGGCTGCGTCACAGATTTTCCACGATGGTTTTATTTCTGTTAGATGTAAAATGGGCACTTTAGCCAAGCTGCCCAAGACGTTTTAGTCACGTATTTAGTGGCAAGGAAGGTTAACCTGAGGAGAGATATTAATCACACCAGTACGCATGAAAAATCACATGAAAATGCCACACTACCACTATGTACCCATCCAGTCCAAACACCAGAGTACGTCAACTTCACATTTCTACTATTTCAACAAACAAAAAAATATATATTATATTTTTTATATATATTTAAATATATATAAAATAAATGTGACTTTCAGACATGCATGGTGTATGTAGAAAAATACTCCCTGTGACTGTTGTGAAGGAATATGGTGCTAATTAATGTCCATGTTGAGGAAAAAAATGCAGTTTGAGAAGTTAATGATTAGGAATGCAAAGAGGCAAAGGAGTCTCCGTTTACAACCATGACAGAACGTACCTTGAGATTGCCTTTGGTAGTGAAAGCTCGTCCACAGATAGTGCATGCGAATGGTTTCTCCCCAGTGTGCGTCCGTTCGTGGATCTGCAGGGCACTGGAAGAGGAGAAGGTCTTTCCACAGGAGTTGCAATTATGCTGCTTAGGTGTCCGCCGAGGGGGGGCCGAAGAGAGCACTGGGGGCGATGTGGCAGGCTGCGATGTCGCCAGGCTCACCACAGGGTCCTTGGCATCCTGGTAGGAGCCGTGGAGGAAGCCGTTAACCTCCGTCTTGATCATGGAGGCCAGGGAGCTGGTGGAGAGGAGTGAAGGACTGGGGCTCGGGGTGGAGGGTTCAAAGAGCTGTGAGGGCAGGTCTCGCATCTGGTGAGTAAGCATGTGCTGCTTGAGGTTGCCCTTGGTAGAGAAGCCCCGGTTGCAGGCTGTGCAAATGAACGGTCTCTCTTTGGTATGACTTCGGTAATGAATGTCCAAGGCACTCTGGCAGGCGAAGGTCTTGCCACAGATGTCACACGCCGTGTTCTTGAAGGTGCTGCGCTCACGGAAGGGAAACATCATGGTCAGGGCGTCCTTTGAGGAGTTACAGGATGTCAGATCTAGAGCCCCAGTGGCTGGGGGCTGCTTGGAACCCATATTAATATGGTCCAGTGACAAAGCCTTCAACTGTCGGTCCTCAAAGTTGGGGGACTTGCGGTGAACAGGGGCACTGTTGGTGGGAGACGGAGCCTGCATTGACGAGGTAGACTCGGAAAGAGTTGGGCTTCCAGCACTTTGGCTCTCGACATCACCCCCCAGGGATGAGGAGTCGTTGGTGAGGCGGTCCCCCTCCAAGGAGCCATTTTCCATGGATCTTGCTCTGCTGGCCTGCAGCTCCTCCAGTAGCTCTTGCTGGGTCACCTTGGTCTGGCCCTCCACACTTCCCCTCCCAATATGCTCAGGTTGACCCGGGGAGGAACAACGGCTGTCTTGGGAGGCTTCGGTAGATCTGGGCGTGTCTGGAATACTGCTGTCGGGGAAGTCTTCCATGCTTTCCATGTTGTCATCAGAGAAGTTCTCCAAATCATCGAAGTTTCTCTCATCGAAGGAGCCCGCATCTGACCCCATAGACTCAGGGTAAGTGTCAGGGAGGGGGGTATTGGGAATCTGCCCTCCCATATGCATACGGATGTGCTGCTGCAGGACCACAGCATTGGTGAACTTCTTCTGACAGATAGGGCAGGAGTGCTGGACCCGGAGTGGGGGCATGGCACGGTGGACACTGTAGTGCGTCTTCAGGTTGCCCTTGGTGGTGAACGCGCGGCCACACACCCTGCACTTGAAGGGCCTCTCACCAGTGTGTGTGCGGTAGTGCATCTTCAGCGCACTCTGGCAGCTGAGCACTCGGTGACAGATGACGCACTCGTTAGGGTCACTCCCCTTCCTGTCAATGTTCTCCACGAGCTGCTGCAGCTTGGAGGTCTCCGAGGTGTGAATGGGCTCCAGGAGCCCTGCGAAGGGGAACTTAGCCTTAAAGGGCTCAGACATGAGCGGCACCAGAGGATTGGTGGTCACAGGAGGGCTGCCGGTGGCACAGTCTCTGCTGCTCTCCATGGCAGAGCTTACACTGGTGAAGAAGTTGATGGGTTGAGTGCTCTCTTCGGTCTTCCCGTTTGAGGTAGGAAGGGTACCACCTTCGCCTTCTTCTGAGACACAATCGTTAGTCTTTGCAGAGAGCTCGGCCGCACCTGAGTCGCTTCTGATGGAGCTTGAGGGGCTCATAATGGCCACAGAATGGCTCTCCTCTTTCTTAATGAAAGGGGGCAGACTGTGGAGGGTTGGTGGAAGCAATAGGCCCACGGAGGAGGTCAGGGTAGACAGAACCGGCTTACTATCCAGCCAACTGGTTACTGGCTTTTCCGGTGGCATGGACATGCCATATGGAATGCCAGTACTGGTCGGAATGTTATCTAAATGTTCTGGAACGGGGTAAGGGTTCATCTGGATGTGAGGGTACTTCTCTTTATGCCTCTGGAAGTGGACTTTCAGGTTCCCACGGGTGGAGAAGCGGTTCCCGCAGATGTTACATTTGTACGGCCTCTCCCCAGTATGAGACCGCAGGTGGATCTGCAAGGCACTGTCACTCCCAAACACCTTGGCACAGAATCTGCATTTGTGTTTGAAGAAAGCCTCCTCTGGACTGCTCTTGGGCTCAAATGAGGTGATGCTGGGGGACTTGCCTTTCCTTTGCTGTGCCAGGGCAGCCAGTGAGCTCAAGTCTTCCACAGTTGTGCCCACACTGGGCAGTGAGTTAGGGAACATGGGATTGCTAGGAAGGGTCTGAGGTAGTAGCGGATTTGCTACAGGATTTAAAAGGTTCCCTATCCCAAAAGCAGCCGTGGATGTTTTCACCAGTGATGGATTGCCAAGGGGAGGCTGTGCAGGTTGCCTTTCTGAGGACAGGGTGCCCACAGTCGATGGCGTGCCAATGCTCTGAGACGACTCGCCCCCAGAGGGTGCCGCTGCACTGCCAGGGTCACCCTGAGGTAGCTGCACCACTGCCGCCGCTGCCGTCAAGTGTTTCAGATTGCTGATGCTGGCAGATTGGCTGGCAAGACTCTGAGCCAGCCCTGCGGCCGCAGCTAGCTGCTGGGAGAGGTGTGAGCTGAGGGCCGACAGCGGGCTGGTGCCCGTCCCCGACATCCTGGAGGGGCTTCTGGGTGCCTCGGCCGTCTCGGGGCTTTGTGATGCCAGCAGCAGGATCTGGTGGCGGATCTGCTCGATGAGCTGTAACTGGTGGACCTGCTGCTGCTGCAAAGCCAGAAGCTGCTCCATCAGGGCCGGTACCGCCACTTTGCAGCCAGTACCGCTGGAGCGGGTTCCCTGGGAGAACTGAGCCACAGCCACCTTGGTGCTTTGTAGGTTCTCGATGATGACGTTGCTGCTGATCATGGACAGACCGCCTAGATCGTTCAGATTGGCTAGCTGAGGTAGAGACGTGGATATGGCCGAGGCTCCGGTGGCCGGACCAGAACCAGTCCCGACATTGCCACTGTGGTCCAGGCTGCTCACGACAGAACCGTGGCTATTGGCACTGCCGCTACAGTGAGCTGGGGGCACGTCGACATCCATGGATTCCACTTCTTCCGGGCCGCTGCTCTCAGTGGGGCCGCTACACTCGATGCGATCAGCGCCTGCCGCCGAGTCGCCCACCAGCTCATCGGGGTCTTCGCTTGGCGAGCCCGGGGAGAACGGCTCGGGAGGGGAAGCCGGGCCGTCGTTCACGATCAGGACCAACGGGTTCTTAGTGCAGTTCTTCTGGTGCCGCTCCAGGTCGGCGAGGTCAAAAAACTCCGCGCAGCAGCTCCCGCAGACACGGGTGTCCGGCTCCGCTCTCGGGGAGCCCTCTGGACAAGGCCCAACGTCCCCTGAAATGCACAAGGACACGGGATTAGTAACCAAAACGCATTGTGGCAGAAGACGGCACTTTATCAGGCTCTAACTTCGTTAATCTGTCTCGCACTTATCTGCCTCTAGACTCACACAAAAAGCAGCAATGCTGTGCCACAATAAGGGGATAAGAGACCAAATCAATAACACACCTCAAGTATTGCTTAAAACTGATCTTTGTAAATGTGCAAGAGGGTTCCATCAATGCAGCTGTCTTAGATAATCATTTTCTTTAGATAATCCATCAAAATATAAAATACTCCCAACTGAAGATGTCGGGGCTTAATGCATTTTCATAGCGGAGTATTGATTCCCAATATTTCATACTCCTCAGTGTCTACTTGTCCGCCACGCGCAAATCAACCATATGAAGGATTTATTAGACTTTCAAATAGCTGTCAGGGCTGCTCATTTTCAGTCAGCCAGAGCTGTCCTGGGCAGATCCTACTTGCCACTAAGCTAATTTGTGGCCTTTTGTCCTGCCAGTGGTACCTGATAAACGGGGGGAACGCTGTGTAGCACATGGAGACAGAGCAAAATGGCAGCAAATTGTCAAAAAATAAAATAAAAAACAAAAAAGGTAGCAGGGCAACCGTTATAAAGGGCTGGAGTGTTTAAACAATAATAAAATAAAAAAATATGTACATATAGACATACACACACACACACACACATTTTTTTTTTCCCCAGGATTGAATAGCTGCATTACCTCTAACAGAATTTACATTTAAAATAAGGGCTGCATGTCTTTAGTTTTCAACATGAAATCTGCATTAAGTCAAAAGGAACATAGTTCTTTTCAAAAACTGCACTTGTTTCCCCATAAAAAAAAATACTGACTGGAATTAGTTTTTCTTTTAATGGTTCATTAGCATCACCCACAGACGAGTTTAAATAATAACCGATTCCCGATTCACCTTTTCCAGGAACAAAAACTACTCACAAAGAAGCATATCTGTCCAGCGTGGACACAAGTACAAATTTGTAACGGAGGAAGACAGCAGTACGAGCACACAGCAGCTTACAAACACACCCCTAATCACAAGGCCCAGGTCAATTAAGCAGCACCGGCCCACTCCCCAAAAAAAATTCCCGTCCGCTGTGCCAGCACCGCTGCGTTTAACACGTACGTTGATTTACAAATTACAATTTTCCATGAACCCCTTTCATCGCCTTTGTCACACCGTCTCACCGCATTATAAGTTAGCATGAGAATTCATTTGCAAATGTAGCCCCTCCCCCCCCCCAACCACCCACAACTCCCCCCTGCTGCCAAAAAAACTATGGTGACCCCGGTGTCATTGTAAAGCAGCATGGCATGCTATTGTCTTCACAGCATGGTAGCGGTGGGGCCAATCTGCGCGCCCATCTCAGTCAGATCCCCCAGCAGATCTTCAATTCAGGGATTATCTCCCTCCATGTTCCCCTGTACTGAAACATCAGATAACACTAAGTTGCCATGACAGTAAAACTTTCCGTCACACCTCAATACCATGCCAAGAAGAAAATAAAAAATTAATAAAAAAAAGGTGGGGCAGGGGAGGTTCTGGGGGACATACATGCATTATAATTTAAATATTAGACTTAAAGAAATTTAGACTCTAATGAAAGGGCTATGTAAAAAATAACCCCGGAGTAGTTTTAGTATATTAAATGTGTTAGCATATAAAATTACAGCAGATATTTAAGGAGTATGTCTGTGTGGGTATACACACACACACACACACACACACATTGTTATATGCAAGATTCTGATTGAGTTGAAACAAGTACTAATAAAAATATAACTGATTTATATATATATGAAATTTATGACACATATATGTGTGTGTGTGTATACAAGTAAGCTAGACGAAATAACTATAAGGGCAGTTAATACTAAAAGTGTATTTCACTTCAATTATTTGAGTAAAATAGTGTGATTCTTCCACAAAAATCCTTCGGAAACTCCTCTACAGCTGTTAGGCAGCGGACACTCTCTCTCTTTCTGCCCCCCCCCCCGAAATTAATGGCGGCTTTGACAAACAGCGGGCCTCAGGAGGCGGTGTGGGAGGGTGCGTGGGATGGGGTGCAGTGGCAGCACTAGCAGCCCAGAAGAAGAGCGCCGAGGATCAGCCCTCACTAGATGAAGGTGTTGCTGTGTGGAGGTTCTCCTGATATTCTGCCCTGCGCCCGGTCAGTCAGGCTGGGGCCCCAGATAAGTTTGTCAACAGGATTCTCCAGCATTCTTCATTTTTTTATAACTGAAGAGATACTACGCATTAGACAGTAGCCCCACAAGACAGAAGACTTCGTACACATATATTAATAAAACACCATTGCCTTCTTTGAACCTTTTACAGTCCCTGCATACAGACTCATTTTGACAAAAGAGGCAAAATTTCATAGGAAATGGTTTCATCTCTTTGAGTGGACGAGTTCATACTGGTGGACAGAAACTAATCTCTAAGCAGGAGTTCATCGGTCTGAGGATGTACAGCAGCTCAAACAAAGCAGTACGGAGCCATTCTTCCCTACAGCCCACTGTCTCTCCAGCATGGAGACCAAACTCAAATTCTGACACTTCCTAGATCAGCCGTCTATATATTTTATATATGTGTATATTACCGTTTTCAGTTTAACTTGGCTAACCGGTGTCACAAATAACGAGAAATTCTGCAACCTACAAAGCACAGGAACAATATATCATATAATAAAAGAAAGTTTGTCTGGGCAATGCTTGAGAACAAATAATATAGGGAGCTGCAGAATTGAATTATCTGGTAATTCCACATCTCTGTAATATTTTAAGTAATTGCACCTATGTGTTAAAAAAACGATTTGTTATCTAAAACAAAGTTCAACCAGTGAATGATAGATTAATGCAGTTCAGTTCAATTTTCCATACAAAAAAAATAATCACACAGTACTTTTATTTACTGGATTTATGAAAATATGCATTTAAAAATATACAATGAAATTTAGATCGAAACAGGACAAAACTGCATTAAAATTACCGATCCACCGAGACCATGCCCTCCCTTCAGCGGGGTGGAGTTGAAAAATTATTTAAAACAAAAAAACATAACCAGGTGCTGCAAATTACTCACGATATTCACATTCATAAGGCAATATTTCCAAATTGATTAATATGAACTACATTTTTTTCTTCTTCTTAATGGTTTAAACAGACCCTTTCACATTCTGAAAGCCGCTTCAAAAGTTACACCAGACACTTTAAAAAATCCCACACAGCCAAATCAACAGATTTCTGGTATTCCTTCAACACACACTGAAACTTTACCCTCTACTGGAATAACAAAGTCCAGCACTGTACAGAATCTGCATTTCGCAGCGTTAAGGTGGATTAACTCGGATTCATACGAGCGCCATTTCCTTACAAAAAAAAAAAAAAAAAAAAAGTCGGAGCTTCGGTTGTGTCATTGGTTCACGGCGGAGAAGCGGCGGATTAATAAACAGCCCCATCAAGGGAGAAAGTAGGTTGATGGGAAAAGAGGGACACTGCGGACTGGGGAGAGGAAGAGGGGGTTTGGAGCGGGAAGCCGTGCAGACCAAGCAGCGGGAAAGAAGAGAAACCAGGAGGAGAGAAGGGCGGAGGACAGGGATGGAAAGTTAGTTTCTAATCAGAAATTAGAAGTTTGGGAGCTTCTACATTACATATGCAGGACTGATGCCTCCTTGCCACACCTCGACGTGTCCAAGAACAGCACCTCTCCAAATGACCCCGTCAAGCCCCAAAATAAGTCCGACCAAACACTGAATGAGCTTCCATCTGAGCGACAGTGCCCCGGAGGAACTAGCCTCGACAGCTCTGCTGCACTGACACCAGATTTAAAGTGGGGGGGGGGGGGGGTGGTGGGTGGTGGTTGAAGAGAGAAAGAGAAAGCAGGTCCTTAGGGCTACATCGAACTTCTACTATATAAACATTGGCAAGATGTCAAGTAACTGAATCCTTGCCATTTTCTGGGCAGAGCTGTGTGAATGGACCACCCCGTCAATCTGCTTTCGGGGGGCTGCTCTGCGAAGGTGAAAAGGACCGTTAGAACAGCCATACTGATAAGCCCCCCCCCCCTCCAAAAAAGAAAAAAAATTAAAGGGCCAGAGTCCAGCCAGGGAGCCTGTGACTCAACTGTGGGGGTCAACCGTTGGATACGGAAGATCCTCTGCTCTGCCGAGCCTCAGCGCTTCGCCCCTCGGTGGGGTGCTGGCAAAGGTTAAAATAGCAGAGTGGCAGCAGTTGAGCTCAAGGGGCGAGAGGCTGACTCCTTCATCGCCGACCCCCCACCCCCCACACACGCCCACCCACATCCACACAAGCCAGGGGGTAAAATTTCTACAATTTCTACATTGCCGATTGTTAAAGACTCCGTTTTACACCCAGAATTATCAAGACACACACTGATGTTAAGTTTATTGTGCATTACCTTTACGTACATGCAATTTATACATGCAGGTGATAAGAGGCAGCGTCTGCAAGGTTTATTGCATTTCAGTCTGACGCAGTCCAGCAGCTTGCAGGAAACTTCTGAGATGCCTCAGCCGACAGATGAACAAGCACTGCTAATCAAGCCTTTGTCGAGCAACCAGTGAACTTTAGGAAAGCAGGACGAAGGCAGAGAAGACATTTGTTGACGGCCTAAGTCTGCTCTCGGTGCACATCACAGCGGAACAACACCAGACAACAACTGTTCAGTCCAGTGGAAATTTTAGGTGGAAGTTTTTGTTTGTTTGTTTTAACACGCCACAATAAAACATATTAATGTTAAATTCAGGCGACCATTTGTTCAAGAAAGACAGAATTTTGGGATCATACTTCACATGCATTATGGTTGGTGATACTGATTAGCATGGGCAGTTAAAATACTTTTTCTTCATTAGAGAAAATTTTAATTCACATAAAGTTAATCTCTCAAAACATTTAAATGTGACGTTTGGGGAAGGACCGTGGATGTTTCGGAAATTTTAAGAAGCCGCTAGTACAAAAAGATAACGCGTAAAGGAGAAATACTGGGAAATGCATTATGTAAAAATGTTTTCTGTTACCGATATGTATTCTTGTGACTTTAAAGTCTCACTTTGCTCCTGCTTTAATTACAGATACGGGATATGAGGTCACTCATTTACTTTTCCTTCATTTTCGCTACTATTAAGATGAAAATATCATTCCCCTTATGAAAGTTTAATTTATAAAGTCGTGTGGAGCACAGACTTTCCCTTCTTAGGCCCCATATTTTACATTTGGACACGAAACACAAAAATAGAACCAAAATGCTAAATTATCTAGAAAATTGCTTGATTTTGTTTATAAGGGACAAGACTGAACACACTCCACATGAAAGGCCCTTATCAAAAAAGCTTTATGGAGGGAGGCATACAGAAGGACAAGGAGGGGGAAATGGTGATAGTACTTCTTTGTACGGTTTTACCTAAGGACATAATTAGGCCACTTTAGAGACCTTGTGTAGATATACTTAAAAATATCTTAAACGTACCAAAAGTTCAACCAAGAGGTTATTTAACACAAGTGTCCGCCGAACATACAAATGGTTATATTTAATTTCTTTTTTTACTCTTCATGCGACCCATTAGAAACGTCTAATTGTCCAGATTTAAGTATATTAAGTAACATGTTATTTGTAATATTATTATTCCAGCTTTTAAGTAATGAAATAAAACATGAAGATTTTATGTTAGTCACGCGAAGCACTCGGGACAGGCCAGCTTCAACATAAACCTGCAAACTAAACATGGGCAAAACTACACTTTATAAAGTCTAGATAAAAGGTTACTCCGCAAAACGATCAAACCCTTTTATTACGTATTCGGTATTACTAAAAAGAGCTGAATTTACGGAGGAATAGAGAAAGTTTTGAACTCATTTTAATAATTCACTAGAAAAAAAAACTTTATTTTCGTCACATGTACTTTATATACATATGCACTAATTCCTGGCGTCTTGCCTTTTCGCATCTTTACCAACATTCCCACATCGAAACCTTTTGAAACGCATTTATTTTGCAATAGGATTTCCGGGACAATATTTTTTAAAAGTACACCAAATTACTTCATAATTCAGGATCCAAGCCAGTAACCCAACGTGGGTCTTGCCGGTTGCAATTTTTAAATATATACATTGTCAAAAGTCTGTACCTGATCAAAATGTCTGGACATTTACACGGAATAAGTTGCATCCTATTCCAGCAGACACACTACCTACGTCAGGATTTTACTAAATACCTCTCTTCGCATAATTGCTTAATATCATCTTGTGTAATGTTTTACAGAATATTACGGAATATAATACTGTAATTTGGTAGCGCGCAATAATCTAAAATAAGCTATTTGTGCCAGGTGCGTTTTAGGTAAATTCCCCCAGTATTTCTTAAACATGTTACTGGGAAGTGTGGTTAAAAAGACGTGATCCTTTTTTTCTTTGAGCGCGGTGAATTCAGCGAGGACCGACCTATAGACCGACCTCCGGCACAAGCAGCTTAACAGTTTAATACGCCGATGGATCACTTTTAATGCAGAAATTCGCTTGCGTGTAGCAAAGGTGTTATTGGTCATATTTTCATTAAAATGAAATTCATAAACCACAGCAGCAACTAAAACCATCGATCGCTATAGTGAATATGTAGATTTAACGCTGGACCATACTTCTAAACATGTTGCTCGTCAGAAAGATGGGTCGTATGAAAAAGTTTCTGAAGTAAAGATTACGAAACTCATGAAAAAGTAAATACCGAGAGCATCAAACCTTAAATTGGTCTGCTTGTGATTATTCTCGTTGTTATTACGATTAAAATTATTATAGCTATAATACAAGCAGGCAGTCATACGCTTTCAAAAAGTTGAGCGAGCGAATCGGAAATCGCATGAAATTCTGTGGGGAGAAGCGAGAGAGGAAAGTCCGGAAAGTGGACCGGGCTGGATTTAGTCTTGAGGCTCATAAGGATAAAGGTACATCGGTGTGATTCAAAGCTCAGCTTCAACTCACCATTGTGCTCCGATAAGGCCAAACGCGGGTCCGACTGGAAATGCTGCGGCTTCGCTTGTTTCCTCCGCGACATGGTGGCTCACACATCAGCCGGGACGGAATAGAAAATTGCTAAAAAATCTTCTCGGAATTACGGAAATCGAGCCCATCCACCGCGCATGTGTCCTGCTATAATTATGATTATCAATAATGCTTTGCGATTAATCATACGGGGGCTCTTTGAGGGGCGATTGGCACCTCGCCAGCCCCCTATTCAAATGAAGCCTCTTTAATCAATTAGCTCCTGATTTGCTGGGGACTCTTGTCTCTCTGTCAGCTCCCATCCAATGAGTTGATCCGTGTGGAGGAAAGGCTGGATTTTCCAACTCGCTTTAGATACAGTTTAACCCTTCTTAGTAACCATCTGGGAGTTGTGCGCAGTTTATCTTGGCTACTATAGGAATGTCAGAGTCCAACGCTCATACGTCCCCGGTATCGGTATTATTTATCAATCGTCAAACAAACCCACGAAGGTTTAAATAAATTCAAATGACCGCAGTGGTGTTACAATCCGTGCGGCCACATAAACATCTCGGCACCACATCTAACCTGCATTACTCCTGTGCATTAAGGTCGTAAACTCCGAGGTCTAGTATGATGGCAAACGCCGCTCCTACCGCTAGACAAATGTTCCTTCAGGCTAGAGAGAGAGAGGAAAAAAGTAAGTTGTCTAATCAAAATTAGTTTCGTGCCTAATCGCGATGGCAAGATCTCGGACGTCCACGGAATGTCTCGAATATCCAATTCAGGTTCATTTTAATTATCGCCGTACAAAGTAGCTAACACGTTTTCAGTACACAGCGCATTCGCCGAACAAACAAACTTTAAGGGCCCATGTAACGCTGTGAGAAACGCAGAGCCCGGCCCATCTATGATGCGATTGGCCGCGGCTCTATTCTATCATAGGCCAGCGGAGGTGCCAGATCCCCGTGTGTGTTGTAAGTGTGTGTGTGTGTGTGTGTGATCGCACATGTAGGGTAAGTACAAGTGGCGACGACATGAGAGAGAATAAGAAAACGTTTTGCCGCTTTCGGGAACACGATTTGTTAACTTCCTTCGAGATTTTATTTTGTTGCGTTTGCTTATCTCTCTGAAATTAAACGGCATTTGAGTTAGTGTGGACAGCATGAAAGCAGAGCCGCCACGACGTTAGTGAACGTTAGCAGAAATTAGCATTCTCGTATCATTTGCAACAGTAATTTTCAACTATCATTAAAATTCAGAGCGAATAATTTTAGAAACATGTATTTCATTTGTGTAAATAGCTAAGAGAGGCGCGATGAAGGCTACAAAACGTATATTTCTTTAGGTGAGTTATTTAATTTAAGTTGAATTGTAACCTGTAAGAAAAAGACAAAAAATACATATTTGCCATGTAATTTAGTAACTTATTACTTTCATACACATTTCATATAAGTATATTTTCATATATATATATATATTTTAAACGAATTTATGAAGCCGCAGAAGTCAGCATCAAACACGATATTGAAATAAATCGAACACTTAAAAACATTTTTTTAAAATCACATAACACCGGCGTGGCAATTTGTATGAATATTCCGTAACATGCCTCACGAGATGGCTCTGGTTATGCCCATCATAAAACTTTATGTTTAAAGTTATTTAAAGAGGCCCGACAACAAGAAAAATGACGCACAGTGTATGATATTAATAAGAATAACAACTCAAGCTAGAACTTTGACTACTGAAAACAAAAGTAATATAATAATAATAATAATAATAATAGTAATAATAATAATAATGCGCCCGTGTTATAAACCGTTTAATCAGGAAGCATTGGGAAGTGTGTAAATCCAAAGGGGGAGCAGAGATGTCCAGCGCTGCAGCTGATTTATTACACGCAAAAGACAAACGAAGCTATCAGCTGGGCTGATTTTGAAGAATGGAGATAATAACGTTACTATAGGTGATGCCTCGGATGCCATTATTTTTCACTGAATATTTAAAGAGCAGCTGCAGGCGAGATGAATCTAGTGCCTTCCTGCCTCGGCTACCTACTTAGGACGTCTGTTATTTATTTATTAATGAAAGAAAAGAGAGAAATGAAATCAGAAACACAAACCTTCTTGCGGTTTTTTTTTCCAGGCTGATTAATCACCAAGAGTTGGACGTAACAATAACCCACATGTATCTATCATAACTCTTATGCAAGTTGATGTAGCAAAACAAAAAAAAACGACATTTAACTGGCACAACGAGCTTCAGTAACTTTAATAAAACGGCAAAAATCGTGGCAATTAATTTATTAGTTAAACATTTACCGCTACATGGCGTAAGGAAGCATTTTAGGTGAAGTTCATACTGTTTTAAATAAGATTCAGCACTGCAAAGTCAAGAGTCCTGTCATCGAAATCATATCAGCAATAAATCCAGAAAGATATAGGAGGCATGTCTGCAATATTGTAATACCCCGAGCTAGAAAATCAATGGTCGGTTAATTGATGTGAGTGTTCGTGTGAGATTGTAAACAGGGTGATTTGCAGTCCAGTCGAGCGAGAGACATGCTAAACGAGATTCACATCAGACGGTCGGGCTACATTGTGTTAACAACACAAAACAGCAAAAAAAGGGGGGAAAGTTTGGGACTGATTTACTATAAGAAAAAGGATACAAAAAAAAAAAAACAGGAGGACTGGGGTTAAACGCCAGGGAGTCAAGAACGCAGCGTAGTCCTCCTCAAATCGGGGGTAAAATTGGACGTGAAAAGAAGTGCTTAGGAATGTTTTGTAGTGAAATACAGCTTAGGTACTGGAAATTAATTTAACGTGAAAATAAAATCGGATAAAACAGAAAGCACTTGATGCGAGGAAAAGGAACAGTTACTTCATTGAGCTTTGTTGTCTGTTTCACGTTTTCAAGGTAATCGTAATGTTTCTCCTCAAATGCGAGAGCTGTGCTGGAGAAAGTGATAGAAACCATTTCTGGTGCGCTCAAAGCGCACTGTTACCGGCTAATCAATACAACTGTGCGGAGCGGGGGAGGGGCTGGTATCGGCGATGGAGGGGCGGGGGTGGTCGCATAAGGCAATCATTCACTATTATTACTGGCAGCCAATAATTGACCGTGGCTCAGAAACACACCGCGTTTGACCGCATAATTGAATACCATAAGCCGTATGGGTCAGGGAACAAGTTGTCTGCAGAGCCACAAACTTCTTGTTTTTGAACGTTTTTATGAAAAGAGAACTTATTTTCTGCCCTAATACCTGACAAACTTTTTTATTGTGTTTATCAATGCCCACTAATTATGTTAGAAGAAAATTGACAAATGTTTTCTACTTCCAGATAAATTAATTAAATTAGTAGATTGACCTGTAACGCATCGGCTGAATTACGGAATTATTACCATTATTATTCAAGACTTTGAAAACGGCCGATCAGTTTGTCCCTCGAAGACATTTAGATGAGTAATTCAGCCGGCTGATATGAATTGTTCTTCAGTGATCTTCCCCGTTCATTAAACACATGGCGACGGGTAATCCTGGGGTTTATCTGTGTGATTTACTGTCGAACAGTTGGAATAACTTTGTTCTTTCTCAAGAACCCTGCACGGGTTTGAAGGCTGACGATGAAAAGGAAATGCAGAGAAAAAGTCAGAGCTGTTACAGAATAATAGATAATTACTCATTTCAGGTCAGGAATATAAAAAGAGTCACATCGATTTTGCATACAAATGTGGCATTTGTCACTAAACATGGTTTAGGACTGAAATATGCCTGACAATCATGCTGCATTGCAATACATATATATTATTCATAATTGTAGGCCTACTTATAAATAGAAAGAGTGTATTTGTTAATCATCTCTAGATCACTATTTCACCAAGTTAATGAAGTTTATGCTTCCAGGCCACCTTGTTGATATTAACCCTTTCCACTAATAGCATCTTCAGTTTTTCAATCCTGTCTGATAGAACAAACAAAATAGAAATGATTTTCCACTAGTAACGCTTTGATCTGTGTTTTATATACGATATAGCACCAATTTCAGCACCATTTAGGCCTACATATATTTCGCAAACATTAAAATTAACAATATCTGTCGTTTCGCATTTCCTTATTTACTTCCACGAACTCCCAAATATCTAAAGAAAAGCATAACTAGTACACAGAAGATACATATAAACATTTCTGCAAAAACTCGATCTGTCCGATCGCTATGAACACAACTTCATCCGTACATATGTCACGCGAAACTGTACTTTGTACAATTAAAAACATAATTGCTTCTTATATACCTAATTGGATCGACGATGGTAATAAATGGCATGTGTCTAGTCAGTTATAGTACTACATTTCTATAGGCCTGTATGCACAAAAAATACGTCTGAAATTTTCAGCCCCACCATCGTATTATCGTAAAGTATAAATTTTGTGTGTTTTTCTGGTTTCCTCAATAGTGCCATGTGGTGGGGGATTACATACGGACTATCAGTTACATTAAAACATATTACCTGTGCAAGAGGAGAATGATCTTAATTAATTAAGAGATTAAACCTCTGCTCTTTTCGTACTTCCTAAACACTGCATGTTTTTCTCTTATAATCCCTGACGATTTTATACAGATTGTCTAGGGGTCATATTTGTGTTTACACCCCCAAGACGTTTCCTTAAAGTAGCCCACTCTACTTCCTCTTTTTTTTCCACGAGGAAACATTAAAGAAGTAGGCAAATATGCAAAGGTGCCATTCGCTGTGTACAGAATCCAGTCTCCGCACACACACGTCCCTCGGGTGTTTGTTGTGCCTCGGAGTGTGTGTTTGCACATCGGCAGTGAGTCTCAAGAGTTCACAAGAAGCGGTGGTGAGAATTAAGGGGCTGGGCGGCTGAAGGAGCACCGGCTCCGCTTCGCTCCCCCAGTCGCTCTCAGTCACCAGGTGGGAGAGACTCTTTCCAGTGCGACTCCTGAAAATGGCCACGTAGGGATCGCGGCTTCGTACAGCGAAACGCCGAAACGTAACCCAGTGTGCCCGCCTTATATAATTACACAGGCGCTGCAAAACATTTGGCTGCTCGGAACAGCAGGTTTGCTTCTTCTGATTGAATTTAGACTCGGATGAGCGTGACGCGGACACTGGGGTCAGTGCCTGCAATTGAAGTTTTTTTTCTCCTTCGTATTAGTATTTATCACGTTTCAGAGGCGCGCTGCCCCCAGTCTGCCGTTTCGCAGTATCACTGCCTGCACTTACGCGGCATGTCAAACGACGTCATGACTTAATACAACGTAGCCTATTCTACCAGACCTCCTCCCGCCACCCTTTACTTTGCGGTGGTAATTCGCAGTCGACCGGGAATCTCGGGGAAGGGGGGGATCTTTGCTTCATCGAGGTATGTTTTTAGTCCCGGGCGGCCCACGTAACACGAGGGAACCTCAGTATACAAAACTACAAGTAGCCTGCAACATTAACGACAAGTAAATACAAGTAAAGAATGTGTACGGCTGGATACGAATGAAAAGCTTTAAGGGTTCGATAATGCACAATTGATAATGCACAATTGAATAAAAGTTTTAAAAATGTTATGAAAGTTCTGAAGTAGGTCGTGGAAATACATGTTTTGGTACACACGGACTCCACCACGGAGTTTGTGCAAAGTTATTTAACAGAAATTGTTAAACAAGTTGATTGAAGACGGATAAATGAGATACACAAAGACTATAACAAGGAGGACCTTGCAGTGTGCCATCTGTATTCCTCCTAAATGTGTTCTGCTTTCATGTGACTTTGATGAATGGTATTTTGAGAAAGAGATACTTAGTCTTAGCCCCGTGTGTTAGTTGTTGCTGTAAATACAGTGGGATTGCCCTGACAAAAGGCATAGCCAATGTGGGAGAGCAGGGAAGGAAGTACAAACACGTAAGACATCTTGAAGAAATCAGAATAAAAAATCAGAGAAAGGCAAAGTTAGTGTGTTTTAATCAGTGTTTGTGATATTTGTTCAATCAACATATATAATTTACAACTATTAACAGCACAAATGTACTATTTAAGGAACAAAAAAATCTTCAGGAACTATCTTTGTAAATAATCCACAAACAGCGACGCTAACCGAAAATAAACATGCAGTAAATGATGCTGCAAAGTTCCTAGACATCTAGTGGCTTATCTGCAGCCATACCGGACTCAAGCTGTTTCTCGGGTCCTAACAGACAGGCTGACATGCTGGCTTTGCCCACGATGGCCTCTTAATGCTGTCGATGATTTGGTGTCTGCGTCCCAACTGAGAAATGCTGCCAGGGCGGGAAGAGCAAACCTATCGGCCTGCCGTCTGTCCGGGACTCCTCGAGAGTCAGAGCCAAGGGGCATGTGGAGAGCCGAGCTCCTCCAAGCCCCTGTGTGTCCTGTGTGTATGAGCACCAGCCTGTTATGATGTAATGGCAATAATACATTTAACTTCGAAATGTGCTGATTTACGTAAATTTAAGTATGTAAGACAACTCTTTAGACTACATAACTGCTAATATGTTGTTTTCTTTTGATTTTGAACAGTGTAATAAGCATATATTACAAATTCTGCAAAAAAAAGCACAATATTACACACTTAAGAAGAAGGAGAAGAAGAAATCATTACACCATAAGTCATAAGTTCAGGCAACATCTGGCAAATTGTCAAACCAAAGAAGACCATTCTGTGGCTATAGAAAAATGATGTAGTCAAAAGACCGCGATGCTGAACTGTACATAAACTGACACAGAAGAACATCTCTGCATCATAATGACCTGTAATGCCCCCCCCTCCCCAACCCTGACCATCCCCATGCACTTTATAAGGATCAATACGAATACTGATTCAATATGTGCAGACAATAGACCAGTGTCCCGGCAGCACATATCCAATCGGGGGGGGCTGTTCATTCGAACGGACCGTACACAGAGTTCCAGGCCGATGTGGACACGCTGCACAGCTCTCATTCTGCTCTCTCACACATTCGAAGGAGCCTGTAGCTGGGCAGTGCGAGACGTCAGAAAGTCAGTAATGAATATAATTTTCTGTAATCATAGTCCTTATTCACTGCTCAGGCAAACCGTTTACGGCACTAATCTCCAGCGAAGTCTTTATATTCAGGACTTAATGCTTATCAAACCAATGAGTACCAAGTACGAATCGGTGAATCTCCAAGCGCTGCTCACAGAAATAAATAATTGTTTCTTCAACTTCATCATCTTCACATGAGGCTAATTTCTTTAATGGGAGAACTTCATGAAATCGAGAAGATCTTGATGTAAGTGCCTTCAATGAGGAACCA
Source organism: Brienomyrus brachyistius (assembly GCF_023856365.1). Classification (NCBI taxonomy): domain Eukaryota; kingdom Metazoa; phylum Chordata; class Actinopteri; order Osteoglossiformes; family Mormyridae; genus Brienomyrus; species Brienomyrus brachyistius. Next base: position 12,294,803 of record NC_064543.1, on the reverse strand, counting down.
TACTTCACGGATATATTTCGAGTGTTTACTATAAATCTAATCGGTTACAAGTGATGCTTTTATTTAAAAGTTGCGCACAGTTTCATCCGTTTATACAGCTGGAGAGTTTTAGTGAAGCAGCCGAGGTGGAGTAAATGTCTCCGGCCGGGGGATGTCACCAAGAGCCCTCGGGGGGTGAAGAGGCTTCATGTTACGACTCCGTTCCACGTTGCCTTTGAGGAAATTAGCTTGGCTCCGCAGCACTGTGTCAGTAAACAGCAGCCATGTGCTTGGGTGGTTAGTGTGAAATGACAAAAATAAAAATCCCTCCCTTTATCTTTGTCTCTTACTCACACAGACACACACAGGTTCTCCTTCAAAGAAGTTTTTTTTTATTACTTCCTTCCCTTTTCACCCTCCCAGTGCCCACAGTAAATGAGCATGCCCTATTATCCCTCAACACTCAAACCGGGCTTTGTTTTCTTCAGATAGCCTTCCCCTCGTCCCCTTTGCTCGTTAATATTCAAAGAAAGATCCGAGGCTTTTTACAAAGCAGCAAGGGTTCCCCACCTAAAAAACAAGTAAACATTTAAGAAGGACTGGGGGGGGGAGATGAACATTCAACTTCCCAGAGGACCTGTCACTTTAACACACCCCCCTCCAACTGAGTGCACATGGGAGGACGCAAGAGCTAAACGGTTAGCCTGACTGAGAAGCCCCAAGGTCCGTCCACCATCAGCACACATGGTATTTTGGCCCAACACTGATTTCTGCGTCTTTCTCCAAGGAGGGGAGAGCAGCATGAATCTCTACGACCGCATTTCCGAAACAGAGTGCCTCCATTTGTAAACAACATCCTGTTTTTCTTTACTTTATACAAAACAGGACAGTCAGTTTACTTATTTGCAAGTGAGATGCATTTAAAATATAACAACTGCCATATGTTTAAACTGTTTTCAATATAAGAAAATAATAATATATATATTTTACTCTGCTGTATATTACAGCTGTAAAATTGAATAATGTGAGTTTTATGGTTATTTCTCTTTTTTTATTCAGTAGTATTATGGCACTTTTCATACAATATGGTTTAATGTAATTACTACCTCTCTTCACAGTGAATTACGTACTTGTTTCAGGTACTGTAAAGGGTATCATTCCTTATAAGACACTTCACTTTGGAAGCTATTGTTTTGAAATCTATTCAGATTCAGTATTTACAGCCTTTTCAGAACAGTATCCCTTATAAACACATGATAAAGTGCATCTTTCAGCTTAGCAATGGGACAGACTGTTGTATTTCTTTGTCACTATTTAAATGTTATGACTCTGCTGAATGTATGCTAAGTATTAATACATTTTAAAATTGACTGGCTGTATGTATATATGTAAATATATATCTGTTCCCTTCATTTTCATTCACAGGCCTGATGTCTAAGTCTCTAAGTGACACAGACAAGCTATCTTCAGCATCACATGCTTACATCGGTAAACATTGAACACTGAAACGGCACAACTGTAATCACACATCATTTTAAAAATCAGCAGATGAATGGCTGTAATTCTTCGATCATAGCCAGTGACAATGCGTAATGAGCCCCGCCCACTGCGTACGCTTTTAGCCGAAGCGGCTCGCCGGCTGATCACTGCCTGTCATTATGTCACTTTAGCGGAAATGATGTCCCGTGTCAAGCATTCAGACCCTCCAAGCTGTAAAAATGCCTCTCTGCTTTTTCCAATTACACACCCATTTGTGTGAGGAAGCGACGATCGCTGTGTTTTTCAGCTTTTTATCTAAAATGACCCTGTCTCTAGAAAAGACCCGAAACCCCCGGTGTGTAAATAATACGTTGCTATTGTTGCAGGTACGAGTGCTCGCAAGGCACAGCTTAAGACAAGAAGCTGCACTTACATCTTAATTACTACTGTAATCCTGGTGATAAGGGGTAATGCTCTGACATCACTGTGATGGTGGCCTTTCATTTAGGGTATAAGAATAGTTCCCATAAGCATTGCTGGTAGGAAGCACACCTTCAGTGCATTCTGCAGGTGCCAGAGAGCCAAAGAGGGTACAGACGACCTGGTTCTGGACGTGAATGCAGGACGGTGACTCAGGGCAAATGGTGTTCTGGAACATGCCGTTCTCGGGGAAGGCTGCGTCCCAGCATTGAAAAAAATAAAAACGACAAGACAAGAATCGCTCCTGCGAGAAATATGTCGAAAATAAATGTCACGTCAAGAAGATCCCCATGATTCAAACGGCAAGTGATTGAAATGTAGCCTCACATTAAAGGTTTATTGATCCCCCTGGTGGTTCAGTAATTATTGATATGTCCATAAAGAATTGGAAACTCAAACCAATATGTTGCGAGAGATCACAGCACAGCGTGAGGAGTGAAAACGGGCAATACCTTGGTAAGAAAGTGTGTTTATTGCATCTCCTGGAAGCGGATGATCTCAACAGCCATTAAACGTGTCTTGAAGGAGAAGGAAGGACAAAGTTTAGCAGTGGAGGCCTCAGCACCCATGGAATGATGACGCAACAGGTCAGGGAAGCAGAGGTTAGGCAGACATCGCCTTCCCAAGTCTATGTTGGCACCAGACGCTGTGGGCATTTTCTTGGAGGATGCCTTGGCATCAGAAACACCCAGCATAATAGTGGGACTAAGACCTAATTGGGCTATCTTCAGTGAATCTTGAGAGGCTATTCTGAGCCACGCGCGGCTTCTCTCTTATATGATGGATTGAGATGCTGATGAGACTGGATGCTTGGTCCATCCACTTGTCTCTGATTTTGGTGGGGATTGTAGAAGCGAATCAGCGTTTTTATGCCGGCGATGAATGTAAAAACCAAGAACTATTTAGCCACTGAGCGCTTTTCTGAATCGAGACGACCACAGCCAACAAGGACATCGGTGTAAACGGGCTCCTCTCAGATGCCTTAAAACAACAACAAAGTTGCAATTTGAACCATAAAACATAACATAACACAGGGTACCTACATACAGCTACTATCCATAAACCAGAGTTTTACACAATGTAGATACTTAATTTCGGTTTTGTGGTAGAATCGTAGGTAAAAGTCACACCATTACCCTTCCAGAAAGGCTACTCCTCAAGTCTACTGTATAACCTGCTCTGGAAGCAGAGTGGAAGCTCATTTCATTCCTGGTAAAGATAAAATCAACCTGCAATCCCCAACCTTTCTGCTAGGCTGGCCTTTGCTTGTCCTTATCTGCCAAGGGGGCGGGGGGAGAGCAAGACTGTCCCAGAGGTGACAGGAAAGCTGTGTGGGGACTCTCAGAAGCCTCCCACCCCCCTACCCCGACCCCCAAGCTCACTGGCTTGTATCACATCTCTTATTGATCTATCTGCTATCCACTTTGCCAGCTGTTTACTTTTACAAACGGCCTGACAGGAAGAATGCAAGCTGCGGTATTTCTGTGCCATAATAACATAAGAAACTGAAACGGGGACACAGTAACAGTGAGAGTCGCCACCGAGACCCCAGGGGACACATGAGTGGGGGCTTTGCGCTGCTTGTTGACAGAGACCCCTCTAACACCCGCTGAATAGGGGGCAAGCGTTCAGGTCTATATGTGGCTTCAGTACCCATTTAGAGTAAAGCCTAGAGCCCAACCCAGGAGGCATTTGGTTTATCACCAAGCACACACAACCGCACACTAAGGGCAAGTTAAAGGAAGGGCACTAATTACACACACAGCGGGGGTGGGAAGTGAACCCATAACCTTGAACATGTGAGGCTACAGCATTACCTCTTGAGCAGCAATCCCATCCACATTTAATCCCCCCCCCCACTCCACTTTTTTTGTAGAACAGAGTGGTTAAACACACAATCTTTTAACCTGAAGGTTGCTAGTTCAGGTCCCCCAGGGGCATTTTGCATTTTTGGTGAATTGCTTATGCAAAATATTCCACTGTGTGAATTGCAAAGTGCAAAAATTGTTAAAGGGGTTTGGGAAAACACTGGGGAAGTGATAATAATGATAGCATATATAGGTCTGACAGGGTAATTCTTCGTACATGTGCTGCCTGTGACCCTTTCCGTGCAGCACCTGCTAAATCCCTATAACCTCTGCCTGTTCGACTCATTTGGAAGGTCCCATTTACCCGGGAGATTAAAGAGAAAAGTCTGCTTTGCTTTTGATAGAATTAGGCCTTGTTTATTGTACGAGTCTGAGAGCAACTTTAAGCACAGGCAAGCATGATAATGGCATTTACTTTATCAGCAGATGATTTCGCCCTGAACACATCTCTAGACCTGAATGGGTGTTGGAAAGCATCCATTCACAGCCATAATTTTCACACCCAAACAAATTTTAGTTTAGTTCTCTCATTCATTTACACCGTATTAATGCATGTCCACAAATGGATGAAAAAATATAGTTATTACACCCAGAGTACTGGAAGTACTCAGTATTTTATAATTACTACGTTCAGGTGTTACCAGATCATTTTTGGCAAAAAATTGTCAGTAACTTTATCAAACTGAAAACAGAAAATGCTAGTATAACAAACCATGAAATTCAGGTCTTCATACATTGTACATTAAGTAGATTATGAACACTTCACTAATATTATATGTTTTCGCTGTTGTCATTAGCCTAGACTTGCCTGTGGATGCAGTACAGATGAACGATGAAGGTATAAAGCAGTGTATCACTTTGGCAAGTGAGATAAAAACAATTTAGATATATAATAATCCATCTGTAATAGGAACCTCAAAATCTATGTGACACTTTTTGATATGTAAGCAGAGAACAAGTATACTGTATGATAAAGTAAATAAAAGTACCAGAGATAGAAGAAGTTGTATAGCCATGAGCCAAGGGAGGGTGGGTAAATGGAGAACAGCAGGGGGCCATGTGCTGAGCCCTGATGCACTCCCTTCAGGTGAGGATAAGGAGATGACACTTGACCATCTTCAGGAGACTCTGCAGGATTAAGGGTTGACAAAACAGCCAAGTCTACGACAATTGTTCCTTTCATCTTAAGCCCTAAGAAAGAACTGAGTACTATATAGACTTTGAAATCATGGGAATGTAACTTTCAAATAAGAAGCTAAATCTGCTTAGCTAAATAAAAAAAAGTTCCTTATTGCATTATTAAAGGCAAACCTGATTGAAATAAATTCCTCTGGAGCAGCAGTAGAAATCCAACTTTTAAGCATTGGCAGTCACGATTTTTTTTTATAGCGAGGACTATTCAATGCAGGATTCTCATCAGCAAAAATGCTATAAATTCCTCCATCCCCTACAGTTTCATCTTTACACCTTGACTGAAAAAGTTGTGGACACCAGACTTTGGAATTTCCTGTAATTCAATCAGTAGATTCAATCGAAATCTAGAAAATTTAATTTGCTAAACCTCAACAAATTGTCCAATTGGAGACATTCTAAAAATATATATTTTTAATCTCTGATAAATAAATAAAACTCCAACAATTTCAGAGATTTACGAAAAGCCGAAAAGTACAAAATAATATCAGATGTAACATAGTTTAAGGATTAATCAGAGTAGAGGTTAGATTGACATTACATGACAAATAGTCTTTATTTTCAACACATGGTGTCTTTGAACCACTTTTTGTTCTGATGATTGGATATTTTTAATCATCTTTTGGCCAAAGTCCCCTCAGAGAGCTGCTTATAAGTAAATGGAAGTCCTCAATTTTGCAAATTTTGCTAGAAGAAGCAAAAAAAGTGATAATCAGTGAAATGACTGTATTGATTGTGATACATGACCTACTCTATCTCTTAAGCATATGGAGTCGATACTCCCACAACCAGGACGAAGATGGAAAATTCAAGAATCTACTGGTTTAACACCAAAATAAGAAGGATCATTACCCTCAAAGTTAAATAACAGTAAACCAAAAAGTCGCGGGAGGTTAATTTTACCCATGTGGACTGGACCCATCCATTTGGGTGAGCATAAATATCTCAGACAGAAATGATTATTTGAAAATATGGCATCCAGGAATATAAATCAGTTCTCCTGGACAAATTAATATAGTTCTCTTTTTCGATAGTATGAGCGTATCATAAATCGCGCCCAGGGTATGTAAATCATGGGTCATTTTTTATGACAACGCCACCTTGGAATCACACTAACAGAGGTGCTGAGCATGTTACCCCTTTCCTGGAAAATGAAGAGCTTCCTTGCGATGGCTGGACACAAAGCGATCGCGTTTGGGGTAGCAGAAACATCTACGGCTCCTCACATATCTCCCGGTGTGAAAATGGGCTAAAGTAATACAGGATATGCTGGGTGTGTGTGTGTGCAGGGGGGTGACAGCATGACGGAGTGAGCGAGCGAGGGAAGGGAGCAGGAGGAGAAGGGGGGTGGGAGGGAGAGGATACTGAGGTAGCAAGCAATTCCTCTTTGTTATCAAGCGAAATGACTCCGCAAATATGACAATAAATCACAGAGAAAATCAATCTGAGGGGAGGCAACTGCTAGCCACTGATAATGCATCAATCAATATTTAATGTTTAGCCTTTAATTAATCCACAAGCTGGAAGCATTCTTTCAGTGACAAAAAGGAGAGTGAGGAAAGGCTTAAGCAGAGAATAGTGTTTATATCTAAAAGGGCCTCATTTCTTTATAGGTGTACACTGATGGAAGCATCACCAATCTTTTTTGATTCTTCTCTATTTATTTTAAAGCAAATCCGACATTTGGGCCCTGGATGAAATAAGGATTTGGCAAGATGACAATATATCAAATGTGAAAGTCGACGACTGGAGCATCAGACGCAAGATAAGGCCGAAAGACTTTGGTTTGTGGCCCAAATGTGACCCCTGTCCCTCGTTTGAAAGTCGTGGGGAATCTCCTCTCACATGAGGGTTCTTGACCCCAACCCCCCCCCCCCAGTTTAACAGGTGTTTTGCGTCTGTGGAGGGTCGCACACTCCCTGACAGCTGGGAGGGTCATCCATGACGTTCTCATGGCTCCCACGACAGGCGAGGAAAGTGTGCTTGATCACACCCACGTGGGCGGTCTCAGCTTCAGGCGTTTCTCCGGAGCAGTCCCGTGCTTCGTTCCCCTGCGACTCGAGCTCTGGCGGAACCCCGGAAGCGCCACCCCCGCGACATCACGCCGGAAAGCTGCGAAGACCTTCAGCATGGTGAGCTGGCAGAAAAGCCGCTTGTAACCTGAAAGCGTCTGCTTAGGTGGTTTTGGGAAATGAAGCGCTAATTATTTCACAGCAAAGACATGCCCCCCCCCACCCCCTCCCCCCACCAGAGCAGCTGGCACCATAATGCTAATACAACTATATTTGTGACCAAAAGTTCACTGCTACTCCCAGGAGTACCAACTCCCAAGAGTGGCCTTAATGGTGTGTTATTTACTCAAATTACTACGGTAAAGAAACCCAGCTATATAATTGCATTTAGAGTGAGACCTGCAAGCTCTGTTGCTTCATTTGAATTCGTATGTCTTCTGAGCACTGCAGAGATACAAACAGCCTACTCCAGCCCCAGACCCACGCGAAGGCCCCCCAAGTTCATCAGACAGCAGCCCCCGAACGAATCTGAGACATGCTGGGGAAAAGGCCATTTGAACTGGGAGGCGTATTTACCGTGAGCTCCTGGATTACTGGGATGCATCCCAGTGGTGCTAATTACTATGTTCTCCAGGGGAAGCAACTGTGGGATATCAGATGAGGGGGTGCTTGACACTTGGCTACCTGGAGTAAGATTGTGCTCAGATAATTGGTACACTATTACATGCTGAGTGGGAGACCCACAAGGTTTATTTAAAGACCTAATGAACAAGAGTCTGCAAAAATAAGGGTATCTACTTACTCCTCGCAAATTCCCATTCGTGGCTCACCAATACGACACCGATCCAAGCACCAATCGATCTTATCGAGCAGATATCAAACGTTTAAGCTTTATCAATGACAGGAGACTGATACAACGTGCTACCATTATTAGACATTTAACACCATATTATTTTTATTATTGCATGATATTTATTTTGAAATTTATCTCAGGTGGAATAAAATGGGTGACTGCAACATTTACAGACACTGAGCCTGGAACCTTCCATAGGAAGCACAGGGGATGCAGGAGATGCCCTCAACAGGCAAGATGAAGCTGAGGACGCCCTCAACAAGCAGGATGAGGCAGGGGACACCCTCAACAGGTAGGATGAGGCAGGGGACACCCTCAACAGGTAGGATGAGGCAGGGGACACCCTCAACAGGCAGGATGAGGCAGGGGACACCCTCAACAGGCAGGATGAGGCAGGGGACATCCTCAACAGGCAAGATGAGGCAGGGGACACCCTCAACAAGCAGGATGAGCCAGGGGACACCCTCAACAGGCAGGATGAGGCAGGGGACATCCTCAACAGGCAGGATGAGGCAGAGGATGCCCTTAACACCCTTTCTTTCTTTCTTTCTTTCTTTCTTTCTTTCTTTCTTTCTTTCTTTCTTTCTTTCTTTCTATCTATCTATCTATCTATCTATCTCTCTGTAGTCCATGTTAGCACAACTGAAGGTGAAATGACATGCATAGGAATGTTTTGGACTCTGCCTTGAAATACAACTTTAGTATTCTAAATTACTTTAATACAAAGGTAAAACGGGATCAAATAAAAACAGAGACATCCATATATCTTACACAACCACTTGTCCAGCTTAAACAGAGTCACAGTGTGAGCCCAGAGTCCATGCCAGATTGGGGCTGGGGACACTCTGGATGCGATGCCAGTCCATTGCATGAACTAGACTTGATATTTACAAATGAGCAGCTGTTTCATTGTGGTGTACAGGACTTCCTGGTTGTGTATTTTACTTTTTGATATTAATCAAACACAACCATCTGCCTGTCAGTCCAGCATTTCCAAATTAGCGTCTTCTGTCTGTCAAGTCAAACACGAAATGGGACAGACCCATTAGCAGGACCAGACAAAGGAGGACAGCATATTAAAGGCATTCAGCCTGACAGGTCTTTTATCTTAAGCAAACTAGGAACAGCTCATGGAAGCTCTATATTCTCCTATAGGAGATAATCTTGGCCTTCAAGGGCCCCTCATTTGCATTCAGAGAAAAAGGTTTCGATTTTTAAACATGAGACAATAACTCTGATCCCCAGAAGTTCTTAGTGTCCTTTTTAAACTCCTCATTTGGTATGAAACTGGAACAGAGGGAGGCAGGGCTGAGACCAGAGAACCGTTTCAAAAAAACAGCGCGAGATATCATTTTGAAATAGTTTATCATGTTGAAACACAGAATGAATAACTGCTGAGAGGGTTTTCAGGAAGAGTGTAATTTTGCAAAATGTGTTTATGAAACTCATGACGGTTTGTCGCGTGGGACATTTCCTTAAGACTGGATCTCGTGCTGCGTGTAACATCCCCCACAAGTGATGTAACGAGGGTGAGAGAGGTCAGGTCCTGACAGGTCTGCAGTCTGACTTTTTTTAAAAACACTCTTTAAAGTTTGCCATTGCAAAATAGGAAGTAAAATCTTGGGTCATAAATGAACCTTTTGAAACGCATGAAATATTTGCATACTGTAAAATTCAGGTTTTGGCAAAGAGTAAGGACTGCAGACGATGAAGTTATTCTTTGAATGGAAAATTCATGAGCATTAATGAGTGTTTCAGGTTGAAGTTCTCTCTGGTATTAATCAAGTCAGGAAAATCTGCTAGTGAAATGTACAGTTGGTATGGCGCATTTGGTATTTATGTACAGCCAGTGGCACGGCTGCTTCTGGGCAGCGAAATGGCTTTGCTGTTGTACCTTTGAACGAAGCGCTTAACTCAAATTCCCATGAGAATGTCGCTCTTTAAAAACTTGGTTGGAAGCAGCAGGTAACTGCATTCACACCCAAGGACACATTCAGGCACACGGATGGGAAGCAATGCAAGGGCGAGATGGATGGCCTACTGGCCTCTGTGCTGCAGGACCCCGGACTGAGAGTGCTAAGGGCGGCCAGTGGGCTGCCTGTTTCATTGTGACAACAATGGCAAGGTTGATTATAGAGCTGATTTAATTCATGTTGTGGGGCAGTGGGAGAGTCTGTTGATGGGTTAGTGGAAAGGTGGTTGGTCGTGATTGAAAGCCGGGGCTACCTCCATTCTAATGCCACGTTCTATTTACCTCAGAGGTCAGAATGACGTCCAGCACAAGTCGGAAATCAGTACCAGGGACCTGCTTCAAAAAGCAAGATGTCTTGCTTAGTCAGACAACTTGCAGAATTGAAGGTACCCCAGTTTAAACTGGCTTTATCTTCACTCACTTACATTTAACCCAGACTAGCTTGAATCTGATAAGTTATCCAGCTAAGCAAGAATTCCTGCTTTCTGAAACAGGCCACAATTCTATCCAGGTTCATCGTTATCCATCATTAGAAAAATCAGCTGATAACAACACATTAAGCACTAATGTATTTTGCAGATACAAACACCGTAGCGACATGTCCACAAATACGGAATTCTGGCTTCAGGGGGATTTCTGGTTGAAATATCCAACCAAATATTCTGACTTCCCAGTTCAAACAGAACACAGCATAAGGCCCATTCTATAATATTCAGCAGCATATTCCAGCTTCATCCTGCTCTGGGCCCAGAAGAGACCGCTCTGCTTGGTGCCCCCTGCAGGACCCCCTCCAGCATTGGCTTCTGCCTACCAATGTGGGCCTTAGTTAGCTGGTACATAACAGACCACAGCCAGAATCCCAGCATCCACCATAACTGCAGAGCCGCTCCTTCTCGTACCCGCGTCGCCCTTCGCTGGCCTTGGCCCACTGCCGCCAGCCTCTTCTCCTCATCCAGCAAGGGCAAACATTTATTAGGCGTGAGACGAATTCACAGGCCCTGGAGACTCCGCGCCCCCTTGCTGGGTTTACAGCTGCCCGTCCATCCCATGAAGCGGTCTGTCCCGGGGGCGGCCACGGGGCCCCTGGGGGCGAGGACGCCTCGCTGGTCGTAACGCTCATCTTCGCCGGCCAGTCACTCGCCCGGCTTTAAGAGCTGTCTGATGATGTCAGCGCTTTTACGGGCCATTTGATGAATTTGCTCCATGATTCGAAACCCAAATTTGCCACAGGCTTCGTTCAAACTCGGCCCGGTGACGGAAAACCTAGCGGGACACAGGGCCGGCGGCCATCTTGGGGAGCGACTGGTCGTTGGAACTTCAGGAATGTGCCGCTGTGTTTTACTAGGATGCTTTCATTTCACTGCAGTCTCCCGTTTAAAAACATTCCCACTAATTCTAGTTCTGCGCCCTAATTCCACTGTTTTCCTCCTAAGAATGTACATTTCTCTGGTGCTGGTCTTTAAACAGATGCAAATAAAAACTGCATGGGAAAACAGATCTAATCTGACATGAGTGCATCAGATCGCAGCCCAGATTGAGCAGAGTTCTCATTATTGTCCAGATGAGAAAAACAGGAGGTCTTTAAGTCAGTCAGTTATGGGCGAAACACAGGGGATATAATCTGAACACACACACACACACACACACACACACTGGTTTGTCATTATATCTTTGTGGGGACTCTCCATTCATTTCTATGGGCAAAACTCTATTCTCAACATGACGACCTGAACCCCTACCCAGCCCTAACCTTAACCATAAGTAACCAAAGTATGAGATGGGTTTTGGCATTTTTAGGTGTTTGATTGCATTAACCGATCTTTGTGGGGACCTAAAAAATGGTCCCCGCAATGTGAAAATAACATTTGGTCCTCACAATATAATATAAACCACACACACACACACACACACACAATTATCTGGCTGTTAATTTAAGTTACTTATAATTATAAGAAGTACATGCATTTGTTTTAAAAATAAAAGTTGAGTGGATTATTTAGAAAAACACACATGGTCATTTTAAATGGTATCAATTCATTAAACTCGCTCTCAGCCAGACCGCTCCCCCCCCGCCCCCCCCCCCCCGTTCAGCAGATACCCGGGAAGGCCTGGGAACTTATCTCCTCAGTTACTCGCTCCTGTTATTGTCCTATAAAAATGCAATTTTGCCGGGAGACAATTACACAATTGTTGCTCCTCAGCTAATTGATGGCAAAGCGGTAAAAGCATTCGGCTGCCGATCCATCTCGCCACTGGTTTCAGGCCACTAACTGCCCCCCTCCCCCATCATGAATCAGAGCCACTTACCCGACCCCCAGCCACGCCGTTCTTCTTTTATCACTTTGCATTTTCATAAATCTCAGGTGGCAATATCTTAATGTGTCTCTCCCACACAGACAAATTCCCCAGGATGTATATAAAGCGGTACGCCACACCAACAATGCCGGATCCTTCTAGCGTCATCCCCAGAATACTGATGCCAAAAGCAGCCAATCCCAGTTTTGAGGTCTCTACTCACCAGAACCCCCGAACTGCTCTCATTTTGCACACCTAAAAGCGAGTCACCTCTGTTCACTCGCTGCATGCAGATCACACTCTGAAATGCATTAGCAGTCTCTCTGCATCAGGGCTGTTCAAATCTGGACCTCGATTCCAAATCCAGGCCTTGTTTTTAGTTCTCCCCGATAGTTAGTTTAATAATTACTGATTGGCCAGAGGCTTCACACCTGGCTCACAGGTGAAGGAAGGCTGGAAAGTCAGCAGGGACTTGGACCTGGAGGAGCAGGATTTGAATAGCCCGGCTCTATACATTAATCATGCCAAAAATCCTTAGCATCACATCACTTAAGTTTATAAAAAAAATATTCAGTGCTGCAAAAACAGACCTGGTGATGATACAGCTGCTTTTTGCATTTGCATTATTTAGATGTAAATAATGGATTCTTGTTTAAAGAGATTTCCCATTTAAGGATTAAAAACCTCTTCATCTGGACAGGCGTAAACTGGGACTCGGCTAGATTAGAGAGGGCCCTGCTCATCTTATCTGAGCGAGAGCTTATGTTTGGGAGAATCGATGCCACTCCAACAAGTTGTTCATTAAAATCTGAATGACAGCGTTTAATTCCTGGTATTACAACAGTGTGTTGGCGCTTGCTCTCGCCGTACTGGTATAAAGGAATTAGACTGACAACCAGAACCAAAACACAAGGCAAGAGATTGATTACTCAGCCCTCCTGGACCGACACTCTGAACCTCTTAAAATTCAAGTGGAATATCGAAAAATACTGACGTCAGCAAGGGTGCTGTTTGTGCTTAAGGGATCCGCGCTGAAACGCAGCAACATCTGTGATACAGGGCCTATTCAGCTTCCCACTCTAATAAGAGGTATCACATTCTGTTTATCCCACACTGCTGTAGGACATCTTGATTGCTTCGCTAACGGCAGAGAACGTGATTGTTCCGACTTCTTAAAGAGGCGATCCTGCAAGGACAGTGGGGCCCACCGGATCTGGTTCCTGCACAAGATTACCCAGCACTGGTATGGAAACTAATAAGACCAGCAAAGAGGTTTTATTACTAGGGAGATATGCTGGTCCTGGATGATCTTATGTCTGCAGCTTTCCATTGTTTGTTAAGCTACATGATTCCATAACTCGGCTCATTTAGCTGGGCAGCACAGAGACTAGCGTGGCAGCCTCAGACCTCAAGGGATTGTGGAATTGATTCCCACCTCCAGCTCTTGGTATTCAGACTGTGTGTGTCATACCATGGACTTTTATCGCGTCCAGGATGTCCCCTGCCTCATGCCCAATGCTTTCTGGGGAAGGCTGTAGGCTCAGAGCCGTGCTGCACTGGATAAGAAGCTATCAAAGACGGAGGAAAATCATATCACCACTGTGGAAAAACTGGAACATGTTACAGCCCTCGAGGACCAAAGTCAGCTGAGGTCTACAGGGAATAAGTGTTAAAGGTTTTTAAAGCATCCGGCCAAGAATGCTGATTAGAGTCGAATACTAGCTTTGAGGTCCCACTAACAATGAAAAGAGAAACGAAAGAGTGCAGCTATGTGAACCATTTCAAATAATACAGCATTTATCAAAGGCTGTATAGTGATGGAAAGAGTTGGTGTTCTTGTGCTGATGGAAGCAGGGTTTGGATTGGCTGAGGGATCTTGACTCGCCACTATGTCAGCCTGTTAGGTACCCGGAAGCTCTTCATTGCCAGCAATGGTGGCTCGCTCTCCCAATCAGAATTCAGCTCTCCAGCCATGTGAAACAATGTTTTAAAGTTCAAAGCAGTGGGCAGAATGGACAATGCATGGACAGTGATCTACAGTGGACCACCACTGTCAGGCCCGGTGGGGAACCAGGTCTGACGGAGCTAGAAAACAACTAAGGCAGGGGAGAAAAAGTCTTGGACCTTCTGATGGTGTTTCAGTCCAAACCCCAATGATTTATCTGCAGGAGGCCGAACGTCTAACCAAGCAGCCATATGCTTGCTATCCCTGCAAGACTCTGCACCAGTCGTTCAGGCTCCGATCTATAATTCATGAGCCACACTAACCCCCCCTCCCCACTTGAGACTCCAGTAAAACAGCAGTGTGAAGTATAAACTTGCCTAATGCCAATATCTTGTCATGCTCAGAATCACAATAGGCCCACTCTCCTTCTATCCATCACGAGGCGGCGACACCCAGAGCCACGATATTATCCAAATATTATTAAAACTTTGACCTCCCATGTCCATAAATTCAACCCAAATGGCCGTAATGCCATTATATGGGGTAAAATGTATGGTCTTGCGTTGTCGCGGAGTAATTATGCTTAAAAGGAAGCATGGCCGGGCATTCTGTGACACGCTGTGGAGGGGAGCGAGGCGGCCAGCAGATGCCTTCCTTTGCCGTCATGGGTCGCTGTGCCAGCTTTCGTGAATTCTGCATTATTCATGCTCTGGCCCAACCTGACTGCCGGGCCGTTATCTGGTCCCAAGGTGCCAAACATCTGTTACGGAGTGCGTGAGCACAACCCGGTGACATGTTCGCAATTTCGGCATCCTCAGATGTTTGGCTTGTGGTGGTACACTTCAAATGGTTGGCCCTGGCTGGCCCACTGGCGGCCCGTCTCTCCCCTGGGGAGGGCTGTGGCTGGTGCGTCCCCCTCATTGCTTCCTAGACTTCTCCGCTGCCTTCCTTCTCAGTAACACCTTATCTCTGTGCCCGCTGGGTCCTTCCTTCCTGCTCTTCTGATTTGATCCTCTGCATCTCTGACACTGTGATACTGGACCTAACCCCCCCCCCCCCCCCCCGCCATTAACTGTGATACCACGGCCATGAAGAGGGCGGATTGGTGGTACTGGAGGCTGCACACAGGCACCAGGCTAATGGGTGGTAGGTATACCATCCATATTCAGACATACAATGGCAGAAAATGGCGTTCCCCCCAGGACTATGGCGAAACACACAACGGCATTGGCAGGTGAGGGTTTTCACAATTCTGATGGTGCAAAAACACAGGACAGTGTAAAATCAAGGGTTTATATACGTAGAGCAATGTGATTGTAAACCATTTGAATCCTGGTCTGATCCTGTATGTCCGTGCTGCTGTGTAGCTCCTCCAAGTGGTCTGGGGGGAGAAGAAGCGAACTGGGCCATCTCTGTCAGTGTTAGAAGAGCAGAGGTACTTAGTGGCTTTGGGGGGGGGGGGGTACCAATGTGTGTGTGTGTGTGTGTGTGTGTGTGCGTTTGGGATGGGTGTGGTGTGGGGGGGTGAAATGACAGAACATCTGGAGAGCTGCAGGTGTCTTCTCCTCTGTTACTCACCCCTGCCAAGTGACATGGACTTCCTGTCCCCCCAGCAGTACTGAGGTGACAGATAGGGGGCGTAGGTGTGCGGCCCCCACACGGAACATCTTAGTGTCTGCCTAGAACTTATGCTGGTGTTTATATTCCTGAAGGATGGGACAAAAAAAAACTTGGTAACACTTTACTAATGACCATGTTTTGAGTTATTTATAAACATATTCATAACAAATAATAATGCACTCATAAAGCATTATAAATATTTATCAAAAGGCATAACACATTATAGCCATGTTTATAATGCTTTATGAGTGCATTATAATGCATTATAAAGGTGTTTATAAAGTATTACCAAAACATTCTAAAAGTCCAAGCATTGTTTCGATGCCTAATGACCAAATAGCATGCAAGGTATGGCTTTACAAGTCAAACAAATAGCAAAGAATCAAGAAACAATACATTTCCACCCCTAAGTGTGAACAAGGGGAATGGTTTATGGCCACACCTTAACTGACAACACTGGCGGCATATTCAAGTACTTTGGCATTTTAAAGATTTTAAAACATGATGCAAAATAGTACCAAACACAATAATGTATGAGTAATGTATGCTGCAGGTGAAAAAAACATTTTGAAAGCGTTGGACAGAATGGAGGCCAACAGAATTAAACCTCAAAAAATGACTTTGGCTGGTACACAATAGCACAAACCAGCAAGTGTTTGGTTCTAGAGAACATTATTTTTTTTGCCTGATTTACTTTATAGAACAATACAGGGAACAAAGAAAGGGATCAAAAAATCCTCCTGCTGTCAGACTGAGAACCAGCCTCCAAAAAAATGTAAATAGGTCACTAAGCCAAATGATATCACCATCACTTAAGATATTTGAATGCTAAGCTTATTCCCAGTCTTGGGCCACATTGCGCAAAAATTCTGTTCACCATTTATTGTGTAGCGATACTATATTGCTTAAGTCCAACAACAAGGACAGCCATTGCCAAACAGAGGCTTCTTCAGTCTGTTCCCTGGTATTACAGATCTGAACTCAATCTGTGGCACGTTTTTCCATCAGCGGATAACTAATGTGTCTATGTTCCTGTCTAATGGGGCCTGCCTTCCAGTACAACACACACTCCCACCACTTCAAGAAAGTTGCGCAGAAATGATATTTTCCGTGCCGGATTTTAATTTAATTACAGCAGACCTGGAAATTGCCAGATAATAAGGAAAACGGAGGAATGAAAGTGCTTCGTGGAAGAAAAAGAAAATGACGATGGGTTTCAAAGAGCGGATAGTTCGTCGTGACCAGATCGTTTCCCCTCCCTGGCTAAAATAACAGATGCCAAGATGCTTTGGTATGGTGCCCTAAAAGTGGAGCACAAGATGAAAACAAAAGGGCAGGAATTCGACATTTCTCAGCCCTTTGATTGCTATCTCGGGGCTATACCGGGCAATTACTTGTTGGACCCATTAGCGCACTCAATTGCACACATGGCAACCTTCGTGGAACATGTGCGGGCAGACGTCTTCTCTGTCCCGGGCCAGTTCCAGGCCAGATCCCCTTCTTGCTGTCCTTTGGTCACATGGGGCCTTTCCCAGGGTGAGAAATCACCCTCGCGCAGCCATTCAGTGCCAAAAACAAGACATTAATTCTCAGGCGAGACATGTGGAGCTATGGAGCCGATACCGTGCCCACGCCTCCCGTCGCAAGGCCCGCCGCCTGTCATTGTCTCCTGCTCTCCCGACCCATCAGAGACCACATCGCTAACGCGTCTTATTTTAAGAGAGATCAACAGTCTGAAACTTATTTTCTTGTTTGACTTAAAGCCTAAACAACACATTTGCACATTTTCAGCTAGAATTAAAAAATAAATTCGAAAAGCAAAAGTCGACCGAGTAAAACAAAAAAATTATTCCCGGGCTCCTAGAAAACAGTAAGAGTGTAAAACTTAGAAAAACATTGGCAGAAATTCAGCCAATTACAGCATTAGTTAGTGGATTCGAACAGTGACGCTACTCACTGTGTGGTTACAGGTAGTTATTTCAATACAAACAATCCCTGTGCTGTAGTCTGTATGAAACCACAAGAAATGAACTTTATCAAACTTTTTGATCAGTTTTATCAGTTATTAATAGCCTATTTGCTCTTGTTCAAAGATTCAGTGCGCCTTCATAACACATTCATAGAACATTCATAAGCAGCATGTAAGTATTCCTTATCATTCAAATATACTTTAACAGCATTAATATACATTAATAACAAACATATGATAATAACAAACATTATAATCATACAATCTTGTAATGTTTTTCATTAATGTATATTAAAGTTGTTAAGGTGAAGGTGCACTCAATATTCTATAAATGCATTATTGAGGCATTATAAATGTAAAGCATTACCAAATTGTGAAATGAAATAAACAAAATAAAAATAAATGTCTTACTGAAAAGACATTTAGTTAAATATATAAGCCCTTAGTTAATACGAACACTGAACGCTTGTTTTGCAAAATTTTAGGATTTTGACAAAAAGGTAGTTAATAAACCTGGTCATGAAGCACATTTAATAATATTTAAACTATTTTCTAACTCACGTTCACAACACGCCTCGTCTCCTAGGCGACTGACTGGATCAGCATACGCATCATTGCAAACGCGGTAGGCCGACGCCCCTCACCGTGAGATACTGATCTACCTGCGATTCAGTCAGTGCCTATGCTGCCCCCAGTCCCCTGACAGGAGTGGCTGAGCGGGCTGCTGAGTGGAGGGAGCAGGGAAGGGATGAAGGCAGGGGGAGGGGAGTCATTTGTTTCCATTTTTCTCACAGCTTCAGGCCTGGGGCTCCCCACTTCTGCTGATTTACTGCCCTCCCCAGCAAACCACATCTGAGCAGGCGAATAATTAGAAGCCTTAAAACAGGGCTGTTTAAAGATGTTGTAATGAAATTTTTTTGGACTGCTTTGGGGTGAACGGTGGGGGGGGGGGGGGGGGGGGGAGGGGTGGTGTTGGGTTGCATGCTGGGAGAATGGCACGGCAATCTGGCTTCTATGGGTGCCATCATTGGTCCACCTTCACAAGGTCATTTCTCGCCTCTAGTGGCATCAGAAGTGGCCTGGAGGGTCCTGGCTCAGGAAGGGAAATTTTGTCTCTGCTGCTTTGGGAACAGCAGCTCTGGATTGATCTGGGCCTAGAAATCCTTTATTGCACTAAGAACAGTAATGATGTGCTGATCTGAGATCAGCAAACTTGTGCTCCATCCATCCATCCATCCATCCATCGATATCCTAGCAGCCTATCCTGATTAGGCACGCTTGAGGGCCTGGAGCCTGTCCCAGGCAGACCTGAGATATACTGCATATCGAGCTGAGACTGACTATACTGAACAGCCCTGTAATACACAACAGCTTCATACACACCTGAGAAACATTCTCAAAGGTAAATACTCTAAGTTTCAAGTGGTATCGCCTTTGTTTGGTAGATTTGGTAGATTTTCCCCGTTATTTTTCATGTGCTGTCCCCTGTCCTGGAGTGTAAATGTACCTCTACGATCGGTGAGCCCCAGACACGGTGAGCCCACACAGGCGAACCTGGCCCCGCCCGCACGGAGGCAGCGGCCGCTCCGGGTCTGCCCTTTCCCAACGGCACTGGGGGGGTCAGCACGCGCCATTTACCACGAGGCAGACACTCTTTGTGCGCCTGTCACCCAGCCACTTCCGTCACAGTAGAGCAACTCACACCTGATTGCGGGGGGGAGGGGGGGTTGGAGCTGAGGGTGGGGTTGAAAATAAACATGTGCAGTGACTCTGCCCCTGGGGGCATGGTTTCTGCCACGGGGGCCCGACTTCCCTGATCCTCAGGTAGGGAGTCAAGGACCACACCGGAGAGACTGCATTAAAAGAGAAGAAAAGGAAAGGAAAGAATAATACATTGTAAAACAACAAAGAAATGAGAGCCACCCTGCTTGCCGCACTTTCAAACCCCTGACATACCAGGATGTGTCCGGAAAGATTTGTTTACATGCAATAATTGAAGAGCAAATTTCCAAAATTCACTCAGTCCATGTTATAGAAGCCAATAATGTAATAACTGCCAATAATGTAATATTTTTTCCAGTCTTGATGTAATAAAAGTCGATAATGTAATAACTGGCCAATAATGTAATATATTTCTTGAACCAATTACGTAATAACTTTTTGCCAATAATGTAATAAGTTAATATTTTATTGGACAGTTATTACATTATCGACTTTATTACATTAAGAATGGAGAAATTTGTTTTGTTATAGGCATGTTATTTCATTATTGGCAGTTATTGTACCTAGTTGGCTGCTACACATGTAGTTTTTGAGATGAGACCGTTGATGATCTAAAATCATAGCATATGTTACATCTATTACATCATATGTTACAGCACTGGGAAGCAATCTCGCACAGTTTACATGAAATCCAGTGAAGAACTTTTGTTATAGTTCCAAAACTCACTAAAGTCCATAGACATGTTCACAAAAACATATACTGTGGACTGAGATTTGGAGTTTTGGATGAGAGTGATCATCTCGAAGACAGCGGCCCACAGACGTAAAAAAGGATTGTGGATTGAAAGGGTGCCTGAAAAGTAGCAGAGAAAATGTATGGCTATGCTGACATGAAAGCCACTCAAGCAGCCTCAGACGAAGATGCGAGCGAACGGCCAGGACCCAAACCTAACGGGGGGAGCCTCTCAGCTGAGGTGACTGGACTGTGTGACGCGTCAGGGCATGCAGACCTAGGAGTGCTCCTAGGTGGAAACGAGAGGTCCCAGAAGGCCCCTTGGCTGGCTTTTGTTTCAGCAAACACACAAATCTCGTACAAACAAAAAGGGCACGCTGGGTGAGTTGCAGGTGTGCCTCAGTCTTTCGGGCACGACCCACAGCCAGAGAAAAGCAGAGAGGGACAAACAAACAGAGGCAAACGTGCAGGATCATGATACTTCCCAGGAATATTGTAACAGGCTCTCATTCCGTTTAATCTAAAAACACGGCACCTCGGGGTACTGTCCTGCATTTTCATAAAAAAGATGAGGCTGGTAGATTTTAGGTGACAGGTGGATCTATTACTGTCTTTCCTTTGGTTTGTATGCCATTAACATTTTACCTCAAGCTGTCATCTATAATGCATTATAGACAACTTCATAAATCATTATAATTGTCGGTATAAGAATTAATAAAGCATGTATTACAGCATACGCTACTGACAGTCATAAGTCATTATAGTGTTGATTATAATACTTCATAAGCTCCAGTGAAGCTCTCATCTATATGAATGTACTATTGCACTATTGATTCCATCGTAATGTAATACGAATCAACCTTAATTCTAATACTGACAATTATAATGCGTTATGAAGGTACCTACAGATTATAGATAAGCTTCATTGGAGCTTATTAAGTATTATAATCAACATTATAATGCCTTATGACTGTCAATAGAAGATGCTGCAATGTTTTATTAATACTTATACCGAGCATTATGATGCATTATAGATGCTTTATAATGTATTATGGAGGTGTCTATACTGCATTATATATGACAACTTCATAGAAAGTTAGTAGAATTCCTTTGTGCATCTATTTACATTTTGTCTGTAATACTCGACTGGATCAAGACAGATATGTGTAAAAAGACCCTGTTATATCGTGAAGCGTGGACTCTGTAGTAATCCTTCACTGGTACACTAAATTCCCCTTCACCGTGCCCCCTCACTACAGTTGTCAACATAAAAAGAGGAGGGGGGGGCAGTGGTCAGGTTTGACGGTCAGTATTAAAGGGCATTATCAGGATGTACTTCTGCTCAAATGGCAGTAACGTCATTTACTCTCTGTCTCGGGTCTTTGAACTCTCAAGGTGGGGATGGTAGCGGTGTTGGGGGGGGGGGGGGGGGCTTTGGAAAATGTCTGGTGTTGGGGGGTGGAATAGGCCTACAGGCCGGAAAGCTCTGTAATTATGTTACAGCACTCTATCTCACCGCTGTTGTTCACAAGAACCTTCCGGAAGCAATGGAGGACAACACCCCCAAATAACCTTTATATTCTGTTTCTTCCATCACCTGGATAAGGATCTGTAATCCCTCCCCACTAATCTACAACAAGAGCTCAATTTGCAATAAATATATTAATATATTCAAAATATAAGATGCGATTATACCCATGCAACCTTTTTTATGTAATACCCTGCCAGTTCTGTCTGTCTATATCCATATATATAATCTGTCTTTTTTACTCTGCTTGTGTAAGGAGGGGTGTCGCAGGAACATCTGTGCAAACTTCACCTCCCCCCCTTCATTCTCTCACTCTCTTTTTCTTTTTATTCCTCCTCCAGAGAGTCTTCCAGGCAAGTGTCTTTGAGGTAGACAGACAAGGAGAGAGAGAGAAGGAGAAAAAAGAGAAAAAACAAAGCCGCAGGAATTCAGGCCCTTGTATTGTTCATAAAAATAAACCATGTGGACAAAGATGTACACAGAGAATTTATGTTAAGCAGCTGCACAAGCAAGCTTCTGAATGTGATACAACAAGACCACACCATGAGAACGGCTCACGGTGCCGTTTCCAAAATATCAAAGAGGAAAAGACTGCTGCTTATCCCACAGAAAGCATTTCTCACATTTGACCAGGTATTATGCTTCCCTTTTGCTTTTTAGCCTCCCCCTCCCATTCCTGGATTTTTTTCTGAATGGTTTATTCCACTTTATAATGACTTTGAAGGCACTCTGACACATTCTGAGAATTTGTCCCGCCTTTCTCTGTTCAGGCACACAGTAATGGATCTTTCTGCCCCTTGGCAGACACTGATCCATTCACGGTGTTTGACTTTCCTCTCTGCGCAGAAAAAAATGGAACATAAATAAAAAGCAGTTTGTGGGAGACAGATGACAAAGTTACACAAGGCTTAGTGCACTGGCCATCTGTCCAAACTGAATATTTAGAGCCGTACCCCCACCCATCTCTATTTGGTTTTGACACTTGCAGTGTCTTTTGTCACATGCAGGTAATCCGAAGTCATTAGCCCTGCCCCTAGCTCTCTGGCTCCACCCACAAAGCCACAGGCCCCAATCACAGGCAGTATGGTTTAGTGAGCTGGCACTCAAGTGTGTAATTCCAGAGACAAACAATGGTTTCCCCAGCTCCAGAGAATGCCTTTGTTTTTCTAACCATGTTGGAGAAACTCATGAACCAAGGTCAGCAGTAAAGCTTGGTGGTGGGAGGAATGAGGCTTTGGAACTCCCTGGTGCGTGGGATTTACTGTCCACTGTCAATCACAGCCTTGTTTAACCCAGTCAGGACCAACAAAGTAACCAACAGGTTGTGATTGACACCAATGATGTGACCAAGTCTGCCAACCAATAGCATGAGAGAGCTTGATATGGACGCTTGACCTGTGTAAATTACAGTAATAATTTGACATGCATGGCAATTATTGTTCTGACAATGTCTGATACTAATGAACATATGCTGTCTTTTAGTTTTGCCTTCCTGTTGAACACAAATTTGCTCACATTTGTGAATTTCACTTAACCTTGTTTAACTAGACAAGGGGAGGCTTGGATATGGTGTCCTTCAGTGAAGATCTTCACCTGAATGAGCATGACCAACTAATAAGCAAATAAGCCATCTTAGAGAAAAATGTCTACCAAACCTCAGAAATATGAATTTATTTTTAAATAAAATAATCTCCTACTGTCCTGTACTCCTGAGCCTGGGCCGTTATTTACTTAATGCATGCAGCTTCAAGGATCCGCAGCACAAAATCAGTGTGCAAGTCACTACAGAATGATAAGGGTTTCATTGCCGTAATCTGTCAACTATCATGGAGGACTGTAAAATTCCAGAGGGAAAAACTATTATAGTACTAGACCATGGACAATGTACTTGTGATAAAGCAAATGTCCTGGACTTCTCTGGTGAGGTAATATGGTAATTTAGATTTTTCCACTTATATGTAATATTTAACATCATAATAATATAGCAGATATTAGTGTTAATGATCATTAATTATGCTCAAATTATGATTGTTGATTACGGAAAATGAAAGTCCCCATTCAATTATAGAACAAATTGTAGCACAAGATAACTTTATTCAATATTCCCTTTAAGAGAGATCATTGTAGCATAAGCTAACTTTACCAGGCATTCCCTCTAGCAGAGCTTACTCTACTCAACATTCCCTTTAACACAGCTCACTGTACTGCAAGCTAACTTTACCAGACATTCCCTTTAACACAACTTCATCTACTGAACATTCCCTTTAAGAAAGCACACTCTGAAAACAGTTCCTTGCCTTATGCTAAAATGGCTGAGGGGCAGAACTCTGGCATCAACACTTATTTAATGGTATAAAAGAATGCATCCTTCATTAGGCTCACCTTGGACTATTTGCATCACTACGGGGGAATTTCATGTCTTCCTCTAATCATTCCAAGCCTAATATCCTGCAATTACTGCATTTTACACAAGACTGCCTTAGGGTCGTGTTCTGGTCTGGGAATCAGGGTAGAGTCCACTGGAAGGATCACACGGCTGGCCTGATTTACCTGCCTGAGCAGCCAGCCAGCCCCTTACCGTCTTGGAAAAGCTTCTTTGCACAGAAAGAGGAACACACAAGCATCTCTTATAGAATCGGCTGGAAAAATAGAGAGATCAATTTACTCTCTTTGCCTGCTTCCAGAGCAGCGAGTTTAGCCTGAAGGGACAGAGCACATGGCACACACAAGCTGCTTGTGAATGCTGATATATGGGGAGGAGGGTACAGTCAAGGGCCCCCTTGTTATCCGATCAGTATAATTAATAATAGAAGCAGAATAATTCAAGGAACAAGCCTTTAGAATGTGCTTTTAATTGGCTTATCATTTCTGCCAATTATAGCATTCTTTGCCAAAGTCACCTTCACTAATCTGATTGGGCGTTAGAGAAGGAGCAGGAGGGGCTGAATCAGAGTCCATGCATGTGCGTGTGTGACTACATGTATGTAAGCATGCTGGGTCATGTGTATTCTCTGGCCAAACTGGATTAATTGATTACATTTCCACACTTGACCTCATCTCTTAAACACCGCGATTCATTGCTGGCTAGATGCCTAACCCAATGCACCAGCTCTCCCACCCCTACTACACACACCCCTACGCACAGGTAATCATGTCATTGCAAATAGTATCTCATCCTGGCTCTTCTCTCCCTCAGGCTACATCTAAGGACCTAATGCAGCTGCATTTCAACGTAGTCCAGCAGACACCAGAAATCAGCTGTTGCTGCAGACCACTGGCCCTGGGAACCTTAGCAGACTGACCCCACATGAGTCATTAGTGGAGGGACCACCAGTGCGAACAAAACGTCAAGTTCAGAATCACACAGTTCATCTCCAAATCAGCCAAACTGGCAAGTTATAAAACCCCTCTCAGAATTTCAGGGCCTACAGGAAACTTTTACATCATCCCTCTGTCTATCATCCCTTGACGTGCCGTTACTTGTGGAGGTAAATTTTGTAACTGAAGGATAGGAATTCTGCTAAGAACACTACAGCACTGCCATTGCTAAGACCTCCAAGTACCCAGAGACTGGTTCATGTTCCTAACCGGTCCACCACATGGAGATCTAAAACCGTCCCTCACGTTGTCGACCGTTACAGGCAACTGGTCGAGACAGTCCGGAGAAGAATGCCGATTAACGTCAAACAAGCCCGTCTACATGGGCCGACATCACATCGAAAGCACCGGCCGTTTCAATGCTCTCTCCTCTCGCCTTCACGTGACAGCATTCTCTAAACACTTACCCGTCAAGTCAGCGTCAATCCACCGGCAGGCTTATCAAAAGTCTTCTTTAAAAAAAAAAAAAAAAAAAAAATCATACCCAGCGTATCAAATTCACGTTATTCACAGCTGCTGCGGCTGCTGTTGTTGCCGTTAATCCATAGCACAGACCTGGTTTGCCGGTAGCTGTTACTTATACAAGCAAAGGCATTGCACTGCTGTTTCCAAAGCCTTTGAAGGAAATTACTTCCCTCTTACACGCCACAGGTTTAATTATGTGTCGAGGAACATAAAACAGGTCAGACAATTTGTAGTGGGAAATCATATTTCCATTGAAGGGAGAGTGACATAACCAATGATTTGTAAGAGGAATGTCATTATTTTTTTGCACGGATCGGGTTGCTGCTAATAGGCGTGGACTGAAAAGCACTAATTAGTTTTTGTAGACTACTGTCACCGCCAAGAAAGAATCAAGGTGCCATAACAAATAAGGAACCATAATTGACTTAAAGCTTGTAATTTGACTCCAGGCTTCTGTGCTGGGCTGTGGGAATTATGAACATATCCTCGTAATACTCAACACAAATCAGAGATGGGCTTTATACAGAGCTGATCTTACTGGAAATATCCGGTACTTTCTTTACTGCCAGAGTATAGAAGGAAGGAAAGGATGCTGACGCGAGGGTGATTTTACTCTTCCTCAGTGTTGTTACGCTCACCAAATAAGGGGGCTGTGTTTACAGAGGCTCAGCGTACGTAAAAACGCAGCGGGCAACCAATAGCATTACTTGCTCAGTCATGCTTGTTATCACGGGACACAAATTTACCCACATTTACTATGGCTGGTTGTAATAATACAGGTATTTCCAAGAAAATGAATATAATAAAATAAACAATATCTGTGCTTGTGCAAAACACATTAATGGTCAACTTGCATGTAAGAGTTATTTCTGTTCTTTCTCAATACATTAAACAAAACATTACGTAATCGTAAACTGTTACCTTTCAAGTTTTGAACAAACAAAGGTCTGTTGGTCTTAGTGAATGACCTTAAAGGTTTGGAATTTTCCACCATTCACCCCTCCCCCCCCCACCCCTCCCCCAGAATAAGCTCAAACATGACAATTACCGGCCACACAATCTTTTGATTCACAGCATATTCAGCGGAGAGCTGAAATACATAAATACATATCTGTCTGTCTGCCGTCGTCCCTGCTGCCGCTTTGCACGCCAGGCTCTCCCGCTACATCCGATGAGTCACGCTCCTGAGTCATTAGATACCATGAGGCCGGGCCAGGTGCCCCGGGCCCCCGGTCCTTAGCAACAGACGCACAGGCAAAATGACACCTTCCTGTAAACAGGCGACAGGCTCGCGGCTAAAGTGCGTAACGTTTCTGCATCCTTTCCCAGTGGGGTAGAGTCACCACTGAGGTTGGAGGGCTTTATACGTCCAGTACGGCCCACGCACAGTTAGATGGGTGAGAGTAACTAGTCAATGAGCTAGATGATAATGGTACAAAGGAATCTTGCAGACTTCCTTTAATCTCTCTCACTCCCTCGCTTGCTCACTCTCACCAGCATCCAGAATTTCTCATGCCCTCCTGAGTATGTCTGTGTCCTGGACATCAATAACTCACAAGATGACAAAAGCCCTCTGCTGGTGGACGTGAAGTCACTGTGCAGCTTCAGGCAAAATTTTTTAAAAAAAAGGAAAGAAGAAATGCAGTGTGTGACACATGACACGGCACTTATTAACCCAGCCTGAGAGTGTGGTCACCATCATGTGGTCATACAAGCCTGCTGGTAACTGGGAACAAAGCCCTGTGTCATGATTGGCTATTCCTCTTCTACCAAAACGCACAAACTTACGCACAAAAGCTAATTCATCAGTACACTGGGAATGGTCAGCTTTTTACTATATTTTACCACAAGCTCGAGAAGCAGAACCAGTTTCATCGAATCCAGTTGAACCGTCGATCGAGGAGCTAAAGCTGAGCTGTACTGGTCCAGCTTTTGCCACCAAACATGGATGAAGTGAGAACAATGACCTTAGAATAAATTAATCAGCTATGAAATGTGTAAATAGTGACTGTCAGTTGGGTTTAAAGGGAATTTTACTGCCCCTGTGAAGAGCTCAGTGCAGGATCAGTGGGCCACCGCCAGGGAGTCGGGGGTCAAAATGAACTCTTATCCCCTCTTTTCACCCGCACAAACATCACATTACGACAGTCCCCGGGGGACCATCCAGAATGGAAGGCCGTGCCCCAAATTGCCCCCCCCCCCCCCCCCCCGCCCCGGAAATACCCTGCTAGCTGCAGCAGAAGATCACAGGCTGAAGACGGTTTTCAGGCTACCTGGCGATGGATTTATAATGTTTTTCTTCTGACTGGCATTTCAGTCACGTTCAGTGTTTTGGTTTGATGGGCCTGACCTGCCGGCCTGGAGCTGTAGAGATGAGCAGTCTGACCCATATATACATATTTTATGTGTATTTCAAATTACAGAGACAAGTAACTGCATATGTCTGGTGCAAAAATTGTCCCTGGCATACCTTATGTGCCACGTGCAGATTCATTGTTAAGTTGTTTTTTTTTTGTTTAGATTTTTTGGTAACACTTAAGGTCATATTTTTAGTAATTTATTCATAACAAATAATAATGCATTCATAAAGCATTATAAATATGGCGATAAATATTTATCAAAAGGCACGTTGCAGCCATGTATATTATGCATTATGAATCCTTCATCAAGCTCTCAATGTACTATAGATACCTTCATAATGCATTATAATGGTCGGTAGAAGCATTAAGGATGCTTTATTCTGCATTATAAAGGCATCTATAGTGCAGTCATAATGCATAATACATAAGGTGACATACACATGACTATTATGCGTTATGCCTTATATTTATAGCCATATTTATAATGCTTTATCTCAATGCATTGTAATGCATTATGAATGTGTTTATAAATTACAAACAACATGGCCTTAAGTAAAGTCTTACCATTTTTTTACATTTTATTTTGTTGTAATGTTTGTCATTAAGCAAAAATATTTGCAGATATTAACATTTTTATACGGAATTCTTATATTATTATATAATTTACATTATTATATGGAGTTTGGCTATTGTTTTATGGGCCCCGATCCAAGGTGCAATTTCCACTAGGAAATGTGATGCAACCACCCAGCTTTGTATAGACAGAAAACTCTATAATCAGGTAAACTTATGCTTTACGCCTTTCAGGACTGGACCAGACAAAAACACAAAAGAACCAAGGAAGGACTTTCAAATGGCAACAATTACCACTGAATGATGAGCCTCTGAAATATACATGAGAAGGTTTTACACCGTGCGGAGAGCCAAGAAGCTTCTGCCTAACGTGAATCTTCCAGAAAGAAACGCGAGAGTCCAAACTCTATCAGGCACGCAGGGATCTAGAAAATCTGAGGGCAGGCCCAATCAACACGTCACCGGCGATCGTGACATAAACGCAAAGATTTCTTGCTTCAGGACGCCACTGGCGGCACGACAGAGTCGTGACAAGGGACTGGGATGCCGGTAGCAACAGAAATGCCAGCAGGGAGGCTAAGTTTAGAATATGCAGCAGACTCCCCTGCGCCCCCACACTGATATTTAACAAAACATTAATCTTCTTGCCAGGGACTCCAAAGAATACTGTGATGTAGCTGGAGCCTGTAGATGCAGTAATAGTAATTCTATTGTTCTCATCTTTATTTATGCCTTGGCTGAACCAGGCAGATGAGGTAAGTCTTTTATGTTATTATTCAAAACTGGTGATACATAAAGGCTGATTACACAAACGTCTTTCTGTCTTCTGCGCTGTTGGCTGGCCTGCACTCAGCCTCCCAATGCCTTTCAGCAAACTGGCCCTCTCTTCCTTCCCTTTCTAAATCACGCCCCCCCCCCCAAAAAAAAAGAACATTTGCATTTGAATCACTGTATATCTTCTTTTATATGATGCACTGACAACAATGGCCCCCAAGTAAAAAAACACACACACACACGCACACACACACACACACTATCCTGAATAAAACAAGATGTTACGCTAGATCTCCGCCCAACCCTGGGCAGAAAAGTTCAAACAGGCAGCCGATATAAAACTTCCTGTGGTGAAACACATGCATCGTGTTGCTAATGTAATCATTGTAGGCATTTTGTTCACGTCCTGAGCGACATTTCATTCCCAGAATCCTTTTCTGTTCTCAGTTTGACATATATAGACGCTCCTCTGCTTGCGAACGAGATACGTTTCGAACGGTCGTTCGTAACTTGAAATGCTTGCAAGTCATTATTTAACATCATTTTAACGGCACACGCAAGTACAAAGCACTAGGATGCTGGGAGTACACATGCTACACTGCTGCATGGCAGGAGTAGCGAACAGAAGTTGTGCTAGCCGGAATTGGCGCACAGAAAAAATTTGATTTTGTGGACAGGAAATGGGAGCCCAACGAATACAATTTGGTCTTACAGTCCTCTTCATTCATATGTCTGAAAGGTCGTAAGTTGAAAGCTCATAAGTAAAGGAGTGTCTGTGCATATTTCTTTAACATCATCACAAATTCCCCTAACTAAGAGGCAAATACTGTGTCGATCAGACTTTGACAGCTGATAATAGACCCAAGACACCTGCCAGGCCTTCTTAATGAGCCTGTAATGAAACAGGCCTCCCGGTTGGCTAACTTTGTGGAAAATCTAGCCAATTGGGTTGCATTGGTCATTCAGGTTTACTTGGGTATTTACAGCGGTGACATGGGCCCCCTTTTCAAAGTAAGCACATCGTACGACAAAGAGTGACCTCCTGTTTGTGCGCAACGGAAGTAACTTAGCTTGTCTCCATTTGATCAGATTTAGCTGTATCCATTTACAGAGGAGCAAAGCTCCCAGAAAATTTAGGTTTAAGTTTCAAACTTATGTCTATAAAATAAGCTAAGATTTGCATTACAGAGCAGTTCTTTCTTTCCCTCCACAGACTCCTGTTTTCTTTCAAAGGCAGATCAGCTTCAAAGCGGCGAAACTGACAGATTCATTGTTTAGCAGAAATGCGATTTCATAAGCTATTTTATTTCTGCTCAATTACTCATAACCCTTGTCCCTCCCTGGAAACCTACTGTATAAGAGAAACCTATCCAACAACAGCAGATGTTTATAAATGTATGATGCCCCCCCCCCACACCCCTCCTTCTGACATCATTTTCAACACTCATCTTTCCTTTCTCACGTGAGGTATGTTATGGCAGCTGTAATTGTAGGTTGTCAATCCACAGCGTGTTTTGCGAATACTTGACTTGTCAAGAACATCAGCGGGAGAAGATGGTGATATGCGGCTCGCGGTGCCAATATTGTTGGACACAGTGAAGGGATCAGTACGCGGGAGGAATTTTGATGTTTCTATTCAAGTTCCGGCGGCGGAGCAGGGAGACATAATCTCTTAAGGGCTGGTCGTCTGGACGCTGCTTTCAATCTCCGCGGTGTGGCAAACCGAGGATGCGGTGATACACAACCTCTTAATCTCAGTGACGGGGAAGTTCCCTGACATTTTGCCAGACTCTTCTCGGCCTACGAAGGATGGGCCGACACATTCAAGGACGAGCAGGCAGGTGTTCGGAAAGACGCAGGGCTGCAGAAGGTGTAGAAGGGGGAAAAAAAAACAGACTCGGCCCCCAGATAAAGGCTGCCCTCATGGAGGTGATCTACTGATGTACGATTCACAGCCCGCTGTTCCAGCCCTCACCAAATTCCCACTCATTTATCCTTTGATAAATCCACCCTCGACACCCCCTTCCCCCCACCCTTTGTGGATCCATCCCTTGATATCCTAATTAAATGTGGATATGAAGGCGAAAAACAGAACTCATGTATCTTTTGATCTCGGAGCTGGGAGGGGTTTTATTGATCTCTACTGTACTGCTGCCCCTCACTAGTGTTGACTGTTTATGTTCAACCCCCCCTCCCCCAAGTTGCTCTTGAGTCTGCCATTGAGTACTATTTAAAGACATTTAAAGTTAGATGTGGCTATTTAGCACACGCTCAGTGATAGAAAGTTGCGGCCAGCTGCTTCCTGCGTGGCACTCGTGCATCGTGGGTAATTTTGTAAGTGACAGTACTTCTGCTTGCCTGTGGGCAGCAATGAGGTGACTCAGGGCCCTGTCATCGCACTGTGGGAGCTGTTTGGGCAGCCCCTGCCCCCCAACAGAGGCCTTCCTTTGTGTCACAAGCAAGCGGCAGTAATGCGTCTCGATCGCTTTCACTGTGACCTTTCACCCCGAACCCAACTCAGGGGGGAGGGAGACAAAAAAATGTTCTCACCGCAGGAGAGTGCGTATGTAACATGGGGGTTTAATGTGTAAATGGCCATAGATTCACACATAATAACATGTCAAAAGTGATGGCTAACAAAGGCTGATGTTAGTCTAAGACAGTTTAACGCAATTACATAGGCAAAAGCACAGCAGAAGTTTAGCCCCTGATTTTTTTAAATATCTTTGTAGATGAGGGGTGTTTTCCTTGGGTCTGCAACTGGGGGGGGGGGCACAGGACACTTATGGGTTTACAGATACTGGTTCACAAACATGCTGGCCGACCCAAACCATAACCAAGGCCACCGTTGGGGCATGGATACCCTGTCACTTTCCAGGGGCCCTTGAAAGTGTCAAGTTATTCAATTATATGATGTAAGCGGGCAGGGGGCCTAGGTGACATTTTGTCAGGGGGCTCAGAATTAACTTTTTCACATTTTGCGGCATGGGGTTCCTCTGGGTTCTCCGATCTCCCCCTGTGGTCCAAAGAGCTGGACCCCGCGGCTGAGCTGTGAGTTAATGTGTCAGTGAGTGTGGGGCTTGCAGCAGGCCCGAACGCCTCTTTAGTGCGCATGCCCTGTGTTCTACCGCAAAGGCGATTAACGCACAAAACGAACGATGGCCTCCAGCCTGGTCACAATTGCCCTGCCTCCCCATGCTGTATGCTCCCCCGCCGTCCTCCACACGTTGGGCGCCTTGCCCCTCGTTATCGGGATGAATTAACGAGATGCTGGCAAATAAATAATGCACAAGGCCCAACACAATAAGACTGATGAAAAATGAAAATTGACACGGCCGTCAGGGGCAACTGCGACACGTATTTATGAGCGCCGAGGTTTATGGGATGTCTTTGTAATAAGCATTGCGCTCATCACCAAGCTGGACAGGAGACAGGTTTATGAAAACAGTATCAGAGGATGACCTGGTGGCAGCCGAGCCCAAACTGAAGGAATCATTATCTCTGCCAAAGGGCTATAACATTCATAGACTGCTATACAAATGAAATGGCTGCAGCTGGCTCTCACAATAAATGGCAGTGCAGTTTACATGCCAGCCATTCCACAGTGCATTGTGGGTACATTCTAGATGGGTTCCGATGCATCAGTTCAATACAAGGTTTATTTGCCTCACAGAAAGCCCAGGTTTGGGATGAAACATAATTAAACAAAAGGCTTCCCTTTCTTGCCATCATTATGTGTGTGAAAAAACTTAAAACCTTCATCTATAATGCACTATAGATCCCTTCATAATGCATTATAATGGTCGGTATCAGCATTAAGTATGCTTCGTACTGCATCATAAAGGTATCTATAGTGCATTATAGCTGAGAGCTTCATGAAGCATTCATAATGTGTAATAAACATGAATATGTGTTGTGCCTTTTTGTAAATATTTATAGCTATGTTTTAATGCTTTATTATAGCATTAGAATGTGTTGTGAATGTATTCATAGATTCCTATAGACGTCGCATTCATAGAAATGTTACCAAAAAAATTAAAATACAATGTTGCAGCACCCATAGCTGCTATGAAGAAATATAGTGGTGCGTATTTTTGGTTTTACCATAAACTTCCCTGCACCTTGGTTAATAGAGTAGGCTCGGCCCCCACAGCTGCAGACATGACCGAGGGAGGGGCAGGGCAGCCTGTATCTCTGGGAGGATGTGGACTTCCTGATGGAGAACATGCAGGTCTTCTGTGTTTGCATTCCACCCCCCTGTGGGAGCAGCCAGCTTGGGAATTGTTGGGTGGGGGGGGGGTGTTGGTTGGACAGAGCTGCTTGGCGACACCAGAGCAGCACAGCAGGTCCTGGGGTGGGAGGGGGACAGGGTCTAATTCTCCATCACCCCAAGTTCATGGCTTAGTGAGAGGCCAGACAAAGGAAAGTTAGGACAATTCAAAGGACCCCTGATTGGGCTCAATAAGTGGGTGAAGACGAAATTTGCCTCCATCCAGTATTTTTGCAGACCCTCCATCCACCTTTAGATAGAGTCACTGCTTACTGTGGCAACATAGGCATCTAAAGCTGAAGCTGGGTCTGATTCCACTTTTCTGATGCAAAGTGCTGACAGAAGCCCGGCCCATTAATCCACCTCTTGACATTCTCTGTGAGTTCTACTCTGCCCACTTTGCTGGGCACCGGCTTTGTTTCGGGGTTGCCGGAAGATCGTCCGGCGCTCACCATGTCAGCAGTCGGCACATCTTTAACGCATTCGGAGGTCCTGTGTGTCTCGTCCTGGCCAGACCCGCCGGCGGCTCGAACGCGGCACCGCTGATGCGAAGGGCTTTTCCCCGAGTCACACGGCCTCCAGCATGGCCACTCTGACACCCGTGCAAATCATACAAGCGATGACAAGCCAGCCATCGCAGTGTGACGCCGGCGCTGGCAGTGTCGGACAAATGATCCGGCCCCCCACCCACCCGCACTCACACCCCCATCAGCCTTCAGGCCCCTCCAACCCCACATCTCACTACCCAGCATGGTCCTCCGGCTCTGCTCAGGCTCTGTTCAGGGGGCTAATTCCACTCTCAGATCACCATTTGTACTTATTATGCTGACATAATTAATCCCCCGTCGCGACCAGCGGGGGGAGGAAGCCTAGCTGCTGCTCCGCCTGAGCCTTCCCCCTCCCCCGACCTCTTCTCCCTGGAGCACCACACTGCAGCATGCCTCACGTCTCTCCATGGTGCTCCATCTCAGTACCACGGAGGCCAGGGCTCTCGCTCTGACCAGCAGGGGTAACTCTGACATCTGCAGGCCGGTGGCCCCGACCATTCGCTTGCGTGTTCAGCCAATTAACGGCAAAACCAGCACGCTTATCGCAGCTGCGGCCCCAAAATGCAGTCCTGCCAGAGTTCCAGGCAGAGTCGGGCTTTAATGGATCAGAAAACAGCAGCTGGATTAATAAAAGCACAAAGGTTTGTTGATATTAATAGAATATCAATGGATATTCTCTCTTCCAAGCTGGGAATGTACGTTAGCAAGGCAGAGTAAATGACCATAGAGCAGGAACTGCACACACATCAGCTGGCTGCCAAAACAGCTGCGCAGGGCTAACCAGCCAATCAGAAGAGATGAAAGGCTATGACCAATCAAAGATTAATCCGGGCCATGGCTTCTTATGTGTGTGTGTGTGTGTGTGTGTGTCTGTGTGCATGCATGTGTTTGTGTGTGTCTGAGGTACAATTCGCTAAGAAAATAATTATACTGGTCCAGTCAATGATTTTGGAAAGTGAAAGTGCATGAACAGCGAGGACATTTCAAGATCAAAGCTGCACACTTGTAATTTTCAGATGGCTGCGATTTTAGGTGATTTAGCAAGTTTCCATTCTGAAAATTCCCAGCAAAGTGAGACGGTCTGATCATTGATCACAATCTGAGTCTGGCCAATCCAGCGGACGCTTAGACACGATGACTGAAATGTCAAACCTGTCACCAGGCAAAAACAGTATGTTTTACTGGAAAGGGTCAAACTTTATTAAATGTATAGCAAATAAGTTAATCAATAAACTAAATAATAAGATGTCATCATGGAAAGGGTTTCTGACATCTGAACAGACAGCATGTTGACTTTGATGTCACAATTCATCTACAGGTTAAACTGAAGGGTGATGCAGTTTATGGATTTTGTGTTTAATACAGTCTGCCCTCCAGACTGTACTAATAAATGCAGCATTACACAACTCACTGCTTAATAGCTCCCTGCTCCAGCTGACCCAAATGCACATTTTCACATGGTTAGCAGAATGATAAACCGCCACCTTATTCGGAAGATAGTTAAGTGACCACTTCTGCCAAAAATTTAATTTGAAAACGTTGCGCGGAATTCCTTGAAGCAACAGGCTGGATACACAGAAGATTCCAGAACTCTCTCCACCTCATGAGAGTCATGCAGCGTCTGCGTGCTGAGCTACTCAGGCATCTGCCTGCATTCATCTGAATATGAATTAACAAGAAATCTCTTCACTCATAATGACCGCTGCCTAAGAGTGGAATTTCGGGGGTGGGGGGGGGGGGGGGTGGAGGAGAGTTCCTTTAAAGTTTTTTTTGGCTTCAGATTCATGGGCAGACTGACCCCCCAAGTATCTAAAACACCTGTTTCAGCAGAGCTGTTTTCATACAGACTGCAGATAGTGTACAATAAACAGCACAGCGCATGTGAGGTCCTGTCCTCCGATAAGCATGAATCATAAACAACAAAATGCTTTTCTCGTCAAACTTTAGGCTCAGATGCCCTGTGAAGCTTGAGAAAAAAAAATTCAGAACTGTGCTGTGTTTCATCTAACCTTTGACCTTGACAGTGCTGGACCAATCAGATTTCAGGGTTTTGTGTTGGAATCCTAACACCTAATTGCGGGACATTTTTCCTGTGCTTTCCTGTCTCCCTGCATCTTTCCATAAAGAGTTTCTGTTAATCACTTAAATATTCCCACTGTCTAAGCCGTCCACAGGCTCCTTCTTTCACACAAGGCCAGACAATGGGAAGGCAGCAAGCGCCCAGGGAACAGGACAGGGCTGAAATAAATCAGCGGACACAAAGGGGGGGGAGATAATAGGAGACCAGCCACTGCATGCAGCTCACGCTGCTAGCTGGGAACAAAGTCTGCTTATAGATTAATATTTATTTTTGTGGTACAAATAGTTCAGGACATATTGAGAAAAACATCATAACTTGCCCCCCCCCCCCCTCCCCGCTTTCATTTGAACAAATAAAAAGTTTAAGGTTCACAGAACTGGTACGATCTGGATTTCGCATGAATTATGTTGCAACTGTTTTACTCAAAATCAGTGAGCATTTAAATATGCACGCATTTGCAGACATGCGCAGTGCACACACACACACACACACACACACACACACACGCACACACGTTTATGTATAAATATTCTTATTTTTTATTCCCCCTGAGACTTTAAAGACTTTAATTCCCTTTTAAAACTGCGCTGTGAGTCACGCACATACTCCCTGCACCTCTAATTAGAACAGTGATACTAATTAGAATCCTGATTTTTCACATTCTGGAAGGAGGTAATTATACACTAGGACCTGCGCTGAAGGCGGTTCAGAAGGCTGCAGCTTCTCACACTCTCTGCCCCGCGTTCCCTCAAAAGGCTGCTGCCTCTAGAGGCCAGCGGAGTGGATGCGGCCTTGCAGGGCACCAGGCAGAAGTTTCCGTCCCGCCTAGGAACAGACACACTGGAAAGGTCCACAGAGGCTGCTTGCTAGCGAATGCCTAAGCAGCTGTTGGGCTACGAGGCTCACAGAAGTGTTAAGTGCTCTGGGCCGGCAGCCGACGGCGCATTACAAGGCATGGAGGAAATGACAGATACACACGGAGCTTAAAAAGACGCGAAAATACAGCCTTTAAGAAACTGTTATAAACATAAACAATTACTCATAGACAGGGCTGGACTGGCCGCCTGGCACACTGGGCATTGTCCCTGTGGGCCGATGCGGTTGTGGGTCAGCAAAATTTGTTGTGGAAGAAGCCCCCCCCCCGATTGGCAAAATGCATCATGGGTCACCTCCCGCCAGTGTGTGGTGAGTCTGTATAGGCAAAAATCCGGGGCTGATTTTTAATCCCAGTCCAACCCTGCTCATATGGAAGAAAACAAAATGAGTTTTATTTCACAAAATCACATTTTGACTGCACCAGTATTTGTATTTCTGTGCATGTTTCTGTATTACAATAAAGGGGAAAGCAGTTCTAACTCTGGAAAGCACAGAGAATGGTTTCAATGGGACAGATTTCACATGGACTTACACCGGAGGGCATCTCATACCTGCAGTGACCCTGCCCTGTAACTGACCCTCCAGTAGGACATAATCTCAGAGCACTTTACAAACTCCACGCCAGGCCAATAAAACACAGAGAGATCAGGGTTCTTACTTCCAGCTGTGACACACAAGCCTAATCCACTTAAAGTCTCCGCTTTGGATATTTTTTTATCTTGGAGAGGAAAAAAGTCTTTTCCCTTGTTTTTAGCTTAAGGCACCGGTTGTAAATTCATAGAGCTATGACATGAAATTGCCACGGTTCACAGCAAGTAACTCATTAATCATCATAGAGAAAAGGAAGTGGTAGTTTGGGGACTGAAGGAGATTTACTTTTTTATTTATTTAGCATAATGGGCAACACAGGCAGCCATGTTGGGCGGGGATTGGCCTTCTGCTTTCACAGGCTGGAGTCTGCGAGGCAGACGAGGGTGGCGGGTGAGATCTGATGTTTCTAGAGTGTTCCGGAACCCTGTTCAACAGAAACTAACAATAATGCAGACCCAACCAGATTCAGGGCCTGTAGTGTGTGGACTGGGCAGTGACTGGTGTTGAGTAGTAATAACAAAAAAAGTCTAATAATCTTGATAAAACGGTTATGACTACGAGACTACGTTCAAACTACTTCCATCAGGCAGGAGGTATTGCAGTATCCGGTCCCGAAGCAGCAAACTGCTGAACACTGACCTCTAGTACTTCATAGACACTTCACCGGCACTTTTCGACACGTTATGGTCTCCATACCGCACAAAATTCCCTTTTTTGCACAACATTCATCTACGGACATTCCGTACATATACAAACACACACACGCACACACATACACACACGCACACACACACACACACACACACACACACACATATATATATATATATATATATATATATGTAGATTTTGTATTCATTTTCATTCATGTGCATATTTATTCTTATATTTTGCATTTGTATATTTTGTAGACCACTACTGCTTGTGAAGCTCGCACACAAGAATTTCACTCACATGTACTGTAACAGTGTACCAGCAATGTAATTTGATAATAAAAGTGATTGATTGATTGATTTATTGACTTACAGATATGGAATAAAGAAATATACCTGCATATGGAAGAGTTTGTGCATAAAAATCACCAGTAGGAAAATCCTTTAAGAGGATATATATATATATATATATATATATATATATATATATGGCTAATTGGCTTTCTGTTGAGCACACCTACTTCAGTAAACAAAGAGATTTGGCTTTAAATGTGAATTAACTGCAACAGGGTCCCATTTTGGGGGAAATGTCTGGCTCTTGCTTAATTACACGCATCTTGAGACATAAATGGGCCGAAAAGGAAACGATAACGGTGTTCACTTCAAACAAGAAGGCGTAAAAAACACACGCAATAAAGCTGGGGCAAAATAATGGCGTGGCAGTAAGGACTCGAGCTAAATTTATGAGGGGAAGGCAGAAGATCAGAGAAGGACTGGAGCGGGCTGGAAGAAGGTGACCTTAGGAGACGCGGGGTGGGGTCAAATGAAAGGGTTCTGGGAGAGACATAAAGCCCTTTACGGTGCCCGGCATCCTGGCAAACTTTAATCATGAGCTAAACCTAAATGAAAAGCTAATTACATTTTGCACAGTGGGAACAGGAACCAGGAGTGTTTTTCTTCAACATTCTGACAATGTGTCTGTCTGCGTTTATTTGTGCAAACAATATTATTCGTCCAGGAACCCCAGTGGACTATATAGTGCTGCTTTTCTAGCGCCAAGCAAGGAGGTTACAGAATGAGAGCAGACCAGACTGGATGTGTTTGTTTGTTCATTGAAAGCAGGAAGCAGCGCTGTGTCATTGACTGTAAGTTACTAATGTAGCTTAGCTACAGGGCTGTAGCGTGCAGAAGTTAGCAGACTGCTGACCTCTTCTTACAAATGGTTCGAGAGATACAAATACAGCAAGATAAAAACAGAAAAAAATACAAATATTCTCAAATGCCAGAGAGATTTCAGATTTGCTTCTTGTAAGGATTTTAATGAGCAGATCCTCTAGGACAGGTAGCTATGGAGATGCTGTTATGCTGCAGGTCGGACACCGCAGACGTGCAGTGATTTTCATTTCTCCTTAGTCCTACAGGCGAAACAGAGATAAATGACTGGACTTGTGTATTTAAAACTCTATCGTTTTGTTTTGTGAGTGCAGATGGGGGGGGAGGGGGTGGGGGTTGGAGTTAATAAATGGGAGGCCTTGTCAGTGGACCCGCGAGCAGCATCCCAGTCCCGGGCACATTCACACGTCTGTCGTCTTTGGACCTTTCAGCTGTGACGTGCAGACATGGACCCAACCTCCATCTCAGACACCAGCCCAGCGTAAATGAAGCCTTTACTCCATGAATGCAGTCTGGGGGGGGGGGGGGGCTATATCCAGACATCTCATGGGGGTGGGGAGTTAATTGTGTACTAGTTTTTCTTTTTTTTGGAGGGGGGGGGCAATCTCCTTGATATCTATGGCTTGTCATGAGGGTTATCTTACAAAAAGTTTAAAGTCACAGCAGGGGAGCTGCCAGACATTTTGGGCCCCATGAATTCATTAGACATTGGGCCCCCCAACCCAGGCCAATCCAATTACATTTTTAAGGCTCTATTTAGTAAATCATCCTAACTTGCAGCCCTGAGTCACAGACCCACGTTTTACTCAATAGACGAATGGGAAATCACACACATGTACATGTGCACACACTAATTACCATAATGACACACAAAACATGTGCATGATACCACACATATGTGTAATGCCTCTTCACTAAGGTACAATTTGATCAGAATATCCCCATAAGCAGATTAACAGGTTAATGGACAGTGACGTTACCCCTGATACACAGATACATTCATACTTTAGCGATGAAGCACATGAGGTGCATCTACAGTTATGTGTGCATGCGTGTGACAACCCCCCCCCCCCCCCCCCACCCACCCACCCCAACTAAGTGAGTGCCTGTGTGTGTTCTGCAGCCCGTGCTGTGTGGTCAGCGGCTTAGAGAGAGGAAAGATCTGAAGGCCACTTGACCGGGGGGGTACAGCACCATGCTGGCCTGTAGATCGTTACAAATGGGACGTTTAGCCCCCTCTGCCTGTAAACTCCCCCCCACCCCCACCCGTGTCTTTACACATGCAGCGCGGCCTCCTCCGACTCAATAGACCCGCTGTGTGGACAAATCAGCTGGGAAGAGGGCTGACCTTTCAACTCCGGGGTCAACTCATTAACACAGAGACTGCTCTCCTGTATGTAAATGTGAACCGTAACTAAACATATTTAGCATAAATGCTAAGCAAAGGACACGTCTGTCGCTGGCTAAAGCATACAAATAATAATGCTGAAATGAAGCAGCCCCAAAGAACTGCTTCCTAATACGAATTTCAGAGCTGAGTGAAAATAGCAGCAACACTTCATCAAAAGATGTGGAACAGAAACATCACACTGCTGTAACAACTGCGCTGTGGGCCAGACCCACATTATCGCTAAACGAGGGGCTTTTGATTCGTACCACCAGCGAAATCTAAAAAACGTATGAAGCTCTGGGACTAACCCTAAAATGAATGACTTCAGTGAAAATAGTATACTGCATTAAAACTGTTAAATAGCATGTCATTTTAATAATAATAATAATAATAATAATAGTAATAATAATTAATTCACTTTCGATAAACTGTTTATCCTGTGCAGGGGTCTGCAGCCAGTCCCAGAAGGCAGGGAATAACTCAGGATGCAGTGCTGATTCATCACAGGGCTCATTCACACGCCATTCACACCTATGGGCAGTTTGCGAACTCCAGTTAACCTCAGCGCGCTTTTGAACTGTGGGAGGAAACTGGAGAACCTGTGGCCTGTACTACTTCTCGGGTAAGCCTGCTTCGCAGTACAGACCACTGGAGGAATGACAACACGGGGAGAACATGCAAACTCCACACACGGGGCCCTGGTGGAGACTTAAACCCGGCTCCCAGAGGTGTGAGGCAACAGTGCTAACCACTGCAGCACTGTCTCGCACCCATATAACAATATAGCATACATTATTGTTATTATTATTGTTAATAATATGATCAATAATAATAATAATAATAACAATGACAATAGGTATTATTAATGAACAATTAATGTTATTATAATTAATTATTGTCTAATAATATCCGCGTGGGAGTGCTTGCAGATGTGGCGCCCTCCTTGAGAGGGTCCTCTGTAAAATGAGGATGCAGAGACTAAGAGCAACAGGCAAATTCTGGAACCAAACCTCGCAATGAGAGACATCACCTGGGTAACGTGTGCAATGTCACTGTAAACGTACGGGCCCTGTTTGGAACATCACTCTATGACTCATAGACAAGACACACAAACAGCTCTTCCTAAAAATGACGGTATATAAAGTCAGCTCCAGGTCTCATAACCCAATATCATGTCTGGCATCTTGTTAATCCTACGATGCCTCATAAATGTTCCAGGTGATTTAGCGCATTGCAAAGACGAT
This sequence comes from Brienomyrus brachyistius, assembly GCF_023856365.1. Lineage (NCBI taxonomy): Eukaryota > Metazoa > Chordata > Actinopteri > Osteoglossiformes > Mormyridae > Brienomyrus > Brienomyrus brachyistius. The sequence goes on along the minus strand of NC_064543.1, from coordinate 12,252,782 downwards.
GCACATTCTATACTGTACGTAGTGCCAAAAAGTGAAAAAAGTATGTGATTCGATAAACCTCCGCCGTCGAGCAGCTAAACTCAGATACCGAAGGGAAGTTGGCGAGTAAAGGAGTCGCTGAGACAGATCGAATGGTATGAATGTGTAATTGAAATGGGGGGCTGGGGGGGGGAGGCAGGTGTGCAGCCATTGTTCTGTTTGATGGGATTATTTGCACTTCTCAACAGTGGAAAAACCAGGTATCATTAAGAAGAGCCATGTGAATTTACAATGTGTGGATTTGGTGTGTCCCCCCACCCCCCCATCCTTACGGTTGTGTAATTATGTGTGCTCTGTAATTAGGAGCACAGACTACAGGACCTTGCTGATTACTGTCTACTCTCTAAGGGCTTGGGAAACTGAAATTGCGGAAAACTCTCAAAGTACAATGGCATGATTGTACTTTTTTATTCTTTGGTTTACCTCTTATGTTCTCTTTATACTGCCAAAGTCACACCAGAGGATGAACAAAGAGCAAAGCAGAGGAGGCAGAGAGTCTCCGGGGGAGGGGGGGGGGGGGTGTTTCTGCAGGTTGCCATCATCTAACAAATGACCATACTTTGGGTTCTGTTATGGTCATATAAAAATAAAAGCTGGATTAAAAAATTTCCCTTTAATATGTGTGCATGTCGCGTACTGTGCTGGATTTCTGCCTTTCTTTCAAGGATGAGGTGTGTCTCTAGACAGAGTACGTGTTAGTCAGAGGTTTGTCCAATAGAAATAGAGCGAATGGGCTTGGGGCGGGGCTTAGGTAGAGTTAGGATGAAGCTTTGACAAGAGGCGAATCAATGCTGATGCACACACATGATCAGCTACAGGACATGTAGGACATACATTCAGGAACAACTCTCCAACTTCTACTCTCCACCAGCAAAGAATGGCTCTTAAGAGTGGAAATATGACTGGATGCAGGAGCTCTTTTGACATATGTCTGTTATGTGTTGCATATCGATTAGCTGTCACAAATAACAAGCTAAAAGACAAGGGTCCAGCCGCAGACCCCTGTAGAGTGGAGCTCCACCAGAAATACGTCACTCCACAGGAAACACATGATCTCAACTCTGCGATACAGTGAATAAACCCTAACCTTAAACTTAACCCTAAACCTAACCCTAACCGGAGCTCCACTTTACGTCATTAAAGATCACGTGTTTTCAGTGGAGGTGACATATATCTGGTGGAGCTCCACTTTACAGGCGTCTGCAGCTAGACCCTCTTGAGCTAAAATGTTATTTGATTGATTTGAAATCAATATTTTTTTTCCTTTTTGCCCAAACAGGAAATGATCATACACAGTGACAGGGGATGACTAACTTAGTACAACAAAGCCACAATTTTACAGACCATTTCCTCTGCTAGACAAACAAATAATAGCGACAATGTTTTATAATAATAATGAGTAAATAAATTAATAATTGATAAAGGATAACTTTAAAAGATTACAAATGAATAATAAAGAAATGACGAGGGCAGCCATGGACGGTTGATTGTTTTGATCAGTATTGGGTGAGGCGTGCAGACCGGAGTTTATTGGGCAGACCTGCAGCAAAGTTAAGCCACTATCGACTCAGTAAGAAGCAGAATTATCCTTTAAGATCAGCACAGATTTCTCTAAAAACTCTTGCTGTTCAAGACACCAACACGAGAAAGGCCTGATGGGAAATTAGGTCCTAACATGGGTTACTGCGTTGATCCAGGGAGAGACTGGAGTCTGAGATCCTGCTTGGGCTTTGGTGTAACTGAGTGGAAATGCGGAATCCCGGTCAGGTGGACCTCCGGGTAGATTCAGTGACATCACAGTCCTTGGACAGACCGCCACAGGGGTCTCTACTAACTAGCGATACATAGTGGTGGCAATTTCAGGTCCAGAAAGTAAAAATACAGACCATGATTTACTTTCAGCCAACCAGTTGAGCATAACGAATCACAGTCACAGAGTACTCATCTGGTTGGTTGAAAGTAAATCATGGTCTGGATTTTTACTTTCTGGACCCGAAATCTCCACCTCTGGCGATACATTACACTCTAAATAAGAGTTCTCATGTTTGATATACAGAGCTCAAAATGGTGGCCAGATTGGTGCTAAATGACGCTGCCTAGCAGGGCACAGGCTACGGCTGGTTCCAGTAAGTAGTGAAGCAAGTAATCCGCTAACAAGTGTTTATGTGATCTTACTGGCAACTGCAATTAACAAAGAAGGACTATGGAGAGACCTTGTAGATCTGCAGCGGTAGGGAGGTCCAGTCATATCTGTCCCAGACACCATTATTCAATCCATCTGAAAGTGCAACAGAAGAGCAGGACCAAGACTGGTGTGCATTAAAACATCATGCAGTGTGGGAGTCGCTGACGTACTTCACAATGCGCAGCTGTCATAAACCTCATAAACTGCCATAAATTGCACCCGCTACCAGTATCTGCCTTCTTGTGTCTCAGCGTGCCTCCCGACCACCTTAAATGCTAACATTCCAGTGCCTTCCACACACTTTCATTTAACCCGTGAAGCCAGTCTAGTGAGACATCTTGCCTGGCTTAATAAAGCATGCGGTTCTTTTTTCCCGTCGTCGCGCCGATTGAGCTCAGCGCGGATTACAGGTGGGTTTTTAATAACTGGCTTTTATCACGGGCCGTGTGTATCGATAATGAGCTGCTTTAGCCAACCTGAACGCTCCAGTGTGTACATTCACGAGGGCTGAATGAAGTAGCACGGATTAGGACAATGTTTCCCAATGTGGTCCTTGGGGACCTGTAGCCGGTCCATGTATTTTCTCCCTCCCAGCTCACCTATGCTTGGAGGGAGCAAAAACATGGACCGGCTACGGGTCTTCGAGGACCGGATTGGAAAACATTAGATTAAGGTACTGGTAAGCAACTGGGGAAAGTCTTCCTTAGCTGTTACTCAGGGCCAGTCCGCTGTGGCCAGGTGCAAGCCTGGGGAAACACTGTAAAAATGCAGGAATGTGACCCTCACGTTGCTAACGAATGTTTGAGGTTGGGGGGGGGGGGGTGTAAAAAGGCTGTGGCACTTCAGGATGGGTTCCACCAGGCCCTCTGAGAAGGATGTGCAGTGCAGCCAAACATTTTTGCATCAATGCCATATAGAGGGAAACATACAAAACAACAGGGCAGAAAAGAGAAGCAAACAATATAGAGGCTCTCAGGGAAGGCAGCCAAACTCGCGCTCTGCACCGCTTTCTTTACCAGCTCCAGAGATATTTCAGGCCCAGGGGAACTGGAAGCGGCAGGGCGATTTGCAAATGAATGCGACGGCAGTTGCGGAAATATAGCTGCGTGCCGTAGCACAGGGCGCTGGGACAAACGGCGGCTTTGTGGGGCTCAGAGGTGGAGGAAGACGCCAGGGCTGTTTAGTGACAGAAAAGCCCACTTTGATGCCACGGCAACAAGGCTACAGGGACCAACTGTGATATCTGCTGGTCTTCTGAGGGTGCCTGAGGTGTGGCTCGGATGGGGGGGGGAAGGGTTGGGGCAGTAGGCGGGAATGAGGAGCATCCCAAAGCGGGGGGCCCGTCCCGCTCAGGAGCGAGCCTCCAGGTCCGTTGCCGGGCCCCCGTGACGGAGAGCCGACATTACATGCTCATTAGAGCCTTTCTCCCGTTTTTCACTCCTCGTCCCACATTTTTTGTCCTTGTTTTAATGAATGTAAGTCCCTATCTGGCTATCGGTGGCCCTCTCTCGTCACACGCCTTTCTGAAGGGGGCCGCACATTGACGAGGCCGACCCACTGGAGAGAAAAAGGCATACTGCCATGAAATGAGTGTCAGCCATTAAATATGATTTCATTCTGAATAGCACCAAAGCACATTCACCCACTGAAACTCATTAAGCTGGCATAATCTCCCCTTTCTTAACCATAACAATGATTTTTCGACTCAAAATGCAGTGGTGCGGTGGGACTAAGCGATTAATTCAACTTGCATTCAGAGTAATAAATCAAATCCAACTTATTATCCTACGTCTGCTTCCCTAATTCAGGAATGCTCACAATACTTGTCAGTCAGTTTACAGACAACACATTCAATATATGGACCACTTCACATGTCAATATTAACCATTGCCCAGTTCTAAACCTCAACTGAGGCAAGGAAGAGATGACACTTATCCGTGTGTGTGGATTAAACTAATATCCTAAATACAGAACCAAGTAAAAACAAAGAAAAAAGGGACAAAGGTGAGCAAATGTGCCTGAAAAACAATCTGAGGATATTCTTAAGTTAAGGTGGAACATTATTTCACTTGTACTTTTTCTCTCAAGCGCATTTCAGTTATTTATTTATTTATTTTTAGAAAATGAGTTTAAACACTTAGGTGAAGGGGACAGCAGCGTAATTCCTGCTGTGATTCAAACAGGCACCTTTTAGGGCACGCCTTCGGGTCCTTGGCTTGCAGTCACTGTGCCACCTCTATGAACACATTAGAAGGACTGATGCTGCTGTGAATTCACTCTTATTCTTTAACCAGTTTTAAAAATCATGGCATGAAATAAAGTTTATTAGATGAATTATGCCTCTGCAGGTTCCGGTAGAGGCAGATTTCCTGCGCCGGGTTGAGGGTAGGCTGTGAACAGCTGCGTCGAACTCCTCTGTCGGTACCGCTCGTGTAATGCATGTTAACCGCATCGCAGGGAGTGCAAGGGGTCAAAGTCTTTAAGTGCCTGTTGGGATCTCGGCCCGTGCATCACGTGCTACGGCTGCACAGCCTCCAGATAATTGTTCACTGTGCGGAGGCTCAGCCTGTTGTTGATGTAAAATGATACATTTATGACGCACTAAGCCTGTCGATGTGGGGCAAATCGTCATATATATGCACATGCGGCGGGACAGACAGCAGATCACAGAACCCCCCCCCCCCCCCCCCCCCCCCCAAGTCTGTGATGTGTCTGGTAAAAGAGGCCAGGGTATCCCAAGACAAGGAGCCCCTCGGGATACCAGGGCTGTACCCATATACCCCGGGTTTGGAGCAGCGGCGACCTTGCCTGACCTTTGTGTTAGATGTGCGCCAAAAACAGGTGTGGTATGGAACCTGAAACCTACAAGAATGGGGAGAGCCCAGACCATTCACATCACAAAGACACGCAAAGAAAATGTAATGAAATGAAACACCTCTGATATATATATAGCAATATGTCTAATAGATATTGTGCCTCGGTATATTTTGACAGGACAAATATTGAGAAATTTCATGAAAGGTAAATTACTTTTATGCTTAATATTTAAATTTTCTCTAAAAGAAAAAAGTAAGTATTTAATAATTACGAAATAAACATCTTTTTCTTATATTTGTCGGAATACGGTTTAGCTATTATTAATTTAATGAAAATCAGCCAACTGGAAATCCTCACAGATAGAGTGTGGACGCATCTGAAATGTATAATTCCAGAAATATAATATATACATAAATAAGAGAATAAAACGAATTATTTTGTATTACAAGCAATACCTCTTTTGCTTTTCAATGGGATAGCCTGCACAGAGTCTGGAGAAGAAGAACCCAAACCAGCACCTGGAAGCGATTTCAATTACTTTACAGACCAACTAGCACACAAGTGAGAGCTATGGGGATCCGCGGAGCCACCGTGTGAGGACCATGTGAGGACCGTGTGAGGACCACGTGAGGACCATGTGAGAACTGTGTGAGGACCGTGTGAGAACCGTGTGAGAACCACGTGAGGACCATGTGAGAACCGTGTGAGGACCACGTGAGGACCATGTGAGAACCGTGTGAGGACCATGTGAGGACCATGTGAGGACCACGTGAGAACCGCGTGCGGACCGTTTGAGGACCGTGTGAGAACCGTGTGAGGACCGCGTGAGAACCATGTGAGAACCGTGTGAGAACCATGTGAGGACCGCGTGAGGACCGTGTGAGAACCGTGTGAGGACCGCGCGAGGACCACGTGAGAACCGTGTGCGGACCATGTGAGGACCATGTGAGGCTATAGTCCTCCATATCTCACCAACGGACGAGAGACGGACACACGCAAGCCACCCTCTCAAACACCAGCTGACATTATTAATGCAGTATAAAATGTGATAAAGTGCCCTTCTCACTCTCGGGGCTAATATCGCGTGATTTATTTGTGTGCCCATGAAAAAGTAAGGGTGTTGTTAAAAGCACAGGTGTTGGAAGCCTCTCCCATCCCTGGAGCAGGATCGATAAAGGCGCTTTTACACAACTCAGCTGGAGCCAGCCCTGCATTCATGTTCCAATAAAACCCCAATTTGGTGAGTCACAGAGTAAAGGGTTAGTTGTTGACATTAGATGCACAATCACACACTATTTACAATGCAGTTACACACTTTGGCACATAAATCAAAAGCACTAATATGGGACATTATGTGCCATAAAGTGTCCGTCCACGATTGATTTGGCATAACAGAATTGGCTACTTTTTTTCTCATGGCTCAAATGTGACACAAGTCTGAAAAGTATACATTGACATGCTCTCAGATCGTGTGGCAAATTCCGGTAGAACTCTTAAAAAAAGCTTCAATACCTTTAAGGGGCACTTTTTTTGCTGAATATATAGTCGCTTGCATCTTGTCACTGAGAACTTGCTCAGGGTCTGAAATGTGGATCTTGCTTCATCTACGTCAATGAAATCATGAGCGAGATACCACTTAAACGTAAAGGGGAAGGTCTGAAATGAGTCGTGAGATTCGATTCCGCAGATTAAAGAAGATTCCAGAAGTTATCATATAGCGGCCACGAACGAAAGGGGGGAAATATGGACAGACAATGGAGAACATTAAAAATGCCTTTTCCTCATTCGTCTGCACAATGCCAACATAATCTAAGAAGAGGTGTATTTTTACAGAGCTGTTCCCATTCTTTTCTTTTGCTCTGTGTGACTGCCATGAAAATGAACTATTAATCTGCTTCCCAAAGGAATTCCTCTTGCCGGAGCCAGGGTTGACAGCAGCCATACAATGATTGTTGTGTGGTCAACAAACAATTTTCCCGAGCCTCAGTGCCTTTCAAAAGGCCTGTTCCTTTCACCCCCGATGATGTGAAAAATGTAGCTGTCAAAGGTTCCTTTTCTTTATTCCTGCACAAAGATGTCAGACGGGGAGAGTTAGAATTTCTAAATGTGTTAATCTGGGCACAGTGAAAGCACCGCTTCTCCACTACCGACTGATTTACCCACAAACAGACTGTCTCTTTTCTCTTCCTTTAACTCACAAACCTGGTTTCTATCCAGCCTCCTCTTACACCCCAAAGGTACCATCCAAATCCACCTTCACGCATCCATAGATAGCAACGACATTAATGGACAGCTGGAAACAATTAGATCACGCATATAATATCTGATGTCCATTCTGAGAAATATGACCAGTATGGTTTATTATCTAAATATAGCAGGTATTACTACATCTAAACAACCATGAGTGATACACAGATTAATTATTAAGAATATATAAACCATTAAAAACTTGATATCTGATACTACTGAATACGGGATGAAATAAATACTTTGTTCTATAAATGGTAGAACTATTTAAATAATTAAACTCAATGTCAGCCTTAGTATTAACATGAATGATAGCATATTTAAATCATATGCTATGTGATACACATGAATATAGGTGCAGTACAGCATCAAACTCAGGCAAAGACCCCAGAAACAGGACGTCCAATTCCTGACAGGCGACCCTCAGCCTGGCCCCCTCACCAGCCTCAACTAACCACTGCCGTGCTCACATCCCGGTCATGGACCCCCCAGGCCCCATTACTGCTCTGGTTCTACGTGCAGCCTGCGGCACCGATTCCTCAATCTGCTGCCTCCTTAGTAATGGACTCGTCACCTGGATTATTACAGAGGGACACGGTCTGTTTCAGGGTAATGTGAGAAAGCTATTGACCTCAGCGTAGGGTGAAGGCCCCACACAGGTACCTATTTCTGGGTCCAAGCAGTAACTGCACATCCCAGCATTCAGTATGTAAATTCCCCAGAATATAAGTGTATATTTCACAGTGCTCCAAACTGATGACTACCTGGGAAAAATGATCACTTCATCTCCATTAAGACACACAAGCCAACAGTTTCAGTGTCTGTATGCCAGTATTTGTCTGGATATAAGAAGCATTATAGAATCATAAACAGCAACTTAGGGGGTATTGGGTAGCTCAAGAGATTAGGGCTCAGTGACCATGTCCGGAAGGTTGTGGGTTCAAATCCCAATGGATGGCACCGTAATCATATCACCTTTGGGTGGTTGAAAGAAGTCTCACATGTGTGTGACTCTAGCTCTCATGGCATCTAAGCCTACATATATGCAAACTGCCAAATGTCCTCACAGACCTTAATAAGGCACCTCTGTTCTACCTCTGTGAAATTGACAAGGCCAATTAGAGAAAATTGAGGCTTAGGTATATGTCCTGTCTTTAATTCTATGATTTGGTTAACTTCAAATTCAGTGTGAGTGTCAGCCAGGCTTTGCTGTACATTGGTTCAGTGACCCTGAGGTCCATACAGGTCTCTGAACTGGGTTGGGTATTCCTTTGTGGAATCTACAAAAGCCAGACAACCATGAACATCTCCATCCCTGGTGTCCCATCAACCACAGTCCAGGCACAGACTGGCCTCTGGTCTGCGTGAGACCAAAGAGACAGCTTTTCACAATCCATAAATGTGCACAAGTTCCACTTCACACTCCAGCATGGGGTGTAAACTAAACCGCCACCCTCATCCCAGTACAGCGTCCACCTCAGCCCAGGCCCCAGCGGATACGCACACGGCTGCGGCATCGGAAGCCAGCATTGCCACCCCCGTCCCAGTACAGCGTCCACCTCAGCCCAGGCCCCAGCGGATACGCACACGGCTGCGGCATCGGAAGCCAGCGTCGGTGCTGCTCACATGGCTCATTAAAACCCAGAGCCCCCCAAGGAACAATTTCAGAATGTTCCGGAGCAAGAGGTGAACCTGTGAATCACACAGGCTAAAAAACAAAATAAAACGACTCTGGAACTTAAACGGCACGGCTCTCTGCGCTTTTCCCAGTGCGTAAGTCTATTTACCTGTGGAGCACAAGTGCGTACACTTCAAAAACAAAAGACCTCTAGTGCCCCTCAAGTGAGTCCCAAAGTTTTCCTCCTTATGTCCCAGTTTCCTACAGGATTCGGGACGTGAATTGCTGGTTTCACAAAAGGAGGGAAAAGGCGGAAAGAAACTCTCCGCTCTGCCAGACCAGCTATGAAATATGGATTCTGTACAATGGTGCATGTGACAATATCACTGGAGCAAATAAAAGATACTTTTGAATAGTAACTCTTACCCACAGATGGCTGCTCACGGCAGAGTCTCAGGCCTGCGTAATTGTATCACTAATAAGCAGGGAGGCAATTAAGCATATAAGTGGAGCCACAATCATGGGGACGCGAGAGACGGCCAAGGGAACGAGAAATAAAGGAAAAGGCCGGACAAAAGACAAGAAGCAGTGCGCTGGCAGTGTCCCGCCGCGGCGTTCCGACCTGTTTATGGCTTATTGTTGCTTCTCACTCTCTGACTCAGTCTGACTATCCCAAGAGTAAAAAAAGAAACGGATTATGATGAAGCCACGTGGGAAATGGTGATCTAATGGTCACTCTGGCAGCGCTGTTTATGTGCTGAGTTTTAGAATAAACAGAAAAAGATTAACAGCAAACACACTCAGTGCACGATTAGTCACACCTGTTGAATCTTAAAATAACTAATAACGTCCCTGATTTAAACGGCTGAGGCAAACACTGCAGATTTGACACATTTTAAACGGGAAACGTGAGGATCTCCGCACAGTCTGCTTAATGTCACAGTCTGTGATGCTACAGTCTTACACCCAAAATTCTGCACAAAAAGTGACTGTAATTTTAGCTTATCATTAAATGTTATTATAACCATTTAAGTCCCATTTTTGGACCTTATCAAATTGTATATGATGTAAAACACAAAAGAGTGGGATAATAAAGAAATGTTAGCAGACATTAAAAAAAAAAAAAACAGTACGTTTGGAGAAGCTGGGTACATTTCTCATAAAACGGACTCAAAAACAGCAGCAGCATACAAATGGGGAAGCCTGATCAACCCATAAAAAGGGACTTTGGTTATGAAGGGGAGGGAAAAAAAAACGAAAGAATGAAAGACGAGAGCGAAAAGAAAGAGAGAAAGAACTTTTGAAGGGGCAAGGTCATGACTGGCAGCTGATTTGAAGAATTTCCTCCAAGCCCACAATAGGACATGACATCATCAGGTATTGAAGTGGGAGACGGAGAGAGGAGATTCTTTAAAGAGCCGGTCGCTCACTAAGACCCGTAATTAAATTTGTGCGAAACATGCCCAAGTGCCTGTGCGTCCACCGAATCAGAGCGCGGAATAATGTCCGGGTCTGAATTAATCAGCCCTGGGGACGGCTTTATTATGGCAATTTCTTATTTCCAAAAACAGCTTGTGACCTGCTGAGTTTCGTACATTTTTTCCTTCCAGACTTTTTTTTCCGTACTTGCCGTTCTAGTCTGTTTTGGCTGGAAGACCCAGAACATGCACACATTGTATAAATGCCTGAAAAATGTTTTTTTTCTCCCTTCCAGCCCCCCCATTCCACCCTCTTGCCCTGGTACCGGCAGTATATAAAAGAACAGCAACTTGTGGTGGGAACAGAGAGGGAGAGAGGGGAGGATGTGAGGAAGGCATGCAATTAAGTACATTATGGGTGAAGCGGACCCATGAAAATGCATGGGAAACACAGAGGAAATGGTTATTGTTTTTTTTCTGTTTGGCTTCTTTATCACAGGAAAGAACAAACTGACTTTAGCCGCCCAAAACTAGCTTTTTGTGTTTAAGATACAGCTTTTAATTTTCCCAAATTCACAATCAGTTTAATAAACAACAGAGCCGTGCATGGTCATACTAACCATTTACAATTTCATTGTTTGTTATACTTATCAAAATGATTACTTTTCTAAACTATGTCAGTGGTGATTCCCAAGTCCAGAATGCATCCTGTGGTAATTCATCTGACCAGAATCTCATCAAAAACATCAAACGTCTGAACTCGAGGTGGAAGTTCATTCCTATCTTTCGCTGGATGGAAAAGCGGACTTTCTACTGCGTCAGGTCACAGCTGCTGAGAGACACTTTATTTTTTAGCATTAATAATTAAGAATCAGGAAGCGCTGTGAAGGCGATCGGCTCCGACCGTAACTCCCAAAGCAGATTGCCGCCTGCGCTCGGAGACAGACAGTAGACTAAACGTCCCACGGCACAAACACACAGCCAGGCCGTTTTAAAGCATAAAGAGACATTAACACCAAATGAGCCAGTGGAATATCCAGCCAAAGGGTGACTTTGCCTGTACACCCTCCATGGACACACAGTACTGATGCTAATACCCACTTGTGCTTTTTTCATCATCCCTTGGGACCTGCGACAGGTGTTTATCTAAATGTCCGAGTGCCTCGTAACACACGTACACCAGAAGTAAATCCCAGGCTTGCACCAGCTTCATTGAGGAGCAGTATCAGCATAGTGCTGAAGGCATACGGATATTTGAGAAAGTTTCAGTGTGAAATGACAGACATATTTCTGTTATGGAAAGTCCACCTTCATTTAATGTATTAGCATCTACTGTATAACAAATCAGTCAGTGTATGTACCCGATATATACACACATGAATACACTTAATCTGTGTACGTGTGACACATGCAGATACATGTAGACGTTTCATCAATCCGTGTATATACTACGTTATACACATAAACATACACATCATTTCTTTGTATATAGTACAGATATTTGATCTGTCTGTGTACATGCTACATAACCACATATCAAATGCAGAAACATTTCCTTATATTAAATATGACACATACAATACAAAAAAAATGTTTTATTAACTGGAACAGGGGTTTTCATATTAACCTGGGACCCCCCCAATAAAAGCTGACTCGAGTTAGGGACTATCACTAATGTGTGATCAAATAATTAGCTACAGAATAATCTTTACTAGTTCTTTCTTTCCTCTGGAATATTTTTCAGTTTTGTTATTATTTCCCTTAGACTGGTAATACTGGCATTTGGTTTATTTCCAGAACACTTCAGTGGACCCCTGCAATCCCTATTTGGGCTTTAATTATAAAAGCCCAGTGGATATATGAATCATACCCTCACATGTTCACATTATCTTAATTATGAAATCAAAGTCATTGCTCAGCATAAGTCACCCCATTTCCTGAACGTTGGAGGAAACCTGTCATCTACAAATGATTAATTTTAAAACAATATCTTGCACCAAACTGTCCATGAGTCCACATGAATATTCCAAGATAAATGAGTCCTATCTGCACAATGGTAGCTGTTTTCCTTGAACTCTGGCGGTTCACTGCCAGTCAGCAATGATGTCATACAGCTGATGACTAGGAATATTCCGGGAATTGTCGCCTGGTGAGTTTGAGACCTCCTCCATCCTCCCCACTGCCGCTAGACAGGGGGCATCGCCTGTGCACCCCCCCCCCCCCCCCCCATAATTTTCAAAGGGACCTTGCTAATCCACCCAGCAGTTTCGGTCTCAAATGGGACACAGGAGTGTGTCATTCACAGTGTTTGGAGATGGTGGGAGTCACAATGTATCCTGGTGAAAAACATTAGTCCGTGGGGAACAGCCAGACAGTATTTCACACCCCCCATCCCCCTGGCCTCGGCTTCGTCAAGGGTGCCCAAAAATGGAATTTTTGAAAAATACAAACAATGACTCAAGTTTACACAGTAAAGAGCTTTTTTTTTCAGTTTTTCATGGAAAATAGCACGGCCTTGGGTGCTGAATGTTTGAACTTGGTTTATGAAAGGCTTCATTTAAGCAAACATTGAGGGGGGTGTGGGGGGGTCACCAATATGTAACTGTTTAAAATAAAACGTGATAAAGACTGACGATGACTACAGACACCAGCCTCAAATAACAACTGACACAATGAAGAGAAGGATGAGAAAGAAGAATAAAGGCAAATCAGGATCATTTTGAACTATTCTCAAAATCTGCCCACAGAACTTCCTGACATTGTGCGATGTTTTCTGGAATGTTCACTAAAACACACACGTACACGCACATACATTCTGCATCATAGCAGGCCAGAAGTCACATGGACATAGATTTTTTAAAGTGCAAGTTCCAGATTAATTCTGCTGTTGTGTGCTGAAAAAGGCAGTTACCACAAAGACCCAGGTGCCCTATAACTACTATTAGTGTAAAATGCCCCATATCTGTAGATGTCCCTCGGGTTACGTTCCGGTAAACCTATCATAAGGCAAAAATATGGTAAGGCGGAAATGCATTCTAATACAGAACACCTAACCTAGCAAACATCATAGCCTAGCCTACCTTAAACGTGCCTAAAACACTTACATTAGTGTACAATTGGGCAAAATCATTAACACGAAGCCTACTTTATAATAAAGTGTGGAATATCTCATGTAATTTATTGTTTTTCAATTTATTGATTTATAATTCATTAATAATAATAAAATTCATTATAATATAATTCATTAATTTATAACTTCCTGAAAGTGAAAAGCAGAATAGAACTGGATTAGCTGCCTTAAAGTCAAAACATCGTAACACGGACCATCATAACCCAGAGAGCGTCTCAACTTAAATATCTTCCATAAACTTATTCAGAATAATGCACTGTATTAAAGAGCTTTACCTGATAATGTATTTTATATATACTTGTGTTTGATGTACAGTTGGGGTGACGTGACAACGTGCCTTGGGTGTTTTTTGGGACACTGAAGCAGGGGCCGCCCACGTCAGGGTGGCAGTGCGCCCCCGTGTACAGGGAGGGCTGCAGCCTTCCATGTGCTGCTCTGTTGGAGAGCTTTCTCGCAGGGTTAACACGTCGGCCTTAAAGGCAGCGGGAGAGGTGTTTAACTTCCCCCCTCGCCCACCAGCACCACACACACACACACACAGATGTAGAGTAACTCCCCATGCTAGCAGCTATAAAAGGTGGGATTATCACGCAGCTTGTAAAGCCCGGCGTGCTGCTCGTGAGAGGTGTAAAGAGTGACAGGCCTCTGACTCCTCGCACCCGACGCCGGGACTGAGGCAGGTGTTTGAGCACGTCCCAACGTTGCCGATTCGACTGCAGCGCACAAAGACGCCAAGCTGGCGGTTAGTGATTAAGCAGCCAGACTCATAATGGGAGGACTGGTGTAACAAAAAAAAAAAAATCTTTTGCATAAAAGGGGGCTTATTATTATTTCACAATGGAATTTCCATACTCCATAAACAATCATAATGAAACAAAAATGTAGCATCTATTTTAAAACATGCTAATTAAACATTAAACAAGCGGCAGATACGGGGAGAAGAGGAATTAGACCGACAGCTGATATGAAACTGCGAGGCCGTTTGCTTGAATGTCCCGGGTCCGGAGAAAGGCCGTGATTTGCACGGTGACAGGTCCATTGCCGTGGTGGTGGGGAGGGGGAGGAGGGAGGGCTGGTTGTCGCAGGGTTCAAAGATGACAACTTTCCCACAGGCGCAAAGAAAACCAGCCTGACGTGGCTCTAGTCCCTGCTCCTTCAAAGCTAAATTCCATTTGTTGGGGAAAAAAAAGATTGTATTTCATTAAGGTTTCCAGCAGATTTGCATATTTTACAGTGCCTCTGTTTGTCGTGGGGAGGATATTAAGAGGGGAAGAGCCGGATTGTTGCCCAGCTGCGATGCCTCTGTGACTCACTGTGTTTGTCCTGCAAACAGGCCTTAGCACAACGGCTCCACTGGTCATTCTCGCCTGGAAATCTGCTTATAGATTTCCCTTTTTCTGCGTGGCCTGAGACGGGTCAAGAGGTCAGGCCAGTGCATGGCATTATGGGAGCGATTGTCCTGAGAGGGCCTCAGCACAGAATCCATCATAATTAACGCGCCGGTCCGTTTTTGTTAGGAAGCTGCGCAAACGGGACAGAGCGTGGAGGCCATTTACAGCGTGGCCGCCGGGAGATCAGATTTGTCATTTTGGCTAATAATTGGGTGGAACAGGCCAAAGGCAAATGGGGTCAAAGGTTACGGCATGTATGAGATACCAAAAAAAAATCCAATAATTAATATTGGGGGGGGGGGGGGGGAGCGGTAATATATTAAAATTGGCTTGGGTACAAACATTTTTGGACTATATGGAGAACCAGTTAGAGACAAGAGTAAGCCAAATACAGTAAAATTAATTATTAATTTGCCCTGTGGTGAACTGACATCCCCCCAGGGTCCCATGCCTTATTCTATATGCCTGTGATGAGCTCCACATTCTGTGTGGTCCTATACTAAGCTTTTTATAAAAATATAATCTAAATATAACACTTTCCATTAATGTTATTTGTCTATAAAAATCTATAACACATTATAATACATTTATAAAGCATTATAAACACAGCTATACATTTTTCTGAAAAAGCATAAAGCAGTACAGCCATGTTTATTATGCATTTTGAATCTCATTTATAATGTACTATATATACCTTCCAAATACAGTACAAAGCATGGTAACACTTTACTTAAAGCACTCATATATATATACATATATACATATACATATATAATTTTCAATATAATTTTATGTAGGTATCTATAATTATATATATATATATATATATATATATATATATATATATATATATATATATATATATATATATAAAATACATTATAGATACCTACATAATGCATTTTGTTGGCTTATACTGACCATTATCATGCTTGATCCCCTGCTATATCGTGGTCCAGCTATTGCACCCCCGCTATATCGCTGATTTTCACCTATTGCTTTAGAAGCATGTGGGAGGGGTATTTTATATGGTCTTTCTAAGTTGCAGATTTTCACCTCTCGCTGATGGGTCTGGAACGTAACTTCCGCGATAGGCGGGGGATCACTGTATTTATAACGAATTATAGGTTACAGCTTTAAGTTAAGTGACACCAAACATTATATTGAAAATCATCTTTGCTGTGTGCCCTGTGATGGGTTGGTGCCCATGTCCTGGGTTATTCCCTGCGGGTTCTGGGATAGTCTCAGACACCCACAACCCAGAACCATCTTAGTTATTTCAAAGGTGAGGACAGTATTAGTAACATCTTTGTGTAGGGTCCTGTCTGTGCCCCGCTAGAGCTCAGCATGCATAGTTCATTTGGCTGTTTTATTTAAAGTTCTTTTAACAGGATCCCATATTTCTCAGCTGGGACTGTCAGGTACAGACCACCACAGACCACAAAGATGGTGAAACCACACAGCTGTTGACTAACGTGAGCTATCTTGCCTGGGGACGATTTCCACTTCTGCGGCTGATGCAGACGACTCCTCAAAAGTTATCATTGTCTCAGTTTAACCTCTGACCCACCGGGGCAACGGCTTTGCCGAGAGACTAATTGAGGCATTTCCCATTTCACACTGCAGGCAGATGGGGCCAGTCACTCGCCCTCATCAATCACACGGCAAAGAGTGGACGAGGCGGCAGAGTGACCAGCACCACTGCCAATAGGAGGGGAGGCACCACCGAGGCAATGAAATGACAGCCCAATCAGAGGCTCTTCTCGGTACATGGGCAGGCTGCATGGTGTCAGATGAAGCCATTGGAGCTAACTTATGGCAATGTTGCACCAAGTTCCGAGGACCATGAAGCCTGAAGATCACTATAGTCGTCTATAATAGCTCATCCTCCAGCGATTAAGGAATCTTTCCCAAAATACAGAAGCTGATGCGTTTGAAAATTCTGGGAAAAAGGTCGGTTTCCATCAGCCTCCCTGACATCAAAACGCTGCGAAATGGCACCTGGAGAGATGCTTAAGCTCAAGGTGCTAGTCACCATCAAGCCTGGCCACCTGGGGACGGCTTTCCCAAAGTCCCCAAAATGCTTCAAGGAAACAAGGAGGCACCGAAAATGTCAGGATCGCCCCCCCTTCTATGGGGTGCGAGGTGCTTAGCATGACAGCTCAGTCCCATGTGGAAACGCAGATAGCCGAGGGGAGGGAGCCTTACGGAACTCTGCCGTAATCTCCCCCCTCCCCCTCCAAGGCTTACCTATTTATCACAAAGGTACCGATAGGCATCTGATTTAGGGGTGAACCCTGGGGAGGGCATCACGTTGTCATGCGGTGGGGGTGGGGGGGGGGGGCAGGGCGGTAATGTGATCTCCCACAGGGGGCTGATAACCCGCCACTATATGGAGAGGTGCTGTCAGATAATGGAACAAACTGTCTGAGCTGTAAAGAAGTGCTGCATGGCTGGGAGCCGCCGGTGGGAAGGAACTCGGCTGCAGCATGGACCGGGGTGGGGGGAATGGGGGGGTTGGGTTGATGGCCAAGATAGGGGGAGAAAGGAGGAGCCACCAAATTTGATTTGTTTATACACCTGGTTTTGGCAACAGGCCCCTTCAGCTACCTCCCCAGCGAGTCTGGGACGACATGCGACACTCAGTCTTACTTAATTGTTCCCTCATTGAGACAAACTTATGTGTCGATTAACAGACATTTACCCAAAGCAGCTGGCAGCATGCAGCTTGAACCCCTTTTTGAGGGCAGGTAACCTGGTGAGGAATTTCAGTTCCAGTTAAGCACTGTGTGCGGGGTACTTAATGCAACTGGTCACATTTCCAAGTATCTTACTCAAAGTATTGTTTACTGATCCCAAACTGATCTGTAAGCAAGCCCTGCGCTGGATATCAGTGCGGAAGACGGACGGATGGATGAAGATACAGTAGTGAGACCACAGATCACATTTCGATGATCTGAATGGCTGGGCTGACCCACCCTTGCATCCATCGTGAGACTGTTGTCCCCCAAGCAACCGCATGAATTTTCAACCATCTCAAACGTCCAGAACATCATTACCAGGAGGTAAACCCCCTGCTCGACTCTGCCACCCAAACTCACTTACCTTCCGGAATTAATTTATTCACTGAATTCACCACACAACTTTCTCTATAACACTTAAAGCTCTCATCTATAATGCATTATAGATATCTTCATAATGGATTGTAATGGCTGGTATAAGACTTAATAAAGCAATACAGCATCTCCTATCGACAGTCAAAAAGGCAATGTAGTATTGATTATAATACTTCAAATGCAACAATTAAGCCCTTATCTATTATGTGCTATAGATAGAAGGGTTGGCATAAGAATTAAGTGTGTTTTGTACTGCATTATGAATGTATCTATAGTGCATTAGAGATGAGAGCTTCATAAAGCATTCATAACATGTAATAAACATGAATATAATGTGTTATGCCTTTTTATGAATATTTATAACCATGTTTATCATGAATGTCTTCATAGATTCTTAGAGGCGTAAAAAGCGTTACCAGTCAAATCTTTAATGGCCACTTAATAAATGCGGACAGATGACAAAGATGTGGGGGGCGTGTGAGGATGCAGACTGCAGGACGGCCAAAGAACACCTCCCCCCCAGACAGGTTCTGTGGCAAAGAACCTCAGACACAGACTGAACCAAGTCCTTCTCTAACTGAGATAGTCTGCCCTCATCTCATGGCAGTGAACTGTTTAAAAGATAAATGATAACAGAAAAGCCTTCATAATATATATCATTATATTACCTTAATTTATAATGTAATATAGTCTATAGACTACAGAGCACAAAGCCATTCATTACTTCCCAAGCAGCTAAATAGGAAGCCGAGGGGCTATGAGGCGAGACAGGTGACTCTTCCCATGAGTCACTGCTGACTCACATGCCCACGTGATGTCAGCAGGGACATCGGCGCGTGCGTCACGTACAAAACCGGTTCCCGGCAAATTCCTAACCGCATCCATCACCGCATCTGAAGATATTGCCAAATGCATTTTTTTCAGAGGTGTTTCGAAGGAGAACAAACGAACAGAAGGCGTGTAATATTGGGCAAATCGGGGGGGGGGGGGACTACGGTGAACATGCTTAAAAAGTTGGCCTGCCGGATTTAAACACTCACACCACCTGGGCGGAGCAGGATTCCCCGGAGGTGACAGACCTTCCCACCTCATGCCTCTGTCACTTTAAGGCCTCCCCGCCTGCTCTCGCTCAGTCTTAACACTCGCACTGTATTTATAAAACTTGAAAACAAAAACAAAGATTTGTAAGCCCGCCCCCCCCCGCCTCCCCTTCCAGATTTCGGTTCCCACGTGAGGCACATTTTTTAGGTGATGCAGAGAATCCAATTATTTCCCCCTTTCTGATGTGGTCATTCTTACCTCTCCTCCGGCTCCATGACCAGCTCAAGTTATTAATCTTTGCGGAGAAAAGGATTTTCCTTTAAAAAAAAAAAAAATTCCTTCCTTGCCCCCTGTACCTCCCTCCTCTTCCCTTCTTTTCTTCCCCTTCTCTCACTGGTGTCTGCAGCTGTATTTTTAATCAAGGGAGCAATCCATAGAAAAATGGGCATTTCTTTCAGGCAAACGTTTCCCTGCCCCTCCTGTCCATGCTCATGGATCACTGGTTAGCTTAGAAACACAGGCCACACAAAGGGTCCAGCTGACATGTGCAGCTTAATGGTAATAATGCCCATTTATAAGCCCAATCAATCACATTTAGTGGACATCTCCATTTTTTTTTTGTCCGTGAAAAGGTATAAATAATAATAATAATAAAAAGAGAGGAGATGCCGCTTTAAAAAAAAATTACCTCGGTAAATATTTTAACTGCTTATTATAATTTGGAGCGGGCAACAAAAGATACATCTGTGCTTCTGCAGCAGGGCTGAAAGACGGACCCAGATGGTTTGTAGAACCCAACGGTGAAAAGCGGCTCGGCCAGCAGAACAAAGTATACACAGCGTCTCCTAATGCTCTTTCTTTTTTTTTGAATTCCTCGATTCTGCAAATTGGTTTGGAGTCAGTGAGCCGGGGTTCCTTGCTTGGACCAGTCTAACTGTAGACAGAAATCTCTGGACATCCCATAAAACAGGCAATGAATACCTCCAATTGTTTATCTTCAGGAGGGCCAAATATTTTAATGTCTCTTTACCCGATCCTTTTATGAGGTTCCAGTACTACCAGTACAATTCGCAGACACGCAGTATCGCCGGAGGGAATATGCATTACTCTTTTTGCTGCATCTTTATACATGTTCTTTCTTTTTTGTTTTCAGCCTAATACAGCTACTCACCTAGTGAGCTTTTTTAAACTGCTTAATTGCTTCTCAAAAGAATTAAAAACAACTGAAAAAAAAAAACATTTATCTATTTACAGCTCTGGAAACTATCTGCTGAAAATTCTTCTCTTCGTCTGTCTCTCGGAGTGGCGTAAGTAATTTTAACAATTGAGTGTAAAGAACCAGGCTTTTCACCGGATGATATTGAGCATTTTTACAGCTTTTATCCTTTGCTGATACCGAGTCCTCTTTTATCTTCTTAGGTTTTTATTGGCCACAGAGACCCTGGGAACTTCACTCGGATGGGAAAAAAGAGCCCAGAGATTTTTATTTTGAAGTCGGAGAAAAGATAAACAGGGTTTTTTTTTTTACATGAGGTATTATGTCATATTCACTGTAAAATCATCTCATTCAAAGAGAATTATAACTTTTCGCGAGGGCCGGTCTGCTGCCCTTTTTCACATTAGTTATGGGTAAGATTGCACTGCACAGCCCCTCTGATGCCTCCAGAAGGAATTTAGAGTTGCTAAAATGGGTTATATTTCCTTCTGATTTCCACACACCAACAAAAATCCACAGACCAACCACAGCTCATGGACTGTTAGGAGTGAGTGTATGTGTGTGTCTGTATGTGGTCCAGGTATACATTACATTGTGGGGATTAAATGTCCCCACAATGTGGTAAGAACCTGTTATTTTGACATTGTGGGGACCATTTTTTAGGTCTACACGAGAGGAAATTCAATTTTATAAAAATCTGCTATGAAGAAATTAAAAATGACTTGTACTTTGTTTGGTTACTTATGGTTAACGTTAGAACTGGGGAGTGGGGGTCCCCACAAAGATATGAGTACAGGTCTGTGTGTGTGTGTGTGTGTGTGTGTCTGTGCATACTGCTAAACTTTGTTTTAAATATCAAGCTACAGGTTCAGGTGGAGGAACTTTACAAATGACAATGGGAAGATATTCCATTGTGCATCCTGGCCAAATCTCCCCTCCTCACTTAGGAAAACGATGATTGGCCTCCCAGGCCGTAACACGGAGACAACGCCCATATTTTCAGCGCAGACTGTTGCACCATAGCAGCTAATCACAGCCAATCACACATCTTGTCAAGCACACCTCTGACTAATGGCCCTGGCGAGGTATTACCTCTGGAATGCACCACCACCGCGGGGTGATGTGAAAACAAATTTCAGGCGAATTATTGCGGATTTTGCCGGTTGCTTAATTTTGGAAAGCCCTGCATATTGATATGAATTAATATCTGATTATATGTGCAGTTTAACTTTATTTCCACCCACTGTTCTTAAAATGAAATTCACAAAGCACCATATAAATAGGAAGCAGGGAAAAAACCAACAAATGGAAATTTTAAAATGTCAGAAATTGCTCTGTATTAAATTTGATTTTAAAATGCAAAATAAAAGTGAGATCCAGCTCAGGCCAATAAGTTACATGCACGCTGTTCTGTTCGAATGGCTGCTGTGTCTTTTTTTATTGGTAGAGTCAGAAACTTCTCTGCCTGCATGCTGTTTGTGATTGGACAGTCATCTGTCGCTCTGCCCCTTCACAGTGACTGCCTCAACCAATCAGACCTGCAGTAATTTTAGGTATATGCCTGGAACACAACAATCAGACACAAAGTGCAATTTAGTCTCATAAATTTGGGGCGAGGAGGTGGGCTGGAAAGGGGAAATTTTGCTAAGACAAGTTTAAAGCTCCAACCATGAATTCCTGCTGATTTCTTCTGCAGATTCTTTACGTGACACTGGACAGACTCAAAAACTTCTTTCCAAAACTTGTTCCCTAAAAGGCTCTTGGGTTCAAGTCTGACTTCCTGTTGCAAACCATTTCACTTTGATTGTTAAAGTGGGAAGAAAGCTCTATAAATGGACATGAATGGAAAACTGTGAGCTACATTGTTCAGGGATTGTACCCCTTACTGAGAACACTCTGATGTTAAAACAAGATGCCACGTGTGTCACAGAGCCGCATGGCTCATTTCTGTCCAGGCTCAGGGGGCGTGGCCTCTGCAGGGTGTTGACAGCCCCCCCGCACGAGTAGCCGGCATCAGATTGATGGGCAAGCGGCCCATCCGTCTTCGGGACTGACAGTCGTCCTCATGGCAGCCAGCGTGGGGCTTGTTTGCTGGTCGGGTCTGGGGAGCGCCGCGATCAATGGGAGACAGCTGGTCTTTCCTGATAAGTGCCCACAGCTTGCCTGGACCTCCCCCCCCCCCCACCACCACCACCACCACCATCATCTACAGGAGGATTCCAGCTGTCCAATGTCCATCATCCACATGACGAATTGGGTACAGACACATGTAGACCCACAC
Organism: Brienomyrus brachyistius; assembly: GCF_023856365.1. Classification (NCBI taxonomy): domain Eukaryota; kingdom Metazoa; phylum Chordata; class Actinopteri; order Osteoglossiformes; family Mormyridae; genus Brienomyrus; species Brienomyrus brachyistius. The sequence goes on along the minus strand of NC_064543.1, from coordinate 12,230,283 downwards.
AAAGTGGATGGAGGCATCACGAGTGCTTGAAGGGTTGCTGGTGGGTCCTTGCTGGATCAGGAGAAGTATTGCTGTTGGGCCTATGCTACAGAACCCGGGGAAATTTGTCCAAAGTAGGCACTTTGATTGGTGGAAAGTCCTGACACAGATCTGAGAATGACCAGGTACAGCTCAAGACTAAATCACAAGTCGGGGAGATGACAGGAACAACCTGGGTCAATCGGCGCTTAATAGCAGGCGAGTTTATCGGCATGTGGGCAAAATATCTCACCCCTTGCGGTACTTATCACCTAAACCGTTTCAGTGTGGGCTCTCTGCTCCCCTTCTCTGTCACATTCTCACAAATGGTGGAATTAGGGAAGGAGAGAGTTTGCAGATGTAGAATCAGATGGATCTCTTTAAAGATGCAGGCCAGTTTTCCTTCAGGTAAGGGGAAGATTGCGGAGTAATTTTCACTCAGCGTATTAAAGACCATGATCTAATAAAATGCCTCTTCTTCCCAGAACATCCGCATCCTTTTTTTGGGAATAGAAAGTCCTCCTGTGGAGCACCATGACATTCACAAACGCGATATTCCGCTCTTGGAGCATTCAGTTCCTTGCCTCGATAATCAGCAGTGTGTTCTGTTTGGGATGTGGCTGGGGGCGACTGGGATCCACCTAATCATTCCTGTCCAATCAGGCATGGCTGGTGCCCCAGTAGGAAGCTGAACCAGTGGAGGAGTATGTGTGCATTGTGAGTGTGTGTGTATGTGGAGGGGGGTGGGCTGGCAGGTGTGCCTACCCCTTGGAACGCTTCATGGCAGCTGTACTTAGTGCCCCCAGCTTCCATCCCAGGACACCCCCCCATTCAATTAATACACCCCCTCCACTGAGGATATGTTTGGTCTCTCCCCCTTTTCCCAGAGAGCTACTGAGATCTGTAACCGGTCAAGTTACTGTAGCTGCAGCTCAGTGTTATTAACTTATGTCATCAGAGCAGATCTGAGTGCAGCACCTTGGCCTACTCACTGCTGTGTTGGAGCCAGCAGTGGGACAGGAGGATGGTGAAAGAGGGGGGCGTGAACACAGGCGCACAGCAATGACCAATGGGGAGGCAGATCCGGCATGGGCGGAGCCTATTCTCACACTGCTGACCGACTCAGGCAATAACGAAAAAAAAAGTGCAGTCTGGGACGAGTCACATGTGGCTTCACTGACTCTCGGGTCCCGAATCTGCTTGCTGAACCAGAAGATGCTGATTCCCTCCAGCTATGTCTGACTCAGAGGAGGAAAAAGCTGCTCTTTCCCACAGATACTTGGAGCACGCGTCACATTTTTGTTTATAAAAATGACTGAAAATGTTTGTTGTTTAATCAGAGGTGGAACTTCGGTTCCTTATGTATAAACCGTACGAGTGAGCAGGTCTACTGACATCCGCATTTCTCAGGAGTGGGCGGCTTCCATTTTCTCAGCCAGCGCGGTCATGACGTCAGTGACAGAGCGTCCTGCGTCCCTCTGACGTGCCAAGGAGGGCGCAGCGTGCCGTGCTCCCCATCCAGGACGCCTCAGGACGTGCAGGGCATGTCGGCACTCCCAGAATGCACTGCACTCGGTGGCAAAAAAAAGTGGAAAAAAGCAACAAACTAAAACGGGACTGAAAAGTTACAAACCTGCTGGGCAACATTCATATATAACCGGGTGGCATCGTAACGACTATAAATTGACCAAATTTGACAGCAGTAGTTGCCTTCCATACCGTTTCAAAATAAAAACACGGAGCTCGACTTTACTTGGAGTCAAAGTCTCCGTCCAGCTGAGCTTTTATTGCCTGTGAGCAAACAGTCGTCTGCAGACTCCACTTTTAAACAGCTGTGTCCACCATTCTGCCTTATAACGCTAATCTGATTAATGCATTCAACGGCAAGCAGGGGAGCCACGTGACACACATAATTATAATCTGGCCGACAGCTACGTCTAATAAAAAGGCCACGTAAATCATGCTGGGAGCCCTGCGTCCGTTTGGGAGGGGAAAAAGGCATCTTAAAGGACAACCAGGTCAGATCCAGTGTAGTCAGCACCCCAAAGTTTGTAACGGAAGGATCTAGGCGTGGGGGGGGGCGGGGGGCGGGTAAAATAAACTTGGCACTTCAATGCCTGGCACACAGAAACCCCTGTTCAATATTCAGCTGATCGCTAGAAAGAACGCAAGCCCACCCCCGTCATGCATCTCAGCATCTCCGCCGAGTCTCAACACGGAAACGAGGAGCGCAGATAAAAGTCCCTCTGAAAGGGGGGCCGGCCCCAACAAAGGGCGCTGAGCGCGGCCCGCTGGGCCCCCTTGTGTCCACGTTATTAATGTGCCCGTGCCTGTCCGCGAGCCGCCTCGGCCCCTCTGTGCCAAACACATATTTTAACCTCACTTGTTCCTCCTTAACAAATAAGCTGTTTTGAAAATGATTTCCAGGGCGCTGTCGGTTTCCATAGCGATGACATTAAATGAAAAGGACACAGAAAAAAATATATAGAGGGTGATAAATGGCAGCAGGCCTGGATGACACGTCCGACTGGCGAGGCTGCGCTGGGAACCGCGGCATCAAAGCCAAGTTGTGTTTTTCTTTTTTTTAATTTTTTATGAAAAACCAAATTAAAATGTATCTCTGCCGGGCTGTAACTGACATGGTATTGTGTGTCCGCTGTTAGCATAATACCTCGTATATTTATTGTTTGTCATCTTTCTGTGGCCGGCCCAGTCGGGGCGAAGCAGTAAATCGTGTCATTAAAACCTGCTGTCAGAAATAGGGCTGGGATTTTCGAGGGGGGGAGGTTGGAGACACAGGCCTTGATGCCTCTGAGGCATTTTGTCCTGTCGCCCTGCGGACTTTAACGGCCCCCGTCAAACTCCGGCGGCCTCTGTTTTGATCTGGCATGTTTATGACGCCAAGACAATTGGCTTGTGGCCCATTCAAAAATTGAAATTTATATATGAATATGAATGAGGGCCAGTAGGTCGCGACGTGCTTCAGGAACCGCAGGTTCAAATCTCAGTGGGGATACCCTGGGTGAACTCTTGAACGGGACTTAATCGGAATTCCTTCAGTAAACTATACAGGGTGATTTTTGCTAGGAAATTAAGCACTATATACAGAAGTGGATAATTCCGGTCCAGAGAGTAAAAGTCCAGACCAAGATTTTGTTTGTAGTCAATTTGTGACTATGACTCTTTATACTCAACTGGTTGGTTGAAACAAAATCTTTGTCTGGACTTTTACTCTCTGGACTGGAATTATCCACCTCTGACTATACATGCAAGACCCAGTATAAGATGCTTGTGACTGTGTCCCAAGAATGGTTGCTTTCTCCACTTTCCTATCACGATGAAAGACACGGATATCTACTGTAGCAAGAGGGACAGCTTTGAATAACCAGGTAGCCTTAACTAACTGGCAGTGACAAGTCTCTTTTTGGCACATGTTTCTGAGTACCTGCACTTAAACTCATGGCCAAATGAGTAAGTAAACGTGATCATGCTTACGGCCTTAATTCCCATCATGGACCACATGACAAAGGCGTGACTCACAGCACAGGAAATGCCGCATCCTGAACGATGTTAGATCAGCAGCCATTGAGCATATCGACCTGTCCAGGGGATCCCGCCGGGCCCAGATGTGTTTCAAACACCCACCCAAAACACCTGAGAGGGAACCTCCGGCTTCGTGACGAAAACGCTCAACCGGTCAACTTTCCACCACGTTGGGGACACTCTGCATGACCGGCGACCGGTGATACCCAGCCTTCTAACTTCGCCAGGAGTTTTCATTTTGGCGTCGGAACAACGCGTCCATGGGCGCTGGGTAAAAAGACGTTAGCGCTTCTCGAGGCCAACGCGGGATGCTAAAGTGTCCCGACTGCCAGACCTGCCAGCCACATCGCCCCTTTTTATATAATTACCATTTTTATTGGATTTTTATTTGGCAGCAACAAAGCGGCCATCTGCTATGGGCAACCCTTCAGTCCGGCTCTCAGATCAGCTGTGAGGCTATATTCTGCAAAGGATCAAAGCGTCTGCTGCACGGCCCCGCGTTCTCCGACTCCTCCTTGAACCGCCTCTTCAAAGATTCTCACACGCCCCCCCCTCCTTAGGAGGCCAGGATGGGGGCTTTACATATTTCATAGAGCCGCTCACGTTCGTCCCATTTATACACATGGCAGCTGAGAGCTGTGCGGAAAATTGTGTCATAGCTGTTTGATTTTTTTTTTCTATCCTCTTTTCCTTTCTATAGCAACAGTTCAATCGCATCCTCCGAGAGACACTCAGGAACTCTTGAATGGCCGCGAAAAAAGTGAAATGGGCACATTAAAGCAGCCAATGTGCTGCGTATCATTCATGGCTGAACGTCTGAATGTTGTACGTATTTGCTGTTAAGTGGGTTTCAGAAAAAGACGTGCCCAATGTTTCGCTAAGTAGACAGAGGCATTTCTCCCGATTTTTACACACAAAATAGCTCTATCAGTGCATTTAACAGCATGTACTGCTGCTTAATAAAGAGCAGTCTGCTGCTGCCACTTCCTTACTTACACATCCCAACTGTCTAATTTCCGGCTCCTGTTTATAATTTTCATCTTACCCCTCCTGCCCTCCCCCACTCCCCTTATCTCCTTCCTTACTGAGTAAGATCAGTAGAAATGCCATTTATACTGGCATCTGGAAAAAAAACCTTGGCAAATGAATGGCACGCTCATTCAGAGCAGAAGGTGATATTTAGCCAAACTTTGTACTCCCTGTGAAGTTTTTAAGTGTGAAATATTCTACAAATATTATACTAAAAGCCTTGGATACTTGCATGCAGTTGGAAAACCCAGGACCTAGCATTGGAAATGCCAGCTTCTATAAGTATTATTTAAGGAGAAAATTAGGAAATATAGGAATAAAACAATCACCATTAAATGACATGCATATATAAACACACACATCCTGGAAACTGGAGTGCCACTGCTTCACATCATACTTTATTTATTAGAGGCTTTGAAGCAGCCCTGCTGGGAAAGGCGCTATATAAAAACAAAGTGACTGAACTGAAGTGACTGAAAGCCATGCCTGTGGTGGGTGGTTTTAATTGAAGGCGTGCGGTGATTTCTGCTTTTCACCTTCCTGAAAGGGAGGACATTTAGAAGCAGCGAAGTGTGGACGAATGACCAGTCAACTGGTGCTATGACCCAGGGCTCCCTCTCACACCCCCCAAGCGCTGTGGGCACAGCTGTGGGTGAAATACACACACACACACACACACACACACACACACACACACAGAGCACCAGTCCCATCCACCCCTGAGCGCTGGCCTCTGTTATCAAACCCGAGGACCCCAGGAGCTCCCCAGAGCGACCCTTCCTCCCTCGGGGATTCCCTTCCCCTAGGGGCCCACCGCCTGTGCTCCAGGGGCCCATGAAGTGGCTTGTTTGAGCATGAGCAGAGGGTCAGCTTCAGCAGGAACCAGCTGAACAAAGTTACTGCCGGCAGGGCGACTCCCCCGGCCTGCTCTCACTCCCACCTAATTGGGTTTGACTGCATTCATTTAAATCTAGCGTAAGGGGGGGGCACAAAGGGAAATGGCAGGGGAGCAGACGTGTGTCCGCTGGGCCCGACGGGGTGGCACTCAGCAAAAACGGCCCTCTGCGGCCTTGTTAAGGGACGGGGGAGGGGGGCGCGGTCACACTCACTTTCGTCCCAAGTTACGGGGGGCTGCCAGCGGCTGATTCTCACTCACCCATGGTGGTCCCAGTTCCGTTTGCCCAGTCGACAGGGTACGGTCTCATGCACACGCAAACACACCCAGGAGACACGCTCACTGAAGCAGTGCTTACTAATTATTACACAGCAAACACACTGAGGTATTATGCAAAATATTAACATTATACCGTTATGACAAGACTACAAATAGTTATGAGCTGATGGCTGTAAAAATGTACTCAATTACTTTAGATGATCAGCTATATTTCTTTTTACACAAAATTTGAAATCTTGAGTTTATGTGGTACGTATTTGTTTGTTTGTTTGCTCATTTGTTTATTATTTGATACATTTCACAAAGGTAAAACAGTATTTCCCTTCCTGAGATCTCACTGAATAGTTTATCAGCTAGAAAACCAGTGTACGTTTTACCAAGAGTAGCAGCATGTTTTGTTGCACGTTTGTTTGCAAAAGTGGTGCGTTTGCATTGCTATTGTTCCCAGTTCTGAAGTTATGAGTGCTTACATGACGTATGTATTTCACAGATAATGACGTACAATAAATTAACTTATTGCACGTGTTTCTGAAGGGTGAGGGTACGTGGCTGTTTTGGGGCTCACTGGCATGGTGAAATTTAAACCAAACATATCTTTTTATGCAGCTTAAGGACAATGGGCGACACCCGTTCCGACGTCTTGGAGTGAACGTCCCATCCAAGGTCAACATTTACAACCTTAGCAAGACCACAGGAGCCTCCCCAGCCGTCAGAGCGCTCGTCTCAAGCTGCACCATCCAAGAAGCTGAACTCTGAACTTTCTCTGCTAACTTTTCCTCCACATAACTACAGACAAGCACAATAATGCTAATGGTCAGGCTAGTGGTTTTGCTTTGGTGTCGTGACCACACTTTGCGCAGACTGGGCTAAAAAGGGGTTCCTTGTAAATTTTACTGCTGCAGTGTCAAAAAGGCTCCCATCGAAGAAGCAGTAAATATTCTAACAAGGTCTGGTAGCAAGGCCACTCTGCCTGCCTCGGGCATTGAATTAAGCCGGCCTGTTTCCAGTTAGACAGTCATTAAAGACATCTTACAGCCACAGAAAATGGTTTCCTGTCCTGAGTGCTTAACTTGTACTAGGAAATGTCCTGGGCTGTAAAGGGTAAACCAAACTTCCTGAACATTTTTTAAGTTACCGCTGCGCCTGTGTGCCGCGTTTCAATCACGGGCGATGGGCAATCAAACGGGACACCCCCCTCCCTGACCCTAACATGGCACTGGCCGTTTAAACAGGTGGTGTCCATTTACTGACCCGGCCCCAAGGATCAGAGCAGGGCTGCTATTGCAGCGGCCACCTTACCGCAAAAGTGTCACCAACCTGAATGATGGTCCAATGGAATTGTTATTCATTTTGTTTTTTAAACTTTTTTTTTTTACTTTATCCAAAATGAGGGCAGAGCAACTGAGAGAACCTCAAAGAAAGCAGATATAATAAAAGAGGAAGTCACCAGGCCCTGAAAAGAATCAGTCACAGCGCAACGCAATCACAATACAGCCCTCGGCCACACGGACCTCCTCAGCACCTGCACACAGAGCCTGTGGGCTCTACTCCTGTTACTCACCTAGATTTATGTCTGTATTAGTCAGCATTTTTCATTCCCTCTCTGTTTACTCGTGTGGCCAATGAGGTTTGAGCATGTCTCGTGAGCCTCGGCAAGATCGATCAGGGAACTGTGATGAGTCGAGTCATAGTGAGTCACATCCTCCCCACTTTCCCTAGACAAGTAGGATCTGATTCCTGGGATGGAAACAGCTGAGCTCCGGTAGTTCCCCTCACAACCCGACGACAAGATCGAGTTTCACCTTGTGTGGTTGGGGGGGGAGGTGGGGGCGAAGACGGCAATGCAGGAGTCACACCTTAGCGAGTCGGACGCTGAAGGAGCTTCTGCATCAGCTCAGGGAGCCTTTTATGGTGCGATTAAGCCGCTCGACCCGTGGCCTGAAGCGAAACGCGGCTGTAAATTACCAACTACCAAGACCTGATGGCGAGCAGCAGCCAATGGGAAGCCCCACACCATCACTGTCCGCAGGCGATTGGGACGCACGTGTGTCGAGAAGGCGACGCGACGTGTGAGAACTGCGCACTGACACCGCACACGCGGCCCACACACCAACACCGCTGACATGTTTGCCAAGTGTCCATTTTGGGTCTTTTTATTAGGATTTCTGAAAAACTAATCAATGCCCGCAAGGACACCTGGGGGATCCGCCCTGCGGCACATTCGCACGAGACGAAACACACCGACAGACAAATGAACAGACAAACACAAACAGCGGGCAGATGTGGCGAAATTTCAAATCGTATTCGCTGACTGTAGTTACAGTGATTCGGAGACAGCATGAAACTGCCAATAGTGATAAAAATAAACAAAGACAGAACAAACGAAGAGCGCAGCATGTGAAGTCATGAACCACACGCAGTTTAAAACAACAGAGTTATCCGCAGCAGGGTCCGGCTAAGCCAGCAGCGGTGATTAGCGCTAATGAAAGCAAAACAAAGCCGGACATGTTAAATTTATTAGTGCGCTTAAAACGGTTAACGCAGGCCTCCACCACCAATAATAATTTCAAAATCATAACAAAGGGTGGCTTCCTCCACCAGACCAGGTCTGTGGAGGGGGTGTGTTTGTGAAGTGGCTGAACAAACAGAGATTTGCCGCCGTCTGCGTCTTTCCCAGCCTGCGAGTGAAGTGGGGGCTGCCTAGGTCACATGGGCGGGATCCACCTCAGTGCCTCGCCCATGTGAATCAACCAGGCCCACCCCCTCAGAGATCTCAGCACAGTCTTCTATCATAGTACAGCTCTGAATCCATCTTTCACGCTGAGTTGTGATAGTTGCACATGCATTTATGAAAGGACATTTTAATAGGGCTGCAACCTTGAATCTCATGTGCTGTGTTATATTTTATTTATTGCTACATTTTATTTAGCAGATGCTTTAATCCAAACTGGGGAAGCAGGGTCGGCCGGTCCCTGGAGTTCCTGGGGTTTCAGAGTCTTGCTCAGGGACCCAGCAGTGGAATCACCCTCCCGATTCTGAGACTTGCGATCCCTGTTAGGTTAACTGACATACCTAAATTGCCACATAGCGTGTCAGTGGTCGTGCTCAGGCATGGACTGGCATCCCGGCCAGGGTGTACCCCAGCCTTGTGCCCCGTGCTACCTGGCCCCACATGGCCCTCTCCAAGATTTATAGCAAGACATATAGACTCGAGACAGAACTTCATAGTTTATTTCCCATTTGGACTAATTTCTAATCTTTAAATTATTAAATTAATGAGTAACTGAGAAGCCAATTTTCAGCGCGACATAATCTGGGCAGAAGGAGAAGGAACAGGAACTACAACAGCCATTGTTCTAGCAGTTGGAGAGGTGGAGTGGGCACTCCCTGCTTGTGACATTTCAGCAAAACTTATCATGCTCCTTATACCTTGATGGTCGCTTTGGTAAATCATATTCATTTTGACCTCACAGATGCTCCTCAGTCCTCACAGCATCACAGCTTGTTTATCATCGTCTTTCTGCCACAAAGCTGGACCGTTCCTGTGTGGAATTCGCTGCCTGCTTTCTCTGATTGATCACTTATATGAAATGAACCTAGATCAGACTCACCCTCCCTCAACTGGTGCGAAACCAATTGACATTCCACTGTTTCTGGTAGACAAATTTCACGTTGCTTGAAAAACGTTACAAGGCGATTTGAATGACATTTGATAAAATGACCATCTGAGTTGACCTCACGAGGCTATATTCAGGTTGGTATAACACAGTACAACCCGAACTGAAGCTCATAGAGAAAGTGACACGGCTAATGTGACATTTTAATGGCCTCAGACGTACATGCAGGCTGCTAAATCCTCCTTTCTGGGAATTACAGCCCTGCTCTGTCGTAATTCCCAGAAACTAATAACTGGTTGTTTTTCCCACATGACCTCTGACCTCCTACCACTTTTCTTTCTCTTCATAATGTCACAGCCATCCAGGTTGTTCAAAACTACCAACACACGCATGCCCCAGTTACGACGACACAAGCCTTGGTTACGCTTGACCCTTGACCTTGCCCCCCTCCTCCCCCCAACATGCTAAAGCGCTAAAACTTCCAACCTGGGGAATTCCGCAAAGCCAACTTTTGGAAGATGGAAAAGCACTAAGAGGCTTCAGGACAGTCCTGGACCTCAGTATGTGGTTATAGGCCTGATCGGCTCCATGAAGACAGGGGTGACTGAAACAAAGAAGAGCGACTGAGGGATTCTCTCCTCAAAATGCTGATGGTAAGATTTCAATAAATCTGCCCAAGATAAAAAAGAAGACCTCATCCACCGAAGGACAGTGCATGGACAGCAGATGGTGTTGTGGTTAAGGATTTGGTTGATGGGAACGCTTAGGTGAGGGAACATAAATAGTATCAGAAAAAAAATCTAACAATAAAAACTGATTAAAAAAAACAGTAAACGATACATGTCTGTTGGGAAAACAGCACCTGCTGGGTAAATAAAACAACTCGCAGACGCTGGCGATTCGCATTCGCTGAGGCTGCGTCCAAACTCCCCAAACCACCAGTTTGGCCAAGATGTTGACGCTGTTTACGGCAAGCGAGACAAAACACATTTGTCAGCCTCTCAACCTCAAATCGCAAAAAGCGAAATGAGGGATTAAAAAAGCACTCCTTGCTAAATCAGTATTTCTTCACAGAACAGAAGTAAATTACGTAAAGACGGCAAGTCGTTCTCGTTTGATTCGATGTGTGGATTACTCCGTGATTAATCACGCTTTAATCTAAGGACAGAAATTATAGTTTCTCTGTCTGAGAGAAATAAGATTATTTGATGTGAGGCAGGCAATGATTATTTTTTTCCTCCCATCAGCTATTCTTCATTGCTGTGGATCGCAACTCAATTATCTTTCTGTCAGACGATTATCCGGGGGCTTAATTTAATCTTCATTACCCTCCCCAGCCGTAGTTCAATTAAACATGCTATCATAGCGTTAACACATATTTAAACCTGTTATTCCTCCAGTCCATTTTCCACTGATAGGTACTGCAAGGATAACAGATGTCATAATTATGCAATTATTAAGCATAACTCACACTTGTCCTTGTACTGGAAGCTCGTGGGGAGGCCTCGGAGCACGAGAACATTAATCTAATGACAATATGCTTTAGTCGTGATCTATAATACTGCCGCAATCTGCTCTAGCTGTGCTTAATTGCGGCACAGACTGCGGCGGGGAGCTGAAGGAGGTTAATGTATTAGCAGGCTGTTTAGGAGACTTGCTATGCCCTGTGTCCTCCTGGTTAAACCATCACAGGGTTCCAGCCCACTGGCACCAAGCAGCCAATGGCAGGCAAGGCAGGAACTGGGCGGAGGCACCACTGGGAAAATAATGCTGGGAAGTCACCACAACAGGCCCTGCCCCTACTGTGCCACGACAGCTGACTGGCCAGGATCCGGGGCTGTACGGTGTACATTTTTGACACCACATAGCTATATGTATAGAGGGCCATATAAAGACAGCAACAAACATGCAACCGCACAGACATGTGATATCGGGCTCATGGAGATGCAAAGGCTTTCACAAGAATGCGAATGAATGCTTTTACAGCGCACGAGAGAGGCGGTCGGTGTCAGTCCAGTTGATATGCAGCTGCTGAAGGACCCGGAATGCCATGTTCATAAGAATTTGTAAACACTTTTACAACACATTATAATGCATTCATAAAGCATCATAAACATGATTATACATATTTATATAAAAAAGCATAATGCATAATAGTCAGGTTTATCACGCATTATGAATGCTTTATGAAGCTCTCATCTATAATGCACTGTAAATGCCTTCATAATGCAGTACAAAGCATCTTTCATTTCTATACCGACCGTAATAATGCATTATGAAAGCTTCAATCAATATAGACGAAAGCTTCATTGGAGCTTATTAAGTATTATAATCATACCCATAAAGCCTTATGACTGTCAGTAGAAGGTATTGTAATGTTTTATTAATTCTTACACTGGCGACTATAATGCATGAAGGTATCTGAAGTAGATGACAGCTTTAAGTAAAGTGTTACCAAGTACTCTCACCCTGTCGGTTGCTCCTGACCATATGACCAGGAAGTAAACAGTACTACACTCAACAGAGGTCTCAGGCCTTCCCATCTACCACAAGAAAAAACATTCAGCTGCAAACTGATAAAACTGTCTTAAAATTGGACATTTAACTTTTAAGAGGCTCTTCTCCAAACATCTATTGCAGCAATAAGTAGTGTACAAAAGAATATGGAAAAAAAGTAATATGTAAAATGAACCTTGAAGAAGTATCTCATTTCAGAATAAGATATTTAGGACTGAAACTTCTCCAAGAATGAAAAGAGATGCGTGTTTTGAAATCCAAAGGGCATGTTTGACTTTCAAAGCAGATTTGTTGCTAAACTAATTAGACAAAGGTAAGTCAAAGCTGCAGGTCACATCCTGGAGCTGCATTCGCAACGCAAGAAACCTTGAGGACAACCTTCGACAGTTCATATTAACATGTGGGAAACCTTAGACAACCTTTAGCACTGGCAGTACTCAAACGTGAGCAAACTTAATGTATGAAGACAGCTCTGCAGTGAAGCCAGTCTCCTTATTGTATAATACAATGATATTACCAGACACATGCACTGAAAGTCCACTAAAGGCGAGCTGAGCGATAAAGACGGAACTCCATTATGAAAATCAGCCACTTTTAGAGCCTGCAGCTCCAGCGTAGAAACATGCATTCCGACCAATCTGGCCAGTACGCGAATATGACTTTAATCACACGTTATGGTTGTTGTATTGCATTAGAGCAAATCTGGGAAGTATTTGAAGTGGAGCACTGTAATCGCTGTAATCTCAAAGGGATATCCTGGCGACTAATTTTCAGGATAAACAGTAATATGAATAATATGCAAGCAGGGCCTGGGGCGGGCGGCAGCTCCGGGTGGGGAGAAGTAAAACATACAGGGCAGCAGCAGTGGTTGTGGGGGGAGGCAGGTAGTGGGAGGAGCTAGAGCACATTCTATACAAGGACACTGGGTGATGGGATGGAGGGGGGGGGCACCTAAGACCACACAGGACACAAGGGAGGTGCGTGGTAGTGTGCTGAAAATATGCTTCCTGTAGGACATACCAAGATCTGTGTGTGTGTGTGGGTGTGTGTGTGTTGGGGAGGGTTAAAAGCTGACTACAGCAATGCAGAGTAACTCCACCAAGCCTGTCTGTCTGTATCTAATACACACAGGACCAGAATCACACTACGGAGACAATACAGGCCAGATATAAACTTCATTCAGATTATAAGTAGGGGTATCGGAGGGGCATGGACACCCTGGCAGATTCAGGGGCCCATCGTCTTATGGGGGCCCTGCTGCCCTGCTGCACATTGTGTCAGTGACAATAAAAAATTGAACTGAATTGTATACAAAAAATTATTATCTCTCTGACATACAAACTTTAACGTACGGGACCCCCTCCCCAGCTCAGTAAATTCACCCCCCCCCCCATTGTGAGAGACCCATATTTCTTCAGATTGAAAGTGGCAACCCCAGCGGGAGACCCAAGGTGACATTTTGTCAGGGGGCCCAGAATTTCTATCCACACCCCAGACTGTAGGCATAAACAAAGGCCTGACTTTCAATAAAGTTTTTGTTGCATTTTAAAAGGGCTGTGATACCTGCCAAGATCAATGTCAATGTATGAAACCCATTTGATCTGGCAAATAGGTACAGGGGCGGGATGAGGGAGGCGCAGAAAGTCATTGGTGCTGACACCTTGATGGACAGGGGAGCTGGACAAACTTAGCCAATCAATCACTAGCTGTCGGACGTGGGAGGGGCAACGAGAGGGCTGCCCTTAGCTTGGCATACAGCCCTGACCTCTGAACTTCACCACTCTGCCTGTCATCTGGTCTATTTTATAGAAGACCATCAATTCTTTTTCATTTAAAAAAAAAGGAAAAAATAAAGCACATAGAATCTCTTTCCAGTACAATTTCTCCAAATAATTTTAACGTATATTATAAACAAACAGATTAAAATTAAAATAATAAAAATCCCACTTCACAGGGCCTTTTTATTTCCAAGTCGACATAAGTGCTCTGTCCCTCTCCTTGCGCTGCGTCTTACATTAGATTTGCGGTGAGTGTTTTCTTGTTAACTCCTAACATATGTATGCCGCAGGCAAGATTCACGCAAGTCTCTGGAAATTCTTAGGAAATGGCGATAAGTCACGGAAACGTGTAAAGAACTCTGGCAATTTTCACTTCAAAATGTTGTCAGAGAGGTACTCTACAGAAAAACGTCCTTTTTTCTCACCACCCACTGTAAAAAATTTTAATGCCACGTAGCTGTACGAAAGTTACACGTTTAATGAACAACGCTTCCTGCAGGTATTTTTTAAAGCCTTTTTGGAAATGTGTTATTCTACATTTATTTACATTTGAGGCCTGTGCCAGGCATTAGTTACTCAGTGACAGACATTTCATTTGGATGGAATATCTAACAAAAACAACGCTACGAAGATGAATAAAGACAAAGGCTATTTTAAACCAAATAAGACAGCGCCAGGTGTGTTTGGGTTCTCTTCTCAGAGGTGTGGCAGCTGGGCTCCACCAGGGGGATTTTAGCTGTGACCCTCCGCTGACAGAATAGGCTCCTCAATCACAGCACCTCCTGGTGGACCAAGCCCTAAAATCAGGGCTCATCTCCACTAAGTCAACACATCTAAAGTAAAGAGTTTTGATCATTTACAGCCTGCTTGGTTTGTGTGGTCTCTCCCACTTGAGCAGGTCAGGAACATAATTTCATTATCATCATCATCATCATTATTATTATTATTTAATCTAGTCTAAGTTTACTAAAATGTGGCAACCAAGGTGGTTATTTACAGATAATTCAAATATTCAATACTAAACCACCAGATCAGGAACGGTCATACTGGTTAATGGAAAATGTCAAGAGGATTAGAAGAACATTCGGGGGAAACCTAAAAATGAGATTCACAGCGTCCTCTTCCAAATACATTTAAAAACTATTTTAAACGTCGATGCACAGTATAGAATCAAAGAACTTCCGCATATCAAGGACAAAAAGGCAGCCCTCCGTTTTACCAAAATAAAAAGATTCCCGTTTTATGTACTGTATTTTATTGCAATTTGCCATCTGCGCCGACGTGTGCTAATAGCTATGTGTGACTTTTTATACATACGGCAAAACACGCATCCATCTGTCATGTACAGCAATCTCACATAATTCAGCGGCACCTTTACGCCAAACAACTGCTGTTTACTCACAAGGTGACAGTGAATCGGGCTGATTGATGACAGGCGCGCTCTCGCTCGCCAAATGCGCCCCTCGCTCAGGGAGAAACGCTCCCCTTATATCATACTGCACTAAAAAAGAAAAACGATTAATATATATTAATTGGCGATAATATGATCATAGGCGTTAATATATATTTTTTGCATTTGAAATCTTTTTACTTATGTAAAAGTTATTTATCCACCACCATGCAAAAAGAATGGAAGACTAAACAATATAATCAAATTGTTAAATGTGAGAATCGGAAAATAAATCGATATATTTTACGGTAACACTGGAGTAAATGGTGTCGCAAATAGCGGTAACGGAAATAATAGTATTTTACAGCCCTCATCCCCTTTACATGTAGCTAAGCACTTTTGAAATTTCAATCCTTGTAATTGGTGTTTTATTATTATTATTTTCTCCCTTTTAACACCCGTGATCCGGTAAGGGGACCGTATCCGCAGCGCTTACGAACTTCTCCAGTGGGATAATAATGAAGTGGCAGTTTGGGAGAGTATGGATGGGGATCAGGGCGCCCACCCGTTTCGTTTACCTCTGCGCGCTCTTCTGACAATTTTATTAATGATCAGCCGAGGGGGGCTGTTGAAAGTGTTTGCCAGGAGGAGCTCACGGTCTCCTGACTTGCCCACAACACCCACGCCGTCCCTGAGTCCGAGGCGAAGACGCACCGAAACGTTAATCCCCACCTGACACTAATACTTGATGTATGACTGACCTCACGGCAGGCTGCATGTCGTTATGCTCCCAGCCATATGGCAAGACATTAGCCCTTTACCCTTTAACGGGATAATCTCCGCGGGCCTGGCATGGTTTCCCTTCGGAGATTTCTTTGGGTAATAACTGCATGACATCATTAAGGCGCTGGGACAGATTTAAAAGAGAACTCGCCATCTAGCAAAAAGGATGAATCAAAGTAACCTGGGAAAAGCCAACCGCTATAAAACCATACAGTGTTTAATTTCACAGTATTCAGGGAAGACAGCTGACTATACGGGTAATAGAAGAATGATAGAAGAAAAAAAACGTCACATAGCATTTTGCTTATTGATGCAGGCTGCAAGCTTCAAATGGGTTTAGTTTATATTTAAGATGCATCAGTCTTTCTTTGATATTAATAGTTAATTTCTGACTTTCTGAACTCTGGAAGTTTATGTAACTTGCCTTCATGAAAAGTGGTCATTAGATAATCCTATATGAATAATAAAAGGGCTTAAATGTATAAGCATGTTACTGCAGCAGATGTGTGTAGCATTGAACTGAAGCAGTGTACTTTGCCTACTTTGTTTAGATGTGGAACCAGAAGCTCATAGAGCGAAATCCTGGGTAACTTATTACTGTACCACACACCGAGGAAGGGGCACAGCTGTGTAGCTAAAGGTGGACAAAAGGTTAATGGCGGATTCGTGGGAGAGCATCATCTGAGCAAACAAATGAAGTGTCAGCCCAATTCTGTAGGGCTGTGCGCTGTCCCGGCTGGGGCGTTGACCACCCAGCGTATACGCACTCCAGTCCTCCTCTGTCCTCCAAGCAACTGATTTACTTCATTTTTTTCCCCGGATGACAGTTGTTGGAGTGAGACCCCACAGACCGCTAGCCCCCACCCCCCGACAACTTTCCAAGGTCCTTCAGCGCGCTTGATCTGTGGCCCCGCTGTGTCAGCGGCCGTGATTGCGGTAGAACCTTTTCTCCCTGCTCAGCCCCTGGCCCCGTAATGAACAAATTCTCCGTGCATTACCCTGGACTTGATCTCTGGCAAAACACTGCTACGGCAAACAATTTAGTTTGTCAACACCTTTCCTGGGACTCTTCAATCAATGTCGGGGGTCTAAATTTAAACAGCAAAGTGCATCTGACTGCAGGACCCTGGACTGATTACACTTCCTAGTTCAGCGAATTGCTCCAGACAGGACAGCAATCTGATTACTAACCCGGCTTGAAAATACTCTCCGCTGCCTGGGATTAACATGAATATTTTGATATAGATCGATAAGCAATCTCCACTCTATAAGAAATGCCAGCGGCATTCATTTGGCTGATCAAAGGGACATCAGCTGCCGGCGACAGCTACCTATTGTTTCCTGGCTCCGTGGAGGAGGGCGATTCCGTCGAAAGAGGACCAGGGCCTTTGGCTCCACTTCACCTGGTCGTGGAAGCAATATCTGCTTCACAGGATCCCATCTCCGAGACTGGGCCGAATCCAATTAGCCTGACACGGGGGGCCCGGCACCGGTGGGTCTTCCATTAGCCATCGCCGCTATATGGACGGAAAGGCCACTGGATTTATTTATGTATCTACCTACAGTACCTGCTTATTTAGCCCCGTGAGATTGAATGAATTCGCTTGTTTTCAGCCAGACGTTCCCAAAGCACAGACATTCATTGCCTGAGAGGGCAGCCTGGCATTCCCCGTACTAATTTTACAAGTGATTATGACCAGGAAACAAGCAGCTAGCTATTAATCTATAGCTCTTTATTATGCTGTTTTTACTTGCACTCCATGTTTACCGAGCAGGATGCCTGATACCGGCTGTAACTTTGCTGTTTTTCTTAGACTTTGGTTCACATGCCGAGGCTTTTATATGATGGAGCTGTGGCAGTGGGCAGCACATCTGTTTGGGAAAAGCGGGGGGCTTTACTGGGGTAGGATCAGGTAGGGATGGCAGAGCACCAACAAGACAACTACTGAAGCAGGAGAAGCCTAGCGGGCTTCACAAGGACTGGAAAGAAAGAATAAATGTTTGGAAGGGGGCATGAAAGGCTGACTTTTCTGGTGTGGCCTGTAGGAACGATGGGGAGTATTAGAAAACATATCTACAGAAATCACAGACTGGAACAGATCCTTAGTTACATCCCACCCACGGTGTGACAAATGAGACAACCTTGCATATGCACAGCCCTTGGGACCGTTCCACAAGCCATCACACAGAGGGGTGGCCGAAACCCAGCCTACCCCACCACACCCGGTTCCTGGACACCAACACGGTGCCAACATATGTGAGGAGCTGTCAAACAAGTCCTGTGCATGGGGTGATGGGCAACAGCGTGTGGACCCCCAATACCAGACGTTTGGCATAGGTTTTTGATGGTATTCACAGGCGATGAAAAGCTGGTCCCATCACCGTCAAAATAAGTTTTTATCATATTGAGTCCCCACAATATAATATGCACATGCCCCCCCACACAGTGACAGAAATAAAACTTACACCCCTATGTAATAACTCTTAGAAATATACAGTGAGGATTATTCTTTTATAATCTCCTCTACTTCCTGTCTTACACACATCATTACGAGTCAGTCGCTCATCATGCATCTGAGGTTTCATTCTGTGATCCTGTGCATCCTCTCCTCATGCTTCCCGTTCCCCAATCTAACCCTCAACCGCTTCCCAGATCCCAAGAGAAAGCGGCACGAGCCCAGAATAGTGACATCTGGGCTTTTTTAAGGGACTGCTCTCGGTGGTACGCAGTTAGCTTCTCGAATAAAAGCCGTAAATGCGGACCATCCGAGAAACAATAACGGCGTAATGAGATGGTCAGATAAAGCGATGCCTGGAATCGAACAGGGGACATTTATTCAGGGCAAATAACCATATTAAGAGTAAAGGTTATGTGCACTTTATATTATAGCTCAAATGGAGGAAGGATGCACTGTTTTCTTCAAACAAATTTATTAGGGATGATGTTTCAGTCCTGGAGTGGATCTTCATGAGGTTACTGAGTGTTTGGCCTAGTAATGGTATGTCTTCAAAGTTTGTAGGAACAGCACATTTTATAATTTAGAAACACATTACAGCCCATATATATTTACAAACGTAATGCACAATTTCTTTCCATTATAAAGAGATTATGTTCCATATTCATCAAAGGACGGGTGTCTTTGATGGCATTCATGAACCCTGGCCTGTGGGCTACAGCTCTCAAGCGCTCTGTAAACTTTAAATTAGCGTGTACGACGCGACACACGCCACCGTCGCAGCTCAGCTCCGCGTCCCGCTGTAACGACAGATGCAGCACGAACGCCGGTGTTTCTCCTGCATATCAATGTCTGATTTACTGCCCAAATCCTCAGACAGCTGGTTATCTCCATGTTTATGTTATTACTCCTACATGTTTTGGTTATTATAACCTTGAAATATTTCAGCGCGAGTTCAACAACGGCCTGTTTTGCTTTCCATACAGGCCAAAATGTTGAGTTCAGAGATGACGCACCTCGTGCCTTGGAGAAGGCAGTGACCAAGTCCTTCCCCCTGGCTGTTGTACAAGTGTGGTCACCGTGGCCCTCTCGTGATATAAATCCAACCGCTGAACCATCGCTGTTTCCCCCCCCTGCTTCATTGGGAGCACAGAACCAGCCCCCCCCCCTGTGAAGGACTGCGTGAAGTGAAAAACCAGCAGATAAGGACCTCATTCCCCATACTGTGCAAAGCTAAATTAATTTACTGCATAACGGTTTGCCTAAATTAAACTAATCATCTATATCTTTTTTTGGCTTTGGTGGGGCTGCAGTTTATTTCGCTTTTTCTTAACAAATCGAACTAGACTGCTGCCAAATTATATTATGAATGCAAAAATAAAAAGGACTATAAAGAATTTCACAGGAAATGACCCGAAGCCAACCGGCCTAAGCAAGGCACACATATCTGTCATAAGCACATATGAAACAGCCCTATGCCTGCCTGCCATCATCAAACGAAGTGTAATCATGCAGTTCTGTGCCCTAACACCAGAGGGTGATTGACGAGTGAGTCACTAAACAAGAAAAAACGGTGATGGGTTCTTAACTCTACATAAGAAAACCAGCAGTGATGATTTTTCTCCCTCATCAGTACTGTTTTCCTTTATATATTGAGGAAATTCAGGTTGAGAAGAGTACACTGCAACTATTCCCTGCTGGGACTGGAACCAGCAACCTCTGGGTCAGAAGCCTGTTTCCTGAACCACTTCAGCACTTCCTGTCATGCCCTGCGCTAACAGCACGGTGAGTAGCCTTCGGCTAACGCAGTTGGTGGTCCTAGAACAATATAGCTTTGTCCAGCAGTGGGCTTCTCAGCACCTTTTCAGGGCCACAGGTCTGTCACCTCCCACAGACCTTGAGAAGAAGCACCAGTCCTTAGAGCTGCAGATTCTGGTCCAACGCAAACAATATAACTCGAAGGATAATCTATTTGCCACCATCATAACTTAAGCTGCTCCTCAAATAGATGTTATTGTGTTACATATCACAAACGCTGATATGACTACTCGGGGCACTGCATAAGTAATTACAAAGAAATGCCTTTCGATTATTCTTAGGATGTTCACTTTAATTGTTCATAGTTCCGTATTATTGATGTCACTACTGTTCAATCAATGAGAGAGAGGCTGATAATTTACTCAGTTTTAATATGCATGCCTGGGAATTTTAATTAGTCCCAGAATCAGGGTGAGGATGGTTTCAGAACTAGTAGGACCGGAGGAACATAGATTTCATTCCCGTTATTGAAACTGCTAATATCCCTTTGTCTACAAATGGGATCTATTGTTTGTACATGTGTATATATCATATTTTGAGTTGGCTTAATTACCCTAACAAAGAAAACATTTATTTTAATCTGGTATAGGTAAACCGGATTGCCAGGCTCAAATCCCCTGGAAAGGATAATTTGAAGATCTTGATCTCACCTTGTTTATAAAATGCACTATAGCTATAACTGTACTAAATGGACTATAATTCTGATTAACCAAACTGGTTAATTACCACTTCCATGATACAAATGATCTCAAAATGCAGAATGTTTGTATGGACACTAATATTCATACTATATCTGCATTATAAAGCATTTCTTTCCATGAGATTCTGTCCAGTATTTGAAATCATCCGGATACAGCAGGTGTCCATCCCATGGAGCACCCATCCCCCAGATCCTTGGCCGTCTTGGCCTGACTTATCACTTTCAGTGTGGAGTAAAGCAGACTTAAATGACCCTGGGGTCAGAGCTAAACGTTTCTCATGGGGGCTCTGCGGCAGGTCGTGAGCATACTGCAGTGCCAGTGAGTCACCCCGCCCCCCCCCAGAGGAAACCAGCAAGATACTGGGAGAGGTACTGGGAGTAGTACCTAGACTGGTTGTAGACTAGCATGGTCCGGTACCTCCATGTGATTGAGATTGAGGCAGACGGAAGGTTTCCACTACTTCAGATTCCCTCACCCAACCAGGCTCTCCCAGCACAAGCCGCCCCCCACCCTGAGCGTGAAGCGGCGGATACCGGGATGCGGGCCGAGGGCCTGGAGCACATGGGCAGGAAGGGCACCATTACACAGAGATGCAGACGGAGGCTCGTGAATCAATGGTAAAAAACAAGAGCCAAAGCCTTTACTTTTTATCCGCAGGCTTCGTGGCTTTGTAGCTGAAGTACATCTACTGTAAATATGATACACACTCGCACACTAAAAGCCCCACATAAAAGTGTCTTTAAAGAACAGACGCATCCTTCTTTGTTTAGACTAAACGAGTCTGGAAAAAAAAAACAGCAATTTAGCGCAATGGTCATAAAACATGCCCCCCCCACCCCGCATAACCTCACTCTGCATATGCACATATTGTAGGCCTGAGGTTAAATCATAAGGGATAGGCGCATTTAAGAAGGGTGGAGGGGGGGGTGTGTCACGTTTCTGAGTAATAAATAGCCAGGATTGATCTGACCTCCCAGCTGGTCATGCAGTTCACTTATACGCAAGTTAGAGAAATAGGTACACCCCCCCCATACCCCTCCAGGGATCCATTGCAAGGAAATCAGATAGCCCACATTGGGTTTGAAAAGCACAGAAGTCCAGGAATGTCAATATGGTCAGCTCACATCTCTCACAGCTCTCCCCCCCGTATCAGATTTGGATCAGCAGAAGCTCTTAATAACAAACATCTTCTGCTTAGCCATTATCTTGGGCCAGGGGCCTCAGGCCCCTGGGCCCCAGGGGCTCACTGGCAACAAGTCTCCTGGCCGAAATCTCAGTGACATCGAAGGCGTTCTGTTACGTAGGGGAGAACCCCCCAGTAAGCTGAAGGGGGATCCTTGTGTTTCTGGCTGAAGTTTCCTTGGAGTGATAGAGGCCTGAGATGTTGTCAACTGTAACGTGAGTAAAAGAAAAAAAATTGATCCTGAATCGAAAGGAAGACTTTTGGGAACGAGGATTGAGCCGTTTATCGCCTAGCGACGTGTTAACGGCTGTCCATCACTGACCAAGAGGAGGACGGCAAGAGAAGGAGTCAGCACCTCCTCCATTAAGGAGGGCAGCTGGACTGCCCACACGTGGCGAGTGGAACAGGAGCGGACAGGTGCAGAAGCTGGCTTTGGCTGCGAAGGGACGACCCAACACAGAGGGCCTGGCCTGGCGGATCACGGTACTGCAACACGAAACCAGGGTGACGTAGCCGGGCTGTTAACGTGAGGAGCGGGGGAGGGAAATTGCAGAGACATCAGCCGGTAGGAATGCAGGCCTGCTTTCCAGCTGTGTGAGGCCGTCACCCAGAGCTCCTAAGACTAAGAAATTACCCCCCCTGCCCCGCCTCAACCGTCTGATCATTAAGGGTGTTTATTTCAGCATCCGTGCTGCACCCATATGCCAGTAGTGGTCGGGCAGCATCCAGACGTAGGGTAGGGAGGTGGGTGCTGGAGTGGTGAAGGTTCGTCCAAGAGCAGAACACTGTCCCAGCACCAAGCCGCCCTCTGGGAACTGCCTACAGCGGCCATCTTGGATTTGCAGTACAAACATACACACAGGAGCCAAGAAGGAATAAAACACCACTGCACACGTATGACTGCCGCCAAAGCACAAGTCCTTGCATGTGCATCGCCGGTTATTTGGAGCCTTTGTTGATTGGCTGGAGTCACTTGTTTCTCAAGCAGGAAAGAGTGGTGTGTTTATTATATTTTACATATTATTATATATTACTATTTTTTAAGTTATTAGAGGACCTATAATTCTTTATCAGAGACACATAGTCAAAGCTGCCGAATAAGATAAGGCCTTTACAAGTGTTGTGTTTAAGGAAATAAATAGCTTCAGAGATGTAACCCAGAATCCACAGGGCACTGGCCCGAGCTGAAAGCTGATTGGCTGCTGTAGTGCCTCCTCCCCCTGTCACTCACTGATTGAAAACATATCACTGGCCCCACCGTATGAATATATGGTCCATTTTCTGCCCCCCCCCATCGCCGTGTGCACCTCTGCCTGCTCCTGTGGCCCTAAACCACATCCAAAAACAGTAAAAAAAAAAATGGCAACGTTGCCACCAGAGGAGTTAGCATTGTGCACCGCTACCCGGATATTGACCGCTCCGCGTCGTCAGTCTCACAGCCGTGGAGAGAGGGGAGCCCAAGAGCGGTGCTGTGATAGATGATGGCAGAAGATTCAATGAAAAATCAGTTGAAAAGCACAAAGCTCTTAATGCCAAACCATATTGGTTGCTGACTAGAGCAAATAGCATCAACGTAGCACTTATGAACAGGGGCAACGGAAACCAATCATCCGCCTGAAGCAGGCTTGCGGCGACCCGGCTGCCGCCACGCATTTTTACCCTGATTAAACAGTAAATCCTCCATGTCTATCAGGCTCCCATTAAGGAAGCCCGCTTTTCAAAAACACCATTAATCAGCCGGGAGATATAGAGTAAAATATCAGTCATCAATTGTGACCGCTTATGACAGTTAACGCGGCAACCCTCCCCCCCCCCCCCCCCCCGCCCCCCTCCCCGTCGGTACTCGCCGGGAACACGCAGTGATCTATCAATTACGAGCAGCTCCGTCGCATGCTAATTGTGCATTTTCCCCTCTAATGCATTTCCACTCTTATCTCATAGGCTAATGAAACCAAACAAATCAATAAATATAAATTATACATGCAAAGAAGTACTGCTGTGAACATAAAGTTTCTAATTAATTGCACTTGATTAATTTATATACTTTAATTATCTCGGCAAGCCACAGATGGCATAAATATCCGTGCAATCTGGTTATTGCTATGTCAGTCATAAAACAGCAGACGCAGTAAAACTATTAGGCCAGACCCGCTTTGTCACAGGAAAACACACAGTCACTGACATAAAAAGGCCTCACCTCTGAATAATTTAAGGTGGACAAATTGCCACACAATACAAGGCCTGGACCCTTGATTATTGTTCTAATTTTCCTTCAGGGTTTATTACGGAGTGACACCTCCTCCATGCATGCTGGCAGAACACTAGTCAAAATGTCCTGCTTTGATTTTTTTTTTTTTAAGTCTCTCATTAATTAATCTTAGTGGCTGCTATGTTAGCAATGTCTACATATTTGTGTAAAGAGGCTATTAAGGCGAAACGGAAAACTCATTCTGTTGACTCGTTGGAATGATCTATAAACACTATGCAATAATCTTCGGTCTGACTTCTGAAAAGTCCTCTTAGACGTTTGATTGGTCCTCTTAGACATTTGATTATTTACCTCATACTTATTCATCCATCCATCCATCCATTTTCCAAACTGCTTATCCTACTGGGTCGCGGGGGGTCTGGAGCCTATCCCGGAAGCAATGGGCACAAGGCAGGGAACAACCCAGGTTGGGGGGCCAGCCCATCGCAGGGCACACTCACACACCAGTCACTCACACATGCACACCTACGGGCAATTTAGCAAGTCCAATTAGCCTCAGCATGTTTTTGGACTGTGGGGGGAAACCGGAGTACCCGGAGGAAACCCCACAACGACATGGGGAGAACATGCAAACTCCACACACATGTGACCCAGGCAGAGACTTGAACCCAGGTCCCAGAGATGTGAGGCCGCCCCTATACTTATTCAGCAGACACTTATCCAAAGTGATGTATATTTCTTTATTTGAGAAACCAGGGTCAGACAGTCCCTGTAGTGGTACAGAATTAAGGGTCATGATTAGGGGCCCAATGATGAAATCACGCTGCCATTGTTGGGATTTGAACCAATGACCTTCTGATCACAGGCACGCCCCAACCCATGGATCCACATAGCAGAAATACCACACACAGAATGATTAGCAGGATGGACAGTGTGTTAAAAGGACATTTTAATACATTTATCAGCACTGAGTCTCACATTTTTTAATCTAGAATCTAAAGCTATTAACCTGATTTTAGATCTTGTACAACCAAAGACACTGAAGGGGTATAATTACAGAATGGCGATTAATTATTCCGGATTTCATTGTCCTTTGGAAAATGCTTTGTGTTACAAATGCACTAGAAAATACACAGCACTGTGCAACAGTCTTAGGCAGTCACAGAAAATGATGTTTAAATGTATAATTTAAACTTAATAGCTCAGAGTTGTTAAAATCTAGTCAAGCTCTGATTTAAAGTAACCCAGGGTTTTAGCTTGCGCTACACTACCAGGAAGACTATTCCATACTCCAACTACATGCTGTGTAAAGAAGTTCTTCCTCAAATTCGTTTTAAAATGTTCTCCGGCTAATTTCCACTTATGGCCACGAGTTCTAGTATTTAAACTAATATTGAAATAGCCATTTGGCTGAACAGCATCCAGACCTGTTAGAATCTTATATACCTGGATCACATCCCCCTTTAGTCTCCTTTGCTCGAGGTTAAACAGATTCAGCTCAGCTAACCTCTCCTCATAAGACATTCCTCTAAGACCAGGAAACATTCTTGTAGACTACAGCACAATTTTTTGTTTCACTCATTTCTCAATTTTTGAGTATGTATCTGTGTAAACTATATATTTTTTGCAAACTCCAGCCTGGCTCTTCTCTGCTTCCTTGCTTTATGGGTCTTCAGTCCTGCTTCTAGGAGCCTGATACGAACTGTCCTAGCAGTGCACTTCACACCTGTACTTAATGTTTCCCATTCCGTTTGAAGGGCACATGATGTCATCTTGCGATTCATGGGGCATTGTTGGATCTCTGCCATGACACATCCTTCCTTCCCCTTTACCTGGCTGGTTTCTGGTCTCTCCCAGTATCTCCTGCTTCACCTTGTTCTTATGTACTGCTGTCTTAGAAACTTTGAACCTGGAAGCAACCTGCCGCTCAGCGTAGCCTTCTGCCAGCAGAACCAGGATTAAAGCGGGATTTAAAAATGTAGTTTGTTTAAAAATATAGTGTGGTCTCAATTTTTTTCCACGGCTGTATATGGAATAGCTGAGGTACTTCTGAGGAGAGATTTGGGACCTGAAGCGGTGTTCATCTAGCCATCCAACAAGACATCAGTAACTTCTGGGAGAACAGATGAAACTCTTACTTAATTTCCATGTTTCCTAATGTTAAATTGTGTTTTTTTTTCTGAGCAAATATACACTTACTACCAAGATATATGGCCATTAGCATTTCCATTGAATTTTGCACAGCACTGCCTTTCCGATAATCATTTTTTTTGTTTTAATAGTCAGCCCTTAAAGTCTGAGGTAAGACTGTTAATCTACATTTGATCGGCATTTTTAGTATATCGAAAAGAAAAATGCATATAGTACCAAACTGTTACTGTATGTTCATGTATGTTCAGTTTTGTCGAGCTCCACTGAGAGAGCTCCACTGTAAAAAGAATTTAACTGAATGATATTATATATCACCACCACACCTTTGAAAGAGATGAGTTTATAAATAAGTTTAAATGAAATTGCAGTGGGTTGGCGCCCTGTCTTGGGGGTCTCCCTGCCCCCTGCCACACCCCCCATGATCCTGCACAGGAGAAGAATACATAAATAATAGATCATGGATGGATGGATGGATAGATGGATGGATGGATGGATGGAGTTTGTAAGTTCAGCATTATGGCAAACTTCCCAAACAGGTGAGTGAGGAGGAGGATGAGAATCACAGGCGTTTACATCTTGATGGTGCTAATTGGGGTTTTAGTATAATTACCCCAATAGGAAGCTTGGCAGAATAATTACCACAAAGAGATCACAGAGCACCATCAATACATCTACATTCAGTAAAAATTTCTCTGTCCACATTCATTAAAACGTCCACACACTGTACTTTTCTGATCGGGCTTTTTAAGAAGTTTGTTATGACCAGAATTTCGCCGCTGATTGAATGTTACCGTTTTGAGCGTGTGTCTGCGTGGGATAAGATGGAGAAAAGCTAAAACTCTCTTTGTGCTGTCAGAGTGGGTCTGATGATGTGACTGTCGGTTCCTATGCGGTGTTTTTATTTCACACTGGGAACATTTGCGTATGTTGAACATGCATACGTAGAAAACAGAAAGGACCATATCATCTGCGTTACGGGCAAATTGCACAAATTAGGCCATCGGCTGGCTGCTCCCTCCGTCTGTGACAGGCGCATGTCACTGTATAAGCGAGTAACTGGCAGTTCTGTGTAGCTCCATGAAGCCGATGACTCCAGACATCCGGTTTCCACCGTATAAATGCTTCAGTGTCTGTAGAAACACCTGACTGTGTTGGCCGAGACTTCAAACGCAGGGGGAATGTGCTCTGTTTACCCTCGAGGCTCCTTTCATGTTGCTGGTGTTCTAAAGAAAATAATTCTTTCTGCAGTTGCTGTACACAAGGTGTCTGTTTCTGGTACGGAGCCATAAAAAGTAAACTTGCCTTCAGCCTGTCCGCAGCGTTAAGAATGGGATGTAGCCTCACCATGGACACCAGTGGAGCAGTCCTGATTTCACCTCTTGGCTGGGTAAACAGGGGCACTGGTCTCACTGGGTAACCTTTACTGCTCCATCAAGGCAAGAAAGCAGGAGTCAGGGGCCTGACCTGCACCATGCAGACCTCCAGCGATCTCCCAGCCGTGTGTGTCGCTACACTGAATCTCCCCCATCTGAAGGAATACCATTCTTATCAATAAAGAACATAACCAACAAGTTACGAAAGGCTGACTTTTGTTTAACCTTTTGTGTTATATTTATAGGGAGACAAGACCAGGGATTACATATTTAATCCTAAAATGGTTAACAGGAATATTTTCCTCCACAATGCAGACCATTAAGAAAGAAAAAATATGACAAATCAATTGCCATTCATTAAATTCCCTGTATCGTTAAAGCGCAGGGAGTCACCAAGGCTACCTGATTCCCTTTGAAATCCAGTGACGTACTAATCTGTCCACTGTGTTGTACATTAGTGATGCGCTGTTTCATTACTCGCCATTTCTTCAAGTCAGAGCAGTTGCCTATACTTCTGTATTTACATCTGTATGTGTGTATTTCTGTATTTTGTCAAGAGACACTAAGAGAAAACCAAAGCAGTATATTGTGCAATTCTGATAGTAGGAAAAAATTATGCTTCCCAGTGAAACAAGGCTGCCTGCCTTGGTCTGCTGGCTCGAGTGAGATTTTCGATTAGAGACACACATCCACATATATGTTAGAGTTCTATTACCTTATAAATAGTCTGTAGGGTTTGAAAACTGCACCAATGTTTTTGATCTACTTGACTCTTACAATGGAATAATATAGATCCGACGCAAGATTTCTTGCGTGAGTGTGAGAGTCAGTAAGCATCCGTGTCACGTCAGATGCGTGGGAGTTGGCGACCCCGGCGATATCATATCTGCAGCAGTAATTTACGGCTTTAATGGCGTTCACATACTAATAGGTAAAGCTTCATAGTTATACTCCTTTAACCTATAATTTCTACCCATGATTAAAAAAATTATAGTAAATGAAGCAAAAAAAGGCTTTAATTATATCTAATAAAAAAAGAGTGAGCTTAGACATTCCGTTAAAGGCGGAATGTAAGTAAATGAATCCCATAAGGCTCACAGCTAAGCAAGAGCGTTAAACGCTTTAGCTACACGCTAGTCCTGCTAGCCATTGGTGGACATGCTTCTTGTGGCCCGTGGCAGTCAGGAGCGACACACGGTGTCTGTCAGGCCCCGCCTACTCCACCTCGCTGGCTTTGTCCACACATCCCAGAAGCAGATATGACACAGTCAATTCGACAATAACAGTGACAGAGGAATATCGTTAGTGGGTGGCAGCACGCAATCAGTCAGAGTCTGTTTGACTTTAATTCATGTAGATGCTCCCCTAATACTCATTATAGAAACGTCGTTCCTCACCAGTTTTCTTCTGATTAATGGGAGCTGATGCTTTCCATGGCTCCTTTTTTTAACGGCATCTCTGCAAAAACCTGCAGGATGAATGAGTTTCATGTAAAGGAGATGAGCCCTGATACAGCTTCCTAGCCCAGCGTGGGCACTACAGGGCAGCCCGTCTGCGTCAGGAATCATAAGTGCGGAGAAGCGGAGGTGAATGTGAACAAGAGCGAAGGTTTGAATAAAGCCAGGATACCGCAAGATGCGACAGAGCTGTCAGATGGACAGGAATCTAAGAATCGTGCGTCTTGTCTGTTGGTTTTCTGCATGGAGTCTTAAATAGTCGCTAACGGCCGGAAGATGAATAAAGCCGTACCACTCCCCCCCCTCCCCCCCCCAGTCCATCTTAGGTCTCAGGAGTTAGTGGCTGTATTAAAAGGCGAAAGTAGCAGGCTAACAGCTTGAGGAGGAAGGAGACCGTGTCAGGAGCCCAGCGGTTCCGCCAGAACGTCCTCATCTGCACCAGTCTTGTACGCGGCTGCTGTGAAACGACAGACTCAGCAATCTGCCACCGCGTGCACCGGAATGAAGAAGCATTGCCATGTGCGATTCCCCCCCCCCCCTCCCCCGCTGCATGGCACAGGAGGCTGCATGGGAACTGCAGCCCACAGGGACCCAGCTTGGTACTCACATGCCGACCAGATGACATCACCCCCAACTGACCCCGCCCCCGCCATCAGGCACGCTCCACCCAGCACACCCTCCTCCAGCTATCCTGTCAGGTACAAACAGCCAATCAACCTGCAATGGACCCTTTTGACCATCCACTTAGGTGCTTTAAATGATATGATGTAAGGATGGAGATAAAGACAATAATGAGCACATTTGGTCTCTGAAAAAGGTTTGTTGGATTGTCTACATGATTATAACTTTTGTTCACATTAAAAATATTAGTGAAAAAAATGGTATATTAGAACGATATACCACCCAGGATATCCTGAAACTTGTGTCCTCCAAACTCAACCCTGTACTGGATAAGAAGTTGGAAAATGGGTGGATTGGTTTCTTATATAGTTGTATTGACAGACATTTTAACTGAAAGGATTACCAAGATTCCAACCCAAACAAAGTAAGAGAAATAAACGTCTGGTTTTTTTTATATTTTAGCAGAACTCTCTTGAGCTCCTCAAATATGTCAAAGGTGAATTTTTTTGTGTATTTATCCCTGATTATAGAGGAAACCAGTGAACATACTGGGTGAGAAAAAATAAGGTAAGCCTAGTATAAAAAGGCAGCCTGGTATGTTCTGGAATGTCATATTTCCACTAGAGCTGTTTCGCCTGTGCATTCCTCAAGGAGTGACGTTCTGGAACAGCGCATTCAAAACAAACTTTAAATGCTGCTAATGGAGTCCGGCTTTCGGCTTCTTTATTCAAATCTCCTTTAAAACGCAAGGAATCGTTCAAATAAAGACTGAGTCGTTCAGTACGATGCTGTATACAGTGGCTCACTCCCCAGGATAAAGGTCCCTTTAGGCGTCTCAGATTCAACTCGAAGGTCCAATTGCGACAACGCCTCATTTCGGTTTAACGTTTGCAAAACCGCTACCTGTTTTAAGATTTAGACAAATTGACAAAGGAAAAGCAGGTTCCTCGACCATCAGTTGTACTGTATAACACCTAAAGCCTTCGAATGAAATTCCTGAAACAGGAGGTGGGGTGGGCGATGAAGAATCCGCCAAACAAGAGAGGTGAACAAGACCCTCTGCTGACCTCAAGGAGAAAAGCTATAAGTAGCCAGGAGAGGCTTTTTAGTTCAGTTTTTTTGATGCATCGACTTTGGTGTTTTTGTCTAGTTTGTCCAGAATCAAGCATAGAGCGTCTGCAGACACAAGCCCCCAAAGGCGGCCCCTCCACCCAGAACACGGGCCCCTGCTGCCCGCATTCTGGCTGCGCCGTGCTCCCAGAGACGGCGAACTCATGACAATGACGGCCGCACTTAGTGCCACAATTATAATAATTGCTGGAACGTTCAGCCGAGAGAACGAGCAAAGCCGATTAAGAGATCTCCTACATGATCAAATTTTAATCTGATGTCTTCACCCTGACCTGGCTGGAACATAAGAGGCTTCTTATGTTCTTATGCATTAACAGATTTGTGCCGGCTGAACTCATAGCACCTAATAATATTGGAAATGCCAGCCGATGCCACAGTGATCTTCCAAGAGTCACATCCACGTAGAAGACTTAATGTCAAATTATCTATTAATCTTCATTTTTATACAAACCGATTTTAATGAGATAATACTTCTAATAATTCATAAATTTTAATTTAGCAAATAATGCGATTGACGAATCTTGTATTTTGTTTTCATTTTGTATCTTTATTACATGTAATTATGTTGATAAAAAATATGTAAAAATAAACAAAAAACTAAAATTGTTAAAGCAATTTTCATAGTTTAATCAGTTTGTTTGCTAAAGTGCCCAAAATAATTTTCAATAAAACATTAAGGAATAATATTAGCATTTAATAATCTATTACTGCATTTGTTTCTTTTAATATTTAAAAATAATATCAGGATACATAAATTTTGAAAACTTTAAAAGTGCTACATTAAAATTGATTGTAGTCAAAATGCAAAACAAAAGAAGCAAACAAAAAAATAAACCTAGCACTCAAATATTATACAGAACATCACTGCAAGACACCAAAACGTCATATCTGCATCTGGGATGTGTGGACAAATTCCTATCTTTGTACAGTGTGGAATGAATGCATTCACTTAAACGCTGTTATTCCACTTTAAAACAATGTTTACTTTGCTGATAATTAGCGTGCATGCTTTGGTGTCAGCCTCTAGACTATGTGGCTTAGTGTTAATAATCATTGTTGGCTGCTGATTAAACAGTTGGTTTCATTTTCAAGTTATTTTTAATTGCAGTCAAACCCACCTTTAGGAAAAAGAGCTAACACATGATCAGGCCATGAATTAGCATTTAGTAATGCAACTAAAATGCCCGAACTGCAGATCATCATCGCTCGCTAAACTGAACGTGAGACAACGGATAGCTGAAAGGAACTGGCACACACGCTCCGCAGCTTGGCATCCGACAACGCAGCCTGAGCGAGAGCCACTGGATAACACTGGAACTCTGGAGAGAACAGGCGCCAGGACACAGTAAGCAAAGCGCAGATGAATTTGTAATCTGCTTTAATCTACAAAGCATGTTTCGTCTGAAATTAAAAAAAGGTAAAGATTATGCCATAGATAAGACTTATTTGTCTGTTATCCGTCTGTAACCATATTGTTTGTTTTGTTGTCTAACCCTATAACAGATGTTCTGTACCTTGGGGTCCACAGGTCAACTTCAGTAAACAGATTGTGCTTAAATTAGATGGCAAACAAATAGGAATATAGTAAAAATATAGTAAAAAAAATAAACAAACATGAAGAAGTAAAATTTTATGAAAACCTTATGTACATAAAGTTTTTTTTTTTTTTTAAATATGGAGATAATTAAGTAAGGTCTACTGCAATTAATTAGGGACAAAATGAATCGCATACATCTGACTAAAATTCAAAAAAAGTAATGCGTCCTTGATTTTTACAGTTACACTTTTAACGGATCGGTAAGCTGTGCAGCCCAGTTCTCAGCCCAAATGACAAATTCTGATAAAGCAATGGGCATGTTAACCTTGACGATGTACAAATAGACTAAGGATCGACCGGGACCCCCCTCCTGTCACCAGTTGATTCAGTGGAGCCAAAATGTCAGGATGACGAAGGGAATTTAAATCACGGCAGGGTTGATGTGCTTTTACTGTACTCCTCCTGTACTGGTTCCCGGTAAGCCTGCTAAATCGGCGCATTTTAAATGATTCATTCAGCGTCAAATATCTCCATAAAAATAAAGTGCACAAGGGCTTTCAGGACACTTTGGTATTTACTTGAAATTAAATTTGAGCCACTTACTTTTCAATGCATTATCCTGGCTGATAGGAGATTAACCCACATGGCTGGCACTGGGAATTAAGGCACCTACCTGTAGTTACTTCTATAAAATCTTGGCATACAGATGGAGCTGAAAGGCTATACTAGCAGTCTGATGTAAGCGTATACTGAGTCAAGCGGAGCAAGGGAACAACGGCTGGCATACAGACACAGCCGTATAAAATAGGACTGAACATGTTAAAGAGATTAAAGCGCCGAAAGGAAAGCAGACCGGTGGTCCTGCCTGCTCGGTATAAAACAGCAAGGCAGAAAAACGTGTGCAGTCTTAGGTTACACTCGTCAGATTTTACAGTACATATAATGAGGGAATGTATGCAAGACATACAAGTGCATTTTATATACGTTATAAAACAGGTATTATATTTACCATTTAATAATAATATTATCCATTGTGGGCTCTATTATAAATAGATAACGCAATTCTATTACGTATTTATAAAATAATCTGTATGTATTACCAGTTTTAGCAGGTGTGGGGTAAGAATGAAATACAGTCATTGTATAACAAAAAAGATGTGTGTGTGTGTGTGTGTGTGTGTGTGTGTGTGTGTGCGCGCAATTCCTTTCGGTTTGGCTAGTTATGTTTTCTGGCCGTGCACCGCTAGTCAAACAACTGCACGCTTTTTTGGCCTCATTAAAAAACCTATAGTACGATGCCCAATAATGTGCAAACTTGCTCACTCCCTTCTAAATCTTTAACAGCAATTTAAAAACACACACACACACACACACACACAGACAGAAAAACAAAACAGAGAGCTCTCTGTATGGCGCGTCAGTCGTCAGAAACACACTGGCGGCCAACGTTGTCCTTCCCCGAGTTCGGCAAAGCTGGAACGAGGTCCCTGCGCGCTCCAGGCTTGGAAGGCACACAGCCCGCGACACGGGCATCCACAGCAGAAAAACTGAACAATAAATATGTACATGTGATTACGGCAGCATGGCCCGGTAACTTTTGGATCGGTGCGGCGCTGCTTTTGTAGGCCTGGCTCACAGTTGCTGTTGGTCCTGTCGAGCTCAGCCGCAGGGACAGAAAGGCACGCTTACATGTGTGCGATCGGCCAGCCGAACCTTCACGACTTTAAAAGGAGCACGTTGGCCATCTCTGCAGGTGCCACCATGCCTCTCGCCCGGACGGGTTGCTCTGCTTAGTTTCTACCAGCAGAATAACTCTAACTCGCTCGCTTCATTAAGACGAGCTCATTCAGCTGCTCTGCCGTTTACCAACTCCAACAAAAAAGGTTACTAGATTATAATCATTATGCATAATCTGAATTAAACTCTGTTGAACGGCTATACAGTGCATATAAAAAGTGTTAAGTGAAATTCACTCTTCCTCTTCGGCTTTCTATCAGACACCTGAAGGTTTTGGGCCAGAATTGACTGGTATTTGGAACTGTTCATAATTCCCTCCACCCTGACTAAAGCCCCAGGTCCAGTGGAGGTAGAACAGCTTCACCGTGGGTGTGGTGTTCTTTTGGTGATACGCAGTGTTGTCTTTGTGCCAAACGTACTTTTCGTAATTGTGACCAAAAAGTTCAACCTTGGTTTCCTCAGACCATAACACATTTTCCTACAAGCTTTGCGAGATGAAGTTTTTTTTTTTTTTTTTTTTTTTTTGCGAAATTGGGTCTGGATGTTTCTCTTTGTAAGAAAAGGCTTCCATCTTGTGACCCAACCCCACAATCCAGACATATGGCGAATATGGCAGATTGTTCTCACATGTAGTACACAACCAGTACTTGCCAGAAATTCCTGCATCTCCTTCGGTGTTGCTACAGGCCTCTTGGCAGCCTCCCTGATCAGTTTTCACCTCGTCTTTTTTAATAATTTTGGATGGATCTCCAGTTCTCGGCAACATCACCGTTGTCTCATATTTACTCCTCTTCACTGTGTTTCATAGTATAGAAAATGCTACGGAAATGTTTTTGTATCCTTATCCTGACTGATACAAGCCCTCTGCAAACCATGGATTTTACTGTAAGACACAACTGAGTAAATATCAGGAAAATCCTGCTAGGGGAGCTGAACTTTATTTGGGGTTAATCAGCTACTTTAATTGATGGGAAGTGTGTATCCAAAAAGACTGAATGCTGTAATCAAATCAAACGGTCCTTCAACAAAGTATTAGTTTAAGGGTGAGCACACTTATGCAACCAGCTTATTGTACATAAAAATTATATATGTATATATTTATGGTGAGAATTTTTTTTTTAATGATTCATTGTGGTCTCGCTTTTTGACATCACAAAATCCAGGGGGTGTGTACACTTTTTAGATCCACTGTATTTCATACCAACAGAAAGGCTACAATTTTAGAAAATGTTACTTATGAATTTACCACTTTTATATCTATTATTATTATTATTAAAATATGTATTAAGTGCTGCTATTCTTAAATATTGTTATACCCTTTAGAAACTCTGAAATAAAAATGTAACAATCTTTTAAACCAATAAATTCCAAATTCAATTAGGACAGCAAACAGTGTGACCTTTTCACATCAGCAGTGCTATATGTATATAATTAAACATGTTCACTGAGATCTACAAGGGAATATTTACTCTGAGAAAGTGGGGAAAAAACAACAGCACATAGCAACACACCTATTATATATAAACTGCTCAGAAAAGGAAAGAAAGTCTATATTCCAAAATAATACAGTACTGTCGGAATCTTAAAAGCATTTCCAAATAAAAAACTAAGTTTAATTCATAAATTTTTACATTCCATTCAACGTTTTCAGAACTAATGTAACAAAAATGTTTAGAGAATTTTTCAAACATTTAAGGGAGAATTTTCTGTGAAAGATCACATGTTAGAGTAAACATATCACATGCATTACCGGGCACATGCTGCATGCAAGTGAGCGGGGTCGCTCTGGCATGCAGCGTGCTCTCTCTCTCTTAGGACTGCAGGCTAAGATACGCATACGGGTCACACCGAGTGGAGTCCCTCGTTCTAAGAGGCCCGGGGAGGAGACGGAGAACCGCGAGACCAGGGTGAAGCAGAGAGGCCAAAAACTGATGGCAGCTCACAGCACCAGGGCTGAAAAATTGGATTATGGCAGTACCCCCCACCCCTGGACAAACCCCCAGATTTAATTTGTCACTGGAATTTGACATACGAGGTAATTCAGATGAAAACCCCATGACATATAGCCTGCAACATCTCCTCTGAAATAGTCCCTAACCTGCTCACCGAAATGATTAAAAACACACGAGTGGTTTGGTTGTTTTATGTCGTTCTAATTACAGCAACAGGATATCAGTACATTCTTGGTAAATTGCTTGTATATATTTAGAGGTGGAGTCCCAGGATTATTAATGTATGCAGTGCAATGACAGGGACTGTTTAGACAAGCCTACTGTCAGATTCAAAACTACTGACCTGCATGTATGTGAAGCTCAGAAGAAACAATTTTCAGGTTAATGAATGGAGAGGGTGAAGTGACAGGACTGAGGTGGCGAGATGGAGCCTCGCTTTGCAGCCCAAAGCCAACATGCTTCTCATGTATGAAACATGTATGTGGTCTGACCCCCTGAGAAAGTTTTTAAACAGTGGTGCATGCTTCAGTTGGCCTTTCGATTCTCTGCCTTAATATCAACGAGGCCCGGCTCGATACACAAGTCCTAGATACAGAGTCATTAGTCACATAAAAATCATTCTGAAGTTTATTTTCAAAAAAATTACATAAAAGAATATTTTCTATAATTATTTTACCACAGATTGTAATTATAAACTTTTGAAGGACAATGAGAATGAAAAAAGAAAAGCACATAGTCAAAACAAAATTCAAATTTATTAAATAACAAGATACAAATTACTAACCTGAAACTGGTGTATACAAACATTAAACACGATGTTAAAAGTAAAAACCAGCCTCACTGTAAATTGCAAATATTGGATTTCTAATTCAGTACAAAATAGGTTAAAGGAAAAAGAACATTAACTTATTAAATGGAGTAAAAGAAATACAAAACTATCAAAATATTACATTTACTGATTATAAATTGTTCTTAAAATGAAAATCAAAGTACCCATTTTTATTGTACTAAAATATCTGAGTTTTGCGAATTTTTTTGATCATTTTGTGAATATAAAAAAGACATGCAAATTCCTCCCCAAATTAAGAAAAAGATAGATAGAAAGATAGAAGATAGAAAGAGCACAATTTAACATGAACAGATTATAAAAGGTTAAATAATTACAGCTTATTACTTCAGTACTATTATTCCAACTGCTACGATTATTATTAATTAATAATTATAAAAATTATATTAATTATTATTATTGGTATTATCACCAGCATACAAAATATATATAATCCTGAGATTTAAGGCACTTGAACATCGTATGGGGGGTCTACTTTTCCCAGCACCTCGACACCTTCCTGGGGCAGACAGTGTCTCCCATTAGTCAGGGCCAAAGAGAGACCTGCCTGGCTGCTCTCCGCTCTCCCTCGGCTTCCTTGAACCTTACCACCCACCGTACACTGTCGTTTGTTTAACTCCATTCCATTCACATGAAGTGTAAGCAATAAAGCACTCCCGCATTCTCGCGCTGGATTGCTTACATGCGGTAACCCCTCAGTGCCCAACCCCCCCCCCCCCCCCCCCCCCCATAATAAGCCTGTGCCCTTCAGCCAATGCCCTGCGCAGGCACACAGACACGGACACGCACGAGGGACACGCAGTCTATTTCATTAATTATGCGTTACTCACACGCCTGATTCGGCTATTTCAATATACAGTTATAACATACATGTACATCCATTTGAGCTGATTATAATGTATACACTAACAACAAGAACAATACATTTCTTAACAATTAATTTCGGTTACAAATATCTCAAACTAAACAGTTTGATCATCTGCAAAGAATTCACATATAAATATTTAAAGACAAAGAAACCTTTCAACCATTCTCTTATTTTAAGATTTAAGATAAATGAGGCCGGGCGGATGGTGGCATGACGCACATCTCCAGGTGGACCACTACCCCCCAGGAGAGAAAAAAACAGGCTCAAACCCCATCTCCGCAGCTTATAAAACCATCAGTGGGGCGCTTACTTACATCCGCGGCGCGTCTAAAACCTCCTACTGCGCTCTGATCTTTACCCTTAATATTCCACGGGAGGAGCGAGGACGCACCGGCACCGGCGCTACCAGGTAGCTGGAGCGGCAAGAGCTGCGTTTCCCCCACCATGCAGAAAAGAAACCAAAGTGGAATCATCACATCCCAGGATCAACCAACATTCAAAGAGAGAACCCCCCCCCCCTTTTTTTTGTGTAGTGCTCTTGTTAAGGAAATATCCACTTATTTTCTGAAACATTTGCTCCAACTTAGGAAGCAAGTCGGACTTTTAACGGCTTTTTTTTTGTTTGCGAGGCGTTAGTCAGTGAACGAGGGCGTGTGCGCGATCCGTTTCGATCGCTAGGCTTTTCAGACTGCTGAGGGTCAGGAGCGCCATCTACTGGTGTCGGGGAAAAGTAGTGAGAAATGGCCACGGATGCGTTTCTCTCACCGAGAAGTGCCCTCTCACCTCGCACTTGTCACGTTTGCGTTTCTGATCCCCACGACAACATTGCCTACATGCAGCTGGCAGTTTTTTTCCCCATTAGCCCCCATTTCCTGTAGAGGGATGGAAGGAGTAATTATTAATGACTTCATCAGGTTGATTGTGCATTCATCACTTCGTTCAGACAGAAGAGAGCGACTTGTGTTTCACTTGGAAAATGAAATGCTTAAAAACAAATAGTTGTGCTCCTTGACCTGGGCAATAACAGGCTGCAGCTGCATCAACAACGGGGAAGAATGGACAGGTTGGCCAACTCTAGTCTAACCCAGGAAAACATACAAAAAATTACAAAAAAAATGGAAAAATAAAAATGAGGCAAAAGCCATGGTGAGTCTCCTGGGAAGCTTTCAGCTAGAAGAACGACTAAGAACCCTAAACCTTCTCTTGCTTTTGTTGAGTTCTGAGTTTTATATTATTACACATTAATGGTGTTTTCACCACTTTAGGACTTGTAGATGTTGCTATAGTGCCCAGTATCCTGCTGGAAACATCCCTGACCTGAACTGGGGGATTGTTTCCCTATCCGGTCCATTGGGACTCAGTTGGCTCATATTTTTGCTCCCTCCCTGCCAGACAAAAACAAAATGTGGACTGTCTGTGGGTCACTGAGGACCGGACCGGGAAACCCCACTTTCAGGAAGAGAGACAGCCGTCATGCCGGGTGACAGGGTAGCGGCCTTCCCGAGAGTCTGTGAGCGAGGGTCTCGGTGGACTGCCTCCTCCGGGCTCCCGTGTGCTCGGGGTTTCCGTCTGGGAGCCGAAGGCCGCGCAGTGCACACAAACACATTACTGTCAGCCACTCTCGAGTAACTGCTGAGTAACAGGCACAAATCGAAGGCTGGCTCAGGGTCCAGCTGCAGTCCCCGTCCGGGGGAAAGCTCAAAGAGGGGGGGAGGTAGAGCTACTCAGCGGCTGATCCTGTGAGCTGCTGCTGGAGAGAAGCCCGGGGATCCCTGGAGAGACACGGAGGAGACCCCCTACCCCATCCCATCCAGCCTTCTGTTCCTAACCCCTAGCCCACATGATGGCCATGACAAGATAGTATGGTGCTTATTTACCTGACACTGATGTATACACACTGTATCCTACACATTACAATTCCTTAGGAATAGCTTGTACGACAGCGGCTAACTTGCATCACACTCCTACAGTACAGTACTTATTCAAATAGGATGATTACACTTCAGACAGGGCTTCTCTCTTAAGGGGATTTCAAACTTGCTTGTCAGGCTGAGCGTCTGAGTGATGACTGTTACACACACACACACACACACACACACACAGTTACAGCTGTTCACAATATGGAGGCAGATTTTCTGCTAACCATCTCTGCAAATTTCAGGAAAGAATTAACAGAAGTAAAAAAAAATAATAATAATATTAAAACCGACAAACACGGACTAGCAGAACCAGCGCTAGAGAATTTTTGACTGCAAAATTGAGTTTTGAATGAAGTGGTACATTTCTAAATATACATTTTGCAGAAAGGCAAATCAAGCACACTTTTGCAATAGGAAACACATTTAAGTGCTAACCCACAGAGACTGTCACGTCCTTCAGGCACAATAAAAAAAGACATTTCTGAGCCATACGCCATCATACTCACACCTTTGCTAAATATGTCTGCAGCATTTATCCAGCTGAGTGAAGGTGCCAAGCAGCTCCATGGGGCACACAGGTAGTGAAGCAGCACTGCGGCAGTGATTCCTGTCTATGGAACAGGGTTCTGCAGGCAGGTAAACTTCCTGGAGTCTCTGCCAATATTCTGTAACCAGCAATGGTCTACAGACTAGGACAAACCACAGAATGGCTTTCCTCTGCTTCCACCATATCTGCAGGGAGGAAAAGGGGGGGAAACGATGCCAAAAATATGGGCAGACTGGATTAAAACCAGTTAAAGAAAACTCTCAGCCATACAATTCACATTAAGTAGAACTCCAAACACTGTCACGCTACTCTAGTTAACAGAAGTGCTCTCCAACATGGCCTACTTTGTTATTAGAGTTTTCAGGTTTTTTTTAGCGAAAGAAACAAAAGGTTTACAGACTTTCTATTAAAGTTTCACCTGCTTTGAACGCCTGCTGTGTCGAAAGGTCGCTACTCACTACATTA
Organism: Brienomyrus brachyistius; assembly: GCF_023856365.1. Taxonomy (NCBI): domain Eukaryota; kingdom Metazoa; phylum Chordata; class Actinopteri; order Osteoglossiformes; family Mormyridae; genus Brienomyrus; species Brienomyrus brachyistius. The sequence continues at coordinate 12,189,462 of NC_064543.1, read as the reverse complement.
CAGGGCAATGTGTTTAGCTAAAAAAAAAAATAAATAAAAACACACATACAGTAGGCTAACTCCGGAACACTTCCCAGAAGAACTACAAGTCCCAGGAGGGGCCGAGCTGTTGGACCTGTAATCAGGGCACAGGATCATCCCGCTGGGTTAGCAGAAGCTATGCTACATTGCGCGGTATATACCAGTCTGAGGAACAAAGGCATCTTTTAAGCATTTAATTAGGAAAGCCATTATTAAGAGTCACATCAACTGCCTTTGGAGCAAAGGTTTTAACAGACCTGACTAACAAAGAAAAATGAGTAAATAAACGGGGGAATCAACCATTTTGTTAATTTTGGCTGGTCATTCAGTAATTCAAAATGTCTGCTGTCTATGCAGAAATCAAGAAGCATAGAAACGTCCTGCACTCAGTGAATGGGTCGGTCAGCACTAATGCACTCATATTGTTCCTATAAGTGTGAATTGATTTATATTGGTTGGGTGGTTCCCAAGGCATTGGGAAACAGCCATTGGAACTCGATGCCAATTATATATGTTTGTTTCGGACGAGGCGGCCCACTTGGGATCCCGGATCAATGGGGACATCAAAGGTCAAAGCAATACATTTCTTTTGAAAACTTAGCAAGCCATCATGGCCGGCGTCAGCCGACCAATTAGGTGCGTGCGAGGAAAGAGCATGCATCAATAATGGTGACAGGGTGCGGGAGATAGAGGAGGGTGTTCACGTGAAGTGTCACTAGGGTTGGTATCAATCCATAACAAGGTGGGTGGGCAAAGCTAGCTTGGTTACATCCAGTGCCAGGACGCAATCTGGGTTCTCCTTTCATGTCACAATGGGGTGCATCAGTAGGTTCAGATCCATTTTTACATGTTTCTGATATTGTCTCCGTTTTTGCGGCCTGTTTGCTAAAGTGCAGACCAGCCTCTAAACTGACCCTGGGTCAGATTGGGTGAGCACTTCCACACGGATACACAGCGAACCCTTCAGGATGAAGTGGTTGTAAAACAAAATCACACTACATACCATTGCAAAACCATAGGACCGTAGCCAGGATTTTTTAAAATACTGACGTCAAAAGTGTAAGCCCTTCCTAGGTGTGCCCTGTGATGGGCGTGGCTATTGGAGTTGCAGAAAAAATACTGAGGTCTTCACCTCGGTGTCCTCAGTGGTAGGAATGGGCATGAAAGAAGTCTGACTAGTTACGTTGGAGTTGAGGGGCGTGGGTTGGTTTTGGGGGGTGGGACGGTAACAGCTACGGGGCTAAAGGGTTACTAAAAGTCCGTAAGCGTCTTTGTTAACACTCACCCTGCTGCCACTAATATGCAGATTTAATTTCAAGTTGCATTAATTACCCTGGACTGAAATCCAACGCAAAACCAAACCCACGGTGGCAGTAAGGATTTCCCTCAGCAAGCAGCCTTTATGGATCTCTGTTGGTCCCCTCTAAGTCTCAGTAGGCTATTTGAATCCATATTAATTTCCTCCCTGGCAGTTATGCAGTTGAGTATGGACTGTGCCATTTCACATTTAATCTGTCCGTAATTTAGTAATGTGTAAACTAATTATGCGCAGATATTAATGTAATTGGTTCTGGGAGCCGTAAAGAGGGGAAGGGAGAAAAAAAAAATCTATGTGTTTGCAGGCAAAGCATTAAATTGAATTGAGTTATTATAATTGTGTGTCAAACGCTGATTATGTTATGAAACTAAAAAGCGGATGCCAGCCACAGGTCAATATGCAGGCTTCCCTGCTCCATAAAATTCGTGCTGCATCATTCAATATTATGAATGATAGATGAGTAATCCCCCCACCCCCGCCGCACACCTCCCCACCATCTCCAGGTGGTTTGCTCAGTATCCATTTCATAAGCATGCCCCCCCCGTCGATCAGTCATAACCCCACCCAGAGCTCACACTGTATTGATATTGTTTCACGTGAAAAGCAGGTCCGCAGTTTAATCGCCCCCCCAGGAATAGCGAAGCTTGTGACAGCATTAAAGAGAACCGTCATATCGACAAAAAGAGGGCTGCCTTATGTCTCAGCTTCATATCGACTCCCCTACTTCTGAAGTACCGTCTCTCACTGCTCAGTTACTGCAGGCTCTTCCTGGGGGGGGGGGGAAGGGGGGGGGACACCAACAACATCATCACCTTGATCAGGGCGTAATAATGCATGTGATCGGAGATGCACGGTGTAACATATGGCTTTCGTTATTTATTCATCGTCTTTCTATTCTTTGAAGTGCTTGTGCTGTCCCACTGCCCCCCCCCACCCCGCCTCCCCACTCCATTAGCTTGAAATTCACAATCTGCAATTTGATCAATACAGAAAGGCAGCAGGTGGGGGGTCTCCATTCGGAACCAGCCGATACTTGATGCTTGGATGCGCTGACAAGCCCCCCCCCCCCCCCCAACCCCACCCCCCAGGGTGTGTGTTTGCGTGTGTAAGACAGGAAGACACCTGGCAGGCTTTTCCTCCACGTTCCCACCCCGACGAGGCCTTGGGGTCACTCCTACAGTACGGCCCTCTGTCTTCATGGCCACCCCCCAAACCCTCATCTGTTTATTCTTGACAGAGAAATGTCTCTCCGTGTTGGCGTCTGATAACACAAAGGGGCCGTGCTCTGAGGCGCCCCCCCAGCTGAAATTCACTGGGAACCTCATGCCCCACTCGCCAGCAGGTCAGAGAATACCAAAACTCCCAACGTAGATTGACAGGAAGTGATGTATGCATTTCGAGTCTCTGAACAAAAAGTACTAAACGTGACAAATTCCAGAAAATCACCCATCTGGGGTGGGGGGGGGGGGGGCAGCTGTGAGTGTTGCTTTGGATAAACCTGTCTGGAGAGCAATACAAAAAGCTGTTATAGTGCAATAATGCACCGAAAGGTCTAAGTGAGCGAACAGGGAGAGCGAGACTCGCACGCATCATCAGGACGCCTCCACTGTGGCTGGTCTGAAGTGCGGACCACTTCACACAGCCTGAATCGCTCAGGGAAGCACAGGGCCCTCTGACACATGACAGCATCATTTCACATTTTGGAGCACATCCACTGATACACTCTACGCAGACCAGCAGCAGGACCACACAGAAGAAGCACAAGCACATCCATCTCTTAGGGCACCGTTTCCCAGTCCGGTCCTTGGGGATTCACAGACAGTCCATGTTTTTGCTCCCTCCCAGCTCCCAGAAGTCCACATTTTTGCTTTTGGGAGCAAAAATGCAGACTGTCTGGCAGGGAGGTCGGAAGGAGCACTAACACGGACCGCTTGTGAGTCCCCAAGGACCGGATTGGGAAACACTGCCTTAGAGCACTGTGCTGAGTGCAGGGATGGATTATGGGTTGTGTGGGCCCCTGGGCAAAACGTTCACGAGGGCCCCTCCCACCACCACAACCACCACAATTCAAGGGCCCTTGGCAGCCAAACGCCCTCCCTATAGGGTCAGGGGCCCTTGTAGACAGAGGATCAAAGAATGTAGGCCCTCTAAAATAGACAAACGAAAATACATTGTTGATAAGCGTTGCAAATTGTTTTGGGCTAGGGGCCCCACGGGCCCCCTGCACCCCAAGGGCCCCTGGGCAGCGGCCCCGCTGGCCCGGTCCGTAATCCGTCCCTGGCTGAGTGGGTCCAGATATATTTTCCAGAGGAAACTATGAAGGAGAAGCAGGAGTAGCCTCACGCCGACAGCTAGCAGAGCCCGAGAGAATCCCAGGCTGGTTCGCAGAGGACAATGGCGTGGCTAACAACAGACAGGGACCCAAAACAGCCCAAAAGCAGCCAGAAGCACAGATAATTCATATACATGATACATGCTAGTGACATTACTGTATGTGGCTTCTGTATCATTACACTTTAGTGAGGCCCATACCTGCTCAGATCTGGTTGTGAAAAATAAGGAGATTTTGCCAAGCAGGGGAAGGAGTTTTGGGGGGTTGGCAATTCTTGTGATTGTGGGGGGGGTTTGTTGTAAGAAATTGCAAATCAGGAATACAGGAGGAGGGATGGGAAAAAAATGGGGAGAAAATCAGGACTGTTGACCGGTATGGCAGGGCCCCCCCCACCCAAAAGACAAAGCAAAACAGAAACGCCCAACAGAAATGAGGTACGCGATGATCCTACGCAGCGACATGGAATCGTCACATTTCCAAGAACTGAAGAAATCGTTAATTTCGTAGATAAGAAACACATCAATTTCCCTGTTTAGCCAGCATTTTATATAATAGAGAAGGAAGCAGCATCTTTCCCTCATCTGGGGCTGGGGGGCTGCAACCCCAGAGCAAAGGAGCTCCAATCAGCCGTACTGAAACTCATATTAGCACGGTTTTTCTGGCAACGATTAGCACTGTCAACCCGCTCCTGTTTTATGATTGATTGTCTTTTGTTTACAGTGTTTAAAAAAAGGAGGGGCAGATTTCAAAACACCATTCCACAAGGCACGTAAATAACCAGAGGTTAAGCGGAAAACCCATCCGGCGAGAATAATTAAACACAGTGGAAAGCGGCGTTCAAACAGCGCGGTCACTTTTCCATATTTGCCTTGAAATTATACACAGTTGGAACCATCCAGCCATATATCTCAGCTTGACAGGTCTCACTCAAGCGGGAGGTGAAGTTCACAAACGTGAAAGCCGTGTTTCCCCCTAACTGTGCGCACTTGTACAAATGGTGGTTTCAAACGCTCACTGTGAAACTGATTAAAAATGTTTAAAAAACAACTGTCGACAATCTGAAAAAACAGGCGCAATTAAATTATAGCCGTGCACGCTCGTTTTGACCGAGTAACAAGCAACTCTGGAATATTTGGATGATATTATTTTAGTTGAAGAAACGTTTGGGAGAGATTAGTCCAATCAGGCCACAAAATTATAAGCTGTAACCAAAGCCACTTCTGTGTTAATGAAAAGGTCCAACTAACCTTTCAGTCTCACTTCATATTCATTTTTCTCCTCTTTTTGAAATCCCCCCCCCCACACACACACACAACCAAACATATGTCAGGCTCCTGCTCTCGTCTTTGAACTTTTCACGACATGTTTTGACCAACGCTGGCAGCTGAGCGGAAAGCACACAAACAAAGGTGCCGTTTCCATTCCTATAGCGCGGCTGATTCTACGCACCAAGGGCCTTAGCGGTGGATTTCTGCGATTGCCGGGGCTCCAAACTTGGACGGATGCTGCCCATCCCTGTTCCCGCCCCTCGGCCCAGTGCTTACCCCCCTCTTAAAGGGACTCTTTGTTCCCTGGCCATCGCCCAGGCTGCCAAAATGCATCGCTAATGTGACTTCTCATTAATTATGAATGCAATGACTCTCGACCCGCTCGCGCAGCCTTCGGTTACGCAAAGCACACAAAAGGTATTTGCCCCAGCTCTGCAGAAAGGCCTTTCAAAGTGCCTCTTACAAATTCATACCCAGATACTGCCATCCAGGCGCACCTGACTCCGGGTAAACGCAGGCGTCCTTTCTGCTGTGATAAATCACCTTAATGAACACGCAGTTCTCATGGGGGGAGACAATGCTTGCTTTCTCTTAACCCTACATTTTTAACTGTACCGGCTTCACACCCAACGCTGTCTGGGGCCGGCTTGATTTTAGCGGTAGTTGTGCAACTATCTTTAGTCATGCAGTTGACGGCCGTTGGCCTGGGCTGACAGGAAGTGAAGGCCGCTGTGTTTATCTGCCAGCTACACAGGCTCCCATTTAACAGATTGGCTCTTCCTGTGGAAGCTTTTCCCAGGAAAACTCTTACCCTGGCTTTGAAGTCGCGAGGTCAACTCCAGGCTACAGTCTGAAGATGTGCTCATGCCTTTCGAGCACGTGGAAGAGAGACGATGTTAATCAGGTTAGCGAAGATACTGCACCAACACACAAGGCATCAGTAACAAGCTCTATAGCTGGTCAAGCTCCGGGAATGACCCTGCGGTTGTAGTCCTCGAGCACGAACCTAAACCCGAAACACTTTAGAATGTACCGTAGTGCATGAAAATGGACAAAATGCACAATAAATGAATCAAAATAAAGGAAATGAATCAGCGAGAGCCATGAAGTCTGCACAGTCACTCCCCCACCTTTGTCATTTAGCTATGAAGACCAGTCAGCTGATCAGGAGTCAGGAGGAAAACCAGTGAGGACAATGCCGGAGAAACTTATAACCATTTACAATAAATTAATCCAATTTAGATGTTTTACACCCATTTATTCAATAAGATCATATTTAACTGGAACAATTTTTAAAAACATTAACCTGAACTATATGGGTACTAGAGTAGGGCTCCTGGGACTAGAACCAACAACCTTCAGTATACGTGTTGACTACTATGCTACCAGCTCCCCTTTAACCCAGAAAAAACATTGAGAAGGAACCTGGAAAATAAGGGTTTTGCCAGTTATTTTGGCTTTTGGCTGTTTTGGGGGGTAGGGAGGAGATTGACAATTGAGGACCTTTTGTTTTCAGGGGAATGAGTTCCACCCAATCTGTGGCTGTCAGGAGGAGCCACAGTATCGATCGCCTGAGCGAGCTATGGAGCTGCCATTAAACCCACAGCAATGGGACCGCGCCACTATTGATTAATGGGGCCGGCCCTGTTAATATTATTTACGGCCGAGGGCCGCTGCTCTCAGTGGGAGAGTCAGCAACCATAATAAGTGGTAATTGATGGGGAGTAAGCCGGGACTCCCATGACCCCCGGCCCTGTGAAACTCAGATGGATTGCCTCTAACACCATTATGATTGACAAGATCATATTACATAACCCCAAATGTGAGACAGACGCGCCCCTTTCAAGTGGGCGTATCGATTTTCGATTACGATGGAACTCAACACATCTCAAAAAAAGGCCGAGAGAGAAGCGCTCACTGGGGGCGACAGGAAGGTGAGTCTTATCGTTCGAGAAGGATCACCCAGTATCTGCCAGCACTGTCATTAGACAGGGAGGCACACTGCAACACTACTGCCTCCATCTTAAAGGGCTGCACTCTCATTCCTCAGCATTGTCCTCACTGCACAATGGGAGCAGAACCCAAAATGTGCCGTCACACTTTCAGGAAGACAGAGTCACATCCTCCTCATTTTCATGATCATATTCCCAAATTTTCAGTCTCATTTACGCCCCCCCCCCCCCCAGCATGGTGTGTGTAGCAGATGTGTAACTGTGGAGCAGAGGACCACCACGATGGGTGCTAGTTATTAGTATGTCATTTCCTCTCTTTTCATCCGAACGGGCTTTGACCTTTCTATCAAAACATCCTTTGTTTGGTTTTGAAGGTACTTTGTCAAAGCCTGAGGTGAGTTATCAGCCGCACTGATACACCCCGATCAAACCTTACTGTTTGGACATGATTCACCCCTGCCCCCCTGCCCCCCCCTACATTCTGTTGAGGCACATCAGTCAGGATTTAAACAGGGCTAAAGTATTCTCTCCAGGTTCAATATAGTTTACTTTCCCCACAAATTGGCACGGTGCATGTTTTGTCCATTAAGACAGCATTCAGTGTGAAACATGGCAAACAGAATGATCCTAGACCATGATTCCATGACTCCGATGGCGCGTAACAAGCACAGCGGTACCCCTGTGCCAAGGTCTGCTGCAGAAAAGTGTGCAGTGACCTCGGACAAGCCGCTCCCCATCTACCGGGATTCAATGGCCTTTTGTAAGTCTCTTTCCCTTTGGCTGCCATGAAAGATGAAATTAAAATACGTACAAAAAAAAAAAACCAAACACATTCCTGCCACCTTGGAAGGCTTGGCACCACGGGACGGACCCGCCGAGAGACTGCTCACACTTGCCAGTTGGGACTCACATGATTAATGCCTCTTCATGACTTTCCTGACACCCCCAGTGCAAACGGTTCTCCAATTTTAGAACGCCTAATTATCATTTAATTTCATACAAGAATTTGGTGGCGCAATGTAAAGTTTCTATTAGCGAAATATTTGGACAGCAGGATGGCCTTCTCATACAGAACATTTTCTTGAGCGCAGCAGAGCACAAGAGAGCTATGCATAGACATTGATTTTTTTTCCCCCTTTTTTAGTACAATTAGTGGAGTGTATGGCGGTAATTGAATTAAAATAGTGGGTGGGTATCGATACAGGCAGAGGTTAATGTAACATTAGACGGAGACTTTCTCTGTTATTCTGCTGTGCACACCTGCTAAGCCCGAAGACAAAACAGCCCTCACGTCAAGACACCAGCTATTTATGACACAGTACAATTAAGCCAAGGTTGGAAATATTAACCAGGATGCCTGAAAAAATATCACGCATCAGAGATTCCTATATAAATGTGCTCAAAAATTTCTAGAAAGCTTAAATCACTGCAGTGAAATAGTTCCAGGAAGCCACACACACTTGTCAGTGATCAAGTGGTCTTTATACAGAGGGAATGTCCATGCAGGCTGGGTTTGAACTTGAAATGAGCGAGAAACGACTCTTAATACTAAAGTTAAAATAGTTAAGGGTGACGGCGAAAGCGTCCTGCACTGTTTTAGGCAGCACAAACAAAAGGAAAAATATTACCTCATTTGCTGAATCATAAATGGAGACAATGGTCTTACAGGTTGTTGGGAAATGGAAAGATCTCTCAAAATCCCCCACCATAATTCCTTGGCCACACCCCTAAACCACACCCTTTGTTTACACAGGGCTACTGCAGCACTGCTCATCCTACTGTATTGTACTGGGGTCAAAGCAGCTCAGGAATCATTTAACCTGGCTGATGTGTTACTGGGATCAATAACCTTTGTAGGGAAACGGGCATGATTTCCGGCTCTTAAAGACCCCCACCCCGGGCTTTAATTTACAAGCATAGGAGGTGCCTGTGAATTAGCCATGATATTGTGAAAAAATTACTGGAGCAATTTCAGGAGCCAGTAATAGGCAGAAACGAAAACTCTGTCCAGAAAAGCAGAAACACGCTATTTCAGAGCATGGTCCTCCTTCAATCCACATTATAAAACATTTAGAAAACTTCTAAAATAAGAGAAATGCAGAGAGAAACACAGTAGTGAGCTGTATCTCCAGACTTCAATTTAGGAATGATATGCTACAGTATCTATATACAGTAGGGTTACTCAACAAGCATCGATATACAGTAGGCCTACTCAACTAGCACCCAATCCAAAACACAATGTCATCCTGACCGCAAGTTCGACCATTGCCCCCCCAGATAAAATCTACCAAGGGAATCCCCAGCGCCCCCAATCACAAAGCCCTGCCAACCTTCGCTTTGTGTGGCTGATAAAATTCGGACCTCGGGAATAAATAATTGAGCACCCCTGACCTATGTTTTACCATTGCAGGTCTTACTACCGAAAATAGCAAGCACTCGAATGAAATGTATTCCATTAGTTCTGGTTTGGAGAAATCAAGGAACGTATTATTAGATGGAAGCATTTCTTTCAGTGAGGGGGAAAAAAATAAATAAAAATAAATAAATAACCAAAACGGCCTACTAATCATTACAGGGATAAACAGAATCGTGGTGAGTTTATACGGAAAATAAGCAGACTGGACTAAATAGAGCCGACTGTAAATAACGACTAAACAGTAACTCCTGCAGGGCGGTTGACTGCCTGGGCTCACCCCCACGTGTCACTGGGAAACACAAACCCGTTCACGGCAGGACAACCCAGCATGATTTATGACCTCCAATTACGCAGAGGACGGCGGATCGCAGGGGCTGGTGTGTATGCCCTCCCCCTCCCCAGCCCCTGACAACAGACAATCTCCCAGACAGGCCTTGGGATGGGGGGGTGGGGGGGCTGTCCAGCTACACACAGTAACTCATAGGGTATTCCAGCATTGTATTGCCAGTTTCATACTCATTGCAAGTTAAATATCGTCCCAACAAAAGATTTATAAAGTATCCAAATCACACTGCAGACAGTCTATCGAGGCTGGATTCTTGTTAGCTACCCTAAATGTCTCAGATTTCAGAAGCACACACCTGTGACTGCTGCGGTCCCATGCGTCATGTTAAAAGCTCAGACACGTGGCCACACGGACGCTGGTGGGAATCACGACTTCCCAAGCCGTTTGACGCTGTGCTCGGCCTGGATTTCTCTAAAAAGTGAAGGGCAGTATTGGGAAATCTTACCCCAATAACCAAGTACCAAAACCACGTGCCCCATTTCTGCAGTGATTACATGTTTTTCCCACCGGCTCCTGGTGCTTCAGTTTCTGCACCTTGTTCAAAGATACACAGCGGAGACTAACTAAAGATCACGCCATATTGTGTATTTGCACAACGTCAAGACATACACACCCAAATATACAGCAGAGAGAGAAGCCAAGGCTCAGCCTAATTAGATATCCCTGGACCATTCTAGAGGCTTAAGGACGCTGCTCAACAAAATTCTGCCAAGGCCAGGATTTGAACCAGCAACCTTCGCATCACAAACACAAGGTCTAACCTGCTGAGCCACACACAGCACCCCTAGCGACTAATTGTGGACTGCAGAGGAGCGCTACAGTGCACAGTGTACAGTGTACAGGCAGGGATCAGGGGAAACCAACCAGCAATAAGAAAACAAAGCCGCGCATTTCAGAGTTTACTCACTTAGCTGATCCGCGATTCGCGGCTCAAGCTATAAAAGCTGCCATAGCAACGGAGCCTGGAACGCAGCACAGGCTGACATCGATTAAAGGGAGGCAGCGCTGGTGTTTGGCGAGGATTAGCCCCCACGGTCCCGCCAGTCTGCAGAGAGGCACAGGAGTGCCATTAAAACAAGCGGAGCAGCTGTTCGCAGGGTGCACACTGTACTCTAGTCCCAGGAACGCCTCGGTCGCCGGCGGACTTGCCAGGCTGACTTCACAAAACTCCCTCCTCCGCCTGCCATCGTCGGCCAGACGGCTGGACCGTAAAGCCTGGCTCGGGGCTGCAGCTCCCTCCACGAGTTTGCTTGCACATAACGAGACTGATCTCTAGAATCAGATTATCCACTGAGGCTACTCATTTTTACCTGACCTCAATGTAGGAAAAAGGAACATTACCTATCCATCCATCGATCCATCTTAGAAGGCTAATCGAGGACAAGACAACTCTTCATATAACCACTGACAAAATTTTTCACTATTTAGGGACAAATGGCATGAAACACAGTTTATATTGAAAAGGCAGTGGAACTTCTGGCAAAATTGTTCCATGCAATGGTGTAGATTTGGGTATGGACTGTAGGGTCATGTCCGTACCATCACGGTTGGTGTACCGGATGTGTATAGGGGGGCAGGGATTTCGGGCTGATTTGGTTCCTACTAATGTTGACATCAAACCTGCGCCTTTGGTTCCCAGCAGCATGTCACATGATCTCCGTCCATGAAAACAGTGGCTAAACAACCAATTAGGTCTAGTTACATTCCATGCCATTATCACGTGAGGGCCGGACCACCAAAAGTCTGGAAGTAATTACTCCAGTCACGGGATACCCTACATGTAAATCCTCACTTCAGAGGCAATTGGGTGTGAAGATGCCCATTTCCTCTGATTGATAAACCAGAACATATGCAATGGCAATGGGACATTCTTACGTTTCCACCTTTAACTGGGCCAACATCACTGATGTCAGAGTTTGTAGGCCACTAACACTAAGATATTGTTATCAAGAGTTTGAGTTTCTGTTCTACCAAATTTCAAATGTAATACAAGCTACAGGTGCCAAAACATTACCTGTTAGGGACAGACTAGACTAATGGACGTATGAGCAAAGGTCGATCATCTCCGGGAGTAGGATCAGCGATGGTTTCCTTTAGCAGAAATTCTCTTGAACCTGTGTATTTTGATTTGAATGTAGTCAGAGCAGATGATGCTCACCCTCTGTCTACCCTGCCGGTAATTGTTGGTAATTTATTTTGTGGGTTGAAATGCCACCCGTGTAATTAGATCGTTGTCTAAAATCTCTTCCAGCCACCAGCAGGAACTCACTGGATCAGTTGGCCTGAATGTTTGCGGCATGTTCCTGGAAACCACGAAACGGAAAGATCGCGCTCCTGTGAAGCACTGTGGAGCGGGTTCGCGCTCCAACAGAGCATCAGCAACGATGTAATCGTGACTTAACGGCAGGATCCACTGTGATGCCAGGCAAACAACTGGAAAGCAAAAGGAGGAATGAGAAGGGGAGCTTCCAGCCTGAATATGTTAGGAGTCAGCAACAGGGATGCCAACGCCGGCACTTTGCGGTCGTCCCTGCTGCCAGTCACAGAGCTGTCACTGGGCCCCACAATGAAACACTTACGTGCGAACTACAGACTGGAAGTAAACAGAAACATACTGGCAGACAGTACGGAATTTCGATACGGTACAAAACTGAACACGCACAGAGAATTATGCAATAGCGAATTTGACGTAATGATGGTTACAGGAGGTAGTCTGCAGAAACTTGCTGTATAGAGAAACACAGAACAACCGTTCGATCTTTCCCACCAAAGACCCGGGCGAATGAGCAAGACAGGACCTTCAAAAGTCATCATTATTACGGAAAGAAAACACACACACACACACACACATTCTGCTTCTTACCGCTCTGGTCACGGTCTATACAGACTTTTCAGTGCGAATACGCTTCTAAATGTCGGACTCATTTACCGGTTTTAATTAAAGAAAGTCCCTTTATTTACACTGTAGCCGCTGCACATAATTCCCTGATTGAACCTTAGAATCCTGCAGCGTGGTAATGATGCGCGAGACAGCAGCTCTGGTAGAAACAGCCTCCAGTACCCGATACGACCGTGTTTATGCCTCATCCCGATTCCTGAAGCCCTCTGCTTAAGCAGCCTACTCACATCAAATATTAGACTGGAATATTAGGACATTACCCTAGGAATATTAATTATCAGTAGTAGATAGTTTGGGTATTTAATTCGGCTAATTCCAATGGTTTCAATTATATATTTTTCACTGCAATGATTTTACGGTAATAAAACGGCAGAACACCATAATCTACTTATGTTTTAAGAGCATCGCAATATAAGCTAACAGACTTTATAGTAAAGTAACATAACACTGACGCGGTGAATAAAATGTGTTTTAATCGGTATTGCAGAAGTTAAGAAACGCCGACAGTAATAATTCATTAAAACGGTGATTAAAAATTAAAATATGGGGAGTTAAGATGTCAGATATAGGTGGAAAGTTAGGCAGCCATGCTGGTAGACTGCAGATTACAAAGCATATATTAATACACACCGAAGCGTCATTTAAAGCCCCAATTACGCCAAGTGCAGTAATGGTAGCCCATATCAGACTCTGGTTTAATTTTCATTACACTTTGCCATATTGAAATTAACAAAGCAATTCCGTAGTTAACACATATTTAAACCCGTTTGCCCTTGTCACGTTTATAGCTGTACGAGACGGTGGGAAACGCATGTCATAATTACATTTATCAGAAGGTGGCTTTTTTTAAACCCCCCGGGGGTGGATGTGCCTCACGCCCCCTGATTAATGCCCCCCTCCACCTCTCCGCACCCGCCCGGGGCGGCTGATTCATGAGCACAGTCGGCCACCACCGGCAGTGCTGGAATGTCTGATAAAATTATATTAATTCCGCAAATTAACGAGATTAATGCATTTGTACAGCTCGACAGAGGAAACCACATTTTCCCCTTTGTGTGACTCCGAAATTGAAGCAGATAGACATTGAAAGAGCATAAATTCATCTACACCGGGCAATCTGATTATTGAGACGCCAAAGATTTATTATTCGCCGTAACATTGTTTAATTTTCTGCATATTAAATGCATGTGTGCTGCAAAAAGTGGAAGACCGTCAAAATAGCCTACTGCGTTGTGTGCAGGGGCCGTACATGCCCTCCACCCGCATAAAATAATAAAAATACAGTAGTGGAGATACTCGGCTGTATTGCACAAGTTTCTGAGTTTGTGTGTGTCCTATGCATGCCACGCAGCTTGTCCCCGCGCCTCGCGCCCTGTGCATGCCGCCCAGCTTGTCCACCCGCCTCGCGCCCTGTGCTGCTTGGAATAGGTTCCCCAGACGGACGGGCAGATATTATACATTAGATTATTCATCGTATTTCTGAAAAGAAGATACAATTCTAAATTTTGACATCTGCTGCCTCTCTTGTCCAAAATCAACAGCGCTAACAATTTAACCTGTTTGTCTGCGTCCACTGGAACTATTTCGTCTGAATACTTTTTAAGAATCGGATGGGATTACTGTAACTAAACATTTTTCTTTTGTCAGGCACAAACTGGCAATGTATCTCAGTGCTAAGATGTGCTAATTTTTTTTTATCTTTCCTGGGGCATTCTAGCCAGAGACAAAAAAAGCATATTAAATTACAGATAATTATTTAAACTGACAGAATTGCAATGCATATTTAATTATAAATCCAAGCCACAGACATATTGCCATTTTGCCTAGTAATCTGTCGCATTTTCTGTCATCTTAACTTTGATTGGTTTGTTTTACATTGTGTTACATACCATCTGTACATCCACATGCCTTCTACTTACATCCACTATCCCAGTCCGGGGTTGCTGGAGGAGACCTGGACCCTATCCAGGCAGCATAGTGCAGAAGGCAGAGAAACCTGGAGAGGATGCCTTGTGCATTATGCTTTCTAGGCAATCTTTATGCGTATGGCAACCCTCTACTGGAGAAGCAGCCATGGAAGTTGCATGAAAGGTTTGTAATATCAATTCTGCATAAAACATACTGAATTCAAAAGTCATGCATCCACTGCCGCTGGATGCACACGCATTTTACTGAGCCTTACAGTTTGTTGGGTTTGAAAAAATTGGTATTATGTCACAACAAACTACTCCCCAACCATTTCCAGCACTGGAGGAACTCTTGGTTAGCTTATGGTAGGCCACCACTTTGGGAACAGGTTCCACTTTCTTCCTGCCATCCATGACTGCCCTCCCTAGCCTCCTGCTACAGGTCAGCTAAACAACCACCTGCATTAAAAAAAAACAGCACTTCCCGGAGGTGACCTTGCCTCACTGCAACATCTGTGCCATGGTGGATTTCTGAAATAGCCACTGCTACGGAAACCGGACAAATCATTGGGGGGGGCTTTTCTCTAGAGGGGCGGGGGTTGACGTGTTTAGTAGGGGTCCATAACGGCCTAATTGTAGGGTGCAGTGTTAGGGGATGTTGCTTCCTTTCTAATGATTTTGGGGGATGGTAACTTCAGCGCACACATAATGTCGCCCAGCTGTCCAAACACAGTAGTTTAACCCACTCAGCTGCCTCTTATTGACAGAAGCTATCAACCAGCAGAGCCTGACAGCACAATGGTCTTAGACACGTAAATGTTGAGAATGAGGACATATGCACACTATCGCTATTCACCTGAAGGCAAGCAAACTTTTGTTCCGAATCACCGAATGTCATCCCATTTCAGAATTTCAAGAAATCAGCGTATTGAAAAAGCCAATTATCCTGTGTTTATAATCCAAAGCTATCTGCTAACTGCTACCCAGCGACAGCCAATCAAGGCCTGGATCAAATTATCACTGTTTCAGGCCTTGGCATCAACACAAAATCCTCTGCTGTCCTATAATGTGATCATATCCAATAATGTATCACTCACTTTAAGTATGGGTAAAGCTATTTTATTAACAATTGTGTCAATAATAATAAAATGCTTCATTTGACATCGTTGGGGTCATAAGCGAAGGACCCTGTAGACAGAGACATGTTGTTCTTTGTGAAAGGTCAAGCGTCCTCACAAAGGTTCCCACTGAAACGCCATCGCTGTGCGGCACAGAGACTAACCGGCCCATTGAAGGGGCTGCACTTCAATTTCAATATTCACATACCTTTAAGCCTGAGAGCGGCCGTTCTTCAAGAACGGCCTTTGTTTTAAGTACCTCACCAACGGCCTTTGCCATTCTCATAAAATGCCATTCTTTTCCATAAACATGTTAAAGTTATTTATTGAGCACAGTCTGGGGGAAATCAAACAGAGGCGCAATTTTGTATGAAGAAGGCACAGTGTTGAGGCTAAGCTAAACAAACGAAGGGGTGCACTAAACAATGAGTTTAATGAGCTGAGCCTGTCCAATCCTGCACAATCATTCCTCAAATGCCTCAGGTTAATGTTGTTATTGTAGAAAAATCCCCAGAAGCAGCAGACTTGGTCTGTAAAGTCAGGACCTACCTGAAGATGTGGTGATGGCAACCGTGGGGGGGGGGGGGGGCAGATTACAGGGAGGAGCATTTGTGGCTGGCGACTTGGGGCCCAGAAGCTGTTGGTGTTTCCACTAGCAAACTGCCAATGCAGTTAATCCAGAACAGGCCAGTAAGGTAAGTAAAGACACAGAGAAGACACTTCGAAAACAAATCTATGTTCACAAGCAGAATAACCTTCACACAAAAAACAGTCCCTCCCCCTTAATTCAGACTCACAGCTAAATTTAATTAGATATTCACTGGCAACAGGTGTGGGTGTTTGGATACAGGTCTGCTCAAGAAGCACAATTCAAACGCTGCAGATCTCCGTGGTAAAATTGGGTATTACAACCAATGAGAAACTCCTTTGACTGACATTAGTCTACAAGTCATTATTATGTCATTAAAACCACATATTAGTAGCATGTTATGAGGGCAGAGAGATTTTATTAGTGACTATTCAGGTGTAACCTGGTGCATTTTGCTCCGTTTCATCCAAGCTTCTCGGACTGAATCCTAATTCCTGAGACCCATAGCAGCCCGATGTCTTCCTGCACATGTAGAAATGCCCCAGTTTGTCCCCATTTGTTTATCGGCATTTACTTCTCTTATTGGATGAATCCCAACCATATATATCTGTTACCCCTGATAGACTGTGGCTTCAACAATCCTGCCGTCCGCTGGCCATAGATTTCTTTGTCGTTCCATCCCTCACATAATGAGATGGTTGCTGTACCTCTTCAAAAACTGCTGTCCAACCGTTATTCCACTTGTCAATCAATTTATCCAGTAAAAGGCATTTAAAGGACTGATCAGCTCTAGAAGCTGCAGCCTGGCAGTCGATGACCTCAGAGAAGCTGTACAATGCAAAGTACCTGAAGAGGACGTCAGAGATGTATGCTGCATCTCCATTACTCACACGCTTTAATACATTCTCTGGTGCCAAACCACGTAGAAATATTAGTAGGTTTACACAAATTGACCTTGACATGAACTTTAATGAAAATTAACATTTTTTACAAACTGCCATAAATTCCTATAATACAACCCACACAAGGGGGCTGCATGGTGGTGCAGTGGTTAGCACTGTTGCCTCACACCTCTGGGACCCGGGTTCGAGTCTCCGCCTGGGTCACATGTGTGCGGAGTTTGCATGTTGTCATGGGGTTCCGGTTTCCCCCCACAGTCCAAAGACATGCTGAGGCTAATTGGAGTTACTAAATTGCCTGTAGGTGGACATGTGTGAGTGAATGGTGTGTGAGTGTGCCCTGCGATGGGCTGGCCCCCCATCCTGGGTTGTTCCCTGCCTTGTGCCCATTCCTTCCGGGATAGGCTTTGGACCCCCCACGACCCAGTAGGATAAGCGGTTTGGAAAATGGATGGATGGATGGCCATTAACTCATCCTCATCCCTGGGGAGGTCAAGGGATGGAGACGGAGTGAGAATGGGAAGGTTACCACACAATACCGCACCTAACTGGCTCAAATGAAACACGAGCAAGAAATTTTTCTGTCCAAAGGGCCTAATATTAATAATAACAATATTACAGAGGTGCTGGTCTAAACAGACAATAGACCTGCCACTGTTTTCCGATACGCTGGAGAATGCAACTCACTGCATTGCTTCCAACTTATCAGCAATATTATTGTTCTCAGACTTGTCATGCGGAGTCAGACACAAATCCTGGACCTGAAGATCTTGGTGGAACATACACCAGAGAAGTCCTATGAAGCACAGAGGATTACCCACTCAAGCAGGGATGACGATGGATGAGTGAAGGATGCACCATTCATTCTGCCACAGAAAAGGGGCATCAACAGCACGGGACCCTCAAACGGTGGCTCTTTTCGAACAATGAGTTAAGACATAGTACTCTGAGCAAAGAGAGGCTAGGCAGCAGCCTGGGTCCCCCGAAGAATTTACAGAAGTCACATTTACGGATATATGATTATTATAATATATCTGTTATTCGCACCGGTTGCATCCCCGTCCCAGCTGTAATGGACTATTCCGATCTTGAGACCCAACTTTCTTTTCACACTGGAGTCTAATGGTACTGGCTGTTTCACTGCCAACGAACCGGCACAAAGTAGCACCGAAGAAGAGAAGGAAGCAGAAGAAGAAAACAGCACAAACATACAAGACACACATTACATCTCCCATGTTTTTCATATTAAACCACTATACCCCCCACCCCCCCCCCTCCCACGTCAGCCTAGGACCCCCAGAGAAGTTTCTCCTCCCCTCTAAAAGGCAAAGGTCTTCATGACCACACTGGCAGTACCATTTATTTTTCACACAAACACTGTCCCTTATGCCATCTTCTGATGGATTCTTGTGTCTGGCTTGTCTGCTCTAGGGCAATTTCATTCCCACACCCCCCTTCAGAAGATCTGTAAATAGATTGTACAACAACCGGCCCTGCCCTGCAACCAAATCAAGAATAATTATTCTGTGTTCAAACAAGTCTGGCAGGAAAAATTAGTAACCATTATGCGGAGAGCAGGTGTTTTTCTCTGTGTATCTCTTTTTTTAAGTGCCTGTGCCAGGAATGATTGTGTACAAGCTGAGTATTGATTTTGAAACTCTTCAATACAGGATAAATTAGACGGTAGAGGCAAGTTTTAACCAACTGCTTTCTAATCAATTAACATGTTGGAACTGGCCCTAAAAGCAACTTTAATCTAACAAAATCTCTCCTTGTGCTTCAGATATTAGATGTACGCTTTTCCCGCTATAGATTCATAACCATTCGCTGGCACTACATGCATGACTAAAGGCACATATAATTTTTTTTCATTATGCCACGATGCAGGCAGATTTGTCACTCACTCGCTCACTTAAGGGGAAATTCAGTGACTGTTTCACCTGAACTGTGGTAGTTTAGAGTCTTGGAGGAACCTAGAGTATCGCAGAAAGGGAAAAAAAAAACATGAAAGAGGTAAATATAGAAACTCAGAAGGAGACGGGCCCACAATCTATTAAGGGTCCTTACCACGCATCTGACATACACAGAAAATTTGGCAAAAATGATACAAATGAGTTCATTAAACATACATATCTGCATTCAGGATGCTACAAAACCATGTTAGAAATGGGTAAGGGTCAGCAGACGCAAGTAATAAAAAATAATAAATCTATCAAAAAGGGTCCAGGCCATAGTGGGGCAGGAGCGGGGCGGCGGTGGGGGGGGGGGGGGGAGTGCTACATGCCATCATTAGCAGCCGAATCATGTCATCACAAACTAACAAGATCTTTTTATAGCCAACAGCTGTGTGAAGGCTGTACTAATTACAGGACAATGTGGTCTAATCAAAGGGAAGCAGGCAAAGACCTATGTGGCCCAAGACCTACGATTAATGGAAAAGAGGAGAAAAGGTGGTAATTTGGTACACCCAATAAAAAAAAAAACTGAATGAAAAAGCAGAAATCCATCCCTTTACCCCAAACATCAACCCATCATTAGAGAGATTCCTTCATTTTTAATCTACCGATTTGCACATATATCAGCCTTGGGGATGTAAGCTACAATGATTACACAAATACATAGTTAATAGAAAACCTTGCTGATGTAACATTCATCCCCCAAAGACTGGAGATTCAAAACATATATGCTTTTTATTACCTAACACTTACACATTTGTAAATGCATTATTACATAATCAGGTTAATTGTAACTAATTTTTAATTGCTTTACTGTATTTGCATGGTGTCTGTGTCGCTTAGTTACAAATCTTTACTTTTTATGTCTTCAAGAGAATTTTTTAAGAGAGTCACAGAACACACGTCACATCAAAATACACGCGATTTAGTTAATCGTCACTGAAAAAAACTGATTAAAGCACCATTTCCCTTCAGCAATTTGAGTCTAAAAAATGGATCCGCAGAGTTGCAAAGCATTGCAGTTGTACATTTCCTTGAGATGATGGAAGTGATGGATGAAATGTCAGACAGCAACGTGGGAGTGATTCGTTTAAAATGCTTATGACAGTTAACGGACTGAGATGCACCGAAGGCGCCCAGCAGATCGTCAATTTCGATTTAGATTTGGCTTTTGCTAATGGGATCATATAAAATATTCTTCTAAAGCAGCACAATCCATTATTGTGAATTATGCATGGGTTGAATTAAGGTCTAATACCATTAATTTGTCTAATTAATTTTTGTGATGAATTGAAAGGGGCAGCTCCCCCACAAAACAGGCACTTTCTGAGCTGAAACGCCTGTGTATTAATGTCCGCTCTTTGGGTGCCATATTGCGGAAGGTTGGGAGGGGGGGGGGGTGTTGTTTTATTCATCTCAGACATTCAGCAGATGCGTCAATGTTGAGATGCCTTACATCCATTTCTCATACGGGAACACTATGGTGATGACTCTATGGATGTGTAAATACAGAGTCAAACACTTAACTATGACATCATCACCTTCTGGTTATCAATCTCGCCCTTTCACTGGTTCCCAAGGCGACCCACTTCCCTCCCGGTATTAGTTATGAAAGGTGTCAGCCCAAAATATCCATTAGGGAAGAGGATAAATGGAGGGAGGTGGTGGATGGGGGTGGGAGTGTCTGTCAGAAAACAAAAGAACACACAGGACCAACAGAATTATGATACAGGGCAAACAATAGAGGCGGATTCTGACCTCGCTGGTGAAGATGTACAGTGAAACAGACACTGCGGATGAAATCTGATACTTCTCAGGCTGAGAGCGAGTCACGTCCACCTCAAGGATTAAGCACTTTGGTCACAATCGTGTTTTCTTTCTGACTGGGCCTTGGCTACGGAATACACGTGTCTTCTGAAGGAAATCTCAGTAATACGAAGAAGAAAATCAGCCACAATAGGAATGCTGATGATAATACTGGTGATGATAATAATGGTGATGATACCACGCCAGTTATGCCGATGCTTATTTCCAGTGAGGCTCTCACACAGATGACGTGGGCCTGCCCAGACACATCGTGTCCATTCACACGTACTGCAGCTGGAAAGGTCAGCGAAACAAGTGCGTAAGACAGCGTTCCTGCCCCGAAACCTGATAGCTATGGCCAGCAAAGTGCGAATGCCAATGTCGTCATGTCGGCCGCCGTAACGGTTTACATTCATTCTGTCGTTCTCAGACCATGGCTGTGTTCGACTCGCCGACGGGCAGAAGACGCTGCACTGGTGACAAACAAGAAAGAGCAGCCAGAGAGTCAAGTCTCTGCAGCTTATATCTGAACCGCTCCAGTAAAAATATTCATCTGTATACGCTGGAGGGTGGTGCAGTGGTTAGCGCTGCTACCTCACAGCAAGAAGGTCCTGGGTTCGGTCCCAGATCCTTTCTGTGTGCAGTTTGCATGCTCTCCCTGTGTTTGTGTGGGATTTGGCTGGGGGCTCCGGTTTCCTCCTACAGTCCATAAGTGTGCAGGAGAGGTGGACTGGTGAGTGTGAGCACCCCGCAGTGTGCTGGTGACTGTCCGAGGTTGGTTCCTGCCTGTGCCCATTGTTCCTAGGCTCTGGTCTCCCCTGCAACCCCAGTTGGGATTAAGTGGCTTTGGAAAATGGATGGATGTATAATACGGATTGAAATACAGTATAAGTAGCAGAATGCAAACTGCTAGATGGATTTGTTATCGCTTAGAATCCTGATCCTGTATCAAAGCCTGTACATTGACAAAGTATCCATCCGTTTTCTATACTCTCTTGTCCTATGCAGGGTCGCGGGGCTCTGGAGCCTATTCCGTAAGCTACTGTACAAGGGCAAGACAAGGAATAACTCAGGATGGGGTGTCAACTCAATGCAGGGCCCACATACACACTAATGCCACACACATTCACACCTAAGGGCAATTTGGCAACTCGACTTCATTGAAAAATGATACATACATAATCAGAACAATAACTGACGCTGAAAACACCAAAGCTTTCCTTTTATCTACTGACTTATTTCTATTCAAGAACACTTGCATGTATTGAACTTAAATAAATAATGTGTGAGGAGCCTATTCGGGGATTTAACCCTAATTACATAAAGGCAATTAATTATCACTCTTAGAGACAAAAGGATGTGATTCACGAAAGAAAGCAAAAGCGAATTAACGAAACAACTCTGTATTTAACGAAATAAATAGGATCAATAAAGAACTTCCAGATTGCTAGTGTATTAATGAAATTAAAAATCATTAATGTATTGCTGACCAGAAGAATACAAAAGAAAAGCAGGCTGGTGAATCCGTCTCAGTTGTTTTGTGAAAGGACCAATAGAAGCAGGTGAAGTGTGCCCTTATTACCAATGTCAGAGATTCGATTAAAGCCCCAGGAAGCGAATGATTCCAATGAACTAATGATTAATCAGGCAGGTCTATTTACTAATGTAACAGAATGCATTAGAAACATAAGTTAATAGGGACAGGACATCAATTCAGATACAAATGAACCACATTTGTATTGGAAGTGTATTGACTGTTGTAACAAAATGAATTACTAAAGGTAATCTACTTATAAACAGCCAAGAGAAATGAAACATGTCTGCTAGCATTTTGGTAAATTTACCTTGGTTGATTTTTGCTCCTAGACATCACTGCGTTTTCTCCCATGAAAATGAATTTGGAAAGCTGATATCTAAACATCACTCAACTTCTCTGAAGGGGGGAAACTTCAGCCAAGATTTGTTCATTAATCATTTAAAGTATTGTTACTGTCTGACGTGACAAAAGACTACCATCTTCAGTTCCTGGCTTTGTGGTATTTTTTCAATTCCAAGGGAAACCAGTACAAATCCTAAAGTTGAGGATGCCACCAGTTAGTTGTTGCCTCTTGGTAGTGAATTTGTATTATTATAATATTAGTCCTATTAGTAAGATTTGTTCTTAATAATGGTCCATATTGCTGTCAGCTGCTGAAATATCAATATTCAGGCCAGCTGAAAACAGCACCTTTATTGTGTGGAAATCTGATCTACTGGGATGAGCTCATGGAACATTTTCACAGGGGCAGTATATGTGTAAGGACATCTCCAAATGTTTTGCCTCACGGGACATCACTGGCCAGTCTTTTTGGGTACAGAGGCAGCATTCATGCACAATAAAGATCATTAAAAGATGATAATATATGGGCACTCGGACAAGCTGTAGTCATGCGATAAAAAGCAGGGCAGCTATGTCAACCGCATTGTGTCATGCTGCGTAATAATTGCCATTATTAGGCATCACGCATCTACATCGAGGGAGATGCAACCTACTGAGCTTCTTCGTATTGTAACAGCACACTTGACATTTCCCATGTTCCGAATCAGCAATCCCCTACTCTGTGTTCGATTAAATCATCCTTGAAATCTGTCATGTGTTTATAACCTCATTCTAATTTCTACTACTCCTGTCCTAGGATTTAACTGCAAATCCACAAGAAATATGTACTCCAGTTTTGCCCCAATGTCCCTCTCGCAGCTATTCTCACGATCAAGAAAATCTCAGGACAGCCTCTCACTGAATTTTGGGATCCCTTGATTCATCATTGAAAGAATCTAACCACCCATTTTCTGCAACTGCTTACCCCATTCAGGGTCACAGGGGGTCCAGAACCTATCCTGGAGGCTATGGGCACGACCCAGAGAAGAAACGCCGGGTACAAACCCAGGATGGGGTGCCAACCCATTACAGGGCACACCCAGACATCATTCATTCACCCACGCACACCTATGCGAAATTTGGTAAGTCCAATTAGCCTCAACATGTTTTTGGACTATGGGGGAGAAACAGGAGTACCTGGAAGAAACAACATCACGGAGAGAACATGCAAACCATGGTGAAAACTCAAACCCTGCTCCAAGATGTGTAAGACAACAGTGCTAACCACTGCATCAAAGTGCCACCCAGTGAAAGAATCATAAATCATAATATTTATGCAATAACTGCACACTGGAAGCACTTCTGATGGTACATGTTTCCTTTCTGAAGAATCACAGTAGCCTCTACTGTCCAGTGAATGAAAAATGACACATTTAATCCCACCTTTGTTCTGGAACATAGATTAACATGAAAGGCTGGTCTTCCGACCCCCTCTGCCTGAAACAGGCGATGGACCAGGAATACATTCTTATCAATAATACTACATTCTCCAATATAAGCTTTAATCATAGGGGAACATTTCCCTGTTTGACAACAATCTCTCCATGCCTCTCGTTCTTGGTCCCTCAGGTAATTGCCGGAATGTCTAATATCTTTTAAGTGATTTTTTTTAAGAGCACATAGGTTTTATTTGATGTTTCGATCAGGGATTGATCTTGAAGAGGAGACTGGTGTGCTGGGACTGGGATTACTGGCTTCAGTGGCTTTCCTCAGATGTCAAAGATCTTTGAACAGCGCCTTGCAAAGTGAGCCACTTCCAGGCTGCTCGTGAACTGCTCATGAACTCATCAAAAGAGAACTGTCTCCATATTAGCAAGGTTTTTTTACAATGAGTATTAATTAATCAAGGCCCTGCCTCTCTCTGCAAGCTAGCCACTTTCCCACACATGTATGGCACACTGCCTCCTAAGATACAGGAGAATAAAGATTCAATCCAAGTAGAAAGTCAGACCCTCATTATCTACTGATGCTAGAAGTGTAAAAGTGTCAAACACAGTTGTGCATGCTTGCACCCAGCTGAAGTGGGACGTGTCATTTACGACATTCATTCAACAATGTAACAGTATAACACTGTCTACCCATCAAGCACACATTGCACCACACCACAGGAAAGCAGCTAGATGCTTTTGCAGCTCAGCTCAGACACTCGAAACAGACTATTTAAATTGTGCTATAGAATAATTTTACAATTTTTTTTGTCGTTTTCTAGGACTCCTTGTCGAGTCGCCAAACTTGCAATATGAGTCTCAAGAGGAGAAAGTTGCAGGAATTCAGCCTTCATGGGGCATATGGATGCTTCATGTGTTTCACAGGGGTGTGTGTGCCTGTGTGTTTGGGGGGGGGGGGGGGGGGGGGGCGTCGATAAGAGCTGTGATGCTGCTGTTCCGAAGCATGAGCGGCGAAGCCAAACGGTAATTGATAAAGCGAGGGCAGACTGGGGGGGAGGCTCCCCGGGCCGGCAGCCTCTCTGGGGACATTCTGGGAAGCAAAGCAGATGGTCGGACTGCTGCTTATTTACACGTTGCGGGAGAAGGACCCCACCCACGGCAAGATGGATTATTACAGCACGCCACATGTAAACAGGGACATGCTTTTAAGGCTGTGCAACAAACCTCTGAACGGAAGAGAAAAAAAAGAGGGAGCCATATTTCGTAGTACACTGTCACGACACGCACTTAACAAGTCCACTAATATGAAAAATCTCATTTTAACCAGGAGCCCTACCAACTCAGCAGAACATTCAGCCCAGCGAAAGGCCGACGTTCATCCACACAAGGTGACACAGGCTTCTGCTGTGTCACTAGGGTTACTATCATCCCCAGGTTCAGACTCAGAGGAACCAAAGCTTCCGGGTGCTTTGGGCTAAATGAAAGTGGAACAGGAACTCATCTCCTCTGAGGACCATGCTGCACTGAAACACCACCAGACAGGAGAAGATGTCAAGCAGGATGATGGCCAAATCTTAGCAGGAGACCCCCGTTGGAGCTTAGCATCCACACTCGAGCAGCACGTTATCGTTTCCAAGCGATATTACGGCTTATCTGTTTATTACCCGTAAAGAGCTACGTTAAGTCTTTGTGTTTTCAAAAAGATTTATGATCTGAAAGAAGGGAGTCTCCGTAATGTCAATTCAAGAATACAAGAAATATTTAAATGCTTATGAAACAGCTGCCCGTATTTAGTTAAATTCGATGTAGCAAAATATTTCTTTTTTCTTTATTTTTTTGCCTGCAAACAAACATTGTGATTCCAGCTTTCTCAGTCACACTCAATCACACACACTGGCACAAACACACACACAGTACAGGTAGGTCATGGGTGAAAGTGGTTAGTGATCAATGTGGTCTCTGTAACAGGCATCCTCTCACACTTAATCCAGCAGTACTGGACACAGGCAGATTCCTTAATATGATTCTCCTTCCTCCAATTCAGCCAGACCTCTATGTTAAGTCCATTAACGCCACCTATGTCCACATCTTCGATATTTACTGAGCCACTTGGATCTCTTTACGCAGTTACCGATTCCTTAATGTGAACAATCTGAATTGCAGGAAATCCATCGGTCTGGAATTACCAAGTTCCTGTTTCGAGGTTTCATAAAGGCACCTCAATGCTAACCTGGTTTTCAGTGGGAGAGTAATGCCATAAGCAATTGAACATTTATGAACGTGTCTGCACCATCTATCAATGGTTTGGATAGAGACTCAATTTAGAACAATGGAGAAAAGATGTAGTTACCCACCCAAGCTTCTAAACTAACAACAAGGTATGGGAATCCAGGCTGACTATTATAATGCTCTGTTCCTAATTCAGAAAACAAAAGGTACAGAACAGTGTTGACAAGCGCACACAAGAACACACACAAAGAGGTTTGGTACCTTTGTGGGGACTCTCCATTCATTTCTATTGAAAAAAAACCCTAAACCCTAACCTCTACGCAGCCCTAACCTTAATTAACCATAAATAACCAAGTGAAATACAAGACTTCTGAGAGTTTTATAAATTGAATTTCCCCTTATGGGGGTGAAAAAGGGGTCTCTACAATGACAAAATAACAGGTTTTTATTACGTCATGGAAAACATTTGGTTTGACATTTGGTCCCCACAAGGTACAAAATAACATGTTTGTTATCACATGGTGGGGACATTTGGTCCACATAATGTCATATATTTGGGGTATACAGTATCTGACCCCCCCCCCACACACACACACACACACCCACAAAAATCCCCTTACAGTATTAAGCATTCAGAGGCCTTGTCAGTATGTGCGTGACAAGCAGTCCTTTGACCTTGGGGGCAAAGTGTTTAACCACAAAAGACCCCCCCTGGGTCACCCTCAATCAGCACCCCTGTTCCTGAGTTATGCTTACAAAAAAACAGGTCACCGTCACTCTCCATGGCATCTGCTGTCATCTTTGTCACCGAATCCCTCATCGTTCAGGACGGGCTCCGCATACTCACAGTCTCCACAACAACAGCACTGGCAAACACCCTTGTCATACTTGGGTTGCATTTTGACAGTGGTGAAGTAAACCATGAGGGCTTCTGAACGCCTCTTCACGCTAAGCTTCCACCATCCATAACACCGTTAGGAAATTATTCTTCAGCTACTTGACAAACGCTATTATATCACATTCATATCGGTTGCTTCAACACGGTACAGAGAATTGGTGACTGCACCTATGAAAACATGCACATAACACATACAGTATGTGCTCATAAGTGTCGGATCCGTCCAAATGTACGCCTTAATCGTTATTACTGTATTGTCGCCTGTATATCACAGTCTAATACGCCGAGGCGCGCCACCTGTACACGCAAAGGTGATCAAAACAAAACATTAATTATAACACCCAATATTTTGTCGGTTTTTAAATTTACGCTTGCATAGCAGAATTAAATGCTGCCAGGCACTGTAAAGCAACGCGACTCCTACAAATGTGGATTTTTAATTAACATTCAAAGGTGTCGGATTTAATGAATAAATCCGGTGAACATTTTATAATCTTCCCAGTTTGCTGTCTTAGTTTTCCTAAAGCATTTCCTGAGATCAAGAAGTTCGAAAAAAACACGTGTACTGTTAATCTTAACGTACTTTTACAAGAGAAATAATAGTCCGCCGTGCAGTTGTGATTTAGAGCTGCCATAGCACGTGCGCTGCTGGGGCGCTTCTGCTTCTCACTTTCTCATCTAACATTCGTGACTTCAGTTTTCTTCTCGATCCGAGTGAACATGCAAAAAATTAACAAGAAGTCAAATGGAGACCCCTTATGAAGGTGGGGATCTCCAGGCAGAAAGCACAAATCAGAGCTGTCCAGTGTCGTGTGTAACTTTCCCAGGACTAAATGCGTATCTAACACTGCATTTTCCTGTCTAACCACAAACACTGCGGAACGTCTCTAAAACGAGCAAGAGATCAAAACCCCATTTTAGCAGTAAAAGTGCCGTTAATTTCATTTTGAGAAACACAATCTGCTTCACACCGGAGTCTGGCAGAACCTCCCGGCTGCGGAAATTGTGTCTGCGTCAGTTTTGGCTGCGGTTTTCTCGGGAGGTTCTGGAAACCATTTGTGACAGCTTGGCTGAGTTTGTCCTGCTCAGAAAGTTATTGTAACTATTGACCTTGCCGAGGATTGAATGGCATTTGCAGCCTCTCTGGGACATCGCCGCATGTACTCAAACGGAACTTTTTAATCCAGTACGTCAGTGTTGTTTTAGGGCCTCTTCTCCATAGGAAAGCACTTAAATTACCACGGTGTACCCAAAGACTCCGCAGAAGAATATTTCTGTCCTGCCTATATATTGTTAAAAGCAACGTCTTTATTAATTGCTCTTAAAACACGTTCCTCCTTTTTATCTAATCGCAACACCATATCTAGTAGTACCAGTAAAGCGTAAACAGATCAAATTTAGTAGATGAGAGCACTCGTGGGAATACAATCGCAGTTTTTGTTTTTCTTGGTTTAAAATCATTTAAAATAATTGTTTTTAAAATTGCTTCCTCAGTAGAACCTGTTTCTTGATATGTTTGGAGAGGAGCTTAAGACCACCTTTCCAACTACCAGCAATACAGCTGTAGGTAAGAGCTCACTCTAAAGAGGTTACAATCATTCGCGTCTCCAGAAGCTCCTCTGTTACTTTATTAGATCGTTTCTGCATCTTTCCCGAAAAGCAAGTGGTACGTGTGCCTATCACTCTGCCTCCCTCTTGTGGTTGTAAGGGGGACCTGCAGCAGGATATTTTCGGCCACAGGTAGGCTGTCCTCGGCGCCTGGGCGAGTGCGCGGTTTTACATATTAATTATGAGTGAAATCACCACCTACACGGAGAATATTTTAAATTCATTACAAGTGAGATTCCTTAAAAGTGGGATTATTTGCCATTAATATTATTTACCGATTGCATACGATGTTCAAGGTGACTACAGCAGTGACTTGACCTGACAGCCTTGGGGTTTGCAGTCCATGCCCATAAGATATAATAATCTGATAACAATTTCTTAATGACCCCATTACATTTTGTGTATTACTATCATAGAAAAAAAAAATCACCTCTGTTGAATGTTTATGAAACAATGCAGAATTTGGGAGGTATTTAATCCAAATCAACCACGCACCCATCTATTTTACTACCACTTATCCAGCATTGGGGGCTGTTGGGGGAATTATAATTTACCGCGGGTAAAACAAGGCCTGAAAAACAGTGGAAGGGCCTGGACACACTGATACCCAACCACACATCATGGGGAAATTTAAAGACATAGAGTCACTGAGATCATTTGCTTAGACTTTAGATGTGTAATGAGAAAATACACATTAATCACAAAGCACAAGTACGACCCTAACATATTTTATGGTTCTGAAGCTGGAACGTTCAGACCAGAGTCACAGGTGGTTTGTAGCTCCCAGGTTCTCTCAGCTTCCGTCGGTTCCTTTCAGAGTGGACCTGAGATATTTCAGACAGATTGTGCCACAGCTTCCTTCCCTGTCTATGTTGACCTCCCCACACACACATCACAGCCTGACACCTACTGTTGCTTGCTGGCACACTGGTATACATCTCCCTGTGACACATCTACTCGCAGGACACATCGCTCGATAGCACACATCTCCTAGAAGCTCCTTTTCCATTTTCCCCTCTGAGAAAATCAGCTAAACTCCACATTAACGCTCGGGAAACATCCCATTAATATTGCACCAGTTCTCTGGGCCTGTTTGTTACCATATATCAATGTCTGGCAGCCCCTTTGGAAGCCATACATTAAAACTATTTTCCAAATACTTCATTGCCAGCACAAGACAGTCTCATTACTTATTAAGATAAGGGGACAGGTGTAGGGGGCAGCTGATGGCTCCGCTTGCTTAAAAGCTCTCAGTGCCACCACCACCACCACCACCCCCCCCCCCCCCCCCCGCCCCATCTCACCCCCAGCCTCCCACTATACCTACTCTCAGCTGCCTTTTAAAGAGATCGTCATGCTCAAGTGCATGTGTTAGTAATAAAACAGGGAAAGCACTAGAAAAAACATCTCAGCAAGAGTAACACCGAAACTCACAGCTGAGGGAACTCCCATCTAATGCGACAGTCTGTGTGCTCCATACACACTGAACCCTAAACACCTTCATGCATACAGTCCCACCCATGATTATGAATTCCTGAAAGATCGTTTTCACTGAAGGGAAACAGACGTATGTTTTTCTGTACTTTGGATCTTTGCATCATCTGAAGATTTTTGAGAAAAAAATCTAGCTAGTATAAAAAAGTAAAACTGTCCAGGTCGGCTGTTCCACTTATTTCACCAGGTACAGGGACTAAAAACAAAAGCTGACTCTCCAATTATTTCACTGTGTGGTTTATTTGAGATATATCCTTGTCTGATTAATACAAAAAATGCCTGTACATCTGTCAGATCCAGTCCAGAATCCAGCTCATTATTTACCTGCCACAGGCTTCCTCATTACCCTAGGCCAGTGTTTCCCCACCCAGTCCTCAGGGGAACCCTGGACAGTCCACTTTTTTGCTCCCTCCCAGCTCCCAGCCAATCAGAAACACTGAATACCTGGTACAGGTGCTGCAAGCTGAGAGGAAGCAAAAACATGGACTGACTGAGGTTCCTCGAGGACTGGGTTGGCAAACACTGCCTTAGGCCATGGCCGTATCCAGTTGATTCCTATATATAATGAGCCACAACTAACTCAGTGTATTTAAGAAGGATGATGTTAAATGCATGGTGTGGAAGAGAGTTTGTTTTGGGATGCGGGAAGTGAAGGTATTTGAGCATTTCCCTCATTTGCAGGGTTAGGGCCATTCCAGAATGCATTTATTAATTCCAGTTCAAAAAAGGAAATGGAACTGGAGGTGGGATTTAAATCTCCCTGAAATTTGAATTCAATTCCAATTCTGTTCCTCGTAGTTTTTTTTCCCAGTCCCAACTGCAGTTCCATTTCCTTATTTCCATTGGAATTGATGAAGGCTATAGTGGGAGGCATGGGGATGTGTTGGGGCGTGGGTTCCTACTGAAGCACATCTCCCCCTAACAAAGTCTGTCACGGCTGTTACCATGGTGTCAAATCTATAACCCAGGTTGTTGCTGATCAGCACTGGACAACAGCATTCCCAGACAACAGAAGGTCCCACTTAACAGGTTACAGTGAGTCCGGGCCCATTCCCCTGGCTTGGTTCCAACCAGGCTCACTGTGTCAGGGAACATAACCTGCTTCCAGTCATAAATCAGTTTGCTATCGTGCCTTGGTCCTGCAGTTATGGTCTTACTGTAATTACAAAGGTTGCACTGTACACTGGTTTGAAGAATTTACTCTCCTGCTTCCACCGTAAATAATTTATTTGCACTCCTTAGTTCTTCTTTCAACCTTTGAAGACTCCTGGGAAGTTGTCGAGACGTTTAAGTCAGTTGAAACATGAGATATTTATAATAATGTAAATGAAATCATTTGGAATTCCATTTAGCACATTTTAGAAGTAAATTATAATGCAGAATACAGGGATCGTTAGAGGACCTCTCTGCTTTTGTGTGAGTACAGGATGAATTATGTTCCTGTGGCATCTAATCAGATTAAATACAAAGAGCACCACTGCTTACTGGAAGTACTAATGAAAGTCTGAGCATGATTGATGTTATGACTAATGTGCCACTGAGGCTGTGATTAGTGTGCGGCGGCTGGATGTGGACCCGTGCTGTTTATGAAGGCTTTTACTTTGAAGATGCACACGGCAGATGCTGAACCAGCCTGCTGCAGAAAGTCACCTGCTGGATGCTGAATGCAGTCTAGACTGTCATTTCCAGAGCTACTCCCAGCTCCGCATCCGTGAAATTCTCCAGAATTACACCCAGCTTGATTTCTAAGACACTTTCCAGACCTGTGGTGCTTTTCGGAATTATGCTCAGCGCAGGAGTCTGTGACATTCTCCAGAGTGACACCCAGTAGTGTTCCTGTGATTCTCTCCAGAATCACACCCAGCTGTGTGTCTGTCGTACTCTCCAGTGGAGCTCTGGCATGTCACTGCCTTTGCGCAGTGTGTTCCAGCAGCTGATGGTTGAACCTTCTCTCTGCGGTTGCACGGGTTTCCCTGTGGTATGTGCTGGTTTGCCAAAGTAGGAGATCGCAGACCACACACACACACACACACGTAGGGTATACTTATCCTTATGGGGCCCACTCATTCACTTCTATGGGAAAAATGCTAATGCTAATTATGACCAACTTAACCCCTACCCAGCTCTACCCATAACCATAAGTAACCAAGCAAAAGAGTTTTTGCATTTTAATTTTTTCATAACAGTCACCGATTTTTATAAATTAGAGTTTTCCCTTATGGGGACCAGGAAACCGGATGGAAACCGGATAAGGATGGGTATACCCGCTCACACACACACAGACACACACACATTGTGTAGATCTTCAGGACCAGAGACAACACTCAGATTTGGCCTCTGACCGTAACTTCAGGGGGGTGACGTTAGTGATACAGAAGACTTCTTTATGATCGAGGTTCGATTGGTTTTATAATCAGCTGAGCTTTAATCATGCAATCTCTTACCTCCTTAACTGGTAAGTCATGCAGATGCAGGCGGAAAACGAGGACCGTCACCACGAGATTCGTCTTTGGTGTACCCGGTTCACGGGTCATCAAGTGCAGACATGATCACACACACTGTAAAGGTGTAAGTATCAACCCCTTTGTACCTCATTTACTTTAGTAAACAGCTGCACAGTTGAGAGGGCAGCACATGTTCCAGTTTCCACAAAGGTCCACTGTGAGGTAGCTGCAAGGTTTACATGTATCCCTTATAATTGGGGCCAGGCTAGAAGACAGACAGAGTTCATGAGGAACATATGACGTGGTAGTCAGAATGAATCAGGCCTTGTTACTGAAACTACCCCAGAAACATCTTTAAATTATCTGTAGTCCAGCCTTTTGTCACAGGCTGAATAAACTATAACACAGAATTCAATCTGTTTCCTCTGTTGGGTTTTTTTCAAGTCACATGATCAAATCAGATTTGAAAATAAATACCTATGTATTTATTTTTCTGAAGCTGATTAAAGATGTGAAAGCTTCTTAAAACAAAGGACTTGTATGTGATTACAATATACTATATGTCTCTTTTGAAGCATTTTTGTCCCAAGCCCAAATTAAATCAATTCTCTGACTGACTCGAGTGGATTTCCAAGAGAAAAGTGGGGGGGGGGGGGGGGGGCGGGGGAGAGTCAGTAAGCTGAATGATTTCACAAATCCATCATTTGTTCTGTGCTGTGCTGTTGGCCTGTGTGCCTAGACAGGTGACTGTCTAGCGGGGAGGCTGTGAAACTGAAGCACTTGCCCTGCCGGAAGCCAGCGGGATTTTCTCCGCTTCTGTGCCAGGCTTCCATGCCATCATCTGAATGTAAATGAAATATTTACTTGATTTCATAAGGTGCAGGGATTATCTGTGGACAAAAATAAAGTACTCAGTAAGCAGAGACTATGCTTATATAACAAAATGCTTAATATTGATTTATATATGGGTATTTTATTTTTTTATGTTGATAGAAGTAACGCAATACCTTAAATACTCATCTCTGCACAGAACAGATACTTAACTACTCCCACGTGCCAGCAATAGATTGTGGTTCAGTACAATTTCCATAGCATTGCAGATAGGCTGCGGAGTTTCTCATGAGAATGAAGCCCCATGAATGATAGAATTAAATACTAAATTCACTGAGGGATTTCCTTATAATGAACTGTTAAATAATTTAATTTAAATATTCTGCTACACATTATATTGAGTTGTTTTTTCCCCAGTGTGACATACAATTATAAAAACATCAGGTGACACAAAATGTATTTCTTCCTGCATTGTGTGTCCACAGAATAGGCTTCACAAAGAGTCACCATAGTCATTATTCATGGCCAGATAAAATCTCGCTACCTGCAAAAGGTCACTGCATATTGCAGGATTGGCTTGTCACTGAGACAAGTGCACTTCGTCACAGCTGCCTGGGTGTGGCTGGTGCTTTTTCCTGCCTGACCAGACTCTGACCCCCCCCCCCCCCCCCCCCAGAGTCCACATGATTCCCAGAGTCATATGGTTTAGCACAACCACACAGACAGAAAACTAGTTTTGCAGCATCATCATTAGCATTATCCAAAAATAACACAGAAAGTGGGAAAAGGTAGAACTGTAGTAATTATACTGTGCTATTGGATGGCTGTGTCTGCCCCTCTGACCTTCATACAGAACCAAGGTGACAGTCGACCTTCAAACTGCATGCCCTTCCCACAGGAGGCCCAGTTATTAGCGCTGCAGTAACACTGTGCTTGAGGAGTTTCCCTGTGCTCAGTACAGACAGCAGTTGGACGGCTGACTACGATGAACATAGCTAAGGTAGTTAAGAAGAACCCAAGTGGCATGTTAAAATGTGTTTCATTAAGAACGAGGTTGTCCAATCAGCGGACGGGATCCATAGAGCTCAAACGAAAACTAGAGAACGAACCAAAAGTCAGATTCAGAGCCCAAGCCACCAAAACTGAGCGGGAAGAACCAAACCGGAAGGATGTATTAACCAAACTGAGCTTAAATGATCCTGGCATCGCATGTGGTCTGCATTTCCTCCCCCCAAACACACAGACACACTATCCCCACTCCCCACTAAAGAAACAGCAGCCCAGCCTCAGAGATCCCAGCCAAAAGCAGGGGGCTAGCATGGCGTCCCAGGACAGGCCGCCAGCCACCCACACAGACACAGCAGGCCCCCATGGAAGCTCCCCAGCCCCGTGCCTCTGATAACGACATACTTACAGCGGGCCTGTCACACGAGGGGCGAGGAATAAATCACAGGACATATCGCAAACGAGGAACTTGACTCTGATCTCATATTTAGATTCGGAAATGCTTTCTATTCCTACTGCCCCTCTATTTGGACAGGTTTTCAAACGAGAGGAGGGTGGGGGGGTCAAACAAAACGACAGCCATATTCTCACTGCTTCTCACGTGCACTTTAAAATTTCCCAAAACCTATAAATGCATAAGCACAATGAACAAACCAAACTGCTATTCTAACAGTAATACTGGTAGCTACAGGGTAAAGCATTGACCTATTTAATGCTAATAGCAGTATTAGCACTTTTCCACTACAAAAATTACAGAGGGAGATACTGGTCTGTACTGGTCTGATGAGTCTACACTGGTTTATGCAACAAACGTGCACTGCAAACATGCACTGCAGTGGGGAAGCGTGCCGCCTGAGCTTCCTGTGGGCGCATTTAATACCGATTGACATATTCCACTGCCTGTATACACAAACTGCACCCTGGAGAATCAGGGCTTCAGTCACTGCAGCGTTGTGCCGCCTGAACAAATGAAGCTATTTCCAGGGTCTCCCTGACGGTGCGAGTTGCAGAACGGAAAGGTCTCATCCACAGCCATGAATGTGCACGGTGCACACAGACTACACTTGTGTGGTTACAGCCTTACAGGGTCATATGCACACGCTTGCATATGAAGAAATGCATATGCTTTACCCTAATAGCACTTAAAAACAGTGACACAAAGTATTTGACGTTTCAAACGTATTTGATCAGTTTACAAAAATGCTGTTAATGGTAGTGACCCTGCCTTGCATAGTCTACTGCACCAGCAAAGGAACACACACAAATTCATACACACATTCACACATACACACACATGCGCGCGCACACAACACACGCACACACACACACTTTCATACACATATTCATACATACACACACACGAGCGCACACAACACACGCACACACACACTTTCATACACACATTCACACATACATACACACGAGCGCACACAACACACGCACACATTCATACACACACACACATGCACGCACACACAGTCATACACATGTACACATGCGCGCACACAACACACGCACACACACACACTTTCATACACACATTCACACATACACACACACGAGCGCACACAACAAACGCACACACACACATTCACACACACACACATTCATACACACACACACATTCACACACACACACACACATTGACGCACATGCGGGCACACAAGACACGTACACACATTCATAAATACACACACACATGCACACACACACACACATTCATACACAGAGAGAAAGCGAGAGAGAGATTTGGGATCCATATCTTTGTGAAGACTCTGCATTAATTTCTAAGGGCTTAACCCTAAATCTCACTATAAAAACCTTAACCCTGTCCTAACTCTAACCAGGTACATGACCAGGCACTCACACACACAGACACACATACACACACACAATCGTGTAATCATATCTTTTTGGGGACCATGCACACACACACATTCATTCACCGCCTTGCATCTCCAACTCAGATACACAGACACAGCAAGACCAGCAAACTCAGGTACAATAGCGCCATCTATCTACCACAAAGTGCTGTAGAGTTGCAGGCATATCAAAGGATGATGTTGGGGGGGGGGGGGGGGGGTGAGTTTGTGATGTGCGGGGGTGGGGGGGGGGGGGGGTGCCGAAAAATCCAAAGAACCAAAGTCAGTAGATTCATCAGCAGCCTACAGTCTCACATCCATCTCTGTCTTTTTGCCAAATTTGATTTTAAATATTTACAATGCCATATATCTTTGGTGAAAGAAAGTGCTATTGTCTATGAAACCTCTAGTAAGAAGGATGGGGGCTTTAAAGGGGACATCAATGTTTTATTTGGGAATATATGTCTGCCAGCTATACGACGAATGCTGTTTTTTTGTTTTTTTACACACAAAGGGGCGTGTATTTTTACCTGTCAGTTTTCACTTGATACCATGAAAGTTACTTTAAATAGAACACGTGATGCTTTTGAATTGTGCAGAATTGCTGCATTTTTAGCTTTTGCCTTTAACTCATTTCCTTTGTCATCAAATACCTGTCACATAACAGCCACTTATCAAAAAAGGGACTGAATTTTATAAACGATCAATTACATTTTAGCATCATGAAATAATGAAGATTGATTGTCATTCTAATGAACTAACAACTTTTTCCCTTAAGGTACAATTTAACCCAATTATAAAAGATAATTTATTGGATTGCTTTGGTTAAGCACAATATTTGAGGACAGGACAGTCCTGCCGTAAATCCAGCAGCAACAAGAAATCAGTTTAATTACTGCATGCCATCTAAAAAATACTTGAAGAAAGCTCAGTTTAAAAATACAGGCAGTATAGATCACTTACAAGGTGTTTTTCATAAATATACAACCAATGATAGCTGCCTTTCCCAGATGAGAGCCCTCAGAGTTGTTTCAGATTGTTGTTCGTATGCCTCTGAAAACAGCTTCATGTAGTGAGACTGCAGCCTCCAGCTATAAAATTCAGAGTAACGAACAAAATAACAGAAAACTTATCTGAGGATTATCTGCCCATTTTCATCAGTCCCTGCAGAATGTGTCCACTCAAATGTGTCACAGAATCAGGTGCTTTCTATATGTTCCTGGGACTAATTCCGCGTGTGTGTGCTTGTGGTTTTTTTTGTTCTTCAGCAAACATCAAAGCATTACTCGACAGAAGTTGGCTCAGTCCTCAAGTGCCTGAATAACCAGGACTATGTCAACTGTTTGCTCTTAATTGAATTTAGACCATGAATTTGAAAGTCTGCTGAGATTTTAGTATAGCTATGATCTGGTATTATCTAGGTGCATTTAGGGTCTGTGAGTTCTTGGTCTTCTACATATTCATTCACTTACGAAATGAGCACTTAAAAAGGTGTGTTCACAAACTTCATGTTTAATTCCAAACCCCTATTTTCACAAAGGTCTCTAGAGATAATGCTAAAATGCAATGTTTTCCAATCCGATCCTCTGGGACCCACAGCTGGTCCACATTTTTGCTCCCTCTGAGCTCCCTGCCCGACAGTCCACATATTTTTGCTCCCTACTGTAGCTGGGAGGGTGCCCTGCAATGGGCTGGCCCCCCATCCTGGGTTGTTCCCTGCCTCGTGCCCATTGCTTCCGGGATAGGCTCTGGACCCCCCGCGACCCAATAGGATAAGCGGTTTGGAAAATGGATGGATGGATGTAGCAGGGAGGGAGCAAAAACATGGACTATGTGTGGGTTCCCAAGGACCGGACTGGGAAACACTGTTATAATGAAACGCTTAAAGGTGAATTCACATCCATCTACACAGACTAAGATGTACTTGAAATGCATGCATCCTGTTACGGTGGGAATGTTTTTTTTTTCTTCTTTCAAATATATTTTTGACTGACGTGGGAATTGATCGCGTCCCTGAGAGCAGTGATTTGAAATGCAAACGCTGATGATCTCCTGTCGAGGGCAGTATGTTGACGGAACGACCAGGGGATTAGCGGATTTCACTCGTACTTTTGATTACACAGATCAGAGGGATTTTAAGGGTCTCCGGCGAAATCAGCGCTGAGGGTCCCTCACACTGGACTCAAACCCATGGCACTTTGTTCCTAGGCTCGCTAATCCCCTCAGGCCCAGCTAATGGGCTGCAACAGAGAGGCTTGCAGCTTTATCTAACGAGTTCCAGTTGTACTACATC
This sequence comes from Brienomyrus brachyistius, assembly GCF_023856365.1. Taxonomy (NCBI): domain Eukaryota; kingdom Metazoa; phylum Chordata; class Actinopteri; order Osteoglossiformes; family Mormyridae; genus Brienomyrus; species Brienomyrus brachyistius. The sequence goes on along the minus strand of NC_064543.1, from coordinate 12,150,665 downwards.
CAGTGCAAAAAGCAGCTTTAATTCCATACCACCATAGTTATCAGTATGAAAGCTATAGCAGAAAATTTAAAACACTAAAAAATAATCACAAGAGAAACTGCAGAATATACTAATGGAAGGATGGATGGATGACTTTGATATACCTGAACTAGGATTATCATCAATACCACTGACTACTGAGCATGTATCACGCATACATTGCAATGACATGAGAACTTATATATAATACTGAAATATTACCAATATAATAAAAATTTCAATCACTGTATTTATTAATGCAACACTAGAGGGCACTGAATACATTTTTTCCAGTGCTCTTTAATCAGACAGAAAATTGAAATGCATTTAACAACTGCTTTCATATTAAAGCTTGAAGATAAAACAGCCTTCAGATATGGTTGGTTTTCGAATACAGCAATTTAATAAGCCAATAAAATGAAACAGCATTTCACTTCAATTCTCGAGTGCTCTTTATATTTGGCAAAACTCCCTCTACAATAAATCCAGTTTTTATACATTTTTATCAGCAACTATCTGCATTATTCATAACTACATATGAAGTCATACTGAAGTGTGTATGTTAAAAATTAATGTTTGCATTGATACATTCCCGATATGTTTGCAAAAGCACATTTAAAACGTGGATAAAATCAAGCACTGGATAGGCTCATCAAAAGGGAAGGGACCGTTAGTAAAGCTGGAAAATAGAAAATCATTCGTCTTCAAGTGATAACTCATCCTACATACAAATTTCTGGATTTCTCCTTATATAACACATCGTCATATCTGCCCTAGACTGTGTGATTTACAGTGACTGTTATATAAGAAATAATATATTTCAAGGTCAGCACAGACTGGCCCAAAGGTGAAATGCAAATGAATATTGTTATGCACAGTGCAGTGTCTCCACATATGCTGCAAAACCCTTCAAAATCTGACAGCAGCATTTAACAAAGGAGGAAATTAACTGGTCGTAGCTATAGAGGCTGGAGGTTCAAATCCACTGAAGTTCTGTGCAGCTGCACCCTTGGGATTGGTTAAAACTGAAATAGGTGGTGGATAAAAAAAAACCTCATCCAAGCAAATAGATAATAATGTAGCATCTGAGTCTCTATTGTACAGCACAAAGTGCCTTGACTTTGTTTATAAATAGCTCTAATTCTGAAAACCTTCTAAGTAGCATTATACAGTTTTTAAAGAGGGTGACTAAAGCCCCAAAACTTCCAACTGAAATCAAAATTACAGTTCACACCATTTGCATTATTTTCATTGCATGGTTGGGAATGTCTAAATCCTTTTATCGTTGCATTACACCAAACCAACCACTGGATGGAGCTCTGTATTAATTCAATCCCCTTATCTCAGGGAAACCAAATTGAAATTCTTATCTGTCAGACCCTGTTAAATTGATCCTCTAGACTGTTCAGAAGCCAGGCCTTACTGGAACATGAGGAGACTATGCAGGAAAATCAGGCCACAGCAGAATGGAGAAGTAATATTCCATGCAGCAGTAATAGGGCAATAATGGAGTCCAAGATGATTTGGTAGCAGATTTGCTAGTCTGTTGAGAATGACCATTTTCCCAGAAAACACTCAGCAGAGCTGAAAGTGATACAATGTATGCTGAACTTCTGTGGCATACTGCAAGCATTGTTTGCATGATGAACCCCAACTTCAGCTTGTAGGACAAAATAAGACCTCCAGCTTTTAATGTTTCATCGTTTTATGACCGACATTGCTGTGGTTTGGGCAGAACCGCACACTGTGGCACCCCAGCGCCCCTCCCTGTACTCAGGCGAATGTATGTAATGAAAGTGGTGACGGGGAGTGGATGACGTAGGCATGAACCAACCTTGTGATTCTTCTTTACCAAAATGAGCACTTAGACACTAGGCCTATTCTTCTAATCAAGTCCCTGAACACTGAACATGGTCAAAAACGCTAAGATTTTGTTAAACTGCCTCAGTCGGATTCAAGATATTCAGGAGACTTGAAGTGACACAGTTTTGCCACGGCATGATTGATTTGGCGCTACCATACCTTTATACTACAAATTTATATCGAGTATCCCTGTCGATTTATCTCATAATTCCAGCCAAAACGTGTAAGGTTAATAAACAGGGCTCGGCACCATTATGAGATCTGGATGACCGTAAAAATTCCTAGCGTGCAACTGAAACACAGTGAACTACATTCATTAGACAGGCTTTCCCGTCACGTCAGCTGGATCTTGCACAAGTGCGAGAGATCGTAAAACCAAACAAAAGGAGATGTTGTTCACGTTACTGTCTGTACCCAACGGTCCACTGGATGGCGCTAGTATATTACATTAGAAATCCATGTAGGAAAACACGAGCTTGTTTTGAATCGTTCTACATAATCATCACTGCAAATTGCTCAGAAACCCACAGGTCATTGTTTTGCAGCAGTGGTTTTTGTATAGAACGAGTCGTTAATTAGTAAAGCAGTGTACTAAACGGACAAATGTGCATATTACACGCTGCATTTCGAGTTCTACAGGGTGAAAATGTGGAGCTTTTAGCACCGTTTAAGTTACATCTGCGTTTTCTTGATATCAGGCGCGCTTAGAAGCTGCTATGCACTTTTCCCTTCAAGTATCATACAAATGAATTAGTAAATTTTTACTAAACACGGGCTCTGTCCATGAATCAGTTCTAGATTTGATCTTCAGTTATAGCGTGTTTGGCTGTTTAATAAAACCGAAAGCTGTCATTTTAGTTGCAGTTTGCAAGATATGTATGCAGGCTTTTTCTGAATAAGAATAGGAACTAATCAAAATATACACTACCCTAGAGTTTTCAACCACAATACTTTCAAATCTGGTAGCTATAATGTGTTTTGATTGCGATGGAGACACCGGGAAATGCAGCTGTCCCTGTAATGTTCAAGGGAAAAAAAACATTGAACCAGGATATATAAATATCAGCACTCTAAAACCAGGCTCACTGCTTCATTAAATATAGCAATCCAATATTTGCCATACCTCGTTGGCTCTTGACGTCCTTAATAAGCAGTATTACTGAATCCAATCGACGGGCATTAGACTTAATTTGCTTTGCATTTAAGAGACAGGAATGTGTTCCTAAAAGAGAGCAGTCCACAATAGCAATCAGAAAACCGGGACACAGGAGAGCTCGCCTCATTATACCACATTCCGTATTGCCACAAAGTGACTTTGGTTTCGGCACCAGCTAGAGGGGACGATTCCCAGAATGCTTTTAAAGGCATATTTAAAATTCTGCTCCGGGATTCTAAGCACTTCATTCACGGGTTTGGAAATAAAATGCTTTATTTTCCCGCATTATGTTCCCAGGACATAATTAAAACTGTTTCAGATTTGCAAACTGGACGCAGCTGTTTTCGGTTCATAGTACAGTATAGATGAGTTCCCAGCAGCACAAAAGGAAGCCAACGACACGCGCAACTGCGCACGCAAAAGGGGGATTTATGGAATACGGTATTTATACCATCATTAAAAGGAAGAAAATTTAAGTACTTCAAGTTTATTACGGCTAATATGTCAGTTGCTGGCCATATGTTCAAGTTTTAAATCAATCATCTGATACTTTATAATATATAATTTTTGGACGCTTGTATGCAGAGTTTGGTTAAAATAACATGACTTTCACTGACAGACGAGACTGTGAGCAAGTCGCCCGGGCATCGTCTACAAACCCGGACTGGATAAGCCGGGGCAAGAGTCTCGGGATGAATGACAATGATAGAGCTCCAGCGGGCTGCGCTCCACGTTCGGCACTGGCCGGTAACAGACGGCGCGCTTCGGCGAAGATGGCGTCACAATGCGCTGATTCATAAACACGGGCGGCGAATCCAGCGCGAAGCCGCATTGTGCGATCGCAGCGCGCGGCTCCCGCAGCACCAAGATAAATTGCCTACGACCTGCACATGACCCTGCCTGATGCTCATGAGACCAGGAAAAAAAGCTATCCAAATAAAAGGAGGTAGAGGGGACTGTTTGAATTATGATCCTTATATCACAACAAAATGGCGTCGTTTACAGAATAAAAGCTTGTTTGCCGAAAACAAGCCCCACAGACTCAAATTAAATCCCCGATAAAACAAACGGCCGTTCGCTGCTCCTGCTGCTGCTCTTGCCGCGAGCGCCCCCCCTCTTTGTCCATATCACTTGTTCACGACCAAACATGGCTGTTAAAAAGCATTGTTTAGTACCCTGGCAACTCATCCAGATCCAGCTGTGATGTCAGTGAATAGAGGGCACTTAGAACCAGATGCCAAATGCATGAAAAAGTGGTCTGGGCCTACTAGCATAATCAGGATAATTATTTAGGGAAATTCGTGTTCACTGTGCTGTGGTGGTACAGGCTTTACAGACAGTTAGGACATGGTCCTCTGACATCCACAGTCTTCTGTGATACTGTCCTTGCACTAAGCTGAACCTGGGTTTTTGTATAGCTCACTGACCACACCTCTCATCTTTCAGCACTTCCATGATTTCACTGAGACGGCCACCGTTGCCTGTTTCCATACGGAATGCTAACAGCCCTCAGCCACTTTTTATTTCCTTTGCTCCACACCACCACAAAATTAGCATTCCGCCTTCAGTCATTTCCCATTTCATCACTTGCTGGCCCTGGAAAGCAGTACGATTGACCTGCACAGGTAGACTGCCCGCACATTAACCGAACCATCAGGGGAAAAAATGAAACAACTCTGTTAGCATCCATAATTTATATCCAATAGTAGGCTGGTCAGATTTAAACACCTCATATCTTTCATTAAATAAAGTATTAAAGGTAAAGGTTATTGTTATGGAGTAGATTTAAATATGGGGGGGGGGGGGGTTCTGCTGCTGGCCTGGTTCATAGGCTAACTAATGGAACTAGTGCAGACCATTATAATATTAAACAAGAGGCTGAAAAAAATATTTACACACACACACATCCCCACTTTTCTCTTTTGATAGGTCACCCTGTTAATTAACATGCCGCTGTGATTAAGGGGTTAAATGATGCAGTTAGGGGTCTGTGATCTCTGAGTGCTCTCACACAGATGAAGCCAATTTTATTGTGAAACACAAAGGGGGCTGCTACAGGTCTGTCTCTGTGCTCACAGCGCCCCCTCGCCTTCTCTTTATGCAGGGCATTTATCTGTGGACAGGGTATATGGAATGTGCAGATGCAGAGAGGCGTTCACACACAACAAGAAGCAAAGATATTATCTTGGTGTCTGGATTTGCACTGGTAACTGGCATTTGTAATTTCCTGCAAATTGTAACTGTGTCAGCCACGAACAGGTACATGTAGCGTGAGTTAATTATCGGCAAGGTTTCCTCACTATAAGATTCCTGTTACACTGGAAAACAACCGACTAATCCCGTGTTCTGACAGCTAAGCAGAGGTCTATTCAGTCAGCCAACACCTTTTTTTTTCATTGAATGGAATGTTTTGGGGAAAATTGTGCACGTAAATGGTAAAAGAAATGTTCTTTTGTGTTTGATTGACGTCTAATTTAAACCTAGTATTCAGCTGAAAAAAATTACATTGTGGGTCAAACAGACCGAACACGGGTCCTTTGTAATAAAATGTATGATTTTGTTCAAATTGCTCATTCAGGTTTAAATGTGCCTACTCTGGTAATTACAGGAACATTGAAATGTTTTAAGATGACCACAGTCGCTGCACACCTTGCACTAAACATGACAAGCAGAATATATGTGTGCTTTTTTGCAGATGTAGTTCCTATATATGGTACTGGTAATATTGGTCCTCCTGTCATAGGGGGAGGGGGGATCTTGCTTTTTACCAGAGCCCCATCCACTTGACTTTTACTGGATGATGGCCTAGGTTACACAGCTCAAAGTCTCTGGACAATGGAAGCAGCTGTACAGGATCAAGGCAACCACTCACCTCTCTGGATCTAAGGATTAACAGGGGCCTTGCCAAGTTCCTCAAAGAATATCCAATGTTGATGCGATTTTCCACCACTCCACTGTCGGTTTGTGTCAGTACAGAGGATCTACTTCTTATATATACCGACACACTGACAATGGTGGGGGGGGTCGGGGTCAGCGGGCCGTTGAGAGCTGGCAGCTGAATGTCGCTGCCACCTTATCAAGGTCGCCATTCCCTCCCATGGTGGAATTATAGTCCAGGATGACTTGTGGCCCCTTATCTGGTGTTGGGCTCGCAGATTCATCTTCATGCATTGTGTTAGTAACAACTGAACACTTGTTCTGACTGGGGGGGGGGGGGGGGGGGCGTGAGACAACAGTTGTCCTTTCAGAGAAAGCAAACTTTGAGGAATTTGCAGATCTTGCTCTGCGTCTTAAGAAGCTCATTAGGGGATGATTTTGGGGGTGGAGAAAGAGTCTGGTAGCTACGATTATATTCCTGATTTGTACTACCTGCCCCTGCTTCTCTGCATTATTCATACTGTTGTCTCATGGTTCACTTTGTCCCCAATAAATCAGACCAAAGTTCTATTGCCAGCCGAGGCACTTAGCAACCAATTACCTGCATAGTATGTTTTTTTTTTTGCTTCCGTCTTTCATGTTTGGTTTACATCTGGTCCCTAGTGAAACATTTTTCTTTTTGTTTGTACTTGCTGTGCTGTTAGGCCCCTCCCCCATCTGATCCCAGTTACCCCAGTTACACTTTCCCCAAATAAACATGCCATTCACGGTCCTAGCCCTGTGTCACGTGCTTCTGTTTGCTCTCACAATGAGCTGCAGTTTATTTTTCCAGCACAGTCAACCTGGTACCACTTTCATTACAACGGGAACTGACAGGGAGTTTTGACTTTGTTATGGTTCTACAGACCATTTGGTTTTACCATCTTTAAATTTCCGAATCCCTTCTCTCCTGGATGGTTGCCATGGCAGAATCCTCATAGGCATCATCATCAAACAAAAATCCACAGTCAGGATCACGAGGGTCAAACAAAAGCACACTGGAGAGTCCAAATGCATCATATGAGTTCATGACCCTAAACGAGGATGTCATTAAAATATACTGAAAAGCCAGGCATTAACTAGGGATGATTTCAGGTAAAATTGGAATGGGAGAAATTGACCTGCCACATACATAGAGGGTATCATAACTTTACATGATTATAGAGCATGATAAAATATATCCACCTACGTTCCACATCATTTATCCAGTAAAGAATGACAGTGAATCTGGAAGAACGTATCCCAGGAAGGAGAGGGTGAAGGGCAAGTGATACTCTGATTGGTATGCTAGTTCACTGCAAGGCACACACACAACCACAGAGTGTGGACCATTTAGAGGAATCAGTTCTCCGAACTGCACTTTGGACAGTGAGAAGAAACCTACAGAAGATAAGAGAGCACACAAACCCATGGAGATGTGAGGAAACTGGCACCACACACCAAAATATCAAAACGGCATGAAAACCTGGGGGTGTCACTGGGGGTGTGTTGCTCCCGTGTCCCACCCTCAAGGTGCACACTTTATATTGCATGGCACCACGTAACAGGCCTACTAATAACTGGTTTGAAATATCCAGCTATATATAGCCGTGAGATATACACCTGTAAACTGTAAAAGATCCCATATCACATAAACCTGCTCATCAATAACCACAAGAAATTAATCTGCTAAGCTTATAAACTTTCTGTGCACCAAACAAACTGCGGCCCACATTCGAGGTGGCCTCTTCATTATAACAAATCCACTGGGGGTCCACAAGCATCTCTACATAAGCAAATAAATACTGAATGATGTTTTGACGCTCGATTATAGGCGTTAAATCTAAGATGAGAATGGATAGACGGTGTACTACTGAAAGTCACTTTAAGAGCTCTAATGTTCTTATCATATTGTCTCCTTAAATGACTAGGGCGTTGTTTTTATTTGCACAGAATGCATTGGGTAGATGTAAATAAGATATACCCAGCATATTTGTATATTCATATTTGAAAGTTTTCATATTGATAACTTCAACATGACATGCAAAATATACAAATGCTTCTGTGACAGTATACAAATACTTCCGTGGACCATCATATGTTTTACTGTACACTAGTGGCCAAAACTGGGGAGACACTTAGTATTTTGGTATTACGCTTTAAAGATCACTACACGAATCTTGGCAGTAATGTTTATAAACAGTCAAAGAATGTTTATAAGTATCATGCATTACACGATTAAATAAGTAACTGGAGTAACCGGAATAAAGCTCTGAAGTCTCTAAAACTTGCAAGTGTTTCCACAACTTTGGCCACTAATGTAAGTCAGCAGGTAAACACACTATCTAAATCCATAGCTTATCTGTGGCAAACCATCTTGGCTGCTTTTGTTTGATAGAATCCGTGTTGGTGAAAATTCCAACTACCTTTTTTCCACTTTCATATCCTGTCGTGTTGACATTGGTTATACTTTGCATACGTCTAAACAGACATAAAAAATGAGTAATGCATATGTAAATGATCTGCCTTGTTTGCACTGCCTGAATATGGGTCCGTCCTTGACATATGCTGCATGTTTTCCCATCTCTGGCATTAAATCTACTGAGCAGGAGAAGAACTATGCTCAATTTCCCAAACTGAATGAAGATCTTGTCCGATCTTGGGCCCGGCTCGGCCTTAGACGAGAGACTGCCTGGGAATACCAGGTGCTGTAAGCTTGCACCTATAGTTTCTGGGATAGAAATTGGACAAGTGGGTACAGAAAATGGATGGATGTTTTTTTTTTTCTTTCGTGGCACTACAAAGTTACCTATACAACAGACCATTACCTAAGCGCAGTTACATGAGGGGAGCACTAACTCTAAAATGACAATGTTGTAATTTATAAACATCCATGTGTTGTGCATCTCTGTGATCAAATGATTGATAAGGCCCTTGAACTCAGGACACTGTGTTTACACTTGGTGGCCCTAAGTCAACTCAACATGCAGACTTCGAGTTCCATCTAAAATAAACAGAATTTCCACTCACCATCACCCAGCGTATCCACAGCTGAGACAAAAAAAAATTACATTACACACAAAGCCAAAGGTATATCAATAGTAGGACAAGCACTGGAAAAACTATAAATGACATCAATGCTGTCTCATGACCCAGAGATATGAGACCTTGAGGGTAATTCAGTTTCTCCAACCTATGGATCCCAAGGGAAATCATGTCCATCCATCTTCTCCATTCCGAAAAGCAATATTTATGAAAAGTTCAGTGCTTGTAAGTGCTGTTTGTGACCCATTTCAGTTCAGCCATGTCGCATTTTTCACTCCATTGGCTTCAGGCTAATGTAGTAATTCCAAACCAAATAGATTGTTGGCATAATGCAATTATCTTAAGTTATAGAAATTTCATACTTTCTTTACATTCAGACATTCTCGACCAAAATTCAGAAACTGGTTTAACCCCAAAATATCATTTGAGAAGTATGTAACGTGCATATATATATATATATATATATATACATATATATATATATATATATATATATATAATACCCAGTTCTTGTCATGCCTATTTAAAGAATCGTGCTCTTGCATTGAGGGGTACACTGTATACCCATTCCTGTGTCATAAGTCATTGTTTGGTAGAGTTTTTAGTTTCTGAGCACTGCAGCTAAACTCTAATTCTGGCATCCATGAATTATTAATCCAGGCTTTATGGCACTTTCTTCAGCAGAGAACATCAAGTGCCATGGAGTTTTAAGATCAAACAGACTGCAGAATAATAAAAGCTGAATCAATGCTAAAAGTATTTCAACCAAGTATAACATTTCCCAGTACCGCATTTGCAATTTTGCTATCAGTAAGGTTTCAAGAAAACACAAAGAAAATCTTGATCAAGTACAGACAGGAACACTTCATATACCATGCAATGCCATTAAAATTCTGCCTAGGATGTGAAAATCAACTGGAATTCTTAAATGTACAAGAATTTTGATGTGTCAATTAAGAATTACATTTTTTTAGGTGCACAAAAGCAAGTGTCCCTTAATCCCTGAGTCTTTTGTCCTGAACCTTAAACACTAATCTACCTGCTGGCTCATTACATTTCTGGCGATTTATACTGAATCTGTTTCCAGTTCAGTAAAACATCCCCGATGTCTAATGAGCCTGGAGGCTGTCATGCAGGCGACAGCTGCTACTGCTCTGTTCTGTTCTGTAAGCAGTGTGGAAATTAAACCTTTTGCTCTCGGTCTATCAATCCAAAACACCATCATGCAGGCCACTTCTGTAAATGACAGGAACATAAAACAGTGGTTGTTCCACCAGCTTGAACAATGGATATTCAGGCCTGCATCATCAAGGGAACAGATTTTGATCAGGTAGTGGGCCCTGGATTACAATGGGACTCCAGGAGCTCCAAGCAGAGCTTGGGGCAGTGGAGGGGATTGAGGTGAGTGGCATCTTGGCGCGTAACTAAAATTCCCCCGATATCTGTCCTACAAAGCGGTCATGTGACATAATGCTTTCAAGCACATTTTGGCAATTTTCAAAATCTAACTGTAGGTAAAAAGAAGGTTCATGTGTAAGCGGATATTAATGAGTACAGAATTTGGCACGTTCTCTCGGTAGCCATATGGCACACTGCTAACAAAGAGAAAACCAACCAGCAAACACATTTTGTAGGCTGGGACTAGCAGCATGTACTAAGGAACAGTGCTTACTCTATGCACATGTACACCATATTTATATATATATATATATATATATATATATATATATATATATATATATATATATATATCACTATACAAACATAAATTTACATTTAATAAGTTGTCAGCAAGGCACATTGAATACAGAATGGTGAATTGCATGCAGACTTTGGTGAACTGCAGAAAGGATTTACCTGCCTTGGCATTTTAAAAAGCAGTAGACATTAGAGATTGCTTGTTGAAAGACATCTTAATATTCCAACCAGTGCATTGTAAATGTGTGTTAATCTATATTCTTATGATTCTGCTTATACGTGTTCCTATGTTATACAGATTATTTAATTTTTCATTTGTTCCATGTTACAGCACAGAGAATAATCCAGGAAAGTAAAACATTTTGAGACGTCTAAGCAATTTTGAAACTTATAATGAGAAGTGAGGAAAGGTGAAGTGTTTGGCTTTCAAGACAGATAAACTCCTGAGCATGAGCTAACAGCTTCTCTGAGGAGAAAATTATTTTCAAATGTGCATAACATTTAAAGCAGACATAATTTTAAGAAGAAAAAAGCACACAATCAATTTTCTGCAGAATCTCTCCACTCTACTGAATATGTCTATAAAATTCTGAAAGAAAAGGAGGTTGCTAAAATTGCACTTAATTTGGCATGATAGATTGAGTCCATGCTTCAGTGACTGTAATTGAATCTGTGACCTATTTCTTTGGAAGAAAATTGTCTCTTGGGTTTTTGTCACTATACATTTTAATGGAATTCAATAGACTGTCACAAAATTTGTACATTTTCAGCTAATTGTTAACATTTTCCCTTTCCACTTCTACATCTTTTAACTGATACTTATTTGCATAAGAACATGCTGTCCTTTCAGCAATGGAATATAGTAACTCGGTACACCACTGTTTCTGCAGGCATGTTGATGCGTAAATACATTCATTCTTAACATTATTTATTTCCTTCTGCTACCTATACATTTTTGAAATTTAGTTCTTCCCATATGCTTTTCTGCCCAAGAACACAGTCACAGATTTTTATAAAATCAAATTTCCCCTTGTGGGGACCAAAATAATGGTCCCCACAACATCAAAATAAGGTTTTATCACATTGTGGAGACTTTTGGTCCCTACAATGTAATGTATATCTGACCCACACACACACACATGTCAGGTAAACATATCTTTATGGGGAACACTCATTCATTTCTAAGGGAAAAATGCTAATGCTAACTATGACAACCTTAACCCCTACCCAGCACTAACCATAACCATAAGTAACCAAGCAAAATACAAGAGTTTTTACAGTTTTAGTTTTTTCATTGCAGTCACAGATTTTTATTAAATTGAGTTTTAAATTGAGGAAACTGGTCCTCATAAGGGAAAAAAGCGGGTATTCATCATGCTGTGGTCACATTGTGTCCCCATAAGGTAAGGTATACCTGCTCACACACACACACACACACACCCACCACATCTACGTGCCGACCTGGGTGCGTGTATGTATGCACTACACTAGATGCTGACCTCCTCTCCAAAGACCTGCCCTGAGGTGACTGAGATATGGCCTTCATACAGATCTATCTAGAGAAACTGTCTGACTCTCTGTCACAGATTCCAGGCTGGACCACGGATCTCTGGGCTATATCTGGGCCGCAGCTCAGACAACGGCGACGCCAGCAGAATAAAAATGAAGATATACGATACCGTCTCTCTGGGTGAATATGGTGCGGATGCCATAATCAGGCAGCAATAATATCGCCACGATTTGTATTAAAGCAAACATTACTGTGTCGTGCTGCAAAGCCTCGTGTGTTAATCAAAACATGAAAATGAAAAAAAGAAGAAAAAAACGGAATCTCTTTAAAGAATTGTGAATATTTAATTAAAAAATTAACTACGTGCAGTTCTCTCTACCCATTCTGGTTACCCATACCAATTAACAGCATTCAAAAATTAATTTAGGATGGCATATTTAAATCTCATATCCGTGGGCTACCCATTTTAAAGAAGGTAAATTGAAGCAGAAGTTGATCAGCAGTGGGACGCCCAATGTCACGATCTACGCGCCTTCCAATTTAGCGAGGAAAGTTTCCATTGTGATGGATACATTTCCTCTGATGGGGAGCCCGCTAGACGAATGAGGAGAAGCCGGAATATGTTTTTCGCAGCACATACTCCATCCATCAGCAAGGGAAATAGATGGCATTTCATATGAAACTACAATAGGTCCAAACCAAGTTTCAATCTCTCTGTACTGGTGCCAAGCAGACATGTAATCTGCACACCTTTAGATAATGATAAGATACGGCATTTCCTGTCAAACACTTAAAAAATAAGGAGAAAGGAGTTAAGAAGACCTGATAGCTTACTGGGCTTGGGGCAACAGTCATCTACCTTGGCTATCTTGGCTACCAACAGTCATCTACCCTTCGCTAATAATGTCACTGTATTGGAGCTGAATGCTGAACACAGACATAGTTCGCTGCTGACGGGAAGAATGCAGAGGTTTATTGTGACATGTTCACCTGTGCTCTACTGTGCTCTGGCAACTTTTCTGGATACGCATCTTAAGATTTATGCAACGTAAACACGCCATTAAGTCACATTAGGGGAGAACGGGGACCTTATAAGCTTCGGTTATCATTCGTAGCGTCTATATTTGTATTCATTTGCTAAATTAAACGAACGGCAGAAGGAAACATGCCAGAGAAGCTCCGTGCTGCAATTTAAGTGTGAAAAATGCATTAAGTAATTACAGAGTGGCGTAGTGAATAGGATGGCTGTTCGGTTCACTCAATTAAATCCGAATGAGAATGTTGTCACCCCCCCTGCCCACCCCCACAACACCTCCCCATGTCTCTTAGCAAAAACATTGTTTATCATTGAAAGTTCATTTGGGTGCTCCTCCATGGAAATGTTATCCATATCATACTAATGACTTCCTTCACTTTTTTTCTTCTAATTAATGTATTCAATTTCCTTTAATTAATTGTAGTCAAAGTTCATTCCAACTCCCCACTTCTGGAAAAAAAAAACACAATAAAAATTAGGTCAATGTTAAATGGAATTCAAGTGCATCTCTTCTATCAGTAGAAAGATCAATGTAACTATCTGGGTTTAAGTATTTCTAGACAAAATCCATTTGTTCCTGATAACAATAGTGTAAGAATGAAAATATTTTACAATGTAATTTAGTTATTTTTGTTTTAACCTTAAGCATAATTGAATAAAATGCTCTATGCAGAGTTTCAGGCCAAATAACCTTTATCATTTTTAGGTTTTTCAGTGCTTCTTACTCATATGTAATAAGCACAACACATGTATGTATCATGACCATAATATGATTAGCTTTCCTGTGGAACTGGTAACAGATGAAGTGTTTGGAAGGAGCTTCACACATGTCTGCATATATACTGATGGCAGATTCGAATCTTTGACAAACTGTAACTTCTGTCAGAGATGGCTGTCAAACTGGAGACGGTGTGATAAAATTGTCTAAAGAGCTTAAAGGGCCAAAGTAATTCCTTTTTTGAAGCCCTTAATCTGTGCATGTGCAGCCTTCTGTTGGGAGAATATTTTGCTTTATCGAGACAGCTCTGAAACACACAAAAAAAATTAAAGGGGTATAACAATGGCATTTTTATACAAAGTCACATGCAATATGGTCTATTAATTAAATTACACCCATACAACTGTCCCTCTTTACAGCTTTAGTGTTGTACGATTGTTCTTGAGAAGTTCTTCAGTGGAGCAGCCTCCACTAGCCCCAGGGACTTGAAGTGACTCTGAGTCACATGTTCACTTCCATAGCCCTCCGCCCCTCACTGCCTATTCTACATGGACCAGTGTCAGAGCATGTGTAACATGGACGACGCTGGTTGTCTCTTCTTGGCCTCGGTCCTGCTGGAATGGATACTGGGAACCTCGCCATCATATTCACTGGAAAGCTGACTGACCATCACATTTTCTGGCAACGTGGGTGATACTGACGTCATCTCAATCACCGCATGCATTTGCGGCTAATCTGGGCTTCTTTATTCATTTCTAAGAGCACTTAAGCCTTTCTGTCTTAAATATTAGGAATTTATATGCATGAAAACTACCTCAGATCCATTCTGAAAACTAATATATTAAAACTTTTCAAATCAGATGAGAATTGTGACCATTAATACTTGCTGCCACATTAAAAGTATTTACAGGTTATGGACTGAAGATGGATGGTAAAGCCTCTCAAGTACAGTCTCTTACATACATCAGTCTATTGTCCATATTTATTGATTCCAGGCAAAGGGCAGCACTATGGCCTCATGTCTTCAAGGCTGTGTGTTTCATTCCCGCCCACGACAGCCCAGCTAACAGGGAGAATTCTCAGTACTTTAGAAAACACTGTGTGATGCTCTTCTCAAAGTTGAAAGAGAACATTCTTACTGCAACATTAATGGAATGTTCTATCCACAAAAGGTTCTGCCAATGTCAGCACGATAACAGTATTACCAGAACATCCTTTTAACATGATTATTGTAGAAAGTTTTTGTTTTATAATGACATACTATTTGACAAAAAACACTATATGTGTTTAGTGCAAATTCACAGCCTCAGACCCATGACCTTTGAGGTGTAAAGCGCCTGAATTACCCACTGCTCTACCATGGCCTTCAAGGGCTTTTATATTATAAGTCTTAGTTGTAGTACTGGGGTAATGTTCTGGGACCATCCGGAAAACTGTACACTTTCCATACCTAAATCGGAACATTCGGTAAACATCCCTAGAACATAAAATTGCTGGCGAAAGAATATAGTGAAGCATAGTAAACAACAATAAATGTACATATGAACAGTGGTTTGGTGGTTCAGCAGGTAGTACTGTGAGCTTAGACCTCCAGGAAGGTCAGTTCTCAGCCATGGCTCAGTGTATGACGTTTGCATGTTGTCCCTTTGTTCATGCAGCTCTCAATCTGCAGTCCACAAGCAGTTTTTAGTGAATCACTGCCTGTATATTAGTCTATCACTGTGAGTATGAGCCCTGTAATGGGTTGACATTCTGCCTAGGAGGTAACCTGCTGCCTGCCTCACACTTCCTGGATGTAGCTCATGTCTCACCACAACCCTCTACTGGAAGATGACTAGATGTCATCAGCAAGTTTGTCTCCCATTTCTACTTCAGTTTAGTGCATTAGAATTGCTTATGGGTAAAATAAATGCCTTATTTGACAATGTACTCATACCCAGCAATCACTAATGAGTTATTTGTGTGCAATGCATTTTAATACTCCATAACCACAAAAGTAGTAAAATGTAAAACACTGGAAAAAGGTGATTGAATAAGCATGTACAGACATTTTACCTCCACGTAGTGTATAACAAGAACTACAGGGGACTATCAAATACGTAGCAGGAATGACTGATTAGCGCCATGTTAAATGCAAGTATCATATCATTGTTGCTCTTTCATGCTTTTAGAAATGCATTTCACCAGCAAAAAAAAGGCTCATTGAGATGCAAAATGTCAGTTTAAATGGCTTCCTCGTGGAGTGGCAGAATGGAAACAGCCGAGCAAATCAAATCACAGAGTTCAGAGGTATTAATATTCTTTAAGCATTATTCATTAGATTAGTAGAGCTCTGCTTCTTTACTTATATTTGATTACATACATATTAAGCGTTCCTTCTTGGTGACATGGGGATAAGGATTTAAAAATGAAACAAAAATCAGAAAGCGCATAAAATAAGACTGATTTAAATGGTTGCAAGTTCCTTGATCTCTGCCTGTGTGGAAGGCTTTTGATTAAATTTTCCTCAGCAAAATGATGGCCTTTTTTAAAAGAAAGCAAGGCAGAATGAAGGGGGGAAAGAGAGAACAGTGCCCAGAGGAAAAGAAAAGAATGGATACAAAAACAGCATTAACTTTTATTTTAGCGGCCTGGGAAGAGATATACAGCACAGTTATAATCTTCCACTTGATGTGCTTTACAAGAAAAATGATTGTCCTCATCTTAATACCAGCCTTAAAGCTATGGTATAAAATGTACCCCCCCCCCCCCCATCTGAAATGAGCAGATAATTACTGTCCTGCAAAAGCAACACTGCATACAGCAGCCTTCTCAAGACTGGCCGTCCATGTGTTCAGTCACGGCATAAGACACAGCACATATGACGCTCTTTTTACACTAACAATCATGTCCTTAGGAATGGAAGCAGTGCTCCCCACTGAAGGTCATTGTTCTGCTGCAACACATCTGAATGTGCACAGACACTGGAGATACACACATTACATACATACACACACACACACACACACACACACGTGCACGCACGCGTGCAGAGTCTTCAAACCCATTTCTGCTCCTTAATAAAAAACATCATGACTGATTTTTTTTCTTCTCCCAGACAAATTATCAGGGAAAAAAAATCCCTTTGCCTTTTTCACATTGAAAAAATGACTGAAGGCTAACAGAACATGTGCTTACTGCAAACTCGCTATTGAAATCTATGCAGGAGGGCCTAGGGACACAATCTTCCACTATACGTGCCATACATCTGTTCATTTCTCATTCATGTCCTGATCCACTATCATGCAAGGCTTTTTGTTTATCTATAAAAAGGCATGCCTCAAGTCACTTAGATAAAGCTTTGTCAAACAGAATATTTGGCTTGCCTATTACCATATTTCATTTCACTGTGGGCTTTTGAAAAAAAAAATCTGTGTTTACAGTTTGGGGAGGTTCAGGGAGAGGATTATCTGTATCTGTCACCACATTATTCAGATCTGTATTCATATCAGCAAGAGTAGAAGTGGGCTTTGAATCTTGGAAACAACACTGAGACCTTCAGCTTGGTTTAATGGCATTTTCAAAGAAAGGTTATTTGGACAACTTTGGCCAAGTGGAAAAAGTAAATTACTATTTTGGTACATGGTATTTAGAAAGACTTTGTTTTAAATGTAACTGACAAGCTGTCAGTGTATAAAAAAAAATTCATTTTCCAACAAGTTTTTTTACATTTATATAAATAGTTTTAGGTACCAGTGTATGTCAATATCCAGTTCTACACATTCTTACTTTCTTGGCATTTCCATTTTTAGTACAGCAAACAGTTCTATAAAAACACGAATGTTCAAACCCACTAATCTAGTAATGACCTGCTATGTTCTGTGACAGTTTATTTCTGCTACAACTTTGTTTTGTATAGCTGATCTATGAAACATATAACTATAAATGAACATTTATGTTGCTTAATATAACAACAAACAAAAACAGGGCTAAAAGAAAAAGAAAACATATAACATCACCCTTTCCCACATCTAAAATCGAACCACCCCACGAGCATCCGACTCTCAGTACCATATCCTGCCTTATGAACTGTTCTGCCCACATGGGACCAGAGGTGGCAATTAGCAAAGGCCTTGGACATCCTTCTCCATGTTCCTGGGGTAAGGTTATGGTGGCAGGCATGAGGTGTGGGGGGGTTTGCAAAGATAGCAGATAGCGTTCCATCAGCAGTCCATGAATTGCCAGCACTGCAATCCAGCTTATTTTCACTGCGGCATGCTTCTGGTGGGCTGTGCTTCAATCCTTTGTCAATTAAGATGCCAGTCCATGGCAATAATACAATATACACCTTCATTTTGGCACCACAATCGGTCTTGAGAGGTTCACTCCAGCTCCATCTTTTTATGATATGTATGTGTGTGCGTGTGTGTGTGTTTATGCATATACATATATTGTCTGTGTGTGTGTGGTTCAAATACACCTTACAATGTGATGAAAACCATTTTTTGGAGTTTCCTGGTCCTCATAAAAGAAAACTCAATTTTATAAAAATTTGTAATAGCAATCAAAAAAAAAATGAAAAATGCAGAAACTCGTGCATTTTGCTTGCTTACTTATGGTCATGGTATGAGTTGGGTAAGCTGTCATAGTTAGCATTAGCATTTTTCCTAGAAATGAATGAGCGGTCCCCAGGAAGATATGATTACAGGTCTGTCTTTGTCACTGTATATATACACACATTTTTAATTTGATTTTTTTCCTGCCGAGTAAAACATTGTTTCTATCGACAGCTATGGATATCATTGTAAAAACGGCCACGTGTTGTGTTTCAGAGACCCAGCGGACACTCAACCACTGGTAAAATGCCAGGCACATTGATTGCCTGTATTGTTTATGACTGAGCTGGATGTTCATGTGCTTTTAAGCAATTAAAAACCATTATGAAAACCAACTTAAGCGTGTATTGCTGCTGTCTGGCTATTTTTTCAGCGGGTACCTGCCAAAGAGATGGCGAATCCAATGAGCTTCCAGTGCAAATTTGTATGTTTCTTTTCCTGCTACAAACCCGGCTGTTTTTAACCACTAATAAGCGAATAGTGACTGCCAAAAAACAGGCTCACTATTAAAACATAATCCTAATCAAGAGGAACATGCTATTCTATTCAAATTAATACATGCTGCATGCGTACACCAATTAGCATAGGTTAATTAAAAGCAGTGTTCTACTTTATACATTCGGATTTCATTGATTGTGATGAACTGAATGCCATTGAAGAAGCAATTAATTTTCATTCACTTATAAAAGCATGAGCACCCCCCCCCCACCATTAATGGTTTTCTCTTATACATTTCTAAGTCTTTTATCAGGTAGATTTAATTCTAGGCAGGTTCCCACAGTGAGAACTGTTTCAGTTGTGGCTTTATATGCTTAAGGACAACCCAGAGCAACTGGAGTGCAATCAAGAGCCACAGTGGAAGGGAGGAGAGCTGAAAGGAACAGCAAAGGAGATGAAAAGATTAAGATAGAGCAAACACAGGTCCTATAACTGCTCCTAGTTTATAACACTGGTTTTACGAGCACCAGTAGGTGATTGTGCTTCATTGCAATTCTCAGGCAACAACATCGTTGCTCCACATTGGTATCCAGCCTCTGGGTCATTTTCAAAGAGCTGAGAGTCCCCTGTAGCCCACTTAAAGTACACTTAATGTTCCTCCTGCAGATAGCATTCAGATCATCATGCAGCCAGAGTGATTATCCAGCCGGTCTGCTCCATGTGGGCACCCTTGTTGAGAAGTAACATTGTGCTGTTTTATTAGTTCAAGGAATTTGAGCTGCTTTCCCAGTCATTTCATCATAAGCCTCGTTCTGGATAATGCAGAAATGAGCGAATGTGCGCCAACACATGTACCTCTGCATGATGTGAGGAGTCAGTGGGCTGTTTCGCCGGCGACTTCCACAAAGTCTCGAGCATGGCGGAGCTCGGTGTCCTCGTCCCGTAATTACATAGGTACAGTCAAAGTGGTTGCACAAGCAAAGCTGTCGCCCCGTTCTGTCAGACGCCCCCGGGAGGAAGCCCTCACCGCTAACAACGCAAGCTTGCAGATTTCGCAAAGAATGGAATCCTCCCCGGAGTTTTTGCCATTATAAACATGGGAACTTTGATGATAAGGCTTGCTGCAGGTACAGTGAAGCAGAGAGGGAGGGAAGAAATAACCCTAAAATGTTCTGTCATTTTACGATTCCTGTCAGTCATTTAACTCACCAATGGAAGTATAAAGAATGGACCTAAACACATACATGAGTAACAAACCAAAGTGATTCTGCTTTCCGGTAAATGTAATGTACAGATTGCTCAACAGAAGTTAGACAACTGCTTATGAGGTTGGCATTGGACTGACAGTTTTATCTAAAAAAAAAAATCAAGTCGATGTCCTTAACCATGTTATTATCTGCAGCCCTGCAAGTACATGAATTCTACATCTGCAAAGACGACTCAGACACTAAAGTCAATAAGGATCAAGCACGGAAGGCTCTCCTTACGGTTTGCATACTTTCTCATGCGCGATTTACTTAGTCGTTCTGCATTGAAAAGCTTATACTGTCTAAAAAGTGATCAACACATATACAGAGAAACCATATGGATGAATCATCATCTAACATCTTCATAACTGTGAGATCTGCAAGCATTTTCCTATACGTGTGGTTGCATTTTGCGTGTTTAGTGTGACTCGGTTAATGTGTGGTAGGGCTATCGTCTTTTTCAAAGAAAAGATACCGTGAGACAGGGTGAGAACCCAGAGAGTAGAAATACCCACAGCCCAGAAGGCTCTAACATGCTTGACAGGCAATTAGTCATTGCTGATTGATTAGGGTTATAAACCAGAGGTTCACTTGTAACCTGTGAGGATAGTAAAAAGTAGCCTGTGTTATATGTTAATCGAACCATTATTGTAAGCACGTATTTTTTTTTTTTAAATCTCAGCTGGTGTTTATCATTCAGACTCAGCCACCTGCCAAACATGGTAAGATGGGTCTAGATCCCTGCTGGATAACATTCGGGTGTAAATCTATACAACCACTAACAAACAGAGTGCGGCGGGAATGTGGAAGGTCAAAGTCTTCCTTTAGGGAATGTGTGGGCAGTGCGGAATCATAGGATAGACGATGGCCAAAGAACAGGAACAGCCAGCTATATCAGCGAAGGCACAAATCATGTTCCATCTACTTTTTTAAATGGCCAGCAGAACATTGATGAAACGGACGCACACTGCTGTGTTCAGGACTCTGGCGCAATGCGGCTCCATCACATTGTTGAGTTGATGATTTACCTTTCCAGCAAATTTATCCTGACACTTTGGAATTCTAAATGCGGCAAAACAATGGTACACATGACACTTTCATTTGGGACCATCGAGAAAATGGCATACAGTCCCTACTGATTCCAGGATACACACAAAGATTTTAGGATATTCGGAAAAACTGTGCAACAATAAATGATTATGTTGCGAAATTCTACAAACAAAATATCTCTGAGTGGCAGTAGGGAATTTGCACAATATGTGTTTGCCAATTCTTCCTGGTTTCCATTGGGCTTTGCGAAATTCTACTGTGAGACAGGACCTCTTGAGGTTACCATTTCTTGACTTTTCCTTAATTGTAAATGAAAATGAGTTCATGGTTAACAGAACAAAATCATCATTCAGTGCCTCTCCTAGCTAAAATTAAAGCAGCTTTTAATCTTGACCATCATATTGTAGTCATAGGTGAAATGAGGTTTCAAAATCCACTGGGGGTGGGATTACACCATTCTGCCAATCATTGCCCGGTTTAACTTAACAGAAACTGGCTGTGATTGACGGCACAAGATAATCCCACCCACTGTGGGTTTCGAAGTCCGACCCCCCTTCCTGTAATCCATCAGCACAGTTTTAAAACTTTCCCTCCTCCTTTGAACATTCATCAGAAATACCTGCTTATCTTTTGAGGACCATGGGGATCTGCAGCATTTACCAGGAAAGCTGAGGGTCGCGAGGCTGGGAATGGCAGTCCGACACAAGCTACCGACACACACTGTCACACACGATTGGCAGTTCAGGGCAGCACAGTGAGTCTAAGCAGGACATGACAATAAATCACAAGCCGGGTGTTAAACAAACGAAAAAGGCGAAAAAGCTTCTTAGCTTTTCAACCACCCGGCTGCTGCTCCCTGAGTTTCTGAGCGGTGGAGTTTCCCATCTGCTTGTGGGAAACCCTCCTTTAAAACATGTTATTCTTTTGTTGCTGAAGAGGGAGACGGTGAAAAGCCATACAGTATCCGCGCGCAGACAGACACACAAAGGCTGCGGAAAGTACAGCTGCTCGCTCTTCCTTTCTACGACAGAACAGAGTTCAGCAAATGTAAGATTAAAGGCCATTTTGGCAGTCTAGCTTTTACAATGCACCCTGGTCACTGACACTCAAGCCCCTGAGCTCTGCTTCTGTTTAATTATACAATGATTCCATACAGGAAGCGAACACTGCAAAGAGATAAGATGCTTCCATGAGTTTTGTCAGGTGTTACCTTTCCATAACTAGCAAAAACAGAATATTATATCTGAGTTGTGGGCGAGTCACCATATCTAAAGGAGTTTCTTTGAATCAAAATCTCATTTGCTAGAAAGAACAAAAGACACTCTGTTACTAGCCAAGCGCTTACGCGGAAGTTAAATCCCCATTCAGATGCCTAAATATATAGCACCTGCCCTAGTTTCAGAGGTTCAAAAATAACTCTTAAATGAACAGATGTTTGCATTTAAATAGCAGCTGCCAAGGACAGAGTACTTGTGGTTTGCTGGAACGACACTAACTGTAATTGAGAGGTAGCCTAGCTTGTCAAGTACAAAGGAAATAATCATGTCTGCCGTAAAGCGCTTCAGATGTGGGCCGGACCCATTGATAAGGTCCTGAAGGGTTTATAGGACCCTGGGAAGACATTTCAACTTTGTTATGGAACCGCCCCATCCCAAAGACACACACCCGTCTCTCCTCTCAAACACTTCAGATTCACGTGACCCCACTTCCCTGTTGGGGAGGCTTTAAATATCCCTCCTTCAGCCTCCTGTATCCATGGCCGCCTGCCATGCCCAGGCCTCAGAGAGAGGTCCGACAGCAGGGTCCGACAGCAGGGTCCGACAGCAGGGACCGACAGTGACAACAGACAGGAAGCATCCCTGCTTTGACACGGGAAGCCTCAGAAATCCGGACCGTTTCTTGCTCTACTTAGCCTGTAACAGTTCAGTTTATTATTCTTTGACGCCTTCATATAATTTGTGCATTCACTGTCAATGTGTGTCATGCTCCAGTGCCATGCATTGCAGGCAATGTAACTCACTGCATGCGAAAATGTGTGCTTGAACAATACGCATATAAACATGCACAATACAAGGCAGCGGAAACAGATGCATGCACATGCTTACCAACGTGCTGATTCATGGTCAGATTCAGCATGGAGTACAGTACAAGTGAACATGCCAAATACTCGAAAGATAAATACTACTGAAGCTGTATGCATCCACAGCTCATTTTGAGGGGAGAGGGGTACATTTATTAAAGTAAATATTAAACAGGGACTGCAGTGGGTTGGCGCACCATCTTGGGTTATCCCCTGCCTCCAGACCCCCCTGACCCTGCACAGGACAAGCGGGTACAGAAAATGGATGGATGGGTGAAAGAAGGAGACTGATTGATACTCAGTAGTAATTCCTTCTAGTAATTCTATATATTTCTTTGATTCCATGGTTCCACAGCAAGCAATGACAGCATGTTTAATCCTAGCTTTAACCACTCACCAATCATATCACAAATCATGATATTAGATTACATTTTAACTGCTTCCTCTCCATCGATCATGTGTCTTAGTCCAACGTCTCAATTATTTCTCATGTAACCTATTGATCCTACATTTACAACTGATATATGAACAATAAATAATTCAGACAAGAACGATATTTTACCGAGTTCATGAACATCCAGCATTCCCTTTAAGAAACAGCCATGCATGTAGTATTTTCATGTTGGAAGTGCAACCAGGTAAATAGCATATATTGTTTTGGTTTCAATAAGTTTCTTTTTAAAATTAAAGCAAAGGTTTGTATATCCCTAACTGGCCCTGTTTGGAGTTTGTCTCATTTCAGAAACATATGCCATAATTCAACACACGCGCAGTGTAGAATGTATATTATCACAGACACATTTTTGCATCTGAGCATGTACACTTCCTGTATGCAAACACTGAATTAACTTGACAAAAGCATTACATCTAGTTTTATTATTTATACCCGAATAATGACATCTATAATGAATGCACAAAACAGAGCATATTTACTGTACCTGAAAGTTTAGCGAAGAAAGTTTAATATTAAAAACCCAGGGCAGAAACCTAACATAATTTAATTAGTATAAACTGCAGAAAATAAAACGTAAGCCATAGTAAGAGGCAACTTCAGATTCCAAATTACCGGACTGAAAATTGTTGTATGTTAATTTTTTAGTGCAAACAAAGTATTTCGAGATGGACTTCAGGTGCTTATGGTGAGCCGAGTATGTAAGGGGGGTTGTTGTATGAATGTTGAGAACTGGTGTGTAAATGCATACTATGTGAAAATTCCTGGAGGGTGGCTGCTTTTGGGAGGCTGAAACCTCCACATCCGGCACCAACAATCACTCCACATTTAAAAATAAATGTTCATATATTTATATTATACATCTTAGCCATTCTAATGCTTAGCCGCACAGTAAGTGACCGCGTTGACCCCGTTTTCATGCTGTATGAATTCAGCGACAGCCACATGGTTGCCTGTTTTGAGGAGCAGGCTGTTTGTATTAATGAACAGGTGCACCTAATAAACTGGCCGCTGAGTGTAAATCAGCCGAGTCATTGTAGCCTTGTCTCTAAGGCCTATTTACACATTCTGCCATCGGTTGCCTTTAACAGGCAGGAACAAAACACATCTGTTCAAGTTTAGTCAGAACTCTAAGACAAACTTAATTTTGGCTTAATGTCTCCCCTGCATTCACGTTCAACAGGAAATATAGGATATGAGAAATTAAAAAACAGAAATAATAATAAACATAAAACATTTAAGCACATTGCATGCAGTTCATTTAACAATCTGAATCTCTAATGCACTGTTTCCCAATCCGGTCCTCAGGGACCCACAGCTGGTGCATGTTTTTGCTCCCTCCGAGCTTCCTGCCAGAGAGTCCATGTTTTTGCTCCCTCCCAGCTACCGGGAGAAAAAACCTGGACTGTCTATGGGTCCCTGAGGACTAGATTGGGAAACACTTCTCTAAGGAATGGGTCCAGTTTAAACCAGTCTGATGGAGGCATAACCTTAGAATATTTTTTGTTGCAATGGTAGCAGCGAAACTCTGGACTCATGGACAAGGATACTGTTGTCTTTCTGCGAGAAGCTTTTGCCAACAGGGACAAGAACTCAACTAATCTATTGGGGGACCTGGCTTATTTAAGTAAAAGAAATCTCACACCATTGAGGAAGCTGCCAGAACCTTTCACTGCTGGATTCTCAAGCGTCTGGGTGTTCTATCCACCGTGTGCAGATGCATGTCTGCCAAAAACCATTCCCCATCACAACATATCACACTCCTCCTCTAGTGAGAAATCTGTCTCCAGGTAGAGATATACATCAGTTTAAATATGCTATTCAGGCATGTATAAATATTCCTAAATCTATCACAGAATATCTTCTCCCTGTTATTCTGCAGCCATGTTCAGGCACATGGCATATCGGCATGTATGCCTGGAGACATCAGCCAATAAGTCAGCCAGCTTGTAAAATAGTAATATATTCAAAAGCCATTTTCAATAACCGCTTCTGTGGTTTCCATTGATCCAGCGGATGTAGCAGAATTGTAGGGCATAGAGGACGACACTCCTTCGCTGGGCACTCACGCAATCACATGTGCGCTCACATTCCTCAGGGTAATTCACCAATTTAGCTGAAACAAATAGCTTTGGACTGCAGGAGACAAGTGAAGGAAGCCAATGGGGATCGAGGAAGAAGACGCACACACACACAGAGCTGGATGCAAACTGTCAGCTCTGGAAGCGTGAGACAAAGACATTACCTAGTGAGCCACTGGGCTAACATTAAAACACATGCAAATTCTTATTCCCGAAGCAACATCTTGCAGGTCTTGGAGTCACTAACAGTAACATTCTCACCCCCCTAGTTGCAGATTAAAATCCTGTATAAACAATAGAGATAAACCTACGCTATGATACCAGACAGCACTTTCCTTTGCAGACCACTCTTGCTTATGTTTCTTGGACCACTGGAACCATGTGACCATCCAGCAGACACCTTCAGATCATTACCCCTACTGTACCAGAAGACTGACTTGTCGATTCAAACCATGCTCACACTGTTTAATACTACTTAAAGTCAACTGCACGATGACTCTGTAGAAGCATTTAGGAGACTGCCTACTTTTATTTTAACAAAGTCATCTTTCAAAAACAAAATATATTACTGAGTCACACTTTTTTCCTGCAAAACATAGTTTCGATATTACTGACATCTCTTAGGAATTTCTAAAATAAAATCAAAGTGACCTCTTTAACAAAATTCTATTGTTCTTTGTTGGCCTCAGTATCCAGGAACAACATTGCTGTCTCATGCCAGTTCCTGTGTTCTTGGGGTATAAATATGAGGCTGCATGCATGCAAAATCCCTTTGTCATACATCACCAGAGGAAAACCAAAGGGCTTTCAACTGAAAAGACACAGACAGCTGTTGACCTACACAAATTAGAAAATTAAACTAAGTACCATCAAGATAATGTTTCAAAAAAGCTTCAGAAGTCTGGATTAGTTGCAAATTTGCCAGTAGCAGAAAGAATGTGCATATAACCCACATGCACCGTGAGGAAGAAAGTGAGTTTCTGCAAATGGAATTGTGTGTCATGGTCAGATGAGCCCAAAACTGAACTCTTTGGTCAGGCCTACCATTGGCGTGTTTGGCATCGGAAGAGTACTGCAAACAAGTATAAATACCTGATACCCAGAGTAAAATGTGGTGGCACATTATTGATACGTTGAGATGTTTTTGTTACTAGTGCCCTAGGTGTTCTTCAAAGATCAATGGTATCATGAATTCCACCAAGCAGCACGATATTCTAGTCAAAAACCTAGTTGCCTCTCTGCCTGAAGCCTGAGACTCAGCTGTAGATTGACCTTTCAATAAGACAATGACTCAAAATATATACATCAAAATCAACACAGAAATGGCTGAGGGGGACACAAAATCAGTTTTGTAATTTTGCTATGGTCACCTCAGCCTCTGTGGTCTGCTTTGAAGAAGGCACTCAAGTGTAAACCTAAGATGATCCAGGACCTTGAGTGCAGCTAGATCCCTGCAAACCATACTAGAAACTGTTTTCCTTTACAGGGGGGCCTTCATCACATTTTAAATGAAGGCGTGCCAATAATTTTGAAAGCTATCTTTAGCAGACAAAATGTACTACACAATAAACTGGCAGCTGGCCATCACTCCCTGCACTCAACAAATGCTTGGAAATATAACTTTATGCAAAATAACAATTCAAAATTTTTATTTCTAACAGATGCAGACATAAATTCATTATTAGTTCCAAAACTGCTTTATGACATAACAGCTACTGCACATGAACTGAACTGAATCGTTTTAGGGCCTAATTAAAAAAAAAAATCACATAACTAATTGAAGCAAACATTATAAAATCAAAACTTTGCAATGAGTTCACATCTGTTTAAGTGTGGCATCAACTGAAGGCAGAAGCCATATCTTCACAATAGGAGTGATAAACAGATTTACAGGTAAAAGGATTAGTCTGCTAAGCCAAAAACCGGAGCCCCTAGCTTAGGGGTCTAATTAATTTCTGCAGTAACTCCAAGAGACGACGCCCTCAATGAGCTCTGCTACACTTGTATAATGAATAATTCTTCAGAACCAGGTAGACCTTGGTTTTGTGTTATAGGTGATTTAGAAAGTGAGACTCCAACACCCAGCTGGGATCTATTTTTTAGATCCAAGTGAGAAAAATGTTTTAATGATCTTGTTTTTATCTGGGAGAAACAGAGCAGAAAAAGCAGAGAGCACGCGACAATTTTCCTCCGGGAGTGCATCACAATATTGTTCTGCTCTCTGGTTCCTTATTCTCTCACCTTAACAATTGAATCCTTTGTCACCAGAGTGCCTGCTGAACAGATAACCGTAATAACACCTCAGTCAAAGTCACTGAGGTCACCCCCCCCCCCCCCCTCGCTTAAGGTGCAGCTTGCTTTTGTATACATTAGGGGGAGAGTTCAGGAACAAAAGATATATATATTCCCAACTCTGCACATTTTGTGACACATTTTAACATATTTTGATGACCCCCACTTTTAAAATACAATTTCTCTTGCATGAGTTAGCAGTAAATTTGATTGAATATTTTTTTATTTTTTTGATTGCCTGAAATAAAGACCTTTATGTTTTCTTTTTCTGAGAAAACTACAATTTCTACACAAAGCCATACACTCTGCTGGATATAATTTTATGCAAAAATTATACATATTTCTCTAAGCTTAATTACTGA
This sequence comes from Brienomyrus brachyistius, assembly GCF_023856365.1. Classification (NCBI taxonomy): domain Eukaryota; kingdom Metazoa; phylum Chordata; class Actinopteri; order Osteoglossiformes; family Mormyridae; genus Brienomyrus; species Brienomyrus brachyistius. Next base: position 12,122,130 of record NC_064543.1, on the reverse strand, counting down.
AGCTTCTTCCATATTCCTACCAGCGATGGCAATCTTTTCAGTCACTTATTAACTAAATGCAGGTGACTGTCACCTAGTAAAACACCAGGTCTGTTCACTGAGTTTGTGCTTATTGATAGTGTGGAGTAATAAAAGAGGCAAACCAGTTAACAGCATAAAACAGCTACATTTTAGCAAAAAGGCAGATTGGAATCATGAAAGGTAATTGTACTGTCTGTTTTATTTACTCCACAGAAAAAAGACACATAACCAGATAATATAATTATCTGCTGTTGGTCGGCTAAATTTATATGTTGAGAATTGTGGGAAAAATCTCATTATCACAGAATGGATCAAAGTCAAGATATGAAATGCAGTGTTGAGGAGGGAACTGGCACATTTTGTTGACTGACAACAAATGACACACTGAACTCTATTGTGACGATAAAATGTTGCCTTTGAGTCACATACCGAATGTTAAAGCATTCTGCCGCATGCCGCTGATGTCACTGCAAGTACTGTGATGACGGACTGTCAGAATCTGACCTCGTTCCCTTCACCATGTGACACAAAGGTATCGTCAGCTCCTGACCTCTATTGGTCATACTTGAAATGGTGACAACAACCTCTTTGTTATGAAGAAATGGGGTTATGACTCAAGTGTGTCACATGAAAGTTACACAAATAGTTCACTTGTTAAATTGCTCTGACACGCATGGCAAAAGCCTTTTTTGGGGAGCAATGCAGCAAGTGGATAACTGAGATGGTTCATTTTATATGAGGGGAGCCGGTTTACAGTAATTATGATGACAGTTTGGCTAAACTGAGTAACAGTACAGAGCTCCGTGTCTGAAGGAGACACTGGTCTGAACATACAGGCCTTTTAAAGTGACGAGGAGCAGGAACTCCAGCAGAGACTCAATATTTTGCAGCCGCCTAATTCCTTGTTCCCTTTTGTCTCTTTAATCTGTTATGCCATTTAGATTCAGTGATGCATTTATAATTGGAAGAAAGGGAGAGATGAATAATTGTCTGGGGGTAAACATGTAATTTCATAAGATTTGAATACATTTGACAATTTGAGTAAAGCCCTCAATGCATCTGTCAGTGAAGCACATTCAGCACAATTCAGTCAGCACAACATAAACACGGAATGGTGTTAATTGGAGCAGTACCCTACAGAAACCCATTGTACAGTAATGACAGTCCCTGTAAAGAAAACATATTTCACCACTGCTTACATAAGGGACCGTGTGAACAATCAGTATTTACACAGCTTCATGACAGCTTCATTTAAGCAGTATGCCTAAGGTCTTTATGTATTTTCCCTTTTTTATCGCTTGCCTATCAACCCAGGCTTTTCCAAATAACTGCGACTTATAACTCCAGTGAGAGGAGATATTCCCCCAAATATTAAAAGTCCCTCTCTGAAGCACATTTCACGCCTGCAAGGAAGCAGATTAATGTAAATGCGGTGACTCAGAGTGAAGTGTGGCTCCGTAATCTGTTCTGAAAACAAACTCTGGCATTGTCAGGGAAGAGAGCTCTTCCGGGAAGCTGGTACCTCATTGCCTGTGGGGCTCCCTTGGGCGCGAAGAGCGGACTTCCTCTTCCGTAGCATCTGGCCCCTTTCACCCCACGGAGGCCTTGGGTGTCTCGCCAATCTTCATTGCACCTGTGTACTGGGGGCAGGTTTCTTACATTATGGTGAGGGGCAGCAGGAAGCCACACCTGCCCCTTTGTTCCCTCCTGCCCCTAAGGGGCTGTTTCATTCGTGCCAGAAATGTAGCTAGTTGGTTTGCTCTTTCAGGCACTGTAGATGGCTACAGAGTACCACCTGCTACACACTCCATTAAAAAACAAATAAAAGAAAAGCCTGATGTAATGACATAAACAACTTACTTTATTGAACAGAGCTTTATCTCTCCATTCCATTGCTCACACACAATAAGGGATGGGTGGATTGAAAGAGAATAAGAGCCAGTGAAAATTATCATGTTACTGCGCTATTAAAGTGTAACGAACACCCCAGTCTCCAAATACTGTAGGTGCACAAATAGGAACATGCTGCCCCCTTCATCTGAGCTACCCGCCAGGTCCGGATAGACAGTAGATGCGGATCATTAAAGCCCTGTATGGTGTTCAATTGATCCTCCTTGTAAAACAGGGTCATATCATTTATACTGAAAGTGCAGATAAACACTACAATGAAGTTCCGAGAACTTCTGAGTGTGAAGATGGGTGAGCATTTGCTACTTTGCATATTACTTTGTCCCTCATCATCCTAATTAGGTAAGCATACGTGCAAGATAGAAACACTTGATTGGAAGGTTGCCAGTTCAGGTCCCAGTACCTGTAAGTATGGTGCTCGACCAATTAAACGTCCAGCTTATATGGGTGAAAATCATTAGGATCTCCTGGATTATAGCATCAAACTAAGCAGTTAAATGTAAATTGAATTCCTCGGTATTACCATGGTGCTTTGACACCCTGTTCAGTACGATGGAATTAAAGATAAAATCTCTTTGCCCTGCAGACACGGGCCTTGTGGCCATGTTTAAATACAGTAGGACCTGGGTAAATTAACCCAGGGAGAAAAAGGCATAATTTGATGATTTACTTAAACACGTTAGCTCAAGGCAATGAAACAATCAGCAGAACAATATCTAGGCCAAGCCTAGGCCAAAGCGAATGGATTTGATTTTCCTAATCAAGCAAATACACTTGCAATGCATTCATCTGTGAGTTATGCTGAATATTAATGCTGTTCATCAAGAGAGAATGTGCTGCTGAAAAGATATCTACATAGAATTAGCTTGTAGAAAGCTTATCGTACTCATATATGCAACAACTGTGTTTTTACCTACCTGTTCTATATTTTCATTGACATTTAAATGAGGTCTCAAATACTTATCATTGTTACAAAGCAAAACCAATGTTTGTGATCGAAGATGGATCATCTATCCATCCATCACCAAATGGGCTGGGGACTAACATGATACAGTTAACAGCATTAAGTATTTAAATTCCAAAATATGAGTAAAACTGTATTCTGTTACAGTTACCATATAAACTGATGCATTTTAAAATATTTTGCAGTTAAATGTTAACTGCTTTTCAGTTTTCAGTTGTGACAAAGTACATGCTTTGTGAATGTAAAATAAATTGGAAACCAAGAAACGGAGTTAATTTCTTTCCTTTCCATATCCATTATATTTATGTTCAAGTAATCCAAAATATTTAGATTACGGTGCTAACTTGGAGTAATCTAATGGCATATATTAAAAAATGATATTTCACAGCATGTATTTAGTAATCTGTAATGGGCCACCTAACTTACACTGATCACCAATCTTGCAATACAAATTCACAATGAGCCTTGAGTAAGTTGGATGGGTCAATACAACGTAAAACTTCAATTTACAAAAGGCCTCATGACTTCAGCTTCAATGGGTAACAAAGCCAACATTGCCAGGCACTTACATGACGCTTTGGGGAGTTTCATTATTGAATATTAATGTCATCCATGAATAAAAATTTTAGGATTGCAGAACGTTTTAGACCAGTGTTTCTCAAACCAATCCTCAGTGACGCCCAGACGGTCTGCTGTTCTGCAGTCGTGCAATTCCCTGAGAGTTGGGAGGGAGCAAAAACGCGGACCGCTGGGGATCCCCTAGGACCGGGTTTGATAAATGCTATTTTACACCATGCATACACTATTTAAAAGTACATAAACCTGGTCTATAAAACAGAGGACATATGAGTTTCCCAAAGGTAAACCCATAGTTCCTAAGCAAACATAACACATGTTTATTCTGTGGAACGTATAATTTTTTTGTGGGATTTAAGTTTTTACCTATATTTTATTCATGTACAGTATGTGAATTTAGTGATTAAATGTCATTGTTGACACACCACAGCACAACAACAAAATGTGCCCTCTGCATTTAACCCATATGTGACATCGTAACATAGCAGGGGGCGGCTAATTCAGCGCCCGGGGAGCAGGGCTTGGGGGCGGTACCTTGGTCAGGGTACTTCAGTGGTGCCTTGCTGGTCAGGGATTCGAACCTGCAATCTTTCAATTACGAGTGAAGTGCCCTAACCATTAAGCCACCACTACACACATGGAAATGAAAGTGAGAGATATGAAGAATTTAGGCTCACAGAAGCCCTGGCATCCCATCCAGGGTGTCCCTGCCTGGTGCCCTGTGATGGACCGGCATCCCATCCAGGGTGTCCCTGCCTTGTGCCCTGTGATGGACCAGCACCCCATCCAGAGTGTCCCTGCCTTGTGCCCTGTGATGGACCAGCACCCCATCCAGGGTGTCCCTGCCTTGTGCCCTGTGATGGACCAGCACCCCATCCAGGGTGTCCCTGCCTTGTGCCCTGTGATGGACCAGCACCCCATCCAGGGTGTCCCTGCCTTGTGCCCTGTGATGGACCAGCACCCCATCCAGGGTGTCCCTGCCTTGTGCCCCGTGATGGACCAGCACCCCATCCAGGGTGTCCCTGCCTTGTGCCCTGTGATGGACCAGCACCCCATCCAGGGTGTCCCTGCCTTGTGCCCTGTGATGGACCAGCACCCCATCCAGGGTGTCCCTGCCTTGTGCCCTGTGATGGACCGGCACCCCATCCAGGGTGTCCCTGCCTTGTGCCCTGTACAGGCCCCAGACTCCCCAAGATAAGCGGTTAGAAGACCGATAGAGGGATTTGGAACCCAGGCGAAGGACACACATAAACACACACTCAGGAAACAGGCACCCCATCTTATTTGTGTCATTTTCCAGTCACACCCCTGAAGCGAAGCACAAATCCTATGTCCCTTATTTCCAGCAAACTCGAGCCACAATAGAAAAGCGATGCTATCAGTATAAGACCTTTGCTGGTGCGGAGAGATAAGATAGAGACACAGAGTGCTACACCTTCCTAAACCATCCCGAGCACAGCATCACCCACCTGCATTCATTACTGTCAGAGATGATGTTTCAGTACATGTCCTGCCATCTGCTTCTAAAAGGTCCGTCACATACAGAAGCTCGGGGGTCTTTTTTTCCCTAGTATTCCGGTCTTTGTTTTTAGAGTGGTGGTGTGTTTATTTTACAGCTAATAAATAATTTGGCAAGAGCACAGTGCTAAATTGTTGCTGTAGACCCCGAGGGATCTCAGTGCAGTGCGCGCAGAAATGACATCGGCGGCACAACCGCTCTGAGTGTGGGAATGAACAAGCTGCAACCACAGTCTGGTGCTAGGGTGGCTTCTCACGTTTTAATCAAAGACCCAAGCCTGTTAAAATAACTACACAATAGCCAAACAGCTGAATACAGATGAACCCATATTTAGAATCCCACCCCCTCCCCCCCCCACCAAATTCCTAACCCCACTGCATAATTACGAGTAAGCAGCAACTAATTATTTTTCAAACAGTATTACACAACACTGCATCTTAATTACAAATGTTTGTGCATGGGAAATAATGATGTGTTTAGTGGAGTGTTTTATTGTTTCAATAAGCTCAGGGTCATCTGAATGCACCACACAAAATCCCCACATCTCACATATCAGAAATATTACACTGGTCCCAGAAAGCAGAGTGTTTTTACCTGTCCATCTACACCAGTGTTTACGGTTATCAGGTTTATGGTAATAATGCGCGATGCGATCTGGCCACGGTCCCCTTTCACTGTCCCACTTGTCAATATTACATTAAATAAAGCTGATTTGAAATGTAGCTGCACACCCACATGAATTATTCAAATGCTATTTAATGTTTAATGTCAGATGTGGGCAACACCATCAACCACAAAGAAGTGAACAGTTTTGTGCAACTGATTTTGATACATTTAAAACGGCATAATTTAACTAATTTAATTATGTTTTCCCTCCCTTTCCATCTCATTGCCTTCCAAACTCTCCAGAAACTGCTGTCAGCTGTTCACCTGGAACAGGAGCAGGATTTGATGCACTCTACATATTACCATGCTTAGTATGGTAATGCATGCACTGATAACTCAGGTTCAGCCATGTTAAAGCAGGTCTTGACCAAAACTCATTAATCCAAACCGAATTAACCCAAAAGCAACATAAGGAAACAAATATTAGGGGTAAAACAATGGCTGGGCAGGAAGGCACTAGCGAGGGTGAATCACTGCCGGAGCAGTGAACGAGTTAATTAGAATGCCATTATGGAGGCCGGCCTACCTTGTTTTGATTGGGAAGCAGTGGGTTTGCTGAGGGCTAATAGCTCATGCATGGCTGGGTTCTTGTTACAGCAACTGTTGATTAAGGTGAAGAAGGGCCAGTGTTATATTTGGGAGATAATCATCAAAACGTTACAGCAATGATTCCGTACAAACTAGCATTCAGACAATTGTTTGATTCTGAATATTTTATTTTTATAGAAATAGCAGTCACATCTCTCTTTACTTATACATTTTCAGTGGTATAATGAAAATCTAAACTTACTTTGGGAGTCATCTGTACACTTAATCGAAGGCAAGCAACTTGCTTGGCCACTTGGTTTTGGCCAGAATCAGGGAGCTGGTTTCTAATCATATAAAGTAAACAGCAATGGCCCTCAGGTGTGTTAATAACTTCTTTGCCTTCATCATCTTTTTTTTATATATATAACTTTTACAAACGTGTTCCATAGCTCATCCCCCATTACAATACCTTTTAACAGTCGTACAACATAGAGGCAGATGGCCCCCTGTTTTTTTTCCTTCCTTTCACTCTAATGGCATCAGTTACAGATCTTACAAGGAGGTCCTTTCATCTTTTGTTTACTCTTCGCTTAAGACCAAGAGACAGTGGATCATTAAAATCCCATTTCTCAATCTTGATTACGACGCGCTGCTAGGCAGATGTTGAATGGGGGGAGCCAGCATCACCATTTAAAGCAGCTGGTTTTGTCCGCAAGTGAACCAAGGTGTTCGTGGCTGCGGAGCACGAGGTCAGAGGCAAGAGCTCTGCGCCGGCAATCTGCTACCTCACCTACACCCAGCGGCTGCATCTGAAGAACTGACTTACTTCAGCTAATTTAGCCCTTATTTTTCTCGTCTGTTATTTTTCTGTGGTTGGGATACCGTGGGTTGTGTGAGGGGGAGGTGTGAGTCTTTCTCGAACCTTGAAACTACACACACAGCGTGTGTGTGAGACATGCGTATGGATGGCAGACCCGCATGGGTACTGAGAACCCAACACTACTTCAGTCGCCCCAATCTCCAGCAGCACCTCCACAACTTGGCCCAGCCCACGACAATGACAAGGGCTCTCTCTAATCTCTGTACATTTCTCTATCCTGTGCCACTCCTCTGTGCCCAAGGCAGGATGAAAAAATAACAAAAAAATTGTAAGTGCTTCCTGCAAAGACAGGCTCCACAGCCCAGCTTTGACAGCTTATTTCAGGATCATATTCAAGGGGAAAACTGCTTATTTGTCTAGTTCTTTTCCTGCTGAAAAGAGTATTCAAAGGAGGCAGTTTTGCTGATGGCCCAAGGTCTTGCAACGTGGATAATTTTTGCTTTGCACTCCAAAGAAAACACACTTCAAGGCATCAAACAAATCAGCTTTAAGGCCAAACTGAGCACTTCGACTGACTTTTTTCCCTCTGTAATGTGTACAGTAATATTACATGCCTTCCGCTGTTGATGTGTCAAACCGTGGTTTGAAAAACAGACATGTCCAACAGCAAAGCAGTGAGTTTGATATTGAGAGGGATACAACTTAATAATTGAAATACAAATGTCTATTAATTGAGGAGGATGAATGGATCCAAATTAAATATTGGGGGGGGGGGGGGGGGGGGTACAGGTTTCGCAGTCACCCCAGGTTCCTACACCCCTGGACAGATCCAAGAACCAGGTCAGTCAAAAGTCAATTGACAATCAATCTCTAATCAGTTTTTTATCATGTTTTGATGCATCTAAACAAAAAGTGCCTCCATAATCTTGCTATAACCCAGGGGCTGTCTGCAGTTCACGGACACTAAAAAATAATAAGGGAATTAAAGAGCAGTGAGGGCTTGATACGTATAATTTCCAATGTAATTTTATTTCATGCTTGGGGCCTGAGAATAAACCGGAGCCACTGGTAAAGATGTTAAAATCCACACCTGTCCTACACTAATGGCACAGAATCACACACAACATACAGGCATTTCATTGTAGAAACAAAAAACAAAAAAAAAAAACATACATCCACTTAGGCTTAGGTTTCACTCAGTTGTCAATGTTATAAAGACATTTTATTTATGTTTCGCTAAAACTGGATTGTGTGGCCAAAGCGTTTGGGACCCCCTGTAATCCTGAATAAGACAAGTAGTTTCAGAAAATGGACGAACGGATGGACAGACGGACAGATGGACAAAACTGGACTGTGTTGAATAGAAATAACATATTTACAATGGAGCAAAGTCATGAACAGGTCATGTTTGAATCATGAGATTAGAGAGAAAGATTCAATCAAAGAAAACAGAGGGAAGGAAAAGAAAGAATAAATCCTTTGTTCTGTGTCATACATACTGTAGATTCCTGCAGTCGAGCCTAATTACAGTGAGACGATAACACGACTCCGGCACGGAGCTCGCATCAACCAGTCAATACTGACGGATGTTAACACAGGACACTTGTGAGATCTGAGGACAATCCTGCTTTGTTCACGGGACTAAAATTGTTCCTACCTGCTCAGGCTCAGGCTGGACCTGACAAACCAGCAAGGAGCTGCTTCACAGCTCAATTCGGGTGCAGACTGCAAAGCTCAAATTCAACACTCTGCTTGTGTACTTTGACGTGCAAGTCCCAGGCAAAAATACATGCGTATATAAAACAGCCATGTTACAGACACCTGATTTGCAGGCTTAAAGAGAAAAACGAAGAAAATAATAGAATTCTTTTGTGCAGGGGCGTCAGAAGCATTTTGAATGTGTGTGTGGGGGGGGGGGACACTGGCATAAAACTAATATTTTATGCTAAATGTGGGGAAGTCCAAACGAATAATTAAGGAATGTGAGGGCGACACGTCTCCCTCAGATTTAATGGCAGCGACGCCCATGCCTTACTGGGGCTTTATTTCTTAATATCTCATCAGCAGTTTAAATAAGAATCCGTCAGCAATGTCAGCAAACCATAATATAAATACCTAAAATCTTTGATGTCATATTGAATTTTCTGGAGTAGGAAACGGTCATTTCAATGAGACACAAAGTTCTAAAATACTGAAAACAGAACAACATTCATTCAATCTCCATGGAAAAAAAGATGCTCTTTCAGTCATACACCTATTCTGACAATAAATACAAGCTTTCTCAAAGGGCAGTGATTGTATGAACTATTTACTGTAGAAACTGCATGGGAGAACACAGAATGACTCTGTTTCTTTGCACAAAACAAGAGCCCTTTATTATAAAAATGGCCCTTTCTTTGCCTGCTTTTTCCCCCCACTTTTCTGAGTCAGAAAATGGCCACGAATGGAGTTATTGAAAGTGGGAAATGGCGCCTTGGTTTCATGTGCGAATCAGATAAGAGAACAGGAGCTAATAATTGTCCTGTGCTGAGTCAGTGTGAAAGTAGAGCGCGCAGCAGCTGCTTGGTGAGCAACCTGGGCTTGGCGTTGAGGCCAAGAGCCGTCAGCAGCCTCTGTGGGCTCTGTATCACTTTACCCTGAATGACCAGCACCAGTGCTGCTACATTAAGCTTTCTAAGGGTCTTATGCAGGCATATTTCCAGAATTCACCCTTGAAGACTTAAGACTTGTCAGTCAAAGTGCACAATGTGGACAAAAGTATTGGGACACCTGGCTGTTACACCTACAGGAACTTTTGTAGCATCCCATTCGAAATCCATAGGTATCTATATGGAGTTGCCCCCCTGGGTGAAGTTATAACAGCTACCACTCTTCTGGGAAGGCTTTCCACAAGATTTTGGAGTGTGTCTGTGGGAATCTTTGCTCATTCATCCAGAAGAGCATTTGTGGGGTCAGGCACTGATGTTAGACGTGAAGGCCTGGCTCGCATTGTTTATTCTAGTTCAACCCAGAGGTGTTCGATGCAGTTGAGGTCAGGATTCTGTGCAGGCCAGTCAAGTTCTTCCACCCAATCATGTCTTTATGGTTTGTGCACTGGGGCACAGTCATGCTGAAACAGAAAAGGCCCTTCCCTAGACTCTTTCCACAAAACTGAAAGGCATAGAATTGTCCAAGATGTCTTGGCATGCTAAAGCATTAAAAATTCCCTTCACTGTAACTAAGGGAAAAACAACCCCAAACCATTCTCCCTCCTACACCAAACTTTACAGTTGGCACAATGCAGTCAAGTAGTTAACGTTCTCCTTGCATGTGCCAAACCCATATTCATCCATTAGATTACCAGACAGAAAAGTGTGATTTAATCACTCCACAGAACACGTTTCTACTGCACCAGAGTCCAGTGGCGGCATGCTTTACATCACTCCATCCAACACTTGGCATTGTGCTTGGTGATGTGAAGCTTACATGGAGCTGCTCGGCCATGGAAGCCCATTCCACCAAGCTCCCAGTGCACAGTTTTTGTACTGGGGTTAATGCCAGAGGAAGTTAGGATCTCTGCAGTTAAGAGTTCCAGTTGAATCAACAGAACTTTTACACACTATGCACCTTAGCACTCAAGGACCCTGCTCTGTTACTTTACATGGTCTACAGCTTTGTTGTTCCTAAACGCTTCCACTTTGCAGTAATATGACTTACGGTTCACTGCAGAATATCTAACTGGGAAGAAATTTCACAAACTGACTTATTGCAAAGGTGGCATCCTATGACAGCACCATGCTCTTCAGAACAACCCATTGTTTTACAAATACACATTCACACCTTCGAGAAATTTCAATTCACCTTAGCATGTTCATGGACTGCAGGGGGAAATCGGAGAACATCTGTGGTCTCCCAATGACCTTGACCAGGATCTTTGGTTGGAAGATGGATAGATGGAATGATGGATGATGGAAGGATGGATGGGTATTAATATTTCTGTAACAAAACAACTGAATATTACTATAATTGTATGTTTATTCCATCATTTTGGTGGTATCACACCACTAAAGAGGTATTAAAGTCACTAAGATAACTTATAAAGCAAACCTTACTTCAAAGTTATGACCATGTTGTTTAAATTTTTATTGAGAAATTCAGCTTTTGGTGTAACAGCTTTGTGTGACAGGACTGAAACCTATACATTCAGTATGAGAGTACTGAGGCTTACAGTATAGTAAGCAGCTGTCTATTCTTAAAACCATTTAAACATTTAAAAGAGTGGCCCATTCACAGAGAAGGCCAGGAGACTCACGGCCTGGCAGATGTGTGTAATTCACAAGAGGAAAATGAACAAGTCAGTCACAGGAAAGAGTTTAAGGAAGTCAGACTTCTGGTAAAGCTCAATACACTTTGAAATGTAAACAATAAATGTACTTTAAAAGTACTTTATATGTGTACTTCATACCTTATATAAATAAGGGATAACCAACAATAATTCATTTCCATGGTGTAATCAAAAGAAATTTTGAGTTTTGAAGGGCATTACCTTTAAAATATGTTTTTTTTTCCAGCTCTTAAAACACATTGTTGCCTTAATGTAAAAAGCTCATATCTGGGAAAGGTTTTTATATCTTCCTTAAACATTCAGCTATTGCTAACCCAAACCAGTGATCCTATACTTTGCCTGAATAGTAAGAGAATACTATCAAAAAGTAAACTTCTTAGCTACACTGTAACCTGTATACATTCTCCACCGCGCTGTAATTCTTACAGGAATGTAAATAGCTGAAGAATCAAATTACTCTCAACAGAGAATTTCCCTTCACTTATATAAGTAGCCCAACGGTACCGAGCGGTACTGCCCAGACCTCTGAACCCATATGGCCGTACAGCTCATTCAGCTACCGAACCAATAGCTGAAGTGTTCTGAGAAATGTTCACTGGTCTTTGGGGAATCATCTCCAAATGCTGCTGTTTATTTTTAGCCCCATATAGCACAGAGATTTCCTTGTCTTGTATGTCAGGACTGCGAAAGAAAAGAATGATTGATGAACTCCCTGTTTGCTCCTTGCGAGCGCCATCGTACGTCTCTGCCTACCTCAATTCTCCCTTTGTTCATATGGGTCCCTTTCATTAGACAGCCTGAAATGCACAGCTAATAAAGAGAATGAAAACATATTTAATAAACTGCCAATAGAATGATAAAAAAATGTTTTTAAATATTAAATGGATTGATTACCCTCTAAAATCTAATTACAAAAAAATGAAAAATCATTGTAGTCCTATTCCAAGTTATTGGAATAGTAAATAGTGATTCTGATAGGGGCACATGTGACGGGATTGACTTTGGCATGTAACTTATGTAGTAAATGAAGTACATTAAAAATAAGAAGCCTTGCAAAAAGGGTTTGGCACTTAAACAATAAAAAATAAATGTGGTAAGATAGTATTTAGTAGTAATGTTATGTCATCCACACTGTTCATATGCCCACACCAAGCTTTGTGGAATAACCCTGCCCAAAAGGTTCTGTTTCAAACCAGGGAGTTACAGAAAGGAGGCAGCCCTAATTGCCACTGAAAGGAGTCTTGTCTTGTGAGAACGGCTGGAAATAGCAGCAGCAGATTTGTTAAATGTTCCCAGCCCGATACCTCCAATTCCTCTAGTCGAACCTCCAGAGACACAGACCTGGCTCGTCAAGAGAAAACAAGCGCAGAAATAAAGTAAAGCAACCAACCGGACTGATTAAAAAAAAAAAAAAAAAACTTATTCACACAGACTGAACTCTATAGACACACTTAATCATTTTTCCGATTCTCCACATTTGCATCTGTGGGCTGAGAGATTCCATGGACTGTAAAGGTCAAACAAATTCTCTGCTATTCACTGGTTTTTGAAGAGCTTTGCTGTGGCAGACAGCTCTGTTAAATCAGCAGCCAAGCTGCACAGTGCCGGTTTCGTGTACTGCACAGCAAAACCACAGAGCCATCCCTCAGAGGATTTCAGTCCAAAGAAGAGGAGAGTTATTGAGTGGAAGCTTTATGCGTGCTCATACTCCTGCAGCAGTTACCTGCTAGCACACTTTGTATGTGTGTGTGTGTGTAAATAACAAATCTTGCATAACCTGATATGAAGGTCACACTACCTGAATTCATTTCAAAAACCTCAAAGGATCATCAGACCAAGCAGAACTCACAAATCACTTTTTTAAAATAGGAAATGCATGAAACACTTTGGTTGTGTCATTATTTTAGGCAATGTTAGCCTGCAATTATAGACACATGCAAATTTAACACGATCCTTGCTGTCACACCTGTCCTCCATCGACAATCAGGTAATTGAGACTGGTCTGTGGGACCTCACTCTCAGGCAGTGGTAATTAGCTGTCAATCTTATTTATTACTTGTTCATTTCTCTTAGAGCATAAAGCTCAAAGCTCTAGCTGATTTGGAGTCTGGGTTATGGGGCTTGCTTTAGCTTTTGTGCTATTCCTGGGGTTTCGTCAGGGCTGCTAGCTCTGTTACCTTTGTCGCTGGTGTGCTGTTTCCTGGCCTAGAGATCTTGATGGCCAGCATCTTGTCTTGAGTATCTGGTCCTGGTTAGCCATTGACATGGTCCTGAGATCATGGTCCTGAGATCATGGTCCTGATCAGCTGGAGTTCCAGAGCTAGTGTGGGAGGCAAATTATACCTTGTTTTTAGTTTTTTGTGGTTATTTTGGTTTGTCGGTTTAGCCTCACTTCCTGTTTCCTGGGTCCTGCTTCCTGTTCCTGGTGTTCCAGTCCTCTGCACTTGAGTCTGCCTTTCGTGCACGTCGTCCTGGAGCCCCACGTCCCCCTGGAGCCCCACGTCCCCCTGATGACCTGTTTCCTGCAGCATGCTGTTATAAGGTCTTGAGGACCAGTGAGCAGAAATCCTGGCATTGGGAATAGATGGAATGGTTTGGGATGATTTGTGAAAAGCCAACAGATTTAGTGCTCAAGGTCCAAACTGTGACACTCGCTATGCGCTAAAATGTATTATTTTATTTATTACTTACTTAACTAATTTAGTGCGGGAACTCAAATGGAGTTTGAAGATAACTTCAAAGCAGTTCAGCAGTATTTATACATTTGGCTGATTAAAATTTCACTTTCATAAATGGGAGTGGTAAAAATAGTAAATGCCCCATTAAGAACATGGAAATAAACAGAAGGTTTAATATCCTTGTATCCATCACTCAGAGAAGGTATGTGTCTGCTGAACTAAATGCCATCCCTGGGTTTGAAGCTTGGCCAGCACTAAGCAGTATGCTCTTTCTTTGTGCCAGTTTGGACTTGGCTCCATAACGAGAGGCAATGTGCAACACGCAACATCCTTTGAAACCCAATACATGCAATTCGGCCTTCTGGTCAGCAAAAACAAATCACTATCAAGCTTTGCACCATTTTGGGGTCGGTTGAGAGCCCTACAGCAGCTCAATTAGGCTCGAATGCACCAAATCGAATCCCCCGGTGAAAAGTTTCCTTACACAGTCCCACAAACACAAAGCAGACAACGAAGAACAAATAATAATGGACACAAGTGTGACACAACAGACATCTGACACCCAGATGCACGAGGCTTGATTATTTATTTAGAAGGCTTAGGGCCGCTGGGGTAAAACCATATTTGAAACCTTTTTTTTTTCTGCAGAGCAAACAGTTATACTTACATCCTGGGGGCAATTTCATCATGCACACTGTGTGTGTGTGTGTGTTTGTGGTGGGGAGGGGTTTGTATATTTAACGCAACAAAACAGACCAAACATTCTGGTCAGTAAATTCAGGAATGCTTGACATTGAAAAACCAGAGTGGATTTTGGAGCACCTTTAATAAGCGTGCAAAAGGTCGACAGTCTAAGGAATCACAGGGGATGGTACTCTCGAATAGGAACAGGTCTGTGGTTAAATAACAGGAGTATATTAGCTTTTTATATAATAAGAGCTTAGTCTGTATAATACAAGTAGTCACTGTAAAAGTAGGTTTATTAACTCATCTTGATTAAGTTAATAACTGCTAGGCGATTAAGCCGACTCTAATTGAGTTTGTTATTAATACTCAGCTGCATGCAGTGAAGGTACCGTATTCTATTTCAGGTTACTGCCATGAATCAAGAAATCACTGGGGAATTATTGCTTAAGGCTAAAAACTAAATCATTGAACAAAAGGCTGTACCAGTAACATTTGTATACATCATTTGTATATAAATGTAACAGTAGCTGTGGTCCAACTGGAAACTAGGGGTTTTCCTTTAAAAATGCTACCATGGAAACAAACAGGCCAGGGTTGCCAGACGCGCTTCTGGCATTTTGTCCACTAAAAACGTCAGATAAGTAATTGAATTAGTAATATTGTCTTTAAAGGGGATTCTAATACAGTGCAATAAGTTTGTTATTTTGCATTTACTGTGGTAGCTTTGGGTGTACACCCAATATTTAAATATGAAGTTTCTACACAATGGGCCTTCAATTAAGCAATTAAGATCTTCGTCTATATATGCATGCTTATATTATCACAAATCAGATAATGTTAAGATCAGGAC
This sequence comes from Brienomyrus brachyistius, assembly GCF_023856365.1. Classification (NCBI taxonomy): domain Eukaryota; kingdom Metazoa; phylum Chordata; class Actinopteri; order Osteoglossiformes; family Mormyridae; genus Brienomyrus; species Brienomyrus brachyistius. The sequence continues at coordinate 12,106,589 of NC_064543.1, read as the reverse complement.
ATTTTAAGAGAATTGCATTTAAAATGAATTGATACTGCATGACCAAAAATAAAGAGAAACAGGTGCATCAAGATAATAGACGCGTATAGTAATCCTCAGAATTTTCTTGGCCAACTTTAACAACATCACAGAGTCCTTTGGGCACTCAAATTATCTTAACTAACTAATGAAACGTTAGATTACTTGATTATTAAAAACCGTCAAAAAATGTTTTACTTCTCAATTACTTGGCAAGGGTGGTGCAGTAGTGAGTACAGTTGCCCCGGACATTTGGGAGACTCTGTTTGAGTCATGTATGCATGGAGTTTGCATGTTCTCCCCATGTCGTTGTGGGGTTTCCTCCAGGTACTCTGGTTTTCCCCCACAGTTCAAAAACATGCTAAGGCTGATTGGAATTACCAAATTGCCCACAGGTGTGAATGAATAGTGTGTGTGTGTGTGTGTGCACGTGTGCCCTGTAATGGGATGGCACCCCATCCTGGGTTGTTCCCTGCCTTGAACCCATAGGCTTTGGGATAGGCTCAGCCTATCCCCTGTGACCCTCAATAAGACAAGGGGTTAAAGAAAATGGATGGATGGACTACTTACCAGTTTGATGGAAAAAAGACGCAGTGCATAGAGGATGAGGGTCCAAATAAACAACCAAAAACATAATTTGTGTGGAAGAACTTCACATTTAAAGTCAATGAAAATGCAGTAGTCTGCCAGTATTGTAAAGCAGAACTTAAATATCACCACAGCATGACTGCAGTGCAAATAGATCTTAAAAGATGACCTTCAGGTTTGATGGACTCACCCAATAATGTGAGGTTAGTCATAGATATGTGACATTTAAATTCTTGGAGTTGCCTTGTCTGTCTTTGTCATCACTTTGACTTAAATTATTTTACTTAATTTACTTTCTAGGATTCCTGTATGTCAAAACAATTGCTGTTAAAACGAAGGGTTGCCCCATTGTTTAGCTGCATTATTTAACATAATGAGGTACACGCGGCCAATTTATATATTTTTTTTAAATGTGTTTTACAGCTGAACAATACTGGAAAAAAGTTCACATTGCGATATTAGAAGTTTTTGTGATACAGTGGAAACCATTTCAAGTTGATCCATTTGTGGAAACCATTGATCACTATATGCGGATGATCATTATATCAGATTTTTTCTTTTTCTCTTTTCTGTCTCAGGCAGATTACCATCTAATTGACATTTGTATAAGCCTATTTATTACATGAATAAAATGGACAGCGTCATTACTTACTAAATTTTATTGACTCAAAAAACTGTTTCAAACACTTTTCATATTATAGCACTATAAATTACCGAACTGAGCATAAGTCAAATACACCATAATACAGCCCAGTAATTAGCTTATTGAGTTTCGCTGCTTTGATAAGTATACTTGTCTTTGAGAGAAAATAACTGTCTTTTTCCTGTCATGTCTTCTATGCACGCAGCATTGGTCTCAAGTAGCTAGCCAGAAGCAGCCGGGTTACCACAAGGCAAAGTAGGGCTATCAAAGTAAAGTTTTAAATTTTCTGTATGTTGTCATGTGCAAAAAATGAACACTGTAAGCTAACCACTTGATTACTATAAGCAAAGTATTTAAATAGTATTTGTACAGGAATGATTGTGTCCCAGGCTTTTTGATCCACATATGCAGTTGATCACTATAACAGTGATCACTATAAGCATGTTCCACTTTCTTTTATGAGTTGAAAATGAACTATCCAGTTCACCCAATTAGAACTTATCCATGAACAAAGTCTCTCAAATAAGGTGGTGGTGTTGCCTCGAGTTGTGCCAGCAGACACAAAGCAGTGTTGACAAATCACTTTCTTTTGCTTAATATCGTCTCTGTGGAATACAAACTGTTTCCATACAGCGGAAGATGAATGTCATATTGTGACCAGTTCCTGTTAGCTTTTCTCTTCACTCATTTCTATTTAACTTCTCTCAAACGCACCACAAGGTCCACAAATGAGTCCAACAGGGAGGATGAGGATGATTCTGATTCAGATTGTCTTGGAGAGCGCATGCAGAGCTCATGTAAAAACAGCAGTAAACTTGAGACTGATTTATTTAAAAACATATACTAGATAGTGCTGAAAAAAACCATCATTAAAATTGCAAAGCTTGCTAAGTTTTGTTTCCTATGACTGAGTAAAAATGCTTTAACACAACTTATTGATGGTTTAAACCCAGCAGACTATCATGGTCCTTGCGATGTGACAGTCGCATTTGTATGAAATGCCATGAAGATATTAACATTGCACATCTGGCAAGCCTATAAAATGAGGGCGGTTCAGTGGGTAGCGCTGTCGCCTCACACCACCGCTTTATGTTTGTACAGTTTGCAGGTTCACTCTGTGTGTGAGTAGCTTTTCGGCAGATTCTCTGGTTTCCTTTCACTGTCCAAAAACATGCAACTTAACTGAATTGGAGTGCCTAAATTGACTGTATGTGTGACTGAGTGTCTGTAATGGCTGGTTAGTTCTCTTGGTGTTATATTATATATAAATGATTGGTCTATGATTCGTCAGATTAATGGAAAAATTACTCTGTTTTTTATATAATTGATAGTGACGGCCCTAATTTGGTGACAGACATACTCAGTTATGTAGGCATAAATTATGGGCGGGGTGGGAGAGGGGTATAATCTAAACCAGCCAGTACAACCCCTGGACCCCCTTAAATGGGTGGAGATCTCAACCCCTCCAATTCTCAACCCAAAGTTATGCTGTTGCTCAGTCATATGATGCACTGTATTTATGTAAGTGGCCTACCATTGCAATTGTGTGCAGGCTCAAGGTCTGTTCAGAACATTACCTTGAGATTCACATAATAACTGTGTTATATATTGTAGCAAACTAAAAACAATAAAGAAATATATCAAAGGCAGTCTGGAGGGTAAAAGTGTAACACTATGTGTGTGGGGTGTCCAAAGACATGCAGTTAGGTGAATTGCTTTTAAACATTTGTGCAAATTTTACTGTTAAGTTGACAACCAGCGCTATTAGGCAACAGTAACCCAGGTGTACTTTATGAAAAGCTCTGCCTGGAATGGCCACTCCAGGAACTGGCTTATCCAGACACTGGACTGAGAATGGAAGCGATGCAAGGGGCTTCCTGCAGAGTTGAGGGGGGGAGGGGTCAGAGGTCAAAGCTGGGAGGGTCTGGGGCCCAACGACTTGACCCAAAGTAGCCCCTGAGGAGGGATGCTGACCTGCTCACACTGTGATGGCAGAGGGAGAGTGATGGGAAAGGAGAGGACAAAGGGGGACCTGTGCACCAAGTAGGCAGGTAAATGGCTGCATGAATGAAAACCCCTTAATAAGGCCATTCCCAGAACCATTGCAGCTCAATTACCTTGGAGCCATGGATTCACACATCCATGCTGCACACTACTACATTCTCATATGCATACAAGGACCTGCATGTCCAAACATCAAAACCTATATTTCCCAATCCGGTCCTTGGTCCCTGCCAAACAGTTCACATTTCAGCTCCCTAGGGAGCTGAGAGGGAGCAAAAATGTGGACTATCTGTGGGTCCCTGAGGAACAGATGATTTAAAACACTGATTTAAACAGTTTCAATATACATTCTCTGTCAAAGCATAGTAGTTTGGACAAAAGTATCTCCCCAATTCAGTAAAATTTGCATTGCATTTATAACTACAATTTCCACAATGTAATATACATTACTGGTGAATCAGTTGTTAAGGAGATTCTGCATGAAATGTTAACGTTTAGCATTCCAAGCAGATTATTTCTTAGCAAAGTTTATCAGTCCCTTATTATTATCATTATTATTATTGTATAAAAAGGGTGGCTCAGTTCTCATGTGCTAATAATCTTGCAGGTTTTAGAGTCAGCTTTTTGCTAGTGACTAATTCACATCTGGGATGACAATACAAGAACTATTTAACATTAATAAAAATGTACCAGTGATGTAATGCACACCTCCAGGCAGCAGTCCCAAGCTAAACAACGTCTCATCTCACCAGAATACATCCCACGATTAAGCCAAGGGTATAAGGATCTCTCTTAAGTAACACTTTGAGACCGTCATTGCTAAAATATTGACTTGCTACTTTTATTATTGTCTTTGACTGGTTTCTAAATTATTGGCAGTTTTTGGCCCATTTGGTGAATGTTATGTAGGCTTGGTATCTCTTTTACTTGGACCGCTTTCTGGATTTGCCATTGTTTTAGAATCTTGTTTTGGTTTCTGATCAGTTCTCATTGTACATCATGTAAACTGCCAACTCTGCATTTTTATCTCAGAAGTTTTTCATCACAGCAGATCCAGCTGGAATTGAAGAGCTGTTGCCCACTCTTGCCATTTCCACTTTTCCATCTCCTCCATCAGCTGTATTGACCTCAACGCCCGAGTGACATAACGGACATCCAGATAAGCACAAGGGTTTCCCAATGTTCATTATACATGATCCACTACCTGGAATGATTTCGGTCCAGTACAGATAAGCTTCACTTGTTATCTCCCTGCTTATGGGCAGAGCCCTGGAGTGGGCAACAGCTTTTTGGCATCAGAACAGCACCACGGTAAACTCAAACAAGAATTCCCTATACTCATCCAACAAGCCTTTGACCATACAGCTGCTATAACAGATATTCCTAATCAGGTATGTGAACTCTGGCAGGGAGATTGGACTGCCACCAAATATGTCATGGAATTCCGTATACTACATGCTTACCATGTATCAATGTAGGTACAGCCCACCCAGCAGTCTGAATTGGCCTATTGGGGATATTCCACCAATCTGGTCCAGTGTATCCAGATGTCAACAGCAATCGATAACTTGCTGCTGGAGTGGTCCACACTCGGGTCTATCCCCTATCTGTGGAATCAGAGTCTTCCCTGCTTTCCTTACCATTCAAATCTTTGGACACAAAACCAATATATCTGGGCCAGTTATCTCTGTCTCTGAAGGAACATTCATGCCACATCAAAAGTATATGTATATATACTGTGGAGAAGCTGGGCATCTATATGCTGGTCAAATTCCAGGAGAGAAAAGCACCCTTTGAGACCTTGGTGTGGATGCTGGCTCTAGTTAATGTAGGTTGAAGGCAGATCACTGTTCCAGCCCTGATTTCCAAATAATTTGTGACCAAGTCTCTCATCGCTCTGATAAATTCCCGCTTTAGCAGGAAACTTCATTGATGAAAAGCTAGCAGACCATCTGACTGTCTATAGCGTCTATGGTATCTGCTTTTCTTTGTAGATAAGAAGGATGGTGGCCTGTCTCTGTGTATAGACTCTCATGCTTTGAACAACATCACTGTGAAATTCAGATTCCCGCTCCCATTGATCCCTGCTGCTCTAAAACAAATTCGCCAGGCCACAGTTTCAGCCTTTCAGTGTTTGAAGAACTTGTGCTGCTTTTCGCCTATTTTGAAAAAACCAGATCCATCTTGTCCTTTTGTAGTGGAAGTGGATGCCTCTGTTAGGGGGAGGGGCAGTCATTTCTCAGTACCACGAGGTACTTAATCTCTTGCTCTGTGCCTTTTATCTCCACAAATGTCCCACAGTTGAGAAAGAATTATGATACAGATAGCCATAAACTACCAGCTATCCTGAAATGGCTTAACCCTAAGCAGACTAGGTGAGCATAGTTTTTCACAAGATTTCAATTCGTTGTCACATATCATCTGGGACCAAATAATATAAAGACAGACGGTTTGTCTCGAAATTTTGAACCACCTAACTCAATTTTGATGTCTGACATTATCATAACCACCTTCTGTAATGTAAGACCAATTAAATAGGAAATAAAAGATGCTATTTAGGAGGCAGTCCACATGGACCCCACCACCAACACCACCGCCTAACTATCCAGTGGCTTCCATTATTCGCCCTCAGCTCCTACAGTGGGTCCACATTGCAGGCTTGGTGGTTACTCTGGAATCCACTCCTATCCCGGAACTCCTGTGTATTTGGCGGCCTTTATATCAAAGCCTTTGTTTTATGTCATTGTGTCCCTAAGATGCTGCTTTATCTTATCGAGGACTTGCCTTGTCCTGTCGTGTGTGGCCAGTCCATGGTACAAAGAACGTTACTGGTAAGTTGATTGGAACCAATCCCACACAGACCTCTCATATTGCTATGGATTTTATAACTGGTTTGCTTGCCTTTGATGGTTTTACTGTTTCAGTTATACTGGGTCACTTTTCCAAGATTTGTTACTTGATTCTCAGTATTACCTAAGGCTATGAAGCTTGTGTGCCTCTTCAATCAGGTAGTTTTTATGGTTTACCTGAGGGCATCATTTTGGTTGCAGAATTCAATTTACGGGTATGGAAAGCATTCCGCAGGAGAATGGAGTTGCCACCAGCCTGCTTTCCCAGGCAAAGTGGCAAATGGAGAAGTCAAATAAAGAGACTGAGCTGTAGTCATACAATACTGCATTACTAATCAAGCGGACGGGATAGAGTGCTGGACATGGTTTGCCCCTGTACACCCCTTCTTGAAGATAATGTTTCCAGAAGGGAGACTATAAACCTTCCTTGTTCCTCAGGGAAATGAAACATAGTGATGTACCAGCAGCAGATGATGGGTTCCAATGGGGTGTGTGTGGTGACTTGCATTCAAATCCTGAAGTTTCATAAAATGTAAAAAAAAAATCATAAAAGATCTTCCGAAATAATAAACAAGTCCAAAGATGATTACATTTTTATCATTTTTAGGTCATTTTCCGATTATAATGCCATTAAAAGAAATAAATGTATATTTAAACATGAATGCCAGTCCAAATGTGCACTTCACTTCTAGTTTGTTTACATGAGTAAACAGAGGACCCACCATTCAAAGTATGCTGACATTGGTGTTGGTACCTCTGTAAGGGTCCAATGACTGATATCCATCATAATCCATTCAAAAAAGCAATCTAAATTGGGAAAACATGGGAATAAAACTACCCCGGTTTATTTCTTGTCAGTGTAGTAATCTGTGTTTACTTGGATTTCAACACATACACTTCCTATACACACGATTTACAGCTTTCAGTGCATAAAGAGAATTAGGAACACAATGAGCCCTCAGCCGAACCAACAGCTGTAGTTCTGACTGATTGGCAAGTGTTTTTAGCCAACCACACTACTACATTCATAAACAAGGGCTCTAAACCCTGAGAGTCACGAAATGTTAATGAGACAATCCGATTTCTGAACGTGTTACTTATACGGATTAAAAATAAATACTTAAACTGTAAAATTTCTGCCCAAAATGATTGTATGCTTCATTCTGGCATTAGAGGCATTTAAATTTAATTTTACTTAGCCTGGTATGGTGATTTCAAAGATATGACCCTTGGTAGCACTCAATGATAATCTTGGATAAACCGCTTCAGTCTTGCTGCCATTGAAAGCTTTAAAGCCGTCCGTTCAGGAAATCAGTTATCATTTTAGGACCTTTTTGATTGTTTTGAAATATCAATCTTTTATGATTTTTTACATTTAGGACAAACTTCTAGAACTGCGAATGGGCCATAAAATACCCATATTTGAAATGCAACAACATACCTAATAATACTGCATATGTATATAGCACTAAAATCAGGATAAATTAAGTAATTGAGATAATACCGCATATCGTGGTATTGAGCCACCCTAAATCACCGCAGGGGGAATTCCTTCACCGTGACGGCCATGTTTTACAGCCCGATGAATCTGCCAACCAATTCTACTGAGCCTCCCCCCCTATTTGTTGCTGGTGGCACACAGGTCAGAATCTCATTTCTAAAGGGGCAGCTGTAGTGTTTTGTTGACTGGGAAGCATACAGTCCAGCAGTTGTGGGAGCCAGTCATTCCTCACTGTGAAACATTAAACCAGTCTACACTGCACTTGGGTTTCATATGTTTTTCACTACAGGTGAGAATAAAAGCCAGCACTTACCTAACAGAATTGCCCATCTATGCTATCCAGCCATGTACACTGACTTTGCTTGTAACGTGACATTTTTTAACCATTTTATCCAGTTGGATGTTTTTTCATTTAACATTTTGCACGAGAGTATAAGAGTAGGGTATGAGTCCATATAAGCATTCGGTTAAATTTACCATTAGAATTTTTGGTACCCCTTTACTCTATGAAGCTCACATTTATAATGCGTTATAAATACTTTCATAATGCATTATAATGGTTTATACAGACCACCATAATGCATTATAACGGTATCTAAAGTGCATTATAGATAAGAGCTTCAAAGATCATTTATAATGCATAATAAACATGCCTATGGTGTTATGCCTTTTTATAAATCGTTATAACCGTGTTTATAATACTTTATGACTGCATTATCAAGCATATTGAAGGCAGCGATAATGCATTATGATAATTGCTGTCATCACTGGGTTTTCCTATAAATCACAATGAAAGTAATATTTAAACAAGCATCAACTGAAAGGGACATTTTTCCTCACATGCTGTGATTGATTCCTTAAGGGTTCTGACTAAGAGCTGAAAAACACGTGAAGCACTCAGCTCATGAACAGACTGAGGCTCCTCTGTCTGCCAATATTCCCTTCATTACAACCACCCAAGGTTAATTTTGGAATTGTGTTTAATTAAAAGATTGCTTTAGATTAACCTTTGCTGTTCAGTAATATGGACTTGCAAATATGATGGTTTATATTAAATATCCTTGGAAAAAATAATGCTTTATGAGAAGTAACTTAATTATTACATTTACTATCCAATAAGTCAGAAGAATTCTTATAAGGTTCTATCAAATCATTCATAATGTAATATAAAATGCAGACAGAAATACATTGGCAGTCATTCTGAACTCTTCTGAAATACATCAACAGTATACTTTTAGTCCTGATGAAAAATTTCACCTGATTGCAGAGGTAGTAAATCCAGTTTAACCATAAATTTATCCAGATAATCTATTTAAATTATCTTTTGAATTATTAATCATATATTGAATATCCATCCATAATACATTGATAATTCCCTTAGAATGCATTAGGAAATGATTTTCAACGGGTGGCCATCCGATTTAGAATGCATTGACAATTCCACTGGAAATGTTTTAGCAAGCGGTTCAGAATGCAAGGGCATTTTCATTTACAGTGTGACTTATTTCAAATGTAAAGGTAATTATGTTCAACTGTGGCTTTTATTATGCTGGAACAGAACAGAGAAATTGCATTTTTAAAAATTCAAACGCAGACTGCGAATATCTAGGAGACAGAGCCATGTTCTCACAAAATCAGCCTCAAACCAGTAGCAAATAGCAGAACCCCAGTTCTATGAAGGGCCACACAGGTAATCAGCCTACCTGCCAACAAACCCTTGGCCAATGTGGATCCAGGCATGAAGAGCCAAAGGAATGAAGGTAGAGTCTGACCTAAAGAAAACTGATGCACCGTGGTATGTCATGTTGGCCCCTGGACAGCCCACCCACTGTGCTTATGTCTAGTCCTGAATGACCGAACATGGTCACCTGATGTTGGGCAAGTACAAGTTCACCACCTTCAGTCTGCCTTCCAGCAATCTGCTTCAGTATCTTATGCATCGGTCTCCAAAGCTGCCTCTTGAAGTTGGCTGTTCTTGTCAACAGGCTCTTCACAGAGGACTGCATGAGATGTCATAAAAACAGTGGCAACAACTCTCAGGATTTGTTACATTTGATGGTAAATGACGGCAACTTTGGCAGCAGGAGATACATATAAATATCAAGGCTTTTCTGTTCCTATTGATCCGGAGATGATCTCCACTTTGAGCGCCACTGGAGCTCAGATCTGCAGTTAATGAACCTGTTAACCAAACATTTGTCAGGAACAGCAGGGAGAGACAGCAAGAGGCAAGCAAGGGGGGTGGGGGACAATTAGCACTCATCAAGGATAGAAAACCCCCATATTGTTTACTGAGTAAATCAACAGCGTTCTGTTTGGATGGCATAGAGACGAAGACATTCAGACCACCAAAAACACTACTCTGAGCTCTATTTCCTAGTCACTCCACAAGCAACATCTGGAAAGCTACAGTGTAAGCATCATGACTATGAAACAGGTTTCACATAATCACTCCTCAAGTAAACCACTACCAAAGCAGCAGTAACACTAATGAATAAATAATAGCTACATATATTTACATCTCAGGTAGAAATGCTTTTTCAACATTCACATACCTCAGCTGTGTTAATGAATTCATTTATTCATTCATTAATTTAGTTGCTAAGCAAAGTATTAAAAATGCACCCATCTCTCATACCAATCCTCCTAGGTCTTGTGCCTCCTTTATCAACTAACTCAACTAAAGTCTCCCACTGGATGGTCAAGCAAATCGTACATGAAATTAACAGCATTTGGGTGTTGCTTAATTGGGCCTCAGACTCCACTGTGTATGAATAATAGAAGACTGGAAATTTCCAGAAGCTCTATCCCAGGGGTCTCACACTCAGTCTACAGAAATCTATGTCTCTCCTGTTTTTTTCCATCATATCTTCCGAAGCCTAGCTGGTTTTAGTAAACAATAAAACCTGCAATTTTAATCTATGCATTTCTTCAAAGTATCATAAAATACAGTATTTAAAAGAGCAGTGAGTGTATACTACAGAAATCATTAGGTACAACTTGTATCATTTGTATAATTCAAAAACAAAATGAAAAACGTCAGACTGATTTTGTACAGTGATTAGGAAGGTCAAAACCTGTGGGAACCCATGCTATTTATGTATACAAAGAGTATTATACACCTTTTGCTAGATCAGACATCAGACAAAGACGACTGGGTACTGATCTTCCTGGGTTTGTGAAACATACACAATCACCTCAAATAAATGCTTGATTATTATGTATAGTATGTTTCTGATCAACCAGCCGAAAAACTAATTTCATTTTCTCATTAGTTGTGTCTGCTCGAGGTACACTGTCATGTCAGTTTTTATTACTTCAGAAACAAAAAAATTCAAATTAAAATCAGCTTGTTCAGAATCATTGCAGTGAGTCATCACATCTAAGTGGTAAAATGAAAAAGAAAAAAAAATCGGCTGAAGGGAAAAAAGAACAGAAAAACCAATTAATTTTTATTGTTGCAAATACAGCATCTGTAACCTTTTCAGGAGATTGCAAGATATTGTTTCCATGTGGTTTTAGATGAGCTGTGATGTGATACATCGACTCCACGTCCTGAAACACAATATTTTTCCTTTTTGTTAGCGAAGCAACGGACTAGTAAGCAAAGCTGACCAGGCAAAGACAATCCATCCTCATAGTTTGGCTTTAAATCCACCAAGAAGCAGACAGTTCAAGTCTGGAATTTCTCCAAAGATTCATTAACCTGATATTTACTGTTCACTGCTGCTAGGGGTTTTGAAGTCCAAGGCTGGATATATTATTTATTATCCTGGATGACTTTGCAAGGATTCTGAAATGTTAAACTACCTTATTATGTATGACAGAAGCACAAACATCCTTTAGTCCTGTGGATTTACACCTGCCACAGCGCCCCTATTTCACAGAGAACACTGGGCTTTCTCACGCTAAAACATTCATTGTCTTCCTAGAATTCTGGACTCACTGTTTATCAAAAATAAATAAGCAAGATAAAATCCCAAGACAGAGACCATTTCACACAGCGGCATTGCACCAATATAAAAAAAGTGTGTGGGGAGCAGGGAGACATATCACAGAGCACCTACCTGTTTTGAACTAAATTGATGGGGGGGGGGGACAAATGTCATCTTTCTGAAAGTGTGGCGGGGCCACCCTCCCCCTCCTTCTACAGAACTGCCTGTTATTTCTCTCTCAGATTCCCTGAGGCATTTTCCAGCAGAAAACTATGAAATGGTTTCGGTTTGAAGCTCACTGTGAGTAAAATATAATCACCACACAGATGATGCACTGACAGAACCCCGTTTTTTTTCCCCTCCGTCCGCAGTACCGACACAGAACATCCACTCTGACAAGCAGCAATATCACACAGCTTTATTACCTCCCATCAAGGTGTAAACATGACGGATGGTGCTCTACATCATTACCAAAGTACAGGCAATTCCCCCTGAATCCAATCACTTTATCATAATGGCCCTGTCTGCTACAAACACCTATACAACAGGCGACAGGAAAATCAAAACGGACAACGGGTCTCAATCCTTCCCGGTCCACTACATGATTTACATGCCTCACCTTGAAGGCTGAGGTCCCCAGGAGAAGCTTGGTGTGGGAAGGAGAGCATTCCGTCCCTTTAGTGTTTAGCCGACGCTGATTAGGTGCATGAACTTCCCAGCCAAAAAAGCGTGACCGACATGTCACGTGACCTAACAAGTAGCTGACAGTCGTGTACTGTCCCTGGAAGCCATTACATTACATAGACAATAACCACATAGTACATGCAGTTTTCGGTCATATAGTCAGTCCTAGCACATAGAAATTGTATAAGACATGCATATTGGGATGACTGGCATCACATCCAGTCACCCCACCCCCCCAGATAAGAGTAGAAGGTGGTTTGGATGTGTGATGCAGACTATTACTTTTTCCTTGATATGGGTAGGTTTAATACATTATTATTGATAAGGCAAACCATAGTGCCATTCTGTAAAGTAGGAATAGAAATTGAGAAAAGTTGATATTATGAATAAATATTATGGATATGACTGCTTTTACATGAAAACCAAATTCATGACTGTCTCACATTTCCAGTTTTTCCTTGTATAAAATTTTGAAATAACAACATACCAACAAGTGTATGAATAACTTGTTCTTCATTACGCCATTCTTGAGGCTTCTGTTTGTCCAGCCGTGTGATTTGAAGGCAGTGGGTTTTATAACTCATAATTCAGAATAAAAGCAAAAAAACAACAACACATGGACCGTCTACTCAATGAAAGCACATCACTGGCATTCATATAGAAGGCCTGAATTGAAATCGTGAGACAGGCGTTTCCTCTGTGACTGCGAAGAGCATGCAAAGAACTAGGGAGGGAGATGGACTCTATGGTGGCCACTTCTGCACAGCTGCCCTTTATAGTACAGCATTTGGTAAAGAACAAGTCACAAGAGCTGAGAAGGGAGAGTCCTTGTGAGACACCTCACTATCTGCAGCGATTAAACTAGAGTATGATGCGGTATATCACAAGCATTACTCACCTCTGGTTTTGAGTTCAAGCGGCTTGGCTGAAGGATAGTGAGCACAGTGACACATATCGATATTTATGCACATACCAAACAGAAACACAGCTCATGTTGTAAATAAGAGATATTGAAAAAGTGCCTGAACAGAAGCAAACATGTTATATTACCCTGTCTCCTTTTCCCTTTTACAAATTAGAATTAAGTCTATTGCTCTTGGCTGGGAGATTAATATATTTTTTCAGAAACATGTGTCCTGACCTTTTCATAAAGCACCTCTATTTATTTTTTAATGGGGTTCTTCTTGTGATCCACTTACTTCTCATAGCCTGAGTAAAGGTCAAAAGAGGCGTGCATGTTCGACTTACGCCGTCAGAATTAGCTTTGTCACCTCTAATCTCTTAAAGTGCCATAACTCCCTTTTAACGGCTCGCTCAGTGTAAAAGTTTGACACTAAAACAAAAAGCCATCAGAATCTCCACTCACCTCCTGTTTCTCCACCAGGGCACATTTCCCTTAAAAAAAAAAAAAGACTTCGCTCCTAAATAATTCACTCTGCAGCATGCATTATTAAAGGCTGCCCTCGGAAAACACACATTTCTTATTATACAAAATCACTTGGAAAGTCTTCACGGATTTCACTGTACAAGGCCAGTGCCGTAAATGATTCAATGACAATTACATTCGTCTGCCCTCGACAAATAACAGTTAACGGTGGGTAAAGTTGCAGACGGACAAGTGAATTAGTATCGTGTAGAGCAGGCCATAAATCTTAAAACCATTACTAGTATGTATTTCACAAAAGCAGGAAGACATATTAATGTATTTTCCGTACAGTACTTCTACTGTCAAAAGTGCACATAAGTATATCAGTCTAGAAGCTGGTCTGCGGAGAAAATTGTCTCTCTTTGCAGGCATATGAAGAATAATACAAAAATGTGTTGACATTTGCTTCTGAAAAACTGGAGATCTTCAGTGGCACAAAATGAGGACATGCTTTTAAAAAAAGCAATGAATAAGCTACAGCTCTGACTCTTCCATTAATCAGTGATGACAGTGTGCCATGCTTTGTGTTGCAAGGTGGGGAGGGGCACAAGCTCTATCTGAAGACATGTAAAGAGATGGCCCCTTTGTTTTCTGCGTGATGGGGTTTGGGAAGGTGGGAAGGTTATGTGATTGTGTGTGTGCGTGCATGGCGTGTGTGTGAAGGAAGGGCGGATGCTAGGAGCCATGTGTCAGTGTCTTCATTGATTGATGATCTTGCCAGAGATTACGGACACAGAATTAGCACATTAAGACCGCATGATAAATAGACTCCCCTACCCCACCCCACCCCACTGGATGACAATGAAGGAGAAGACAGATCGCCAGCACCCCTTGATTAAACTCTTGGAAGATGTACGCAGAAATGTTTGCAAGCACACCTTCCTCCATTTCCTCCCCATCAGACTCCCTTCCCGGTGCTGATTCATTCACTACTGGGTACCGGTAATCCAATGTTCATTAGCCGTTATACATGACACACGTGTGGGAGAGAAGGAACACATGGAGGGGGTGCAACTCGTTATACTGTATACATTATATACAGTCTCACAGATAGGTGAAGGCTTCACAATGAGAAGATGGCTGCGCATCTGCAACTTTGAACGTACGCTCTAAGTTTGATTAGCAAGTACTAATGGTGCGTTCGTTTTTCTCTCGGGACTCGGAAATTCCGAGTTGAGTGACATCACGTCCGACAATCTCCCGTTCGAGCTTCCGCAAGGCTGCCTCCATGAACACGCTGCTGTGTGTTGTTGCTTTATATTTTAGCAGTTTTGGAGTAAGATTATTATTTCCGAGAGACAAACAAACAAGAAACAGGAACTAGTCACACAACATTAAAAGCTTTATAAAGTATTTTAGTACATTCAGAGCGATATTCTTTTTTCAAGAGGCAAACAGACTACAAACCAAAAACACTAACAAGTCTGGTAAAAATCTGATATTGCATGCTAGGATACTGTTTACGGTCACGATATGGTATTCTCTAAATCGAACATGTGCAATTACATTTATAATTATTAAGAATTATAAATAATAATAATAATTAATTTAACAAAATAAACATTTTTAAAGATTTGTAAAATAGAATTACTGTTGAGTGTGTAAGCCGCCATGGTGAAATTACGTCACGGGGGTGAATGGTTTTGTCCGACATCAACGTCATAAAAGAAGCGTGTTTCCGACGGGAAGTGACATTTTTCGTGACGTTTCGTGACATTTTCATCCGAGTTCCGAGTTGGATAAAAATAATCGAACGCACCATAATAGCACTTAAATGTTGTTCAGTTTTAGGTGGGCGTCACCGTTATACACAAGCAGGCAGCTCATTATAGGGGCCCAAAGTGAACACAAGCTTGTTAATATGCCAGACAAAATAGCCTTGTTGTTTAACTACACCTATAGTACTGTGCAAAAGTCATAGGGAATCAAAGAAAAAGATGTATAGATGATCTTCATGCTGTCGAAAAATAATTTGTCAAAATGTGTTAGCTTAGCCACTACCTAACCTCTTCTAAAGTCACTGCAGTATACCGGTATAATTTTAGCATACTTTGACTAATCAATATCTTATTGAGTTGACTAATTAAGTGAATTAATTAAGTGACCTGCTGGTGAAATTTAAGGAATATGGCTGGGCTACACCTGATTTTGGAACTGAAATGGTGTTCCACCCAACAAGATACCAGAAAGATTCTTGTTAGTTTTTCATTGTGTTGCTGTTCATTTGCATATGTTCTAATATTGATTTTTGTATCCTGAACAAATATATACTTAGTATCCAGATAAATAGCTTTAAACATTTTCTTTGACTGCTATGACTTTTGCACAGTACTATATATCAGGCAGTACTGAGCAGGCTCATGAAACATCAGCCAGCACCCTCAAGGACAAAGACTGTGCCAAACTGCTGCGGGCTCCTCTACACATGACACTGACGGGAACGCCGTTTGGTACTCCATGCCCCTGGGGGAAACGAATGAAACCTCAAAAGTACAGCAGCAAAGGAATGCTTAAGAAACTCAGCACTTTAAAAGATAACGGTTCGCTTTATTTCCTCATCCTGTGACTATTTTGCCAGTTTTTCAATTGCTAAATATTAATAAATATGTAATTATCCTGCTCTCAGTTTCTTGTTTCAATTCCCTTCGCAAGGAAATGAAAGGCTGTAGCAGAAGTGAGGAAACCTATTCAGTCGTGGAATCTTCTTTCCAACGGTCGATGCTTTGGGGTGTGGAGAATCCGAGCTACAGCCCGCCCCCGGCCCCGCCCCCACCCTGTCCGCCCAAACAAGTGACGCACGCACAATGAGGACGCACAAACAATGGAGCACTCTGAGTGGCGAGTGAACTCACAGGTCAAGCACTAAACCCCTTCTGACAGAAACACAGCCAACCCTTGTTCTCCTTGAGAGAGGCTGACCCTCTCAGCAAAAAAATAAATAAATAAATAAATGCTGCCTCTGAAAGTGAGGGGGGGGGGGGGGCAAATTACTGTGATGGAGGAGTGCTATGATTTTTCTCTCTCATCTCTGATGTGTTTATACAGTAAGGGAGAAAGCTGATATTAAGAAAGACAACAAGAATATGGTTTAGCTTACGCTAAAATGATTCGTTCTATCTATTTTTTGAGTGCTCAAAAGCATTTTAGAGACGGTTTGAGAGGCAGGCCAGTCATGATGTTCCTACCAACAATACCCCATTTTTTCCACTATTATACAGTGAGAATGAGGTTGAACCACTCTTGGGTTATTTGTTTTCTCATTATAAGCAGAGACCCAAACCCACCCACTGACTGTAAGGCGTTGCCGTAGTTACAAAGCAATTCTCACAAGGCTGGCCCAGTTAAAATTATACGTTCTGTAGCAAATTTCACAGGATGGTATATAAATATCTTCAGATAAAAACAACAGATAATCATAATACAAGAAAATTTACAAAAGCTAGCTAGGTTTAAACGTGGAAGCTAAATTACAGCTGGACTAAATAGCTTGTTCCTTTGATCTATGTCAACTAAAAAGCTAAAAAAAATATTTCGCAAGTGATATAAGTAGTTAAGAAGGTGTAATACTTTGTCATCTAACTAGCTAAAAAGGAACTTTAAACAGCAAAAAAAAAATTGGAAGAGCAGCCCAGATCCCACCGGACAAATCTCCAAAGAAACAGAGATAAATAGCTGGACTTGTCTCCTTATGGCTTTATTATTTATCTTTTGCAGTATTTATTGAAAACTGCTGTTACAAGAAAGACATTTATAAATGACACTGTAAATGCACTCTTCTGAGAGGCCAGTGTATGAGAAAAATGTTTTAACTGATCATAAAATGCATCATGAAAACATTTTAGTTAAAGGACTTATCTGACCCAGTGTTTCCTGCTATGAAGTATGGCAGAGATATACCGTTTTGTCTCATATAATACAATAATGATAGATTACAACACTGGAGAAATCACTAAAATATAATATGCCGACGGCAGAAGTGTGAGTGTATGGGGGCAGGGGGTAGCCACACTGATAGCATTTGTGAGGTTTGGGGCAGGGTGGGGAGCTGAGTCCAAAGAAAATCCTAACGCAGAACCAGAACCAATCCATGATCAGCGAGGTCTGAAGGCATGCGACCTGTTTGGCTCCCCCACACCTCCAGGCCGATATGCCCATGGGTGGCCAGAAGTTGGCACCCTTGCCATCTGTCTTCCTCAGCCAAGAAAGAGGAACTACTCTCTTTGGGCCATCTTTTTCATTCATCTTTCAAAAACCCTTAGTATGTCACAGAGTTCAATGAAAACGTCTATTTCAGCATCTTATTGTTTGAAATACAATATTATATTTTTTTAGAGAAAGGTCCTGACTTTTTAATAACAAAATGAAATTAACATTTAAAGCACATGACGCAGTGTCAACTGACAGTGGTGAAACACTGATAATATTCTCATTAAATAATATGAAGCATTCTACTACATGTATATACCTCTATAACAGCTTACTGAAAATATCGAATATTGAAATGCAAATTGTCTGTATGCCAGGATGACGTCCGGGTGGTCCATTCCTCAACATGAAGGAGTCCCTAATCCAAAGACAAACCTGTTTTTTCTATGTGCTCTTACTCTTTACTTCCCTATTGTGCTTCTGCTAACCAGGCTCTCCCACCAGTTAACTCAACAAGCAACAAGAACTGCTAGATGGGCCTCCTTTCCACTAACCATTCATTTTCGTCTGCAAAGTACAAAGATTTCTAATGAATGTGTGCAGGCATTATTTCTGTTCGTCTTTCATCACCTGACCTATTGAGGATTTTGAAGGCTCCTTCAGACAGATGGACTGAATGTCTCATATTTAACCCCTTCTCCTGGCGTTCCTCAGTAGATTTCCATTTTGTCTCCCCCTGAAAACCCTACTGTTTCCTTCACCCACTCCCTGGAATATTTCTCAGTGTTGGACGCACGTCTAACCTCTCGCTACACTCCTTTGTTTGGCTTTTGTTTTGCAACAGCTGTTATGGTGGTTTTTTTGGTCAGCTGTGATTGCTTGAGGCAAAACAGGAGCAGATGGTGTTTTGCTATGCATGAATGGAGCGTTACAGGAGCTCAGGCTGAATAGGCCAAGCCTGAATGGTGTCTATGCAGCACCTGCCCCTTCAGCAGTGAGAGCACATCATCATAGCATGATCCGTCTCTGTTTTCCCCTGCCATCCGGGGCGGGAGAAGACAAAGAAGACGATGGGGAACCTTTCTGGACGTTGTCCATATTTATCGATCTTCTTCAGAGCACCCGCATAATGTGGCGTACAGTCAATTTGAGCTAATTGGATATGACACAGCATGCACATATAATCTATCATTTTTCCCTCTCAGTACACTTTATCAGCTCTGTTGCCATAGAAACATGGGAGATCAGTAATAGCTAGCATTAGCACGGTAAGTAAGACGCAATAGAAGGCCAATTCAGAACAAGATTCTATATTAAAACACACACACACACACACACACACAGAAGCTGGAGTTAAAAAAGATGAAATAAGGTCATTTCAAATGCTGACATCAAACTAGCTGTTTTCCACAGTGCAGTGCAAAGAAACATTTCACCCGGTACAGCTTAATTTCCTGTCATATCAAAGCTCCCTGTACTGCCTAACAGAGAGATTGTAAAAACAACATTGAGGAAACAAATCAATATGGTAAAGGAAATATCTAAATGACATCGGTAGAAAAAATACCAGCCATAAGCTCTCATTCTTGGTCTCTGCATTTATCACTGTTTACACTGATTACATTAATAAAGAGCCTAATTTAGCAGAGTTGTTTTATGTTTTGTAGTTTCAGATCAAAAAGATTAAAATCACGTTTGCTCTGAGGAATGGACCTACAATCGATGAAGGATCGCCCACATTGCTTCCCAAACTGTGATACTGCAGATATAAAATTTGTTTCACATGCTTTCACTTTAGTAACTGACTTGCAAAAGGTGCTTGTATTTGAGCTTTTCTGCACACGTCCATTCCCATGTGGAGGGTGTGGCATCGTCAATTGCAGACCTTGAGCCGGGGGGGACCTCATTGGAACCCCGACCACTTGCTCACCTTAGCCACTATCCAACCAGCTCACGATGACGTCATTATCTCTCCACTGTGCTCTAAGTGCTCGATTCCAGCCATGTTACAATGTGACACAACGGCAGTAAATTGCTCTGTGACGTATCACTGCCCAAGATGCTTTTATCTTCAATGCAAACAGCTAGCACTCATCCCACTGGGGTCAAGAAAAATGCCTCAAAAATGGATGGGTAATTTTATTATGGGCGTCAAATTAAATAATTACTCAGCCGTTAATCAAAAAAAAACAACCTTTCCACACATTCTTTCCATAAGCATTTGGCTCTTAATCCAGCCCATTATTGAAATAAAATACTCTGCTTATTAACTTAATTAAACTTTGAAGGATCATTGAGTGCAAAATCAATCAATAAAATAAAGATGTTCTGAGTCATAAAAGAAATAAAGGTGTAAACCATATCTTAAAAATACACTTATGTGGAAATAAAAATAAACGAGTAGATTGGTACTTCTTAAATGTTTCTGACCTGTGCTGTATAAATCTTACAATGATAGAATTAAATGTGTTTCTTTTGACAGCACCCCCAGCACTAAATCAAGCAGAGAAAAAATTAACAAAGGATGCAGCACTAAACAAAAAAGGTATTGTTTTTTTATGATCTTATATTTAAATCTGGCTTCTTCCCCTTCTTTTATTGTTGCCTTTCACTGAAAGGCAAGTAAAACGGTCGCAAATTAAATTTAAATTTTACGAAAGTCACTGAAATTGGCAGTTCGAACTAAAATCTAAATAACCCTTTTAAATGCCATAATACCAGTCGAGTAAGCCTAGTGGATTTTAGTCACTACTTGTAATAGCAGCAGCAAAAATAATAACAGCAAATTAGAAGTGGCACTGAACATAATTGTACTACACTATAATTGTTAAAGCTTTATCGGTGTTGTCTTCATTGTTAGAAATGTTGCTCACTTCCATGGCCATATGAGAGGCACATCTGAAACAGCATGACTTGATACTGTGCAATGAAGCACTTTGTTTATGTTGACATTTCGAGGCAAAATATATAGGTCTGCCAGGTTTTCTAGTTCTGCGAGCTGTAAATCCCTTTAAGGCGAGAGCCATTCGGAAAAGGCCATTTAAAGGCAGGTCACTTATGCAGGGCCCTGGTGAAGGCTGGAGTCAGGACAGTTTCTTTTCTGTTCCCTCCCATTTGTAGCTGAACATGCAAACACTTTTCCTAATTGGGTGGCCTCTTGACCTTTTCAATGCCTTTTCTGTGCATTCACTTGTCCCTGAATCTAAATTTCCAAAACCCAGACAGTGACGTCTCACAATGGATGTCCTGGAATAAGGCGCACGCAAATCAACACACACAATGCATCCTCTAATTTGATAAATCCTAAATGTAAAATATTCATAACAAAAAAAAAATGTATCACGTGGTATATTCCATATCCAAATCCAAGTTATCATGCAGTATAACATAATTATAGATAAATTGTCAGGTTCAGACAAATCGAACTCTCAGGACTGAATTTTACATGGTTCAACATGATCCACATAAAATTACATAAATGTGGGATTTCATCATTTTGTTTGTGTGTGTGTGTAATGGGGGGGTATCTGTCTTAGGACGGACAGTCAAGTGACCAGGCTCAAAATGATATTAATTTGCTACCAAAGGGTTAAAATATCAAGTCTAAGTCAAAGGAAAATTAACCCGCTTCAGGAAAGCCCAGGAACAGAAAGAATTGAAAATTTATCCAACCAGTTTCAATAACAGGGTTACAGCAGTGTGTAATGTATTTATACATTTCTCAGAAACTAAGTCATACTGCTTGCTGACGCATAACTCCCAGGTAATGGACCAGCCCTGTTTCAGAGCAAAAGGGGTTTGTCTGCTTCACCAACATCCCCCACATATTCTAGACACATACCGTGTTTACTGGTGTTCCTGTGAACACATTGTGGGAGTCCTCCATCCAACATCAGACAGGGTATACCTCGCAATACTCCTTTGTGCTTCCTGCTGACAGGCTACCGGAGCAGGCTGCTCAAAGTAGAGGGATGGACAATGAGGAAAAAGTGTAAGCTCAGTAAGCAATTCTATATTCAAGTGAAAAGGTCCAGGACAGACCCATTAAAAGTGTCGTTTGTAACGTACCTTTGCTATATACCATAAAATCACAGCACTTGCACCAAAGGAATCAGTCAAACAAAAAGTCCCTGTACAGGAAAAATTCAAGAACATTTCAGCTGATTCTCTTCATGCACATTTCAGAGACAATAACCAAGTTACATAACTCTAAAGAAAAAGAACAATTTCAAATCTGATACGGAACAAATGTAATACCTGCTTACTAAGTAGTTTAGTGGTTAAATACCACTGCTTTCCAATACACCAGTAATTCGACATATTTCACTCTCTTTAAACCTCTTCATGAAATATCCTGGAGTTCTGCAGTCTGAAACGGCAAAAAAAAAATTAATTGGATGTATGAGGTTTAATGTTTTTTTTTCCACCTCGTTTAAAGGACAGAGTGTCCTTTGCTTTTATTAAACTTGTCAAAAATTGTACAGTACAAATTTCCAGGCTGACACGGAGGTCAGAAGAATGAAAACGCAGCAGTACTTTCAGAGAATTTAACTCAAGATGGAAATGAAGCCACCTTCTCACTGAGTCATGAAGGCGACCGATTTGACAAATATGGTAATTGTGAATGTTGCTGCACTTTTTCCAGGCTCCACATCACAAAATGAACCAGCTGACCTTGCACATTAACACAACAGGACTCTGTATTCATAAGAAACTGACACTGGCCCAGAAAAACAATAGATTTAAACACCCTCACAAAAATGAATGTACAAAGACTTAAAACAGATACAGAACATTAATAATGATTTGCACTGCATTCCTAATAACTTTTATGACCTTGGTGAGGGCTTTTCATCCATCCATCCATTTTCCAAACCGCTTATCCTACTGGGTCGTGGGGGGTCCAAAGCCTATCCCGGAAGCAAGGGGCACGAGGCTGGGAACAACCCAAGATGGGGGCCCAGCCCATCACAGGGCACACTCACACACCATTCACTCTCACATGCATTCCTACGGGCAATTTAGCAACTCCAATTAGCCTCAGCATGTTTTTGGACTGTGGGGGGGAAACCAGAGTACCCAGAGGAAACCCCACGACGACATGGGGAGAACATGCAAACTCCACACACATGTGACCCAGGCAGAGACTCGAACCCGGGTCCCAGAGGTATGAGGCAACAGTGCTAACCACTGCACCACCATGCCGTCCCAGGGCTTTTTATGTTTAGTATAAATGTATGTATATTCACAACACAGCATTATGTTATGTTATCTAGATTTAAAATGCCAAGAACGCAAAGTTTGAAATAATTAGTTTATTGAACTGAATATCCACTGTATATGATGGCCCGCTATTTTTGACATACACTGATTCTGCAGTTTTCTTTAATAGGATTTCACATTTGTCTGATTCTACAATATAACTTAACGGATTAAGCCACGTTATTTATATATGTTATACATATTTTAGGAATCTTACTTAATGCACATTAATAGCGTAATGATGAATCTACTTCTTAATTGGGAATGCTGTAATTGATCGTGGCAGGTATACACTGTGAATGATTTAATGGGTGTATTCGTAATTAGGAAAGCAAAATGTACTGCACTCCAGCTGCTACCAGCGCATTAGCCACAGTCAGGCCGCTACGGGTTCGGTCCACAACGGTCTATTCAGTCTGACGACCCGGCTGACACGCTCCGGTTCATGAGTAACGGTACGGTAATGGTGATTCAGTCAACAAGCTGTCGTGCGATCGGCTCTTCACTGCCGGTATCCATCTGTAACGGTTTGGAGAAACAACACAGCCAAGTTGTGTAAACGGTTGAAAATATGTTGACGGTTTGCAGTAACACTAACGTGTTGAGTTTATCGCTCCAGGTGGACAGAAGTTTGATTTGGCACACATGCCTTCGTTTTGTACGACGGCCAGCGCCTTTGTAGTTTCGCAGCGATAACCTAGCAGAGTTGGCACTTATTCGATAAAGAGACACCACAACGCACCTTGCTTCCTTTCCGAAAATCGCCTCCTTCTTCGCGTAGTGAAGGACGGCACTCGCTCATTAGAAATTCATCAACCGCAGCTTTGGGGGAATATATGAGATACGCAGAACTCGCTTTGGCTACGCCATCGGCTCAGCTCTGGGGGTCATTAAAATCCCCTTAAACTGTACGAATACATTAAAGAGCGTTGTAGTTGTATTTATTTGTCCCCGTACAAATACGTACGCCACACTGCAACGTTCACGGCTGGAAGCCGCGCGCGCCACGTGCGGACAAGTTGGGCGCGAGCTGGGCCGACGGGTAGGTCGACGTCAGTGCAAACCTATTGTTATACCTGCATTGTGCGCGTGCAGTCAGCGAGAAAACGCAGCGCAGCTGTCTCCCCTGCGCGACCCTAATGCGCAGACAGATATTGGGACAGGGCAGCAAAAGACAATCTGGGTCATACTGACATACATCAAAATCGATGACCGGGTAGAATTAAATACGTAACTTGGGAACTTCTGCTTTGTCAAAAATAAGCATTTTAAGAAAACTCACTGTAGTAGAACAAATTCAAAATACTGATTAATAACTGCACAAGTCCTGGGAAAAAAGAGCATTCATTATCATGTTTTCTTAATGGTTCACAATAATGTATCAAAAAAGCGAGCAAATAACTAAAACCTTCAAGTGAACGGTCCAAACAGCTAAATATTTGTACACAGTAAACACAATGTTAACGGGCTGGGAAATAACAAGAGCAGCATGCATTATTAATGTCTCTTCCTGAAAATATTTCTCTGAATAATAAATGCCACTTCCAGAGACTCATTACTGTGTGTTTTTAAATCTTGTGTTTGGTAGTCATGGACACCTTCAGCATTCGCGTTTGTGCTATTCAGATTCAGGTCATGCACAGCACTTGCTGTTTTTAATTTTCATTTCATCATAAGCGGTTTAAGACTGTTGCCAGTGCATATTTGCAGTTTTCCTAGAGGCCTCTTCTCTGCTGCTTCTGTCAGGACAGATGCTGTAATTAATCATGTAACAGAGATGGGAATTGAGTCACTCTGTACTGGGAGAAATATTACTGCAGGTCTCCAACAAATTTAACTATATAGCAATATGCTAAAAATAATTACTTTTAAAACAATCCATCCTGTTTATACCATGCGCCCCACCCACCCATCCACACACAAACACACAAACACACACACACCTTGTTATTTCTTTTGTTTTGGACATTTTGAGGTCTGGAGTCCATTTGCCTTGCAATCCCATTGTAGATTTACGATAACTGACTCATATTCCAACCCCCTTACCCCCCCCCCCTCCCTCCACCCGACTCACTTGATTCTCAAATAGAGAGTGAATACACCCAGACGGTCTTAATGCATCAATTCAGACAACATGCGCATACCTAAAAAAGCTAAACTGCTGATAGGTGTGAAACGAAAATTATCTGAGAGGTTCAACATCTTTTTACATTTGAGGCTGCATAGCACAGTGGCTGCTCAAATCATATCACTGCAAATATAACAATGATGTAAAACAGGGTTTTATGCTCATTTCCCTGTAGCGCTTCATCTAACCTCGCATTGACTACATGAAAAAAACCTTTGGTTCTGCAATCAACTGTTGAAATGAATCGATTCCTTGAAATAAACATTTGTTATCGTCTTTAATTGAAAACAAGTGGACACTGAGAAATATAATGCTTCATACAAAATTATGGCTAATATAACTGATGGAATGTTCTTTTACTTCATTGACCAAGCAAAACTCAATAAATTTGCCTATTAAGAGCTCAAAAACAGATAGAGTTTTATACTGAAATGCATTTATTCTATAGACAGATTTAAAAGGCAGTTGAATTCGTTTTCTGTAAGCAAAATACAAACGACTTAATTACTGCTATTGTAACTCATAAAAAAGTACAAAACAGCAGAAATACACTATGCGATGTAGCAATCCACAGGTAATTTTACCAATGTTTTAATTAAAGCCTCACATCTTAAAACTTTAGAACATATGATATGAAAAATGTACATCTTCGCTCTTTCCATTCTTACAGGCTTCTTTATAACTGGCACAAACATCCCACCCTCATTTCTGACGCCTCCGACAACGTGGCAGAATAAATTCATCACAATAATTTTTTTTTTTTCGTTTTTAATTTTTTTGTTAATCATGGGATGGTGAAAAATAATGACAGCTTCAACCTAAATCCTGCCATTTACACTAACCATAAAATATTCACTTTATTAGACAACATGAATAAAATAAAATAAAAAAAAACAATTTTTGAGCATGTTAAAAGCCTGAGGTAAGGACAAATACTTCAAAGGGTGATTTCTTCCTTTTTTTCCCCTACCTTTTTTTTTGGAGTGCCGTTTGTACACTGTGTATTCTTTTGCATGGATGAGTTTCAGGGATATTTCCCTACCCTCAGTCACAGACACATAGAGCAGAGTCCATTACAGTTTAAAGACACACAATGACGTGAATTGGTCTATGGTTTTGTTTATTTTCGCCCTTTATCAACCTCGTCCTCTGAACCAAGCCCCCTCCCCAGATATTTTGGGGTCCTTTAGGTTCACACTTGGTGTTCGCAGCACCCCAAACACGTGTCCACCTGCATCAGTGGCAACATATTATGATCCGGGGCTCCGTATAGACAAGGGCAAGCAGAACTAAACAAACATAACCAGGGAAAGGGGGTGGCAGATTGCCCCCATAACACACTGGCCTCTTATGGATCATGAACCGGTTACTGCTTTCCAGAACTGCAAGTCGTCGGAGTCTAAAAGTCCCCTCCGGAGTTTAAAATGTTTCTTTGAAGGTTTAATATGCAGCAAGCTTTGCCCGCACTGATTTTTAAGTTCCGCTGATGCTCTTCAGATCCACCGGTTTTGCCCATCCTCAGAGCAAAACTGACGGTGTGAAGCTTATGAATAAAGCCTTTAAATAATATGGGGCATTTTCCCTGTGAACATTACAGCATGTTTTAACACAGTGGCGCCCCGGGTCCATTTTCAGCTGAAGGTTATGAGAAAATGAGAGAGAGAAAAATGAGCAACTAGGCAGTCGCCCAAAAACTCCTTTTCATTATACAGCCTATTTTATAGACAAAATCCATCTCTGATATTTGTTCCTTTATGCATATTTCTGCATATCCATCTACAACAGTGGAAAGTTCATCGTAAAACATACCTTACACACTTCTTAAGTGCAACTTAGAAAAGCAGCCAGGACTGGTGCTTTTAGTTAAATTCCTTTTTTTAATGAAATAGATTATGGTTCAGTAGATGCTAACTTGGGACAGGACCTGGGCATGGGCCTGAGAGTGGGACTGTATTTGGGATTGGTGTTGCTGCTGGGGGGGAGGCTGGGGGCTGCCAAGGGAGGTGGAGCCCCCCACAGACTGCGGGGTGCCTGGAGACTGCTGGGGCGGGGAACACTGGGACGCCTGCTGCTGCTGTTGAAGCTGCTGCATTTGCTGCTGATGGAGCTGCTGCATCTGCATGCGCTGCAGCTGCTGCATCTGCTGCTGCTGGACGTGCTGCTGCTGTTGTTGCTGCATGTGATGCTGCTGCAGCTGCTGCTTCAGGTGCTGCTGGAAATGCTGCTGCTGCATCTGCTGCTGAATCTGCTGGTGGTGCAGCTGCTGCTGGTGCAGGTGCTGCTGCAGCTGCTGCATCTGGTGGTGATGCTGCTGCTGCGGTTGCATGGGCGGGCTCATCTGGGTGACCGCAGAGGGAGGGGCGTTCCCCGGCGTCCCGGCGCCCATCTGGCCAATCAGCTGCGAGGGCATGCCATGCGGCACCCCTCCAGCCACAGAGCCCGGGACGGGGCCGCCTGCCAGCCGCATTGGCAGTGGCTTGGGGGCGATGGCACGCGGGAGCACCTGCTGCAGGGCCTGGGTGGCAGCCGACATGGACGGGTGTTGCGCCATGGGAGCCGAGAGCATCAGCGAGGGGGAGAGGTTGGTAGAGGCCAGCGTCTGCTGGACCGATCGGATGGTCTGTGCCTCTGCCGATTCCGCAGCCGCCTAGTGGGAGAAGCAGGAAGAACAGGGCTGCAGTTACTGGGAAAAAGGACAGTGCGCAGTGAGCACAGAGCCAACACTCTGGCTTAGTAATCCTCTGCTTCACTTCAACTAAAGCAAGAACATTCTAGGCAGCAAGTGAAAAATCCAGGCACCCTGCTGGAATTTCGGTGGAGCATTAAAAACATGGGTGCCATTTACATCCTGAAGCAGATGGCCTTGGAGGCTAAACGAGTCAAGATGATTCTCCAAGGGAAAAGCCCAATGCTACTGCAACTCAGGGACCAGCTGTGTGTGTGTGTGTGTGCGTGTGTGTGTGTGTGTGTGTGAGAGAGAGAGAGAGAGGGGGGGGTTGGCCAAGGTCACTACGCTGACCTCAGTGTGAAAGAATGAGCTGCTTCTCTACTCAGCAGAAGCTCTCCGCCAAGGTTCCTCATCATTCACATTGTGCCAAGCAGCCACTGGCTGGCAAGACCATCCAGATCAGACAGATAATCGCACACTTTCTGCCCTTGGTGCTCAATGGCTTTCAGTGGGCAACCGGGTTACGAGGCAGACCTGCTGATAAAGGCGTGCCCCTGAACGAGAAAACTCATACAGGCTCGTTAATTGCTACGTCTGATTCTCCGCTTCCCCAAGAACTGCATGAGCAGTGAGGTAACATGCTTGCTTACATTGCAGTGGGTATCTCAGTTAGCTGAAGGACAAGGAGGCCCTGGAGTCCTACCTTTGACACCAGACTGGCACGATAAGCTGCCAGGGCTTTCAGATACTCCTTCTTGGCAGCTTCTGTCTTGCTTTTATAGACCTGCAGTACAAAGGTAGTTGGTATGAAAAACAGACAGGTAAATAAACTGTGAAATTAACATAAAATCCTACAAAAAAAACCTACTTAAAGAACCACTGTTGACATTAAACCAATGATTTTACAGAAAAATGTTCGCTGGCTATTTTGTGCAGATATTCACCCGCAGAAAAGTCAGTGTTAAGTTCCATCTCATTGGAATTGTGGCCACAGCCGTAATGACAGGCTGAGAAATTTTAATGACTTTTGTTTTTGTAAAAGTGACGCCTATTTGGGGCATTAAATTGGAAACGACCCAGGTGATTCATTGTGAGCCTTAATTGCATCTGGGTAAGTCTGGCAACCGTGGATTCATTTAAAAAACTGTCTAATGGTATCTGGTCAATGAAGAGATTTTATATGAAAATTTCATTTTTATTTACAAATAAAGATACACACCAAAATTATCAAATGCATGGGGTGACATTTAAAATTTGCATGAAAGGAACTTATGAAAAAAGTCATTTATAAAAAAAATTCTAATAATTTATATTAAAACGTGAAGGTATAATCAGTAGATATCGATTTAATTCTGAGTATTCTAATAATGTTTCTTGTCTACATAGTAAATGAAAAGTCTATAACTGAAAGTTAAATTAAAGAGCAATTATGTGAATTATTTGTATATACATATTTTTTTATTTCTGAATGCTGTAGCCTCATACAGTCAACAAAATGGATGGGAGCCAATCTCACCTGCTTCTGCTCCTCCCCCAGGCCGTCCCACATGGAGGCCACGATCTTGGACACCTCGCCGAAGGTGGCGTTGGGGTTCTGGCCCTTGATGGCCGCCTGGGTGTCTCTGAAGAAGAGGGCGTAGGCAGAGACCGGCTTCTGGGGCTCATTGGGGTCCTTCTTCTTCTTCTTCTTGGGCGTCTTTGGTTTTTTGCTGGCATCAGGGGCGGGACGCTTCTCACCAATTACCTGCCGGGGACACAGACGGGTTGGTGAGGAAGCTGGACTAGACGCTATCAAAGGTCCTAAGTGGATCCAGACTGAAGAATAGGTGAGGGATGGACCAATCATGAACCGCTTTTGCAAGGATACAGGATAATTTGAATCAACGTTGAGTCACCAGTCACCATTCATACCATTTGCTTTTCATTTTTGAAAAAAAGCTTGATTTAGCAGTTGATCTTGAGCTGACCTTGCATCAGCCACAACGATGTGTTATTGAGCAGAATATGCTGCAAAAATCTATTACAGCCCAACAGAGGTTGAGAAGAACACCCACCATATATTTTCTGAGAAGACTCGTAACATGGGCATTTATAGCAATGTCTCACTCACTCACCCTGGTACTTTCATCGGGGTCCTCTTCGTTAATGGAACTGGAAGGAGAAGGGGTGGCAGACTTGCTGGCAGGAGGCGAGGGGGAGGTGTGGGGAATGTTAGCTATGGTCATGTTTAGGCCCAGCTGAGCGCTCAGCTGGGATTGGTTGATAGTAGTCAGCTGGTTTCTTGACATCATGCCGGAAGGGTTGTTCATGTTGATGATTGACCGCATAACCATTGAAGGACTGGAGTGGTACTGCCGAAGGTGGGACTGGCCAATATTCTACACAAGAGGAAAGAAAATTCTTTTAACTTTTATCTCAAGAAATTAATATGCAATTACTATATTTGTTAATTCTGTAAATCTGTGTGAACTACTGAAGGAACAAGTAATGAATAACCCAAGCGAAACGATGATCTCATATTTGATCATTATTAATGAATCGTGATGCATATATTAGCTACTATATCTACCCATGATTTAAACTACTAAGTATCTGCGTCCCCTCAAGTTGTGTTACCAAAAATAGGTACTCAGTAAACACACATTAGGTAAACCTGCTTGTTAAGACAAGCAGCCTGCTTCTCTAAACAAATTATATGGCTGAAAATGAATACACAGCACACACACTGACAAGGTCAAGAGGTTCAGTTAGAGTGCAGCTACGCATCAGGATGGCTAAGATGCATGGCCTAAGCCAGGGGTGGCCAGTCTTACCCGCAAAGTGTCAGTGCATATGCAGGTTTTTGGGGTAACCATTAGGTCAGCTGTTCAAACCCAGGTGTGAGGACTCTTCAGCCAATCAGTCCTCTAATTAATAATCTAATTAGGGAGTTGCAGCGAAAACCTGCATACACACGGACCCTTTGCGGATAAGATTGGCCACCCCAGGCCTAAGCAATGTTAAATGTATGACTGTTGGTGCCAGTCTTAGTGCTTCATGCGCCTCAGAAATAGCCAACCACCTGGGATTTTCACATAGTGACGCAAGTTTGGAGAGAATGTTGGGATAAACAATAAAGTCAGAAGATTCTGCTGTCAAAAACGCCTTGTTAATGAGAGAGCTCAGAGGACCACGGTCCAACTCGTTAAAGCCAACAGGAAGGCTGCAAGTGCAAAAATAACACCTCAGTCCAACAATGATGGGCAGAAATGCTTCTCTGAACACACATTTTCTCAACCTTTAAAGTGGTTCAGGAACATTCTAGACACTACATGGTACTATGTAGGAAAGTTTTCAGAGTGTATTTGTGCCTTATAGGGTAGTAAACTGGTGACCCAGTGATGAGCTAATGTTAACACTGCAAACCATAAACATAAACAGCATTTCCTCTGCGCCCTGCAGACCTCACATGTATCAAGCAAAAAAAAAAAATCACTGTGCAATTTCCCAGATTTCCAAATATCCCTTTATAATCACCAGATGAGAGATTCCACCAATGAGCAGGGGGTGCAATACGAATAAATTAGGTTCGTTGAATTGAGTCACAGCGGATGATCAGTGGGTTTGAGTGGAAAAGGGGATCTCTCTTGTGCAGAGGAAGCAGGAGTACCCTTGAGAAAGGAGCCCCAACCCAAAACAAGTCATTAGAAATACACTGGTTCTGGCAGAATGTATGCGCAATAACCAGTAAAAATGCCTGGCAAATTGGAATTAAATTCAGTTCTGTAAAGTCTGACATTTTGAAGTTTACATCTTAAACAGCCCTCTATGATGGAGACGCAAAATGATCCCGCCAGCATGTTTAAGAATGAACCCTCATCCACTGACAGCTTTCATACATCACACTCCAACAGCTGAAGAGCAGAAAAATATTTTTTATGTAATCAACTCTATAAATCAACCCAGCGAGGGGGGGAGGGGCAAATCCGAGGAATGGAATGGGCTCGTTTGCCCCCCATGGTGTGAGGAACATCACGCCGCTGGCATGAGGTTCACTCAAGCCCCTGAGAGACGTCTGGGAGAAAGCCAGTCTGAGGCTGAATTTTGGGGGGTGGGGGCCCCAAGGCTAAACTTATTGTTGGGGGCTCACCTACAACATAAAATGCTGCCGTAAGAACTAAGAAAACACTGCCCCCCGCAAGTCCGGCCTTGGTCGCAACAAAGGCAGGGGGAGTGAATCTGCGGATGGTGTTGGGTTCGCGCAAGGAACATGGAACAGGAGAGTGTTGACAAGAAGTGGTGGGATGTAACCAAAAACAACAAGGTGATCGATCCCCTTCTCCTGGGGCACCTATCTGCTATCGATGACGACGACACAATTGTCCAGGAAGCTGCATCTACTAACAGAACCTTTAAGGGCTATCAATTAAGTGTTCTGCCATTTTACTGAAACACTCATAGATTTTCCATCTTGTCTTTTATGTATCCCTTACATACCTAGCACCAGCACCCTAACGTGATTTACACGTATACTCACACACGGGCATGCAGAAATTGCCTTCATCCTAATAATATTTTTACATAATCCCAGTGGAGCCATTGAAAAAGACATTACAATATTGTTTATACAAAATAAACAAACTGTGGGCAGCACCAAAGAATGGATTTTAATTTCCACAGAAGTGATTTATGCCTGGGCCCCACCGCACAATGCTAACTCACTTTCCCCTTACCAGGGGCCATTTCTAACCTTTGTGAGTGATACCCAGAGCACAGAACAGTGGTGCTACAACAGTGCGGACAGATTCATTTCAGTCAGCCTAGTCTGTAATGAGCAATGCTAAGTGGAGAGCCAGAAGGTATATCAGGATGAGATGGAGATGTCAAGGGCCCTGCTAGTGCCGCTGATTAACATGAATGAAGTGTTATCAGCATACAGTAGCCATGGATCTAATTAGCTTTGCTCGGCCTAATCGACTCGCATCACTAAGCTGAGGAAAAAAAAAAAAACAGAGGATGGAAAGATCCGTTTCAATCGATTTAAATATCAGATATTTTTTGCTACAATGACAAAGTACGAATGAACACACATGGAACAGAAACATAAATCAATCACAATCAGAATTTGCAAGTGAGATTGTTTTTCCCCATAAGATGTTGGAATAGATTATTCAAACAATGTATAATGACTGACTGAAGAGATGCTGCTTTGAGATGCAAAACAAAATTTGCTTCATCTGGACGCTGGAGAAAGGACACAGACCCCCTGAGCAGACACTACCCACCGCGCCACATGTGGGGTGACACCATCATATCGGTCCTGCCCACGTCTGGCTCAACCACGCAAAACCCAAAAGTGATGGACAACATTTTTACTCCCTCCCAACTCCCGGGAATGGAGCAAAAATGTGGCCTGTCCGGCAAGGAGCTGGGAGGGAGCGAAAACGTGGACCTGGGGGTCCTCCAGGACCCTTTTTGGAAGCACTACACTAAAGCATCCTGAACACCTCTGTCGTTACTCCAACACACGTAATAACAAAACGGGACGACTCCCCCGAGGGACTCAATATGGGTCGTCCGAATGTACACCGGATAAAAATCTGACAAGTAATCTCAATGACAGGAGTGACACGTCTGTTCCAACTGATACTGAAAGTGGAATTTGGGGAAGGTTTTGCTGGAATTTATCAACAGCAGCACTATGCGAGCTGTAACTGGCTGAAAAGAATGTTAACAAGTTCAATTTCCATTCAATGGCCAACATTGCTCTTGGAAAAGTCTCACTGCAAGAGAGGAGTAAAATCATCTATATGGTAATTATGAGGATGAATCCCCCAGTAACTTTAACCAGCATGAAAGGTCAGTCCTATTAAAGATAGTTTATCAGTCCCTGGCACATATTCCTGTACTGTGCTCTTAAATGGGAACAATTTTACTTTCCCATTTACAGCTACCTGCAGAATTCAGTACTTAAGCCAAAAGAAAAATGAAATTTTGAATGCGGGCAAAGGCTATAATAGTATAAGAGATAAATTGTTTTCCCTCTTCCTCCCATTCACTCCTCTATCCCGGCTGAAGCTTGCTCCAATCTCCTAATTTATAAATCCATCCTTGGCTCATATTTTCTTCCTACTCCACTTTCTCAACCTCTTCTTTCGTCACCCCAGCCCTCCTTCCATGCCAATTGCCCAAGCCGCCCCCCCCCCAGCCGATCCCTCACACATTTCTCCCAGTGCACTGTGGGTATTTAAGACTTGTTCAACATGATTTCATTTCATTTCAAGCACCGGCTGAGAAAACTAAATTTCAGAATCAATCACAGGAGAAGGTCAGAGGGAGACTTCATTACAGGCATTGCATGCTTGCATGAATATCTTTCATTTCTGACTGACCCAATATGTCACAATAGCTGCCTGATCCCCCCCTACCAAAAATGGATATATAAAGGCCCTTTTCTGAAACTGATGTACAACTCGTGTCAGTGTTTGGAGGGGAGATAACATAATGGAGGGAAAGAAAGAAGAAAAAAAAAGTGTTACAAAACTCATATATTCTGTTTTCTCAGAGAGTTTTTTTATCACATGAAAAATAAGCTAAATGAAAGACCCCATCAAACCTTGACTGTGATTCATGAAGCCGCGCAGTTGGGATTTCATTTTTAGTACAGTGCCACGAGTAAATCCAACAGCAGCCCCCTGCACACCGGCAGAGACCGTGACAATGAGCCCAAACCACTCTGCACGCGGGCATCTCAGGCAGGTTTTCAGGCAAGATATCGAAACACCTTCAACTGCTTTTCACACTTTTTTATAGCAATTTCAGTCCTATCGTTCTTAAGTTTTTGCTTTGAGTTTTCTTTTGGTGGAAAATAAAAGATACTAAAAAAGGTGGAATATAAAGAAAAATA
Source organism: Brienomyrus brachyistius (assembly GCF_023856365.1). Taxonomy (NCBI): domain Eukaryota; kingdom Metazoa; phylum Chordata; class Actinopteri; order Osteoglossiformes; family Mormyridae; genus Brienomyrus; species Brienomyrus brachyistius. The sequence continues at coordinate 12,071,851 of NC_064543.1, read as the reverse complement.
CTTGAAAATACAATAGATAAACTGCTTTTTAGTAGCCTGATCTTGAGTGGTTTAATGGCCCGCACAAGTTTGAAACCCTAGTTTTTGAGGTATGATTTGTAGAGTGAGGCCAGGGGGAAAAAAAATAAAAACAAAAAGCACCTGCAGGTGTGTGTTTTGTAACGCTAAAAGCCTGGAGGGACGTCAGCATGAAACGACGCTGCGCGTTTTTGGCACGATAGAAAACCGAATCAGAGGGCTGTCGGTCTAACAGGCCGAGGGCCCGCACACCGGGAGGCAAGAGCGCGGGTCAGTAGCTTGTTAGGCGAGCAGATTAAATAAATGATGACTTTCGACTCGCGGGCTTGTGAGGGAATTCTGCCGCCGAGGAGTGTTTTGCTTTGCAGCAGCAGAAGCATCTGTAGCCAATTTGCAAGACATACGCAGGACAAATACACAGAACATTAGGGGAGAGGAATTAGCACAACAACTTGGCTGGCCGGGTACAAAGGGGTCACTTGAAAATAGCACAAGTCATTCCTAATCCTGCAGGAATCTCCTTACGGATTTTGACTGACAGGCTGCTTGGCTTTTATTACAAATGACTCAATCATCACATTTTTCAATCTAGGTTAAAGAAATAAAATGTTATTTTCCAAGCATTTCTGCTAAGAATTCATGTTTTTATGCTCATTTGATATTATATACATACAAACTCTCTTCTGTAGTGGATAGTACATTTTACAGGCTTTTATTTTTTTTAACACATAAGTGCACAGCTAACAGCACAAATGGATGGAACAACATCTGCTTGGACTTTTTCACCATCTCATGCATTAATTCAATTAAATTATGCCAGTTTCCTTTTCTGGCACAAGCTAAAACAATGCAAGCAGCGAGCCAATAACAACACACTTGACGTCCAAAACACATCCACTACACACTCAAAAACACATTCTCCCCTCTGTTTAAACAAAGTTTTACCAAGAGTCAGAAGAGGCACGATTATCTGATAACGCTCTATGAAGTCATGAGAACAGAAAAGACCATAATTGTTTAAAGGTTACATTTCTTCCAGATGTAGAATGCTTAACTGACCATGAAATGAAAATTCTTTAGACAAAAACCTTCCGAGAATCAATTATGCTGTGAGGATATTTTAAAAGTGGCAATTATTTTATGTGCCAGCACTAAGGAGAGGGAAAAGAGGCAATAAAAATTTATAGCCCATGCACAAATTGGGAAGTAAATCTACGGTATATTCTTAATATCGGAGCAATTGTCCGTATGTGAGGCAAAATAGCTTAGAGTTCGTACAGCTTGGTGTCACCATCCCTTGTTGCATGTCTCCTGTAGGGGAGGCTTTCCTCATGTCTCAGGCAAAAGGCAGCACCAATACTGGCTCTGTGACAAACTGGAAACTACCCCCCCCCCAATTATAAAATCTGGAAGTCGTAAAAATATTCATTTATCAAGTGAATGCTTCTTTGGCTCAATACATGGTGTGACTTCTCCAGCAAACATTACAGAACATTAACAGCAGACAATTAAATAGTAAGGCCAGATTTGGAATGAAATTACTTTTAAAATTGTCGTTTCCCCCCCCCGTGTGGATTGATTGGAATGATAATTTTGGTTAGGATGAACAAAAATGTTGTCTTCCCAGTGACAATATTTTAATGCTGCTCATTTGAAATGGCCCTGTGGATGGGGGTCCTGTTGGTGTTGTCAAGAGATTAGCCACATGTTTAACGTTTGGCAGACGCCATTATCCCTCACCAGCTCTGCGAGAACAGCAGTAAGTGCAAAAAACCCATAAAATACGAGCATGTAATTGTTTCATTCACTATCATTATGCAGGATTTCATTATAAAGGAGGCTTTGTAATAATCTATAACTGCATAGGAATTTAAGAAAGGAGACTGTCAGTAACCGCTTGGTATCGTGAAGAATAATAGGTAAAAATTACCATATTTAGGCAAAATTCAAGCAAACAGAATAAAATGAATGGCGACACATTAAACAACGTGAATATAAAGTCATGCAGAGAGCAGCTGTAAATGTGCATCAAACGCCAAGCTGAGAGAGTGGGCGGGGGCTAAGGGGCAGACAGGGGCTTCTGTGCACCTGCTCTGGGTGTTCGGGTGGGGGGATTTCTCAGGGCGGGGTGCAGGGGACAAGACAAAGAAAGAGCAGAGAGAGGATGTAAACGGTTCCATCGTCAGCAGCAGGCTCCCCCCCCCCCCCCCATACTCTGAGCATCCCTCTCTAATTTCAGCCTGTGCAGCTCTGCAGCCCATTACAAACTGTCCAGTGAACAGGAAGAGGCAGATGCAGTGAGGGTCGGCAGAACTGGCATTCTCACTGCCTGCGGAGCAGCCACCACTGGCTGAAAGAAACAACTGACCCGCAACTGATGAGGACGAGACCCTGTGCTGTGCTACAATGCTCCGGATCATTTGCATTTTATTTGACTGAAGCCTCAATATCCCCCAGCTGCATGTGTCACATCTAAGACAAAGAAAAAATGAAAAAACTAGAAGTGTGTCTTGACAAATAATAAAATAAACCTCTGGGGTCTATTTGGGGTCCTTTCTCCCTGGCACCATGGGGCTGATACACTCCAACTTTGGACCGCAGACACGTGTCTGCTAACTCCTTCACGTGACAGCAGAGCTTAACCGCGCATCAGCATTTTCCAGGCGGCCCGAGGGGCAGCATGAATAACTCATGGGCTCAGAAAACATCTGTGCCGCTCAGAGCACTTCTAATTGTTCTCAAGCACAGATGTGTGTGAAGGGATAGTGTTTCCAGCACATCTGCAATCCCTGCTCTGAAGACGATTCCAGTCGCGGAACAGGTGCGTCTCGTGAGTTTCAGCTTGTTCCTACTACGATACATCTGATTGTACAATATCAAAACGACGAATCACTGTCCCTCTTAATTAGCGCGATAAACCTCGACCAACATAAGACTGCCAGTGTAGGACACAGACAGCTCACACAGCAGCTAATGAAGAAGGACAAAACGAGTCTGTACATTTCTTACATCCGATGACAGATAATCTCTATGGCAACATTAGAATACATACAACAGAACTGTTCTTAAAGAGAAAGGTCTATGAACAAACATGCTACTACAGGTGGATTTTGGGGCTGCAGGCTAATGTCTTTTAGAAAACATGTGGATACAAATATAACAGATAGATCTCCCAAAGGAAAAAGCCCTTAAGTTCAGAGCTGACCAAGTGTTTATCCAAGAGATGGTCTTTCAGCCCACAATTTGATACAAGGGCACATGGCACTTGGATTACATGCCTTTATCAAACACCTCATCAGGTGTTATTACTTTTTGAGATGGACTTGAAGTTCTCCTGTTGATAAGATGGGAAGGAAAAGTAATGGGAAAAGTCTGGCTTCTGCCTTAACCACTGTAACGCCGGAAGTGTCCGCAGGGTGCTTAAGTGAGATGTTAAAACCTGAAAGCTCAAAGGTTCAGGGCCCAAGACGAGAAAAGTACATCAATCGGCTTAGATGTTCAGTGTAATATTGTCAGATTTGTTCCATGTTTTAAGGGATAGCAGATAAATAATAAAAAAGATTGTTTTTTTTTTTCTGTTGGATCTAGGACTTAATAGACCATGTCTCAAGGCCAGATATGATCAGATGTGGCAGTTTAGGATACTATTGCAAGAATAGGTGCTGGAGTTCTGACCAGTAAGGTTGCTGTTCAAACCTCTGGGGGGAATCTAACTGTAGGATTCCTTAGCCAGATACTTAACCTGAATCACTGCAAAGGAGTTTCCTGAATCCATTCTTGTACAATATTTACAAGCAAGTAACGCTAAGCAGTGATGAGACTTCAGCATAGATGCGACCTGCAAGCAAGACTCACCACTGGAAGGCTGGCATTCAGAGCGCCGTCCTGCTCCAGCAGGTTGCGGGAGATGGTGATGGACGGCAAATCGAGGCTCTGAGGTGGGAAGTGGGGGGTGAACTGGGACCTCTGCGAGGGCGGCACCTCTGGGAGCCCAGGGAAGGGTGACGACTCTGCCTCCGTCAATCCCAGGCCCGGCTCTGCCTCAGGTGGGGGTGTGATGGGCGGGATCTCAAACTCTTCATCTCCGAGACTGGGGGTGTGGAACGTTTGCTAAAGCAAGAATGAGAGCAACTCCAGTCATATTTCTGCTCAGTGGAGTTTTCGGAATCTAACAGAGAAAACTGACCTTATTAGTACAATATACACACACACACACACACACACACACACACACACACAATACATATAACCAGAGATCAAACTAAATGCGAGCGAAACTAAAGATCAGTTGACATCATTCATTTGAGCCAAAAAAAACTTGCACACATACTAGCCCCCATATCGACCACTAAGCACTGGCGAGGAAATCCATAATTAAACCTTCTAATCTTAGGACTACAAGATGTTTGGATGAAGTGTGGAAAATAAACCTCTCTGGGACATGCGTTAACAACGTTTCCAGAGATTATCACTCTTGGCCTTTGTTCTCCTGGCTTCTACCCTTAAATCTGCCCATCAAAGGGCTTAATCCCTCTGCCTCAGAATTAAAGCTTTTGGTCACAGATAATTTGCTTATTTGACTTCTTCATGATGGAGCACCGAACCCACTGGAATCACATCCTCAGTCCTGTGGAATTTCGGTAAACCTCGGAAATTCTCCCTCGGGAACGAGTTTTCCGCAAAAATGAGAGCTCGTTTCGGTGATATACTGGCATGGCATTCCGCCTGCATTTACCCTTTTTGCCTGCCCCATCTTTTAGGAATTGTGGTGTGAGGTCATGTGACTGTGAAACATATCATGCATTTATGCCGTGCAACCCCAGCAGTACCGGGTGCATGGTCATACATTTTGGCTAAAAAGTGGAATTAAACAGCCCCATACCAGACAAGAGGCTTGGGAAAATGGATGAATGAATGAACGGCTACCTTCTCTTGTATCGGCTACTGTCTTTTATAATCGAAGCTCATTCCCTACCGGAATGAGTTCAATAGTATATAGAAACCAGAAATTGCGCGCCATCTTATATCCAGGACTCAAACCAAGGGCTTTCTTGTTTAAAGGTAAGTGCATGTTTACCTGAAGAAAAGAGGCAGTATGGCTGTCTGTACCATGCTCTATTCCCACAGCAGCAGTGAAAAGACAGCTATAAGCTTGATTAAAACTACTTCGACTACTTACACAGACTTTGAGCTGCTACGCCCTTGATAGTCGGTGAAGAAGAGTATCTGTAAAAGTCCGTTATAGCTTTATAACATCATTCTGTGAGCATTATAAGGCCATCAAGACAGATCTGTCATGTTACAGTACTTGAGGGCTTCCCTAATTTTTCATTATTTTCCTTTCCGAACATGAGCGGAATGCGAGAACAACCATTAATTGAAACTGAAATATCCCTCGGGGAAGAAATCGTAGGATGGTACTGATGAAGAAAGAGGCAGTGAGGGGAAAACATCTTTATCTACGGCGGCACCCTTTCGGCAGTGTTGTTGGCTGAGGGTTAAATGGATCAGCGATTGAGGGCGACTAACTAAACTGTGTAGAGTGAGGAACTCCAGGCTGAGAGGTCTTCGTTACATTTTAATTAGCAATTAAGAGATGAGGTTGGGCATGAAGCAGCACTCTTTGGAGGAAAGCCACCTTAGAATGCATCAGCTGCCGTTTCTGGTCAGGAGCTGACCGCAGTGACGAGGTCATGGACCCACAACACACAGTAACTCTCTCTCATGCCACCTCATACGGAATTCACCAAGTTCTGCACTAGAAGAGCCGTTTTCTAACACAGACCTGGTCTGGGGAGGAAAGCAGCCCGTTTTGCAAGGCAAGTCATCCTTAAAACTCCACCAAGCCTAGCTTCAGAACAGACATCCACTAGGGTTGCCAGGGGCAAGGGAGCAACTCACTGCTAGGTTCAGTGGGGGGGGGGGGTTATTCTCTCCAGCCAATGCCTTTGCTAAAGCGCTTGTTTGGATGCTGCCCAGTTACACCCACGTGGGTGGTGAGCATAAGTCTGGGGCAGGGTTTAATTGAGACTGACCCGTGGTGAAATGCATGCCAGAGCAAGCTAACAGGGTTAGCCACCTGCCCCGGTAGAAGGATCACTGAGAGAAAGAAATCAGCCCCATCCACAGCTGTGAACGATGGACTCGGCTTTCCAGGTCATCCATTGTGAGTCTATTACAGGCAACTCCTTAGAACGGCAAACCGTATTGAGTCTGCAGAGAGTTCAGTATAAATGATGCTGTCATGCCTTTTTTTTTTCCGGCAGCAGCGGTATTCAGAATTCAGGGAACCCTTCTGACATCTCCTTCTAGAACGATGGTGCTAACAGAAGGCTGGGAGGTACAATCCGCACGTTCCAGAACCATTACTGCCACATTCCAATTTTGGCTTGTCTGCTCGCCAGGACCGATACGCCGCTGCCCAGCAGAAGGACCGGTGACAAAAAAAGGGGGCTTGACAGCAACATGTCATAATCTGCCATTAAATCCAGTAGCGGAATCAGATTGTACCGCTGGCTGGTGTGTGTGACCCGCAAGGAAGAACTACTGCTGAGAATTATGCTCAAAATAAAGTTCGGAAACAGAAACATAAGTTTCCTGTTAGGCCTGATAAGTGCAGCACGACAGCAACAATAAACACGGTTGCTTGGATACATGCGCATTTTGCACTATTGTCAGCAGGAGGAAAACTATCCCTTTTTTACATGTTGATTCGAGTCCAGTGGTACCGCAGGATAGAACTGAATCTTGGGCCACCTGGTCCGGGCACGGATGCATCTGTGACATTCTCCATAAACTTCGACTTCAGAGGTTGTGCAACATCACAGGGTCATATGGTAATATCACATGGACTTAAAAATGCAGCCTTTTAGAAGTTACATCCAATTAATAACCTCCATGCTGACGTATCCTGATTAAAGGGGAAATGTAAGTGCGTGGCCACTCTCCATGTGAAAGCTTTTAGGGACGATAAAATCCTTACTGGCTGCTCCAGGCTCACATTCAGGATGGCAGCATTTAATTGTTTCGTGTTTTATTTTTAACTCGGAAAAGAAAGGAAAGGAAAAGGTTTAAATATAAAATACTGATTAAAAAATAATGTCTTTGTGACAAAGATGTGTTATTATTCTGTAAATTGGTTTGCTGCTGAAATGACTCCCTTGTTGACAGAGCGGAGCAGAATTTGGCTGCTGCTACAGCAGCCCCTCAACCCCACGTCCCGTGGGGGGGGGGGGGGAGGGGGGGGAACTGACACATTCAGCAGATTAATTTAGCATTTCACCAGAGAAGAAAACTCATTTCGCTGTGAAATGACAAGACTCGGGGAGGAACGGCACATTAATTCATACCCAGCTCAGGTTTGTTGCTCCATTTGGGAAGACGTGGGAGGGGGGCAGGGGGGGGTGTTATGAAAAAAAAAAATTCAAGAGAGTAAATGATACAGTTATGCTGTCCGTTCCTAAAGCACGAGCTCAACCACTGCGCCATCTGTGCCGCAGCACTGGAAACATTTGCTCCTTTTGATAAAATGCAAATGGGCCAGACTGTCGGGGCGACTCCCAGCACCCCTGGGGCGCCTCTGCCGTGCCTCCACAGCTGGGTTTCAGCGGCTTCCAAACAGCTGGCGTCAGCTTGGGCTGCCTACTGCGTGCCGGCCCCCTTGCCCAAGCATGGAGGGAACGTGCCGAGGAGAACCCGATGGGGCCGTCAGTGGCTTGGGGTTTCAAACTACTCTAGAACCCTCGATCGGGGTCTTGGAACGCCCTGTGACCAATGGATAAGCGTGCTGGTTCACCAGGCCAGAGAGGAGCTCAGCCAAGATGGAGCTGACAGTTAACAAACGGCTTGTCATTGGAACTGTGGATGGAGGACATCACGATAGGTGGAGCTACAAAGTTTGCCCACTTCTACTATTCTACTGATGATGATGAAAAATGCACTGAAAAGTTAATTTTGCTTGAACAGCCAAACAGCACGACCTTTTGGATTACGGAAGAATGCTAAGAAATTACTTACACTCTTAATAAAGCTCCTCTGATTATTTAAAACTAGCCGTCTACCTCTGTCACTGGACAACATCGCATGTTTTGGTTGCTGGGAAAACAGTTGCTACATATTAACAATGGTGGAAAGCTCAGGTCCAGAAAGCTCAAATCCAGACCAAGATTTCGTTTCAATCAACCAGTTACGTCTCCTGTGACTCTGAGTCTTTATTCTCAACTGATTGGTTGAAACAAAATATTGGTCTGGATTTGTACTTTCTGGACCTGTACTTTTCACCGTTGTGTATTAGTAAGGAAAGACCATGTACAGAATAGGGGGTGTGAGCGTGACTGTCCGTGAGAGGGCTCCACAGCATCTGTAGCCACGGGCAGCTCATTAAATCGACCTTTACGGAGTCTGCTTGGTCTCCTGGACACTCACACCTTCAGGGTCTCTCAGAAGACAACGGTAGAGGACGGCGATGGTGAGGGAGCATAGGGCCACTTTGCGAGACAGGGTGTTATTCTCTCGGGACACGCGTGGGCAGTAGAATAGCTCACAGATGCCCATCGGTCTTAATACAGTGGCCGTTTAGCTCCTGCACACACCAAACACATTCAGACGACCTCGGCGCGTTCTGCCACGTGTCTGGCACTGCGGCCAACGGCATCCCCGTCATCCTGCGATGTCTCGCATATCTCAGCAGAAACACCCAGGCCAACTCCTAGACATTGTGGAGCTTCACCTAAGTCCTGCTGTTGACTGTCAGGGGTCATTTATCACTCGCTCTTTGTTTATTATTCCAAGTTGCTTTCTACAAAAACCTGAACACCTCTGCTGCGGTTCATTCCAAAATGAGATTGTTGAGTGAACTAGCGTCATCATGACGTGGTCCAACCCAGCCAGAGAATAAGAAGCTTTCCAATTCAATTCATTATAACCATCAGACAACTGATCCATATGATAAGTGCTGTTCATTTCTGATTTGAAGTAGGACGGGAAAGTGGGCAGTGATACAAAGCTGCACTGGCACAAATTAGACTGCAGCCCCTTTAGAATTGATCTTTCCTGTACTTCACAACATCCTTCCATACTGAAGCGTCAGCTAAAAGGGGTCAAGCAGTTTGACATGACCTCCTTCTGTTTATACCACGCTGTCGGCTTGGCCAAAGGTCACAGCACAGGGCTCTCTGTAACCAAACACCGGAAACGCTCGGCCACCGTTAACAAGAAGAGCTTTCAGTGGCTGAAGCATATGACGGCGTGTTAAAGTTAACATACCACTGCTTCAGTGCAGGCTAACTGTACAGAAAGTCCCCTGGTTAATTTTTCTTTGTGGGGACCAATTCTAACCTTGGCTCTGTGTTACTGTCCGACCTCCAAAGATTTCAGTCCACCCCCCAACACGCTCCTCCAGCAGTCATTCCTATTGGCTGCTTTTTCCCCGCCCACTCTCTCCATTCCCCAGTGATTGCAGGCACCTCCCCTTTCACGTCAGAACATCCAACCTGAAGCCTCAAGGTCCCGTTCGTCAGCTCTGCCTGTCCGTCACAAATGGGGCAACACAAAGACTCTAAACTGGAAGAATGGGGAAGGACTCGACAATGTACTTACATCCCCTGCTGAGAGGAGGCCACTGTTTGCTTCAGCCATGTTCATGTAGTTATTATGGTTCCCAAACTGCAAGAAAAAAAAATAAGTGTTACTGAATGCATTGCCAAGTACAAAACCAACATTAAATTTCCATTATAATTTGACATCATACTGCACATTTACAAACTATTTTCAGGGAGAAAACAAATTACCATTCTGAGCCACATTTTCCATTTTGGCCCTGGCGTTTAGTTTAATTAATGCGATACTTTCATTTAATATTTGAGGACTGCGGTGTGACTTTCTTATCATTGCCAAATCAATACAAAGCAGTGACAACATGCAAGAGCTAATCATATTATCATTGTAATGCAGAGGTTGAAGGATTGAGGAAAGGTTATTAGCTTGCAGTAGCCTGCGGGGTAGGCTAAGGTTTCAGAAGAGGCAAGAAAACACATGCGCACATACACACACGAAAACACATAAGCGCACATACACTCATGCACGCACAAACACACACACACACACTCCGTTTGCTTGGTTGGTCCTTGAGGTATACAAGTGGGTTTTAGGGACTTGCAAATGCATGCTTTGATAAACAGCGAAGTGCTTTCCAACAATACCCCTCGCGAACTACCACCAAAGCCTCCTGGCGAAAGGGTCGACATCTCCTTTCTTCTGAGACACAAGTGTTCTGACAGGCAAGAACAATGGAGCGCGGGATGAGGAATGACTGGGCAGCATCTGGACCCTGGAGCACGGTGCTCCTTCCTGTGACTGACTGATGCAACCAAACCCCCCCCCCCCCCAGCCTACATATAGGGGTGAAGAAACGGACCAGGTCTTCCTGGGTGTCAGAAAAGCACCCGTTATACCGCAAACCAAACCAAAACAATCCCAGTGCTGGCTTCTCACAAGGCCTTTCCCAAAAACTGTGGAATATACACCAAACTGATCGGGGTGACACTGACCCTAAGGGGAGCAAACAAATTAAGGAAATAGAAACAAATAAAATAAACAAGCTGTTTTACCTCACCATTTATTTTCCCCTCGTCCCGCCATGCGGTTAGTGTGTGACTGTAATTACAGGAGGAACTGCCGCTAATCAACTGTGAATGGTATCCATTAATTAGCCCACACCCCGGAGAAAAGACAGAGAGAAAGAGAGAGAGACACACACAATCATGGGCTGTGTTAACAGTATTACGCACTGATGAGCAAGAGGCCAAAGGCCCACAAACATTTGGCAAAGCAGGTGGCTTTCAGCAGTCAGTGCCATTTACTGGATATTACCTGAAACCCCCCCCCCCCGCCCCAAAAAAAAATCCCACTTCACATTTTCAATCAAAACCTGCTACAAGTCCGCACACGAACGGGTCCAAACAGATGGTTTCTTTGGCGGGACAGCTGTCCGTCAGGCGGGCCAGATTCACAAGCTCTCCACGTCAGGAGACGCGTACCCCCGCCTTCAGCAGCAGCGGCGACTAAATGCAGGAGTGCCTTGTCGGAAGAGCACAGCCGCCCTGCTCAAGTACAAAAGAACAGAAAATACCGAGCCTGGTGCCCCTCCCATTCAGTCGCTGAAGGAGTTTGTGGACAAGGTGAGGCCTTAACGCCAGATCTGCGTTTCTGCAACGGCGCGGGACAACAGCATCTGTGAGCTGTGGGCACAAACATCTTGAATCCGCGAGACCACCTCCTCGCTCGGCGAGCCCCACTGACTCATTAAAGCAACCTGTCAATGGTGAAGGAATGAAAATTCATAATGTAGTCATGAGACACACTATATCCTGAGGCACATGAGCCTCTTTGTGTGACTGACACTAGATAAATTAGTAGAGGGGAGAAAATGACATGTTAAGTGGGTAGGACATGCGAAAGTATATTGTATTCCACCTGCCATGCTTAATTACTCTTGCTGCTGCTATTAACGATTGTTATTAGGGTTACACTGTTTACCAAGAGGAAACTTTGGCAATACGCCGCACAGTAAATTGAATGAAAGCTGTACAACGTTTGGAAAATCTTAGGTGCAAAGTAACACCCACCCCCCACCCCCCCAAATACAGAGAGGGACTTTAATTAGGGGCCAAGATTCAAGAGTTATCCCTCCCCTCCCCGCACCCGCCCCACCCACCGCCTCACCCTACTCCCGCAATTCATGAATGCGATGTGTGTTCATGTCCACAGTCTGTCTGATTGAATGCCAAGTGCCAAATTAAATTAACTGTGATTTGGAAGTTTGTGCCACACATGGTGGGCCGGTTACAAAAATGGGTCAGCACAGACAATAGCGCTCTGTAATTAAAAACAGGAAGCTGGACGCATTCTGCTCCGGACCTATTAGCGTAGACCATCATAATATGGATACTATGCTTTCAGGCATCACCCCGGGGGGGTTAGACTTGGCTGGACTGGAGGTCCATAACCGATGCCCTCTGGCAGAAGAAAAAAAACAACGATCGACAGGGGAGACCAGACCTTAAAGACCTAGAGTACATCTCAGGATGTTGACTTTAAATCTACAAGCACTTCAGCTGATTACTGGCATGGCCAGAGCAAACAGGAGCGAGCCCAAGGTGGCACGGCCCTCAGCTGTGGGCACTTGTGGCTCGGTGAACTCGGTTAGCCGCTGTCCCCTTTCTCGTGCACCCCTGCTAGTAGGGGACGTCAGCAGAGAGCCCAAAAATAGCCGCGGGATGCGGGGCTTTGCGGGAGCACAGTGTCCCAGCAGGCGGGCGGCTAACGGACAGCGCCGACTCTGTGCTCTGTCTGTTTTCTCTGCATTTCCGCTATTGCCAGTCATGAGTAAATGTTTTCTCGGGAAGAACTAATCATTAACAAGTGCTTCTTGCCAATGAAAGGACTACTGTTTGCAGTGTTTTTCGGGAGGCTGGAAAGCACGGGTAGTTTCCTTCAAGCAAACCTAATACTAAAATGAATTTCCTTCACCCCCCCCCCCCCACTCTGCTGGAAAAATGGGTCAGGCATACTTAACACTACAGCTGGCAACTGCCATTCTATTAACAGCATATTTATACACACTGCAGGATTCCTACTGAATGTAATCAATTGACGTATTTAGGCTCGGGCCCCATGTATGACATTGTGGGCTTTTTTAAAACACTGGCTGATCTAGGTGCTTGTTGTTGTGCAGCCTCCAGGGGTCAGAGGTTTTGTGGAGCAGAATTATGCTTAAATAAAGGTTCAGATCAATTAAAAAAAAAAAAAAACCTAACAAATCGGCTGACCTACTGCTAAGAAGGAACATAACTTCTGCTGGATTGGAACTCATATAATTATGTTGCAGAGTGCGATCAACCTTTTCCCCTCTGGTTAATAATAACCATAGGGGAAGAATATTTAATATATACTCTTGGGAACAAGCCATCTGGCTACAGCCTTTAAAATTTCAATAGGATTATGTCAGTCTAGCACACAAACTGTATATTTCACTGTCTTGCTGACAATTTTATGTAAAGCGATCCCTAGTCTTACCCATGCACTCATAACAATCAGTCCTGAATGATTTTCCTTTCAGCTTTAACTATGTGCATATAGGTTTGATTCTGCAGAGCAGAGGACCTCGAAATGGTGAGGAAAATGCTGGAGACAACAGCAATCAACCATGAACATAAGCATGTCTGGGTACCAAGGTACAGTAAAAGGACATTAACACAAGACAGCTGTATAAAAAAAAAAGTAAGTAGGCGACATCACCTTCTGCAAACTAGTTTAATTTGACGCCAACACTCGCCACAAATGTATCAATTTTACAGTGCAGCTTCAGCTCTGTAATCAGGTTGCCATTGTTCTCCCAAACACAACTCCTTCGCCGTGTTCTCAAATGATTTCTCTTGAGAGAAGTAAAACACTTAGAAGTCTCATAGAGAATGAGTAAAGGTAATTATTCTGCTTTTCATGTGTTTGTTTCTTTGCAGGTCTGCCATAACGACATCTCAGAACTCTTCGTTCAAGCGATGAGAAGCCACACCACACGGCACAGACCTCCGGCTCCCTGTGCAGCTGCTGCTGGGTAAACTGAAGCCCTTCACTGGACATTTCTTAGTTCCCCAAGTCATCCTGGCAAACCAGAAACTCATTTCCAGTGCAATAAAAAATAAAGATGCTGGCAGATGCCATAACACGGTCTTTGGGATCGTGACAACTGAGCACATGTTAACACAGTCAATTTTTTTTTACGAATACGTTTTCAGTTTGTGACAGTAAACCGGCATACAGCCACATCTACACAAGCTGGATTTCAATACACGTGCAGAATCTGTCACCAAAAATTACGTTCGGAGCCAAGTCGATCATCTCGCATGTTATTGTTTGGGGGGGGAGGGGGGGGGGGAATCTCTCAGCTGAGATTAGCATTAACACAGAGTTAAAAAAAAAAATTTGAAACCACCAAAACATAAATAGGGCGAATACCCAAATAACAGAACTCAAACTGAGCCAGGTGTCCTGCAGAAAACGCAGTGGGAGACAGACACAGAAGCAGTGTGCACCGTGACCCGTAAATCCCAGACTGGGTTCTGTGTGCTCTGCACGGAGATGGATATGAGCACAACCTTAGACCACACATCTGGGCAAAAGAAAGAAAACTGGACACAGAAAACTGTTTCCAAACCCAGTCCTCGATGGACCTCGGACAGTCCATGTTTTTGCTTCCTCTCAGCTCACAGTGCACGTGTATCAGGTATTCGATGTTCCTGATTGGCTGGGAACTGGGAGGGAGCAAAAACATGGACTGTCCGGGGATCCCGAGGATTGAGTGAGGAAACACTGCCCTAAAGGATGGATGGATGGATGGATAGATGCAATAGTAGCTGTATGACACAGTATTAGGTATGAGGATGCTGAATCCCTAACTGCCAGACAGAGAATAGACACTGCACTGTTCTTATATAATGACAATCCTTGCAGAAATAATCCCAGACAGTTCTCTAATTCTCTTCCAATAATATTTAGACTTGAGTCCATTATTTCCTCGCTTCTGGGCTTTGATCTGCTGTTTTTCAGCGGTATGAGGTTTTTTTTTCCCCCCTATGACACAATGGGAAATGCCACATCTTGATTGTCTTTTTCCAGAGTAATCTGATACTGAAGATGGTCCAAGTGCTTTAAATCCCACTCTCCATGACTGCTTTACTTCACAGAACTGTCATGTATAGCTCACCTTCTGACGCAAGATAAGGAACTGCAGTCATCATATTTCCATATTCTGCATCAGAGCTCCAATGACAAATCAAATACAAACACTCACACAATCACTTCTTTCCCAGAAATTACGTCTCTTTCCGACAATGAAAGCATTTCTTTTCTTTGTAGACAAACCCTAGCCCCTTTACGGCATAGCTATATCTGACTAAACTTTGCATGTTCACTTTCCAGCTCAATTTCCGCAGCGTGCTCCACCACTGTTCATTACAGCTGTCGATAATAAAGCTGGTGAAGATCTCCATAGCCTGACAGCAACTGGCAAACTGCAGGAAAAGGGAGTGTTTCAAGTCCAGGAAGAAAACCTTCATGTTCACAGCTAGCCAACAATCATTACACATCCATTAAGATTATAGTGTGCATAGGTTCATAAACTTATAAGAAGTTCCTAAGGAACATTCACATTGGTTCCAGTGATGCTGGAACGTATTACAGTACCCCTATGTAAAGAGCCTTGGGGCGACACTATTGTGAAAGGCACTATATAAAAAGAAATTGACCTGAAATATTAATTTTATATTCAAGATTCACAGAATAAATGCGTTAATGGTGTGTAAATTGACAGGAAATAAACTTTATGGTTTCGCTCCATGACCGATACTCAGAGGTATGGGGTAAGCTAGGGATATTTTAAAAATCCAGATGGGAATTCTATCTGGTCCTGATCGTTTTGTATAGTTGATTGAACTGGATTCACTGAGATGCCGTGAAGAGCCTGCGGGGTTAAATACTAGACTACAACCTCTAATTAGTGCGTCGATCACAAGAAAAGGATGGATTTGAAGAGAAAAATGAATGCATCGCATTTTCTGTGTTGCGGCACTTTATTTTCCAGCACAGAAGAGAGATCTTCCACCAGAAACGTCAGGAAAAACATGCGGTGACATCCGGCAATTGAACCGTCTGGCCCCAAGGCGATACTTCACTGTAGCCCTGAGTACGCCGGTTTGTTTAAGCTACTGTACGGCCATGCTGTTCCTTCCTGATCAGCTGTACCCTGCAATTTGTAAAGGTTAACCTTCGCCTTTCCAACCCCCCTCCCACAAGCGTTGGGGTCAGGTCAGGTTTCAACAGCGTGAAAATATGGCCGTCACTTAGCAGAAATCGGCTAAGCTACATGAAGTCTTCAAAGAGCTCTACTGCAGCTATTTTAGTTTCTGTCCCTCTCTCAAAAATAGAAAGGCGAGATCCCTGCTGGGGCCCACACCCTTTGTCTGCCTCGCACAGCCCCTGCCTAAAAGCCTGATGATGAAGGATGCCTGATCTTCGATGGCAGCAAGTCAAAGGGTCTCTCTCTGTTGTCATTAACACTTTCTGGTACGTGATTCCAGGCCCCGCTTTATTACACTCGTCGATATCCCTCACAGCTTCATGTTTATTCCTCCAGGTGACGAAAGGCCTAAACAAACAGCGTCTACGGCACAGTCTTCTCGCTCATTCCGGCGGCCGTAGACACACATCTCAATAGCCGGGTTAACATACCCTTTCATCCGTCGGTTTAACAAAAGTAGACAAGTCGAGTAGGGGAGGGAATATCAGGCTTCATGCAGCTACTTGCCTGTAGGTAAACATTTACCAAAGCTTACCTTTCACTGTTAAGGAGATTAAACCAAGGTATCTTTTCCGTTTAGACTTTTTTGAAAATGCAGTGCGATTTGCAACTCGATCTGTTACAGCGGAGACTTCCAACTCGGTCTTTAGCACCACCCCAGCCCACATTTTCCTTACAGTCTACCGTCTGCATGCCTGAAGACAGGTAATCAAGAGCTTTATAATTAGCTGACAAGAAATATCAAGTGTGCTGGTGGTAGGGCAGCACAAAAACGCAGACTGACTAGGGGTGCTGGAGGAAGGGACTGAGAACACATTACACAGACTCTTTCATGTAGGTGTATTTGGTTTCAAATATCACAACCCGGCAAATGTGTTTCCATAATACCACCAATATTCACAAAAAGAACTTTATTTCAATACTTCGGGTACAACAAAACATTCCGCAATCCCTTCTCAACATATAGCTAGAGTAAAATAAATCTGGCCTCAATTAAAATCTGCTAGATTTCAGTTTTATCTAATCAGTTCTTTTTTTTCCCCAGCACCATTGCACTGTAAATACTATCAGGACATGATAGTTCGATCTCTATACAACTGAGCAATGCGGGCTGGTGAGTGGTGACTCACATGTCAGTCTATTATACACTGCAGGGCTGACTGTATTAAACAAATGGAGCTGCCTGCAGCGGGAAGAGGGACCCAATGCTGGGGAGCAGAGGTTATTGTCTAATTTAAATCTTGGCTCACTTCCCAGAGCTGTGCAAGACTCCAATTTGTGGCTGCGGTGGCTGGTGTTCCTGAAGGGGGTGCCACTCTGAGCATGCACGGACCCCCCCTCCAGAAATCTGCCCGGAATCCACAGATCAACAAGTCGGCGAAGATTAACAAGTAAGACTGCGGAAAATTTGTTTCAATTACGGGAATATACGGAGACGGATGTCCTCCGTTTTGCTTCACGAGGTTCCTGCCTTCACGGGGCAGTCGCGGTGTCGGTGGCCGGCGAAGAGAGGGGCGCGACTGGTGTCTGCACCGTACATTAACTCACTGCTGGTTTGCGTTCTGCTTTTCAGCTAAAGCCTGAAAAGTAAGAATCGAATCATGAAAACAGACGAGCGAGGTTGAGGACACTGGTCTTCCCTTATCTCCTCCTCCATCCTTTCTTCTGTAAAAGCCTTTTAAAAAAAGACTGAAACTGTGTTTTTTTTTTTGCCTTTTCTCTCGCCAGGCGCGCCGCTAATGTATTTTGCAGCGTTTCAGTTTTTGTATAGCTGCTAATGCCTTTCGGACGAAAGGCACGGCCAGGAAAAAAGGTTGTTAATCTGTCCCGATAAAGAGCCGCCCTTGTTCCCTTTTTGGAACGCAAGGCCAAGGTAGTCGCTCCAGAATTAAGATGCGTCTCCGATTCAGATGGGTAGCCGCAGGGTGTAGATATCCCAATCCTAAACACAAAAAAAATGGAGGGAAAAGAACTGCGAAAGATCAGAGCCACCTGCAAAATGCCAGTCTGAGTTATCAACGAAATCCAGCTGTGTTTTGGGGATCTTAAGAGAAGAGGATTAGCAAGGATAGCTAGGCTTTCATTATAAAGAGCGAAGGCACAGCAAATGGAAAGTGAACCATTATTACAAAATCCTTTTACTTTAAGCACATACGTCCCACAGGAAAAACATTGAGTCAGACATTTTTCGCCGCTCGGTAATGGATCCTCCAGTCATATTAGATCAGATAAACCTGTCTAGCAAAGAGGCATTCCAGTGGCAGTCCAATAATTGCTGACAGGAAAGCTGCAGTCATTCTCTTGTCTTTCTATTCAGTTCCATCAGAAGTTCCATCGCCATAAAAGAAGTTGGTAGAACATGCATGTTTCTGGACTTTCTGATGCACGACTGCGGTGGTGTTTGTGAGGGTCAAGGGCGAAACCGTGCAGCGCGTCGACTCGAGATGCATCCCAGGTGTCGGGCAAAGGCTAATTCTGTGACAACTTGAGAAGTTTACACCTCGATTCTTTGATTTTTAAGCCCAACGCAACAGGATCGCAGCTTTGTATGCGACGCCGAGCATGTTTGAAATCCCTAGTAAACTTTGAAAACCCTCTTCGAGAAGAGCATGTTTCTCCAGTGTCTAATAAACGACAATATGTAACAGCAAGAAATGACACGACAACAGACTACAGCTTCCCTTTATGACGACACAGAAACGCAGGTTTCTTCTTGGATACGGGAAGCGGTGACACCCATCCAGAAGGCTCAGCACACAGTGTGCTGCTGTTCTCCATTCAGCAGCACGAGGCCTTAGTTTGCCCTTTTCCTTTCGCACTCCTGCCGGCAAGCAGTGAGCCTGAAATCGGAATCTCCGGCAACGCGGTCTTTCCGATGGGTCTTAATCAGAGCCCAGGGTTTCCCTACAATGACCAACGATGCGTAACGCAGTGATAAGCAGCCAGGTTGGGGGTGTGCACACATGGTGAGGCCAACCAGCATCTCTCTTAAACCAAGGGGGGGGGGGGGGGGGGGGGATACAGCTAGTGCCATCTGGTTCACCCGGAGAGCTACACTGCAGACCCGGCAGTTACACTGCATGGACGGGGACTGCTCATCTCTCCATTCATCCCTGTTAAGGATATCAACCTAATTAGCTCACACGACACCGACTGCGAGCTCCGTCTTTTTTCCTTCTCCACCTACTGAGAAATAACAGGCATTTCACACCATCATTAGAACGGCGCAGTGAAACGAACTCAAGAGCGCTCATTCAAATAATCTGGTTGTCTCCACCTATATGAGCAGGGGCACCGGAGAGTCATACACTGATTCTGTAATCAGGACCCAGCATATCACATATGGTACTATACACGCGCTAGGTAATTCCACTAATTCATCACAGGTAGCATGTTAAAATGTGCAATCATCACTGTTGCTCCTCTACTATGAGTACATTGTTGCATAAGCATTACAAAGCATCATCTGCAAGACCAAAATGAGCCTTGAAGTTGTTCTAAATTGAGCAATCACTCCTCTGCATGGCACAATAGTCCAAGGCAATTTACTGAACTCATTACCTTCAACTGTTCCACCTGATCTACGTTTACCAAAGCTGTTCAAGTTGACTGTATCACTCAAAAGTTAGGGGATGCAGGAGTCACTCTGACACTCAAATCTTTAGCTCCTGATTAAAAGCCCCTTAACCATCATGGCAGTTGCCCACCCTTGATGTAATATACCGCAACATTCCAGCATACAGCTACAGAAGCCATAACTCATACTTGTTCAGAAATAAAGCATCTGCTAGTCAATACGATTCATTTTGAGGTCAGTCACTAAGTCACAGACCCCAGTCATGGAATTCCTCGTGATTGGACCTTCTGCAAGCTCGAACGCTACATTAGTATTACTGGCTCTATACAAACCAGTAAACACCAACATTTTGTGGGGTGATAATAATAATAATAATAATCATCATCAATATTAATAATGGCCTAGTGAGCATTTAAAGTGCTCTTCCAGTTTTATTTTATTACATTCTAGATGTACAATACAGAGAATGCTCTCCACAGAGTAGCTCTGGGGTTCATTGTAATTCCAGTCTCGCTCACCTATGCCTAAAACAAGCTCCTTCTGGTTTTAATTAAGCACTAAGGTAACTCCCAAGGGGATTGCCTCAGTTTACAGAAACACTTTGATTTATTCATTCTTTGTTATTTCGGCTTGAGGCTTGCCAGTTGGATGGCACCTTTTATGTAGAACATGTAGATGGTGTAATTGCACTATTTGTTAATTAGTTCTCGTTATAAATATGTTTTGCTGGAAATGGAAAATCCCATCTCAGCAGGCTAAATGTGGAGATTTTTTTCTCCCCACAATCCCTACCTACTTGCAATTAAAGAGAAAATAATTTGCCTGGCATCAACCTTGATTACAGAGAAGCTTTGATACTGGATGAAACAAGGATTTTAAACAACGGCAGCAGTACCAATCATAAAAGCCGTTTTAAAGCATTAATTGGCACTAAGATTCGCAAATATCCAAAGAGGGTCTGTCGCCATCAGCACCCACTTGTAAAGCATGCCAAATATCACATGCCTCGAGACATCCCCTCACCCTACAGAGTGCTTCATCAGAGTACCACTGAAGGGCAATTTTTGGCTTCCCATGTTTCTGGGTAACCAGACAGCAGCACTTTTCCCCAATTAAAAAAAAAAAAGTCAGATATTGTGCAGGGATATGCAGGCAGATGCAGCTGGTGAACAAATGATCTTTCATGGGCACCATACTGAAAACAAAGTCCCAGAAGATTAAAGAGTTCAAGTCACAAATAACGATAGCTGTTGATGCTGTGCAGCCTAGCAGCGTTCAAACATGGCATCTGGCACTAACAGCTGGCCTGTTTAAATGGTACATATTCATATCAGTCTTGTTTGTCTTGAAATCCCGTATATGAGTGCAGTTTGAGACAAGAAACACAGACAACCCACTCATGGAAAATGGCAATTTTCGGTCAACATCTGCGCAGCTGGGTTCAATTATGGTAATTTAACTTACATTGACGAGCTTGCATGAATTTTGAGGACGAATTATAGTTAATGTAAATGAAACAGCACTACACCCTTCTCCATACTTTATAGCTAAAGTCCTTCATTCATTCATGCGCTTAATTCACTCCAAACAGACATTCCTATGATACCGAAGACTGGGCTTAAATTACATTAACTGTGCATATTAAACAAAGAACAAGCTAATATGTAGCTGGATATTAATTTATTCGAGTTTGAGACATCCTTCTACACTGGAAAGTAAGAGAAACGTGTTCTTGACTATTGTCCATGGCCTGTGGAGGTTGTAGTGTTTGCACTATTAACTGTAAACGAAGAGCTTGGTGACAAAGTGAACCGCAGTTGGGAAGAACAGTAAGGTCAGACTCTTTACACGGCCTTAAAGACTTGATTGATAGCCTGGGGTTTGTGAGGTTTTGTGTTCCCTCAGACATCCTGAACAACGGCTTTGAATTCTCCTGTCTACTCCACCTTACACATTAATATTAAATTAGTATTTCAACCTGAAATAATCAGTATAAATTATCATTGTTGAAGACAGTGGCTTGGACGGACCATTACAGAAATATTACACAGATGCACGTATATACAAAGCATATTTATGTTGTATTTTTCACAAAAATGAAACATAGTATTTATACAGACCTGTAACACTCTGTGTTTTGAGCACATAGCTCAAAAGTACATCCCCAATGGGCAATTTATCAGGTACACTTACTGTTCAATGTAACAGCGGTGTGGGAAAAGGCTCCTCTGAACGCACAGCGCATTAACCTCGGAGGCAATTCTGGAGGCAGAAGTGGAGGCTACCCAGTGCCAGCGAGGTGCACCTGGTGAAGTGGCGACTGAATGTATATTAATGGAAATAACCGAGAAATTAAGTGAAATTCTTGGGACCAGAAACTGCTGGATGATGGCCGTAATACACTGAGCCGTGGATCCCGATGCTGCAGGCGAGGTTTGAAAATTGCACCGCGCAACCTGAAAGGTTGGATTATTTTAAATGGCATGAAAGCACTTAACGTGGCTGGATGTGGGGCAAGCCCAAAAATATGAGGGCTCCGCGATGAGGTTAGGGGCTAATGCCGCCTTCCCGAAAATATCGGAGTGCTGAAGGCTCAGCCCAATGAGCTCCTCCCACTGCTGAAGGTCGCAGGGGGCCCATTAAGCAGGCACAACCTTTTCAGAAAGTCAGGCAGCGTATCATTATTTTCACAATGTTTCATTATAGAAGGTTAACCTCAGATAACTCCGAATGAACATTTTAATCAGCTGCCTGTAATCTTACGAATACAGTATAATCATTCTGTTTCTCTTCATCTTTATCAGGCTGTGGAGGAATGACCATTGCTTCATTAAGAGGGCTCAATTTCTGCCTGCAGGTGGAAGGTGGCATCTAGGATAAGATCCTCAAGTGAAGGTTGTGGTGATGGTCTTCTACAGGCTGGGAAACAGGATATCCAGCTTGGATAGAAGGAACGGAATCAAAGGATTAGATCCTGAGTCTACAGACAGGGAGCATGTTGGGGTGGGGGGTGTCAATATGCCATGTCCTCAGGATGTCTCCCCCCTGCAAGCTGTCATTACCTTCTCTGTCCCTCTGCATCAGCTACACAATCTAATCCAGAGGTTCCTACGGAGCACAAGTCTGGCTGATCTTATAATTTAACCAACATTGTGGAAAGATTAGAGCCACCTGCTAATCACTTACACTCAAACCAGCCAGTTGTTTCAGATGACTATGATCATAGATGTCTGAATGTTATTCGGTTTGACTGAGTAGCCCCAAGGCAGTGCATCTTTTTCATGACACTTAAAATTACATCCAGATGTTTACGCTGAAATTACTCTCAATCTCCTGTGCTCTCAGAAATAGTTGGCTTAATAGCCAGAAATCAACAGGTGTCTCTAATCCTAGGGAGTGATTTAGTGTAACAAGGAAAACCAGATGGATTGGCTCTCTCTAGAATCAGAACTAGAGACCCCTGATCTTGTTTGTACATGACCTCATCCCTGTTGACACCAAGGAAATAGCCGTCTGGGCATCCATCCAGCATGAGCCGCCGTGAGGCCAGGGTTTACAGTAGTGTTTGGGAGGCAGAAACAATTGCAGCCAACAGGGTCATTTTGAATCGGTAAGTCCTGGAACACTTCAGCATATCCAGAAATGATTTTAGCCTTATTGGCCTGCCTCGAAACTGCATGGACAAATACCATACAAGGGATCAAAAACATACCAGCAAGGATACCTAATCTTTGGAGATGCGTCTCCCCACATTAGACCAGGTTGTGCTTATGTATGTCCGTGAGGTATAACAGGATGTGTTGACAATGCCTCATAGCACCATAAAGCAAATTAATATTTCACTTCAGGGACACTGCTTTTCTTTATCATCATCTAATTGTGCTTTTCCCTTGCTCTCTAGCGCTATTGATACAAATACCTCTCAAGACAGTCGCTGATTAAATTTTCAAAAGCTGTCTGTTGTGTTTGTTTGCAAAATATTTCACTGAGGTTAGGCCCAAGGGGCAGACTGTGATTTACAGTCGCACTCTTGTCTGTATCACTAGCAGCGAGAAATCGCTCTGTACAGTTTCGGGATAAAATTAACCTTCACTGAACAGCAGGGAGCAATTTGGTATCCAACTGTTTGTCATTTAGCAGTAGCGGCTCGTAATTCTGCCTCGATTTCCTCTTCAAAGCCAAGCAGAGGTGGGGCTGAGGGAGAGGTCAGTCAGAATCAGGGTAACTGTCTCAGTTTCATTTGGCATTCACTGGGAGCTTAAATACATGCACACACAAATTTGACATTCAGTTATGTGTATAAGAATGCTTTTGTCCATAAAGGTTTTACATACATACACACACACACACACACACACACACACACACACACACAAGTTGGTGTAACTATATAAATGGGGACCGTCCAGTCATTTCTATGGGAAAAACCCTATTCCCAATCACGATACCCTTAACCTCTACCCATCCCTAATCTTAACCGTAAGTGACCAACCCAAATACAAGACTTTTGGCATTTTTACTTTTTTTGATTGCATTCACAGATTTTTATACAACTGACGTTATCCAAATGGGGACCTGAAAAAAATGTCCCCAAAAGGTAGGGAAATTTCAGGTTTTACTACAATTTGGGTACAATTTGGTCCCCAAAAGTGATCCATGCAAACACACACACACACACACATACACACATATCAGATACGTACTGAAGCAATCACTGGTAATTTTGGGAAGCTGGTGTCTTAAGCAACCACCTTCCAATTGTGTTTGTGAAAGAACTAGCAAAGTATGGAAGAAATAGGGCTCCCAGCTATGAAATGACATGCTGATATTACCTAGGCTAAGAGAGCACAAGGCTTTCTGAAGATCCTTTGTAATATCTGTGGGTGTTTTGTTATCTACTCTTATTTTTCTGCATTGGTTTTCAGAGTATATCCAGAAATAAATCTTATACACACCAATAACTTGAACATGAACTTATAATGACTTGAACTGAAAGTCATTATATTAAAAACATTAAAAATTAAAAACATGCAAAACATCTCCAGAAGTAAGAAAATGTATGTTGGAATGACCACTGAGGAACTGTGTCCATCTGCAGTTAATTAAAAAAAAAATTGAGAGACATTATGTCTTACATTAACACGTTTCAGTAAAAGGGTTAGCTTTTATGTTGCATTAAGTTCTCCAACACCTAGCGTGCATCTTTCAAATGCTGGCCAAGTGATTAATAGCCCTGGGTTGCACACTCAAGCTCCATAAAGAAAGCATCTAAATGTACTGTCTAGTTTTTAAACAATTTGTCCTTGGAGCCTGCAGAGGCTGAGGCTGTGATTGTTTTCCTTTGGCAGAAAAGGCAAGATAAACTATGCACATAAAAGTATCTTCTCAATGACATTCCAAGTTAAGATCGCCTTTTTCCATGAATCAATAAAAATACAACTAATAATAAACAGGGTGTGGAACCAAATACCCTTAAAAGGTCAGCTCTTGAACAACATCAGATTGGAAAAACGATTGTGGCACAGTAACTCTACGTTATATTACTATACTGCTTGTCCAGTGCAATCTAAACGGCATCTGAGACATTCTCCAGGAAAGACACAGATATAACATCTGGTACACAACCCACAGAACCTTCTCTGCAGACTGTCTTCTATGGTTCTATGGGGAACCCTGGACAGTCCACGTTTTTGCTTCCTCTCAGCTCCCACCGCACCTGTACCAGGTATTCGGTGTTCCTGATTGGCTGGGAGTTGGGATGGAGATAAAACATGGACTGTCCGGGGTTCCCCGAGGACTGGGTTGGGAAACACTGTTCTACAGTACAATATGCTCCAGAGATCCTGAAGCTAGATCGGTAATTACCCAAGACTTTTGTTAACAATGGTTGATGATATTTTAAATTGCCACAAATTAGGCACCAATAATTTTAATTAGACAGTGCTTTACTGATTTACATGATTATGTAAATTTGACCAAACACCAGAGAGAAAAAAAAATTTTCAAGATATAAAACAAGCCACCTTGTGGAAACTTAACACTGGCCAACTGATACAATAAATCGAGCCCTATAGTGAACCAGCAAGACGAAAAGACGATTTCCTGCTTTCCAAA
Organism: Brienomyrus brachyistius; assembly: GCF_023856365.1. Classification (NCBI taxonomy): domain Eukaryota; kingdom Metazoa; phylum Chordata; class Actinopteri; order Osteoglossiformes; family Mormyridae; genus Brienomyrus; species Brienomyrus brachyistius. Next base: position 12,046,289 of record NC_064543.1, on the reverse strand, counting down.
CCATTGGAGCTCTCCTCACATTAAACAGGTAAATCCGCAACCATGACCACATAGCATGTGCTAACTGCCTAGATGGCTGCTGCCTTTCCCCACTCATCCTGTTGGTATCTACTGCTGAGAAGAATCCAAAGACAGGAGGAAAAAACCATGCACTGCCTGAGCTCAAGCCCCCAAATGGAGGGATTTGATAACAATGATACCTCTATGTGGTTCAGCAATGAAGATGCCTAAGGAATGAGAAATGAAATGGACCCTTACAGAGGAGGCCAGACGTGGAATTTGATTTAACCCTGAAGGACCATTAATTTAGGAGAATAAAAAATGCATAGCATTGCAGGATCCTGCTCGAATATAGATATAACCAACATTTTAACACATTTGTTTATATATACTCATACTCTCAAGTGCTTCTTTCCCCAAAATTACTGTTGCATTTTGGGAGTTACAAAAACATAGTAAAGTGTTACCAAAGTGCTTCAACCTCTGTGAGAGTTTAGACAGACTGTCACCTCCCATTTTCTTAGAGCCCCCAACAGAGCCATATAAATATTTACACACCTGCTGCTTTTATCTCCTCGAAAAACTCACCCTTGTCCTGAATGGCATGGGGGGGGGGAGGGTACATGAATTTACTCTACTATACCCTGCTGACCAACAACCTGCTGGGTTTGGTTTTTAACTTTTTTTGTAATCAGTTCGGTTTTTCCATGTTTAAAAGATTTCATCTTATTGCAAAAGATCTTTCCATGTCTCTTTTCCCAACCCCACAGCTCTTGCAAAACAAACTGTATTTTTTTTTGTATGTTGTTTTAACCTTTCGAGAAGGTCAGCTCTTGCACAGAAATACATTCAATAGAAGTAGCTTGAAAAAGTCAGATAAGGTACGGTTGTATCTAAGGTCAAAACCCAGGATTGATTATGACATTGACTAAATTAGCAGACGTATAATTCAAAGTGCACTGGGAAAATCAACTGAATTTTAAAATGAAAGCATTCACAGCACTCATCGGGTAAATTGCAAAGACCAATTACCAGACATTTCACTGATGGGCAGAACCCAGAACGCAGGCTTAAATGGAACCAAGCCAGGATGGGGGAAAAAAAATCTACGCACAACTGATAGGTACTAATTACACTTTTTATTAGGGTGAGAAATGTATTTGCTTATCATGATTCCAATAAATGAATTTAGGAACAGGTTGAAAGAGTGCAATAATAATGTATTAAACCAAGATTAAACCCAAGATATTAACATAGCTGGTGTTAAAGATTATATCAAGACAAATATCACCTCATGGGCCCAGACTGGATAAACGGTTGGAAGTTCGAATGTATAGATGAAGAATTAGTACTTGATAATTCCTAAGAACAATCCAGTACTTTAGCAGAATGATTAATCTGAGCTATTAGAAAAATGTGTAGTCATAGGTTTGGAGGAAGAAGAATACCAAATAGGGCAAGGCCAAGGGACACAAGTAAGTCTGTGGGCCGTTATGATCTTTAGGCAGGGATGATGATGGTCTTCTTGGGATGAGCATGAACAGTGAGGCCCTTAGTGGGGGAAGGGGGTAGAGAAAGCCTTGCACCAATCTTCAAGTCTTAACCCAAGTGTACCAAAACAAACATTTGGGATTGCAACATACTTAAAATATGGATTTAAAAATAGTTCTGAAAAAACAGCCTTTATGTGAGAGTATGGTCCATTACCCCAGCAAAGGACAGACAGGACACAAGAGAGGAAGAGATTTCAGAATGACTCACTATGCCCCCCCCCCCCCCCGCCCCCCCCGCGCACGGTAGCGGCGAGCGCAGTTTCAGACTTCAGTGGAAGTGACCGTCTGTAACCGCTCCAGGATGGAGTTTGAGTCTTTACCATAAGGCCTCTCATTTTACAGGGCACAGCGCTTATTAACTCACCCATCCAGAAATGATTGACTTGTCCTTTTGAAACCACTTGATTCTCAGCAAAAACCAGTTTCTAGGGCATAGAGACTCTGTCTCTGTAATGGGTCAGTGAAGCTCACCCTGTCAGAGATACGGCAAAACAAAGCCAGGCTGAAACGGCTCATCGCGGGAAAACAGAATTCTTGTATATACACGAGTGTCATTCCTTTTCAGCATTACACAACCTGCGGTACATTCGCTTAGAATGCTGAACACTGAACTCGTGGCTGAGCAAGGCCAAGATCAATTACACAGCTTTTTTTTTTTAAAAGTCAGATATTTCATGCGGCACGTTAAACCAGACATACGTTCACCTTTCGACTGATATCTGCAGCGGGTCAGGAAAATGCGGCCGTCGCCAAACACGAGATCAACTCTCTCTGCTCGCATATCACTGCCCTGCCTTCACAGGGACATAAATTGCAGGAGATTGGAAAGACTGCATAATCATACATAATCACTTTAATTGTAAGTGTCATTAAAATTAATGATGTTTAAGAGGTCTAATAATTACAGTATAATAATTATAATTTCAGATATTCTAGATTGCAGACAGGAAATTAGTAATTAAGAAGCCATTTCAAACCAGCTAAAGCAAAGTAGATCTTTCATAATTGCCAATGGGGCTCCGATTATCAGCCTAATATTGTGCACTAGTGCACTCAATGAAAAAATATTTTTGAATAAACAAAGCTTATTTGGGGGGGACAGATGGGTTTTGGATAACTGAATAAACATTTCATGAATAATTAATTTGAAACCTTTCGGTTTTTTTTTTATTACAAATACAATTTTGGAGGAAGACCCACACTGTGTGACGGAACGGCAGGTTAGAAGCCTGCTGGACTCCCACAAGCAATGAAAACGGGGAAAAAAAAACATGCAACACAGAATTTCTGAAACCCATTGATCTGGACAGTTTACTTCGTTCCAAGACCCAGATATCAGATAAAGTAAAAGAAAAAAAAACGCAAAAAAGCAGTATGTACACATCCAATCTCTTGCCCTTATTTCCCGTCTGTTCAGTAAAAGAAAACAAATTAAACTAAAAATCATAGTGGGTCAGTAACCCTTCAGCAAGATAACAATTTTCACTTTCTTTCCCCAAAATATAATGCTGATTCTTCATCGCGTTAAACTACCCAAATCCATCACTGGTGTGATTAAACTTCGCCGATCAGGAGGCTGAGCTCCACTTTAAAGCCTCTCTGTGGGTGGATTCGCAGAGATGCAGAACTTGGTGAAATGTTTAAGCGGAAAAACAGGAAGTGTCATCCAGTGGCAGATGACTCACGGATGGCTTCACACCTGGCTCACCAAGATGAGAGAAACTGGTTGGTCATGATCGCTGCCATCCTCCTCACCAACACGAACGCACACGATTCAAAAATATTTTTTCCTCCCTGAAACGTAGCTGACTAAATGCTGCACCGAAGACATGCGTCCGCCCTGCCTTATATGCTGTGGCACGCTGACATTGTCGATCAGGACAATATGTTGCAAGGTCAGCTGGCTGCAGTGAAAGCACGGCAGACGAGATCTGTGCCAGCGCGGCAACTACGAGTATATTGCATAGGAGGCGCAGGCAATTGAAGCAATGTCAGAAAAGGGAATCTGTACATTATCCGGCCACACAATACTACAGCTGCTGCAACGGACCGGAAACAAAAAAAACTAAATAACAGACCGAAATAAAGACTCCGTGTCACTCTGGAGCAAAAGCTCATCGGGACACATCTGGTATTCGCTGCGACAGTCATTTACCTTTTTATTCTTATAAAAACCGGCCTGCTTGAAATTGAAAAGGTGGGTGTTTGGACCCCCGCCCCCCAAGCCCAGAGCATTCGTCCCTCTGTTTGGTTTGGTTTGCCTCGTTACAACGCCGGAAAACGCTCCGTCACAGCTTCCATAGCAACCATTATTAGCGCAGGTGGAGAGGCGTCATAAAGCTTCCTCTTACGGGAGCCGATAGGAGCTCAGCGGCAGCGCTTTATGGAAACACGATTTCCATTACAGACAGCACACGGGCTGTTTAAGCAAATTGGATCGGCAGCGCGATTCACATACTGCTCGGAAAGGACACAGCACAGTCCAGTTTGCTGTGCTCGGCGGAATTTAATATAAAAAAAACTGGAGAACAAGCTGCCCTGATCTCGGAGGAACCGGGTCACACCATCTGGCGCCGAACAATTCAAAAGTACCGCGACTGTTGAGCAAGCATCAAAAGCCCAACATAAAATACATCAGGCATTCGCTTTCTGCACCTATAAAACATAAATGAAGGGGATCCAGTTACATAAATCAAGGTTTAAAAATAACCATGCCAGCGCCTTCTGTTGGATCGTCCGCTTAAAGTCATGTTGAGTGCCTTTAGAATGTGTGCAGCCCTTTGCAATTAAATGTCACCAGCTGCGCACACTTTGGGAATACACTCTGTGTTTGCAGAGTTCTTTAACCACTTCTTCCCTGCTACAAAACACAAACACGTAGGGAAAACTTCAGGGAAGGGGGAGGGTTGTAATTCAGTATCTCTGGAACCTCTTTGTTTCCTTTCTGCTTTGTTCTAAACAATACCGTAAAAGCACTGAAACCCCGGCACCATATAAGGCATTTTAGTGCCAGTGTAGTGCACTGTGCCATTTAGTCAGAGCCTATTAAGCCACCCAAACTGTACTCTTATTTAACTTTATAAAAGTTCTGCTTGTTCCCAATATGCCAGGGTCAGGAATCTCATGACAAAGCACATTACTATTTCAACCGACTGTACTTAGAACGGCACTTAAGCCCCAGCACACGTATTTCATTATAACAGGACAGCATGTTAAGAATTAAGAGCAAGGCAGGATGACTTAATTCACTGTAATTTGAAGGTACTTTACAGTCTCCTCACAGCGACACCATCTGCGATAGCCCATACTCATGGCTCAGAATTTCTACCAAGCCTCTTAGGGGCAGTTCAAGTATGTACATTTTTCTTTCTCTGCAGGTAAAATAAAACACACATACACCTAAAAAAAAAAAAAACCTTATAAAAACTAGTCTTGAAATCTCATCTTTACAGACGGTCAGACCGAGAGTGGGTGAAACACGTTGGGCTCCTTAAAATGACATCACTCTAATTAGCAAGACACTTAAATCATCAGTCTCCCTGACTGCAAAAATCTGCTAACACCAATCTAGTTGAAAGCCCTTGACTAAATACCATCTGGTGTTAATAGTCGCTACTACCACAGCTAATGAAACTGTGCATATAAAACTTGTTATATGAGAGGCACCATTAAAACACGGAACAGCACAACACCAGAATGCGATCTGTATTTCATTACAGAGCAGGACAGTAACAGGAAAAATATCCATGGAAGCTATACTGTTGGTTCTGGTTTCAGTGTAAATTCAGTGAACTGTACCACTGTGCAACTTCCAAAACATCTGCATGATTATGTGGCTACCACAGAAATCCTAAACTACACACATCTGAAAAAACACCCATTGGCTACGGCAGATACTTTGTTGCATCTGTCAAACTTAACACTGCATAAGTTACTCTTTTTCAAACAGTAATGACTCCAACCACTACATACGCACATATACTCCACATATGAAACAGTCCCTACTGCTTTGGTTATGAGCAGGGGATAGATCAGACTGTCTTTGAAAGAAGAGCTGCTTTGATTGCAAATTTTGGGCAAACAAAAGCCTGCTGAACTGGGCACGGACCCAGAACGAAAGCTCAACAAGGGTATTGGAAATAAATTGAGATTACAGCAACAGTGTCTTACAGGAATGTTACAGTCAGCCTTAACGGTCCTTTTCGTCCAGATCTGCGCTCGCTTCCTCGTAATCACTCGGGTTGATCCAGGCCTTCAGATTACAGAAGCTTGTCCAGGCTTGTGTTCCATTCCTTCAGATTAAAGGTTCATCTAGGCCAGCGCTTAATTTCCTTTGTAGTGTTTAATTCGCTCAAAGGCCTGCATTGACATATTAACCACTGAGAATAGGCAGCATCGGGATTTCTCACCAAAAGCTTTTCCTTCACACTTACTTAGAAATAACGGCACTCATGTTAATTACAGTAGGTGTTGAATGCAGCAAAAAAAAAAATAGTTCACAATAAGTTTGATTTTGCATAGTTCTTACGAAACCTTTTTTTGCCTAAGTATCCATTTTGAGAGTTTTTTATATGGAACAGTGAGATTGACAGTTGTAGGCATTGCCTACTGCAGGGAGCACTCCATTTTAACAGCTGAGCTCACATTAAGCAGTCTTGCAGTAAAAAAAATGATTGAACAGAAGTGTGAAGGACTCATGGCTTGAAAATCAATAACTTAATTTGGATCATCTATTCCATTTAAGAGTATCCTCAGCTGACTGTTTTAAGCATGATCCAGCCTCATACTTAATTAAACAAGAAGAGCTGCTTATGAAATTAATATACTGTTTATTTTTCCTTTTTCTCATCCAGATAAATACACAGCAGAACTCATAACATGGCTGATGTCCATCTGGCAGCATGTTGAAGTGTGTAACAGTGTGAAACGCAGGTTAACATTTAGCAAGGGATTAGATAGTGTTCTGTAAGGCCGTGCCGCTCAAAGAAACGCCAGATGCACCGATTTTATTTGTTCTCGTTCTATCCAATTAAAACAACCAGGGCCAGATGATAGAGTAAAATCATGAGATCTTATATTTGTCCTCTGTACTGCCTCTCGATGGGAAACACTCAAATTCTTCAGGAAAAATCCACCTACACAGATCTTCCAAGCATATGACTTGATATGGGGAACCATTTGATAGGTATGACATGTTAGACGGTTCTCAGCAGGACCCCTTATCACATCTGCACTGTGGGGGTACGTGTTCTACTAGGCTGGGCAGAAGCTGTCCAACATGCAGTTCCTTCCCCCCACCCCCACACACTCACCTGCTCACCGGCAGATGGTTGACTTAGAGCTAGGAAGTAATGGCCAGAGCCTCTCTGAGCCAAAAAGGCAAAGTAGGAAACATTTGTACCCCAGGCAATTAAGGTTTTGTATCCAGGACAGTGGTTATTATGGCCCTAATGAAATGATGAATACAATGTTGCCACAACCACAATTACTAAAAGTCCAAGCAATTCCACTGCTGCCCCTCAGTAGGCCTCTTGGAAATTATAGCTGAATGTGCTTATCAGTGCAGAGTCACAGAATTGCAGCTGATTTAGGAAAATGGCCTTGTTAAGCCAACTCTAGTCATTCACACGAAAAACAACTCAGGATTTGTTCAGTTACACAATTTAATATTCAAACTATGCATTTTGCGATTGTTTATTTTCTCATTATAGATAAAACTATGCTGCTTGATGGCGTTGGAATGTAACCTTTCTGTCTCGAGCAAACTTATCTGCAAAAAACATCTTATGAGTATCTTATGTGTACAGCCCGACAGGTCATACACTAAAACCGCAAAGACATATTTCCCCCAAAATCTTCATAAAAGTAAACAGAGACGTGTAACCTGTCTGAATTATCAAGATCCTTATTTTGCAACTGATTCCAAAATCATATTTTATCTAGATACAATTCAGACATTGACCAAACCTTACAGTTACAAACTAGCATGGAAATGCTCAGCTGGATTCAAGCTGATACAATCAATCATAATTAGAAATTGCTAAGTGCTAAACTGTCATTAATTTAAAAACTGATTACTAGAGAAGTATCCATTAAAGCTTCACCATGCCACAACAACCTGACACCAATACTACTACACAAAAAGTGCAACAAATGACTCTAGGCTGAAACATGGGGGCTTCCTGTTGATAGTGTGACAAAACCTACACTGATTAGGTGTTGGACAAGGCTCCCTCGAGTGGTAGCGCTGGAACTGAAACAAAACAAATGATTGTATCTAAAATTGCGCTTTTCTGACCCCCCCCCCCCCCCCCAGGCCCCACCTCGTGAAAATAAGCGCAGGCATGCGCAGCCACACAGAGAGAATAAGGAGCTTCAGATCAGTCACTGTCTTGTTATCTGAGCAGTCAGTACCTGACAGCTTTGTTCAGCAACTCCCAACTACTAATGACAAACTTTTTCACAGAAACATGAGCAGCATTTTAACAAGTCTCACTGCACTTTCAGTAACACGGGTCACGCTAAGAAACGCACCATAAGTTTTTTTTTTTCTCTCTCTCTCTCTCTCTCTCTCTTCTCCCAGACCCAGCAGCATGTAACAGTAATCATTTCACACAGCCTTGATTTAAACATTTACCCACAACATTCATCTCTGTTAAAGTTGCGTTGTGAGACAAGCAAACACAACAGCAGGTTACTGCAAACAAGATATTAAGAGTCATAAAGCAGTATTTCAGCGGGAATATGGAAAGAAATTGACCCTTTTCTAGTGAGCGAGTTGTAATATCACCAAGTTGCGGGATAAAATACAAACCAAAAGTGACAGCGTACGTGTAGGGTCCATAACTGCTGCACGCTTTTAATCGCTACCAAATGACAGAACTCATTTAAAAATATTTATTACGATACTTCCGCAACATATTCATTTAAAAGACCAGAGAGGCGCTATTCAAACATCAACGTCGCGTAAACTTGAGTACAACACGAAGGAAACAATGTAACACAATGAAAGAGTAAAATCAGAAAACACTTCACCTTGTTGTAGTTGTAGTAACCCAAGCAGTGGGAAAAATTCAGGTTGGATGGATCTCCGGGGATAGGATTTCCACCGGCTGACGGATAAAACCTTACATCCATGATGTTTTGGGAAGAGAAGTAGCAATTCTGGCGACCTCGCTCAGTTTAAAAAGGTATTAGGCTCGCTTTCTGTGTTTTTTTGCCTACTTTACAATCCACGCGTATGGAGTTGGTAAGAGAATCCCGCAATCTTTTGTCGGGACGGTGAGCAGAAGAGGTACGATATAACGCGTGGGGAGGGTGTAGTATATGCAGTTTTAATCCTCTTGCAGCGGTAGCTGTTGTCCAGCAATCGGTTTGAACTCAAACACTGACTGGCAGCGTTCAAAGCTTCCCTTCGATAACTCTTATCTGTATGCCAAGCCGCAGTGTTTGCCCATGCATTTAACAGCAGCTGCTATACACAAAGAAGCCACGCGACTTTCCACCACCTTCCCCAAGTTGGAAAAAAGATGGAAAAAAAAACGTATCATTCAAGAAGTCCCGGTTTCTGAAACAGATCTGCGTCCGTCCCCATTCAACCGTCCTTTCCCTCAGAGCCCACTCGTCGACCCTGGTACTTTACGCAAAGTTTGTTGCCATTATTCGCATGGACGAATATAAGTAATTAGATCCCCTTTTCCTTGCGATTTTATGTTCACCAGTATCTACATTCAGTTTGTTTCTATTCCCGCATTAAAAAGCACAAGCGCGTAAGTAAGTCGCCCAGCTTATGCACCTTGTAGTTTTTTTTAAATGCCGGAGCTCCGTGTTCCGCTACTGGCTGCTGCTCCGCCACGGAATGGATGAAGTGAAACGTGTGAATAAGTGGGACCCCTCCCAGATCGCCGCTCGCCACTCCCCGTTCAGGCAGCAGCAGCCCCGGACCAGCGCCGAGCATCTCAGGCGAAAGCGCGACGGCTTGAACTCTAGTGTTCCGATGGAAGGCAACTTATTAACTTGTTGTCCGTGGTCTTATTGCGAACCACGCTGCTTACTACAATGTTTTAGACTAGGTCGTCAATTCTTTTTCTATATAAGCATGATAGTAATGGTTTGACACTGTTCTCACAAAGAGCGCAGGAGAAAAATGTGATAAAAGGAGCTCTGTCTAACTGAAACTTGTAATTCGGATTTAAATAGGAATTCGTGTAATCCGTTGTCATATTTGACAGGCTCAGGGGTCTTCTGTCTGAATGAAATCCACATACGGTTGCTTTATCCATGCAACCTAATTTTAGTCTTTCTAAATATTTTTTCTTGAGACTCTAATCTACAGTGAACGCATTTGTATCAAATTACTGAGAAATAAACCATAATTAATTTAAATACCGTTATGAGTTACGATCATTATAAATACATGTAATATTGCTCAATATAAAACTCACAACCCATCAATTTTGTAAATTTTAGCTTAATTTAAATGTATATCCGTACCCCAAAACCAATTCTTCAAATAATAGTATTTGCTTGGGGTTACTTGATTGCATCGCTTATGTAATTAAAATACTACGCTATATATATAGGTCACTACAAAAGCAGACTGGATATAGACTCCCTTATTTATTGAATTCTTTGAAATCAAATCAATCCTATAAGTTATCGTGAAACCAGTTCGAACGAGAATTAAATTTACTTGTGAAACGACAGATGATAATCAGAATTATTAATTACATAATATTACATTATGATAATCATTATATGGTTGTCAGGAACAACCCAGAAACAATATTATTCCTATACTAGGTAGAACCAACAGGTGGCGTAGTGATTGAAGATAAAGACTTGTACAGTACCCTAATAGCTGCCAATTCAGGTTGCAAACTGGCTAGGAGTATAACTACATAAATTGTAAGATGTTTTGGAGAAAAACATCAGCCGAGTAGCCAAATGTAAGGCAAACTAGATAGTGGTGTGTCAGGGTTTATTATGTAAAACTATTATATCCAATTTACAGATACATGAAGTTAAAAAAAATGAATAGCTTGTACCACACACATATGGTTTCATGTCTTATTTCCATTGAATAAAATCTCATTTCCACCTTTCCCACTCTGTACATTGTGCTTTTTAATTTCTTTTTCTAACACAGAATTTTCACTCCTCTGAAAAGAAGTGGGAGCCACATCTCTGGGCACTTTCAGTCTCCCCCATCCTCACACAAAAGACCCCCACCTCTATTATTCAGTCTGATGGAAGCCATTAAGAAAAATTTAAGTACTAGGATCCATGTTCACACAAGCAGAGAAGAACGTAAATTATACTGTCAAGAGACAGAAGAAGTAGAAGTATGTCTTGCAGTAACAAATCCACAAGCTGTTCCTTCGCCCTCAGTGGGCAAATGAATACGCATTGCATTGCATGCACTTTAAAAGCTGTACACTATAATCTGACCGGATTTTGGCCTGATTGCCAATAGACCGTATTCAGAAGTCAATCAGTGTAAATTAATAAATGCACCCATGCCTGTCCTTCTGATTATAGATTGCTGTTCTACATAAAGTATTATTTTTTGTATTTTAATGTGGTACTCTTTATTTTTCCAAGATAAGGCATGAACTTGGCTCGCATGGTAGGACCGTAACCTTGCACCTAGCACTGTTTCGTGTGTGTGGAGTTTCTCTCCATAGTGCATGGGTCTGCTTCAGGTAGTCCAGTGCCAACCCCCCCCCCCACCTGCCCTCCCCCCGACAGTCAAAATGCTGTCAGGCATTTCCAAATTGCCTGTAGTGTGTTAGTGGGTGTGTGTGCGTACCCAGTTGTGGACTGGCAGCCCATTAAGGGTGTGCCCCTGCCTTATAGGCCAAGCTGTTTTAGACAACCACCAAGCTGCCCCCCCCCCCCCATGTGTCACTGGAATACTGGTACCGCAAGTGCAACAAAAGTTGTTTTAAATTCTGCCTGATGGTCCCAGTGTTACGGGGATGAGGATGCAGGTAAATGCCATAGTAGTATATTTATGTGATAAAGGTTCCCGGCTGTCAGGTAGGGCTCCCATCTACAGATACTGAGATCTTGGCAGGCTGCTGTTGAGACCTGCTCTGCCAGTCGGTGATTTCATGGCTGGATCGAGAAACTGTAAATATTGTGGTGATAACAGAAACCACCTCCACCATAATAACAAGACATTTCATGGCTGGGAGACTATTGCCCTTTACTCATACAGCTCCGTAGGGTCAAGCTACTTCCGAGGGCTCTAAGGACGATACGAATGGCATATCTAGGACTTCTTTAGTTCCAGTGTGCTGTCTTAGGCAAGGGCACTAATTGGACTCGTTTTCCATAATCAAAACCTCCCTGCTTGACTTACCTCCTGCGCATGTGTGCTGTTTCATAGGGAGTTGGGTCAACACCAAGTGCTACGTCGGCATGGACACAAGATCTTTCGATGCAGTGCAGCCAGGTGCAGCTCTGCTGTGCAGCCACCTACCTTCCCATCTGTCTCTCAAATCGGTTTGAGTTTTGGAATTTAGTTGTGCCTCACGCTCTCCCCCCCCCCCCCGCCATTCCCCCCCGCCCCCCCTCCCTCACTGCCTTCCTGCATGTTCTACTACACAATAAAATTGCAGTGGATACTTCGTTCCCTAGGGGAAGCAGCCAGCAATAGCCATGATGTGTGTTTCGCCTAAAGACGTAGGACCAAGCCTCCTTTGAATACAGGTCCCAGAGTGAGGGGGGATAGTGTGTTTTTTTTGTGTGTTCCGGGAACTTTGAACAAATTCCCTTACGACCAAATCAAAGGGGTGTAAAATGCAGTCTCGCACCCGACATGTTGCCGGTGTCCGTGTCACACTGCGGTCTCCTGTCTCACGTCTGAATGCCACAAGCGCAGCCGCTGGTGCGGATCCCACATCGGCGGCTGCATTTTCGTTCAGAAATCCATCCAGGTGCACACTTTGGAGTGACACGAACACACACGGATCCCACCATCTGCTGCATAACATCTCGTGCTATATCTCGAAATCCGTGCCCCGACTGAATCCATTTAATTCCACTCACAGAACTGTCACCATTAAACCACTTAAAGACAAATGTTTTTTTTTTTTCTAGGCTGAATTCAGTGTTCAGTAAACAAGCGCAGACCAAATAAATCAAAGCACAACGGCAGACCAATTAAAGAAAATAATGGATAAAAATCACATATCAATAATAATCTTTATTTATGTTCCCAGAAAACAGGACACCTGAGACAGCAGAGTACTCCTCATCAGCACAGGTGTGCATGCATAAATGACAGCCATTTCAGCCTCTTTTTAATGTGGTGGGTCGCAAGGTGGTTAAGGACCCATGACATTTTTGGTTCAAATCCCAGAGGGATGACTGCTCTCATAGCCTTTAGGAAGGAACTTAATCTGAATTCTTTCAGTAAAAAAAGAACATACTGCTTCTGTGTCAGTCTTGATTGAAAGAGGGAATCTACTAATTGTGTATTTTGGGAGAATGATTCATAAGCAGTATGGTCCATCTTCAGGGGCATCACTGAGTTGCGGTGTGGGTTGACAGTCCTGTGAGCTGCTATTCCTCCATGCTTATTTTTATTCCCACAAATTACTAGTAAGGCTGTTTTATTTATTTATTTTAACTTGTTTTCACAACCAAAGCTCACAAACCAAATATATCTGTGAAATGCTGAATTCAAAAAGGTTTCTCCTTTTTTTTTTAGTGTCAGTGACATAAATGCAAATAGCAGCAATCGTTAAATTATGCAAATTAGAAAGTGCTGCAATATTATAAACTACATATTTGGGTAAATTAAGTCTCGCTGTCCGCAATAAATGTTATGGAAAAGCAGAGTTTAAATAGCATTAATAATAAGAGGCTAAAAATAATGGGAAATCAGTTGCAATTTAAGTTCGTTCTTTATTAAGTGTCAGGTTTAAAAGCTGTAGTAATAACCTGCCATATGTTGGCCTGAAAGTCACATTTACTTATGTAAATCCTGCAAGCTTATATTTCATTAGAACTGTACAGTGTGTTACCACTCTTAATGTTCCCCAGAACATGAGAGGAATGTGTCTGCTTTCTCTTTCACACGCCTACTGGGACGTGTGTCCAAATGTGGGCCCTGCACTCCATATGTGTGGAGTTTGCATGTTCTCACCACGTCTAATTTCCTCCATGTGCTCAAGTTTCCTCACACATGCTAGTCACATGTCACTCCGGTGACTCTGCTGACTCTAACCAGTTCGATCTGTAGATGGCCAGGAGGAGGACGGAGCTATTACATAGGCATTTTCAGATATACCACTAGCAGGCCTGGTACCAGTAAGTTGCTGCAGCAAAACACGTGTTCCAACAGGCCAAAATATGTGTCACTGTGTGATAAAGTGTCATATTTAGCTTAAAACAAACATAAAAAGGTTTTATTTAAAAAGTAGGGTGGTACTGACCTTAAGAAGTCATGCTTTGTAAAAAAGTGTTGGTCACATTTTTACCTGTGAGGACAAAAATGGAATATGTGTAAGTGCTGTTGTTGGGATCGTCACAAGTAACAGCCCACCTAGCGCTCCCTAACTGCATCTCTGATAAATGACGGTCTGCCAAGTGCTCAGAGATACCCCTGCCTGGGGCAAATAGCTGAAGGAAGAAGATTAGAGGGGTAATGCCATCATTTAGGTTTCTGTAACCCACTCCAGTTCCCTTCGACTTCATCTGAGGTGAATAAAAACCCCAGAAGTGTTGTTTGCATGCTTCCTGGCCTTTGAGGAGCTCCCTAATCTGATGGAAGGAGTATCCAGATTACTCCATAGGTGGGCAGATCTCAGATAGCAATGGCAGTGTTTACAGAGACACTAAACGTGGCTTGTTGGTGCCAGGATGGCAATTGTTGGTTCTGCAGTTCATCATGTCACCAATAACTGCTGTTTGATGTCTCAGACTGTACATCAATGTTATAACCAACTGATGTTGTATGTTCAGGATGCAGTTCATCAGATTGTATTTGTGCTAAAAAGGTTTCCAGTTGTTTTATGGAGGCCAAATCGACTTGCAAAAACACAAATGCATCCAATGTCTAGAAGTCCTAGCCAAAACACATGCATATTTTATTGTTTCACAGAAACCGAGTGCATTTTTGTGTAAATCACACCAGTCCCAAAAGAGGAACAAGCAAATAGTACAATGAATGCCAAATCAGCAGTGTGCACCAATAAACTTGAAGAAAACTGCATTTTATTATTCCCAGTTGAGAGCTACCCTCTGCTGCATTAGCCACTTTAGCATGTACCATTTTTACCAATTAGCTTGAGGCTTCATTTGCTTCTCACTGGAAAGGGATACTTCAATATCCTATTACAGCCAGCAAAGACATGACAGTGGTTGAAATGTCAGGCTTAATGACATTACACGGTTCTGTGGTTTTTATGATTTCTCTATTTCATAGGGCTTTTTCGGTGATCTGTTTGTGGACAATTTAGCTGGATGGTTCCACTAACAAGTGACGATTTTGTGGGGCCTCGTGATTTGAAAAGTCAATCCATCTTCTACACCCACCTGTCCTATGCAGGATCATAGGGGTCCAGAGCTTGTCTCAGGGGCTATGGGTGCCAGGCAGGGAACAACCCAGGGTAGGACACCAACCCGTCACAGGGAACACATACATTCACACCTACCAACAATCTGGCAGCTCCAGTTCGTCTTAGCATGTTTTTGAACTGTGGTGGGAAACCACAGAACCTGCAGGAATCCCAGAATGCCACAGGAAGAACATGCAAACTGCAAGCACAAAGAGCCAAGGAGGACACTCAATCCGAGGACCCAGAAATGTGAAGCGACATTGCTAACCGCTGTACCATCATGCCACCGGTTCTAACTAAAAAGCCATTATAAAGTTATGCCTAATCGTATTTTGCAAACAATTCAGTTAGATTTAACATTTCACAACACTAGTGTAAGAAGCTCAT
The DNA here is from genome assembly GCF_023856365.1 of Brienomyrus brachyistius. Taxonomy (NCBI): domain Eukaryota; kingdom Metazoa; phylum Chordata; class Actinopteri; order Osteoglossiformes; family Mormyridae; genus Brienomyrus; species Brienomyrus brachyistius. The sequence continues at coordinate 12,030,778 of NC_064543.1, read as the reverse complement.
TATACATGTTTAAAAGTTCTTAAATGGGAATGTAAGCGAAGGTGCCAGCCGGGTCAAATGATTCTTTTGGTTTAAAATTAAAATTGATTAGATTTTATGGAAAATGTATAATTAAATCTGATGAAGCGCTTTACTGGTATTCTATGGAGTACTTCATGTTGACATGAAAGTTTCTTATTTTTTATAATAATTTTGGAAGCAAAAAACAAGCATTGTAATAACTTCCCATTCGCAATCACAATGATTACATCAGTTTGAAAAAAATGCAGGTAAGGTTGCTGTGAGTCTTCTGGCAGTTAGTCAGTTGAGCACCATCATATGAATTCATTCTATTAGTCCAGGGGTGTCAGAATCATTTTGAATGTGGGGGGGACACACTGGCATAAAACTAATATTTAATGTTAAATGTTGGGGGTCCAAACGAATAATTATGAAATGTCCCCCTCAGATTTAATGGCGGCGACGCCCATGCATTAGTCCCTTTTTCAGAGGTTCCGTGTTCATTGGTGTCTTCATTTTTGTTTTCACACAGCCTGGACGGGAACCTCCTTCATCTTCATTCATGTGGTTTGGTGTTGCTGAGCTGCCATGGTTCTCCCCAAAGTAGCATACAGGGTTGGCAACTCTCACCTATCTGGTGTGACACTCACGCTTTCCGACTCTCGCGCTCACACAAGAAATCTTACAGCAAATCTTCATTATACAGCTTTCTTCTCCCTTTCTGGTGAGAGTATATTTCACAAAATTCCTGCGTAAAATTATGATTTACCATAAGCGTCACACCTTTTATGTTAACTGCAGCTTAATTCCAGTACTGGAATACCTTTATTTATGCTGTGGATCCATTCGCTAAAGCCAATTGGTCACTTTAAATACATTAAATCACATGGCATCATGCAAGCAACCCCCAGCGCTGTACCAACTACTTCAGTACCAGCCTCTGGCTACAGCTGCAGGAGTCTGACAGGTATAAGTCAAGCTTATCAGCAGCCGCCTGAGACTGACTGACTAACTTAAACCTTTCTCTTCACTCCACGGCAATTCCATTTACATTCTAATGTCGTGTTCTGGGCACAGTGGGACTCCACCTCCATTCTGGGAAAAGTGCCTTTTATTGGCTGAGCCATTTGGGAGTCTAACCAGACTGACAAATGGATTGAGACAAGACGCATAAATTCTGGGGATTAAAGGTTCCAGAGTCACAGAGACAGGAAAGTTTCATCCTCACCGTCGCCTAATGAGCGGGGCGGGCCTTACCAACCGGCGTCATATCGGGCCGAATCCATAGGTGTGCTTAAGGAAAGGCTTGGGAAGGGAAGGCCAATGATGGGAGGTGCGGGCGTGTGACAGAACATAGATATCAGAGGCTCCGAGTATCTGGTGACACTTGATGAGGCAACTCTGTGCCGCGCTGTGTAACCGAACTGTACACAGGCTTGTACTCCCAAGAGCACCGATCTGGGCTGGTGGCGATGCCTGGAAGAAAAGAAGTGATATAAAAGAGTGATGGGGGGGGGGGTTGTAGTCAAACATAGTAGGCCAAGTACTATACTCTTAATGCAAAGACAAAATGACTGAAATTTATCTGAAACAAATGATCATTCATTTCATCATCGTGACCATCCATCATCTGGCAAAAAAATCAGGAATACGTCACACAGTAGGGATATATTAGTATGACGTTCCCTCAGTTAATACCTCCGCACTCCAGTCCTGGCTGCACCAGGCAGCCCCAAATGCTGACAAAAGGAATTGAAAATGCAGCAACTCTATTACAGTTGGCAATATCCCTCAGAGAAAATCACCCTGCCTCTCTCACCAGCGTACTCACACAGAGCACCATGTAGTCACTACATTACCATTCTATTTCTATTTTGTGAGCCTACATATTATTCTGCCCAGTTAATACACAGCAAGTAATAAAACTCTGGGATTCAGAATCAGATATTAGAAACAATAAAACCAATAATGGCACAACAGACATCGTTCGGGCCCCTTTTTAGTAATGATTCAATTCACAGTATGTAAATAGTACATATGCACAGACATACAGACATACACCACACACACACACACATATACATGTATATACTGTATATATACACACAAACACTCCCATTTCTGTGTTTGTATTCTCCACTAACTTCTCTCATTAGAAAGGTAAACAGAACTGCCGCTGACTTGCAGTTTTTTGTCTATGGCGATGTTCTCTGTAAACATTAGACACTGTAGTGTGTGAAAATCCCACATGGTGGCTGCTTCTGAGATGCTAGAACCACCATGTCTGGCACAAACAAATCTGGTCTCCTATAACATACGTGTCTGTGTGTGTATATAATGTGGGCATATACAGTGGCTGCTTCATTAGATATACCTGCTGAATATCATATTTATATATACTGCATATGTGCATGCAGTGATAACATTGTGACTGCAATGCACCAATTGATAAATATACACAATAAAGTATAAGCTTTATTTAGCTAGCATGACTGTCAACAATGCAGTGTCTCAGATCCTTCTGCTGTATATTTGACCAGCTTGATCCTCCAACCCACATTAGATGTGTTTCTTTGACACAGAAATAAATTAAAGAGCCAGTAAGGTGGATTCTATTTACTAAGTTTTCCTGCTCCTCTCTGTTCCTGAACAGAAATGTTCATATACACAACTTCAAAGGCTAGTTATTTCGCTTGGATTTATATAACCGCTATGTAATAACCTTTGCTTGGCGCATTCTGATGTTTTGTGCTTGAAAGTCATAAATATGTATGTGTGGATGCTGCTGAAGTATTCACAGAGAAGATCACACATTTTTAGATGTGAAATGAGCCGTACCATGGGCTGATTGGTCAAAGACTCAGAGAAAACTCCCTATTGGTTTAGATAATCTGTGAGTTTTACCTTGTGCTCTTTAATGAGATCAGGAACATTTGTGGTTTATATTAGGTGGTTAAGGTAATTTTAATTTACTCAACATCTACTATACTGGAATAATATAACAAGGAATACACTGGTGAACAGCACAGTTCAATGATTGCATCTTGACGTATTTTTTAAGCATCTCCTTCTGAGAGAGGTTAATTTATCAGCTGTCTCGTCAATAATATGAATTAAATAGAAGATTCTAAGGAGATATATCCTATGCTGACTATAATCACAATGTCAATGTTTAACATATTCTTTTCTCACTGGACTAAAAAATTCAACCACCTCCATACCTTCAGGGGACTGGGATCACATAAATGCAATGGTCAGGTGATGGCTGAACCTTAAATTTTGTAAATTTAAATTGCTAAAGAAATCTATAGTGAAATGTATTACCGTGTGATTGTGCAACATAGCAATATAGCTATTAACCGGTATACTCAAACACAATCAAAATTACACAAAATTGTCTCCATGTACATCTCCAAGGGACACTGGTAGGTGATTTAGTCCCTCTGAAGTTCTTGCACTGTGTGTAAATGTATTTATTAGAATGCATTCTGCTGTAACTTTAAAACCACACTCACATATTTCAAAGTTTCGTATTCTAAAACGGTAATATAATTCTGCACCTCATCTAAAATTCTGTATCAGCAAGTGCTTGGTGCAGTTCTTGACAGTTACATATTTTTGGGGGCTTGACCTTATTCCTGATATTTTGGTAACTTTTCTATAATAGTACGACAAATAGAGTGTATAAATGAGTGTGGTATTTAACACTGTGACACGGGCACTGGAACACTGCCAGCTACTGGAAATACCAAGAGGCTACTGGACTAGAGCCAAAAGCCAGTTAGCGGCTGTGTCTCCATCACTCACAGCAACGCAGACCCAGCCCCCCCCCCCCCCAGATCCGTAAGCTCACACAGGGGCTGGATTTTACTCCTCACTGGACAGCTGCCCAGGGTATTCCTATGTTTTTTTCCCCGCCATTAATGTAGCATCGGGCCTGCGAGAAACTCCACAAAGGCAGTAGATAAGCACTCCACCTGGACACCTCCTACCAAGTGGGCTGCTGTCTTTACACACTGCAGATTACATGGTAAGTCTTGCGGCTTCTGCTGAGTTGTAGTCATTCAGCACCTAAACAGCATTACATTGGCTCTCTCCAAACACAAAAACAGCTACGACAATACATCACACATAGGGGGCCTGAGATACAGACTTCAACTGTGCTGTCTTTTGTATCGTAGAGCCTCGGATGTATGAGATTTAAGAAGAAATCTAAATACAAATCAGAAGCAACAGAAGAGCAAATTTCTAAAACTCACTCGGTCTACGTGATAAGTTTTTGAGACAATTTCTGTAGCCTTAGTGAGTTTTGGAAATTGAAAGTTCTTCATTGGAGAGAGTTGCAGTTCCCACTAACATATGATGAGGAAGTATAAGTTTGGTCATTGGTAGCCTCGTCTTAAATGGATAAAAAATGGACTGAATTTTGGAAATTTGCTCTTCAAATGCAAACTGCACATGCAGTACTGGGCAAAAGTCTTAGGCAGTTAAAAAATGCTTAAGGATATTTGTCTGGGTCAGTAGTGTATATTTGCTCATAAAAAATAGAAAAGAATATTTTATGCTCTCCATAAAGTTTCTAATATCTTGCTGGATGGCTAGATGAACACCACTTTAGTTGCAAAACCTTACCTCAGGGCCACCAGAGCAATTTCATATATTTGTTAAATTAATTATTTTAATTATTTAAATGACTCAAAGAGTTATTGATCAGCCAATCAAAATGGGGTAGTAAACCTAACTGCATGGCTAGGTGCTTGATTTTACACACCTGTGGCAATGGGTCTGAATGAAACACCTGAATCCAACTATTAAGAGGTGTGTCCCAATACTTTTGTCCATATAGCATACATCGAGGTATTGGACAGTTGAACAAACGCTGGGGTGACTATAGTAGCGGCTTTGAAATGGCTAAGCTGACATATTTTAACAGACATAATATCATACTTTTACACCAACATGGAGACCTTTGAAACGTCATTTTCTTTGACTGCCTAAGACGTTTGCACAGCACTGCAGATGTCGTCCAGCTGCAGGTTAGTTGTCTCCGGCAGTTCTAACTGACCTTTTATCTAGCACATTCAAACACATCTATACAATCCACAAGCTATTTCTCCTGCCTCCAGTTTTAGTATACTAGCTACTTACAAATCCCCATCGGATCGCACCCTGGTGGATGGTTAAAGCGTTTACTTGGAACCTGTCCTAAATGTGCGCTTTTACACATCATATTGCAGGAGACAGTTGCAGGCTGTCCTAGTTTTGAAAATTCACTTGGGATGAGCTAGTGACAGGGGAGACAGAGGCTTTCATCAGTCTCATTAACGCCTGAAACCGACCAGAAACCGCTCCTGTGCCGTTACATATGTAGCAGAATGTTACCTTCTAGGTGAATGCAGAATAAAAGCATCCATCTAGTTAACACAATAACCAGCACTGATCAAGACTAATGAAAGATAGAGGCACAATTCTGCAATTATAATGTAACTCTAAATCCATGTAATGGAATGTGAGGGTATAAATCATGCTATTATGGAACATGTTATTCTGTACAATCTATTTTGCATATATTACGATATACTTTCACTAAGTCATTAAGCACGAATCTGAATTTGGCTTGTATGCCTTCTTTGACTTTCTTTATGAGGTAATGCATGCTTTATCGTGTGTTCTTGCGAACGGTACAAATCGGAAGGCCACCTTCAGCATTCCGGGCACATTAGCGCCAGCGCCACCGCGTTTCCGTTACAGCCCATTTGTCATTGTTAAAGCCCATCAGCGGAGCTGCGACACATAGCTCTTCTGTTTACCCTTAATCCGAGCTTTGTAATTCGAAGAAAGGGCCCGTATCATTTAAACTGATGGAAGGGATTTGAAAGGAGAGGGTCAGGGAAGGGGGGGAGGTGACAAAAAAGGAAAAAAGAGGGGGAAGAGCTCACTGCAGACACTCAATTTACTCTCAAACAGAGTTGCAGTTATTGAAAATGATAACAGTACAGAGGGCAGGGAGAGCTTTGGATCATTGTATACAGACATGTGTTTCTCTGGAACTGACAATAATTGCCATTTTTCCTCCCATTCCTATCTGCTTGGCATCAATCCTTGCTGCAGTGCTGTCACACGTGTCAAATGCTAGCAGAAGGCATGCTACAAGGCTGGAGAACAAACCACCAGGCTCCAGCGAGAATAAGGCAGGATATTACACCGGGGGCACACGGGAGGGGGGGGACAAGTGAAAAGCCTCGATTCATGGTAACTGCAATATATTTCTATAAGCACTGGGAGAGAGAGATGTGATACAAGGCTGATTTTGACAGCACAATTCAACAGAAAGGCAGATGAATTGTATTTTAGTGTCTAATCATTCATGTACGCCCAGAGAGGGCCAGTGGACTGCAACATCAGAGCAAGTTCATTTCAAAAGTCGCCGCGAAGAACGTTGCAAGCAATGTGCCGATCTGAATGCCAGCGTTACTACCATAGTAACACAAAAAAAGGTGAGATGACTATCTAGGCAACGGTCCTGATATTGTGCATCTAAGTCAGAAACACATATCACTTTGGATTTTGAAACTGTTTGTAACTTCAAGATAAAAATACTGTTGAGGGAGAAAACGTTATTTCACCGAGTGAAATAGGTGCAGGCAATCTGCCTTGAGAGTGGAGAAGACAGTGGTGTTTTATAATGGAAGAAATTCAATGTGACATGTCGGGAATGAATTGTTCAGTCAACCAGAAATATCCCTTGTTCTAATGGCCTGGGATATTCCATGGTGTGTTTTTGCTCTCTCTCTCTCTCTCTCTCTCTCTCTCTCTCTCTTTGTGTGAGAAATGGACAGACAGGAGGAAAGACAATGTTCATATAACCAAATCTTTACATAAATTTTATTTTTACCTCAACGCCATTAGTTGTGCGCGACAAAACATTTCTTTAACACAGTATGAATTTAATCAAAGGATGACAAATGCAATTCAGGCCAATCTGAAATTAAAGTCATACAATGCAGTTTTGGCTATAAACCTAAATAATCCACAAAGGAGATTTTTGTCTGGATGTTCTAATACCCTATGGCACCAGTCAGTTAATTCTCTCAAAGTCTTTTGATAAAAGACTCCCTACAAATTGCACAGCATGGTCTACCAATTACTCGGCAGCCATAGAAATATTCGGTCCATGACCAATGAGGTTCTCCAAATCCATTAGTCCATATCCCTGTACCTCACAGTCCTTCTTTTGTGTCTTACGGACACCATGAGATTTTGAATTCACTCAGCTTTACCTTGGATAGGTCTGGCCAGCATATATATGTTCAGCAAGGCAACAAGCAGAAAATGCAATGCTAGCTGACAGGACTTTGGAGGCTGGAAATCGGCAATCCTAGAATCTTAATAGAATGATCTTCATGAATATATGAGAGATAAGAAGATTAAGCTAAATACTGCCAATGCAATGGAAATACCAGACACTACTATTATATATATTATTTACTTCAGTGATGTTCTTCTCTGTTATGAGGGTAAAACCTTTCTTGATAACCGGAGTTTATGGTGAGTTATATACCAATTTTGAAATAAAACACATTGAGGCTTATCATGATTAAATGTTAAATGCTACAAATATAATACATGGAAGCATTCAAATAAAAAGGATATCAACATGTAGAATGTATGTATAAAATATATAAAGTCATCATATCGGGAATGCTCAAGACAGCATCATGTAAAAATATTCTCAGATTACAGTTTACAACATTCTTTATTGAATGTTTTTTCCCCTATATTTTTGCAATCCCACCCCCTCTTCTGTGGGTTTTTTCTCTTCTTTTCTTTAAGAGGACACAGCACCTCCGGGCTTTCGGTGGTGAAAGGCTGAGGGGATCCATATTGAGATGCCTGCAAGTAGTGCATGCAATGTTTAACCTGGAATGAGATCATGTTCTTGGGCTCAAAAGGCATTTTCTCTGCAGTTCTGCTTGTCCACTTTTTTTCCCGCAACAAGTACCTTCTGAAACACCACAAAATGCATTCGGCTCTTGTAGCTCGGTAACGTTATTTTTCATACATTATGGAAAAAGTTCTACAGCGGGGTGGTTCCTATGAATTTCACAAGCCGGCCCATGAATAAGGAAGCCGTACGCAGTAACCCACATTGTTAGAGCAGTTTACGGCACAACTCTCTCTGTTTAAATGACCAAAACTCACATGCAGTGTTAACTGCGATCTGATACCCTTTGCTGCATTAACATCAAACATCAGGACAATGTCCAACCAAGCTGACAAAAGAAGCCGCCCTCCCCCCCCCCCCCCTTTCCTGACGGCGCTCTCATACAAAAACATTACAACGCCACACCATTAACTCAGTCAAATCTCCAGCGCCTTAGAAATTCATGCATAAATCCGACACATTTGTTCCCATGGCAACATTTCACCATGTCATTCATATGTCAAGCTGCATCAGGGGAGATGAAGTCTATTGTTTCAGGTCAGACAGGCTCCTGTGCGCCAGTGAGCTTCCAGTGCTGACCCTCTCTCTGCCTTCAGAGAGCAAGGTCTTTCACATCACTCCCGTTTCCCCTTTACCGCACATTTGACTGGTTTTTCAACACTAATCACACAACAAAAACAGCGTCTAGGAGGAAAGAACGGAGGCACAGGCTGGGCTATTTTCCCTTCAAAAGGAGGGATTAGGAAAAATTCAGAGACAGTTCTTTCATATCACACCTCAGAGATTTTCTTTTTTACTATCAGAAAAGGGAGGTGGGGCTGGAGGAGGGACGGGGGGAGAGTTGAAGGGCAGGGGGAGGGGGGCAAGTCTTACCGTGGTGTCAGCATTTTCGACTTGCTTGTCAAGATGAGCTGTACAATCTCACTCTGAAAGTGACAATTCTCCCCAGCAATAATCACAAACAAAGCTTAACATTAAATTACACCTGGGAATATCTAAATAACCCCCGCCCCCCAGCTTCTGTTGACTCAATGGAAAATTGTGTTATCTTTGAGTGTGCTCAGTTAAAACATTAGCGGGGCAAAAACAGTGGAGTCAGCTCACATTCACAAAATCGCAGGAGGGAGGTGATGAATTCACACGACAGAAAGTCGAGTTTTATTGAGACGTGCTTTTTTTTTTATGCCTCTGCATTTTTGTATAAAACATCTCCCAAATCCAGAAGGGACATATGAAAGGAAGGCCGTGTTTTATGACCCCCGCCTGCCAGGACTCACATCTGAATAACCAAGGTGAGCCTGTTTTAAGGGTAATGGACTCGTTCATGTTGCATGTTTAGCATTGGGCTCCAAAGAGCCATTAAATTTAGAACAGCCACATGGAGATATAATCCGGGCAGGAAATGAACTGGCACGATGATGCACGGCACCGGATGGCACCGAGCTACCAACGGACCGGCTGTCGTTCTGTTTGCCCCTCTGACTGACGTTGAGAGAAAGAAGGGGAAAAAAACTGCTTTGGAACGACAAAGTGAGATGTAAGCGACACAAGGCGGGTAATCCTGCTCTGACGGACGCCGACCGTCCTGTGATTAGTGCAATTCGGTGTCGTGGGATGTACTAGGGTGAAGAGCGGTATACATCTCTGTATGTGATCCTGTCTCTGATACTGTATGGGAATGAATGCTGTATCAGGACAGGCCTTATCGCACTGACAGACACGCACCATGGCAGAATTTTAAACACTGTTTTGCCGATGCTATCTGCTTCTTTTATAATACAAATACAGCTATATGACAATATTACTGTATACTGGAATTCCTTTGTCATTATTGGACACAACAAAACTTGTCAGATAAGCTTGAGAAAATGGTAAAATTCCCGGGGACCCAGGTTCTGCTTAACTATCTGTTACATGCAAACAAACATTTTATACAAGAGCAGCAATATAAAAGGCTATGGGGATGTTCTGGCTAATTTTTTTGTGCCAACTGCCTCTGTCACAGTAATGGACCAGCTACAGAGGCCTTTGCCTGTACAGCGGTCGTAATCTGCATGAAATCTGTGTTTTCCTTCCACTGTCTCTAAATCAAACAGAAACCAACGAAATCCAATTACCACAAAGTCTTGAAATATTTTTGCTCCTTTCATAACTCATCTGCCACACGCCGGTATAAATCACTGACATTTCTGGTTGTGTCGCTAAACGATTCCGCTAATGCTTCCTGATGCAAATTTTATGTAATACCTCACTGTCTGAATGAGCCCCTTCCACCCTGATGAGACTGCGGCCCTTCAGAAATGCAGATCCTCTGTTCTCAGACAACATGTTCTGAATGATTATGTAAATACGTTCAAATTCAGAAATATTACGGCCTCAGTTTGATTATCCATTCAGCCGCTGATTTGCCGGCATCCTGCTTATTTGCTTTCATCTGAATCCATGGTCGTCTGTTTCACCAGCTTTTCTTTGCCCTGAAAATGCTTGTGTTGCCCTTATATTTGCATACATTAAGGCATTGATGATGTTAAAGAAAGCAGGCTGTACACTTAAACACAGTATCCACCAGTTTATGCAAATCACGCTCTGGTATATCACTCCTTGTCTTATACACACAGCTTGTACGATCATGTTTCTAACTCGCCACACGTGTCCACATCTGACATACATGTCAGTGTCCCATCAGCCATTGCAAAGTGCCCAACACAGGTGATATCTTGTGGGTAAATCGCAGTGTGCTTAGCATGAGAAAGTCCGCGAACAATCATAAGAGCTGCAGTGGGATAAATCTCTCTGCCTCACGGTCCCGTAATCTGGCAGCATGTAAAGCCGTCAGGAATTCAGGCTGCAGACTTATCTCTGCCAGCAATCTGTACAACGCCTGTTTCTTTTTTCTCAACCTTTTGAAAAGAATCAATATCCATCATGGGGAGGGTGGCAGCAAACTATTTACTTCACAAAATAGTCTATACAAGCTTATCAGCAATGTGGTAAATACAAACTACTCACCCAACTGAAATTCAGAGGCTTCACAACAACAGCTTACATGTGCAAAGGCTGATCTGATATTAAGGGAAAATTGCTCAGTGGTTATTTTTGACATCTTTAACATGGAAGCCAGAAGAAATGAAACCACGGCTGAAGATTTCTTCCTCAGCCAATACTTTTGAGCAAATCCAGACAACACTGAAATGATTAACTCAGCCCCAGGAGCTGGAAGCCAAATAATTGAGAACTTTATTTTGTGTATTGAAAATGAAACAGCACTTTGCAGTTATATAATAATATACAAGCTGGTAGCCTTGGAAACGGAGGGGAATGGGAGAGTTGCTGCATTGACATTGGTTTTTAGAAACCCAGCTGAATACATGGGGGGGGGGGAATCAATCAAAAATTCTCTTTTATATTCAACATCTGTTATACAACACTGTGCATAGTTGTTTAACAAGGCACAATGAATAACACTGTATTACATTTAGGAAAATAATAAAACATGGTTTCTCTGCCTCTCTAGATGAACTGCAATGACATTTGGATCATTGTACCTATCAAACTGAATAGATGTCTCCGTAAACAAGTAAAGGAGCAATACACTTAGATGAAAATAGTGAAACATGCTGGCTCTGAGCAAGAGTTATTAAAAGACGAAAAAAGATTGAATTAATAATGTATTCGGACCCAGGATGGGACTGATGGAAAACACTGAGTTGGTTTCAGATGAACAATCCTTTCTAGGCATGAAAAGGAGGAAGGATGGTATGGAAGTGGCCCGTTCAGCCACTTTCAGGACTAATGAGGCATTAATGAAAGGTGCAGGAGACTCCCACTTTAAAGTATTTGGTCAGCAAAGCACAATGAAGACGCCAACAATAGACTCAGCATCAATGTCTGTGCAGTTATCATTCACTCTGAAACTGCAGAATGGGGGGGGGGGGGGGGCGGGGGCAATTCACTATACTCGTAGCTGTTTCTTTTTTTACAAAAATGCATCCTCGGCAATAAGGTGGCAAGTTGATCAGACAGAATCAGTTCAATTCAAAGCAAACCTACATTTACTGCCCCACAAGGGCCCTGAAAATCTGACATGACATATGACAGAGTAAAGCTGTCAGGGCCAGATAATGCAAAGAAAGGCCGATGCGTGACAATTTTACAACTAGGAAGTTTGATGAGTTACATCGCCGATGTCCTGTGAAAAACACATATCTCCGAAAATCCATTATTTCAGTAACGTGAAAAAAAATGCATTTTCTCAGAGAGTACTTTGCAATATAAACCTAAAACAATATTATAGGACACCCTTAGTACCACAAACAGAAACATATGAAATAAGTGAATGGATGAATGTTTTAAATAGTTGTCAGTTGTCAGGCAAATATGTTACTGTTAACAACATACAAACTAATCTCCCTTTACCTTCACAGCTAAGAATGATGTTAGTTAGCTAGTTATCTACCTATCCAACCCATCCATGTTAAGCTATTAAAATTACTGATACAAAGCAAATCATGCAAATGACTATCATGAATGCAAATCAGTACAAACTTAGATGCTAATGGAAAAAAATGATTTCAGGGTTGGCAGGGGGGTGCAGTGGTTAGCACTGTTGCCTCATACTTCTGGGACCAGGGTTCTGTGTGTGTAGTTGACATGTTCTCCTCGTGTCATTGTGGGATTTTCCCAGGATACTCAGGTCCGCCATCCCCCAAAGTTCAAACACATGCTGAGGTTGATTGGAGTTACCAAATTGCCTGAAGGCGTGTACATGTGTGCCCGTGCCCGGAGATGGGTTGGTGCCCCATCCTGGGTTGTTCCCTGCCTTGTGCCCATAGGCTTCAGACTCACCACAACCCTGAATAGGACAAGTGGTTACAGAAGATGGATAGATGACTTTATAAAACACCGTATTATGGTTCTGTTAGATGTCAGATGCTGTCACTAGACAGGGGTGTCATTCATCACTGTGTTTGTTTGTTTGTTTGTTCACACTATCCAGTGTAACTGTGGGAAGTATTTAAAATCTTTTACTTGTGGTATCTGGCTTCCCCCACATTGATCATAGCCACAATGTGCACAAGTCTGTTTGCAGGTGAACAACTTCTAAAATGTTGGTTGGAGCAATAATCAGGGATCAAGTGCGCCGGGTGAGCCGTTTACTAAGTTGCGGAGTTGTCTAGTTATCAGGCCAAAAGGCACAGTGCACCATGGAAAAAAAACAAACAGGTATTATACCTCCTCAGCCATCAGGTCCTAAAAGGATCATAGATGGGGTGGGAGGGGACAGTTTGAGGCTCCTCTCTGTCTGCCATTCAACTGTTGGGTCTCACACATCCTCCGAGAGTAAATGGATTTCAGAAATCAAAGCTGATTCCAGGAGGATCTACATCTATTTAGAATGATTGGAATTTGAAGACCCTTCTCCAAGGAGCTTTACTTTTTATGTGTGAGCCGTTACACTAGCAACTGCCCTGCTCTCCACTATTCACCAGACAATTAAAATGCTACAATTTGCTCCTAATGTCTGAGTATGGTGATATAAATAAATAAACAAGAAAATGGAATGAGCGAGCTGAAGCCCAGTAATTTTATCCTTCTTTCTACAAGACCATTCCTAGCTAGTGATAATACATTCAGGCAGGGTGAAAGCCATTTGCTAACTGAAATTGAAGACTTATTTCCAGTGCACCATATTAGCCCATTTCATATATATGGCTTTCTCCTCACACACATAATACAAAGCACCTTACTCCAAGATTACTTGTTGTTCAGAAAATAGGTGCCCTGATTGCTACCTGATTGAATCAACGAGTCCACTGAGGGTACATTTATTGTGTTTCTTTAAATGGGTCTGATGGAGGGAAAAATATTACAAACAGATAAAAATTGAAAGGATTCAATCACATGTTTTTCATATGCAAGGCAGCGTTTTGCTTGCTTCAGGACAGCGATATGTAATAGAGAAATATTGTCAGAAAGAATACGTTATAAAAAATAATCAGACAGCTGCCAGAGCCAGTCTAATATGCAATTGTAATTTCATCCATGGAAACATTCCTAATGAAAAGCACAGATTATTAAGTAGACCGGCATCATCTTTCAGCTCTTTAGCATCCTACAACTCAAGGATCAATGTGCCTTGTTCTACACAAAGTAACACACTGCGTGTTTTTATCTTTTAATAAATGTCCCTTTTAGCCAACCCCACAAAGAAGTACACATAGATGCTGGTGTTTACGTTTGTCACGGGTCTGGGAGCACTGGTTTAACTTTGCTTGTCTCGCTAATGCACTGTGACAATATGCACAAGTGATGTCCAGACCACCCCCACCCCTCCCACACAGCAAGCGCCCTCCTCCCAGTAATACAGCCTAAGGCATACTGTGATAAATTAATCACTGCTTTTTGTCCAATATATTGCACCATTGAAAGAGACTCCACAATTAATCAGAATTTCTTCACTATCGATATGAAACGGTAAATCAAGAAAATCTATACAAACATAATACACATGAAATAAATACCACAATAACAACTGGTAAAAATGTACTTCTGATGCCATCCTTGCATTTAAGTGCCAAGACAATGCTAATAAAGTCACTAATGTATTATATTAATTAGTAATGACACTGTCAGGGGCATTGACAGATTTGAAGTGTAACATTTCCATTGCAAATGGAATATTGCAGAACCCAAGAAGGGAGAATGGCTTTGCTTAATAAAACTGTGTGATATCTTTATGTGAATTAATACTGTATCAGGAATTAGGGAGACGGTTGTGTTTATGAGGAGGTTCTTCACCAGCTACCTAAGATACTGTATATAGGAAGTGCACCAAAGTCTGGGTTCAGACCATCTGTATTTCTATGGTGAATGACGACCAGCTAGCTAATGAAGGGCTGTCGGTTGGATTCAGAGTGTCAGAGAATGGAGAGCTCTGGAGGAAGACGGGTCTTAGAAGATACACACTCCTCGTTATCTGAGTCCAGAATATGACTGACAGCGATCTTTTGGACAGCAGAAGCTTATACAGTGTCCTGCAGAATAACCGGCAGTGTGGGGGACAAACAAATACCAATAAAGTCCAGAAAAAAATTCCCATCTTTATTGTTCATTAACGTGATCGTGAATCAAATTCTGAGAGAAATGTAGCCTTTCATCGAGACACATTTATTTGACGAAAATAAATCCTCACAAAAACTTTTTTTTCCCTGAAATTACACATCACAGTTATTGCACAACAAAAAATGCTCATGAATAAAGTATGTTCATATTGGTATTCACACGCACATCGGCATATTTAGGAACTGATATGGAGATGCGTGATTTCCTGTTCCACCAGGGTATCAGTCTGAGGTACCACACAGGCCGCGATTCACTTCTCACCCATCAACATGGGCAAGAGCAGCGAATAAAGAAATTAAACGAGACCCAAGATGGTTGACCTACATGAATACGGCAATGGCCATAACAAATGCCGCATGCTTAAAAATCCTCATTTGCACCATTACAGCAATAACCAAGGAGTCCCAGACAACTGTAGCTATGATCATTCTGTCTGGAAGAAGATGCAAGCTTGTCATGCCTCAATGCACAGTGAGTAAGATGGTTCAAGAGGCAAAATCTTCTCCAAGGATCAGAGTTGACAATAGATGCTGTTGGTTGCTTCCTGCAGTTACCAAGTCTCCAGACCTCCAATTAGATGCCACCTCCATGCCAACAATCCATTTGGCAGACGTGTCAGAGGAAACCTCTGAAAGACAACAAAAACCCACAAATGTAATTTGTGAATCCACGGTCTACTAAACTTTACTGAAATTTTGTGGTCAGACGAAACAAAAATGAACTTTATGGCAAAAAAACCTGAAGCGGACTTTAGAAACTAACCTTACCCACAATGTGAAGCAGAGGGGTGGATCTGTGAATAATTATGACATCTGAATAGTCGTGATATGTGTGTTTAAAGAAAAAGCTTGTTTTGTGGGAATTACTTTTCTTGGAATAAATTCACTTCAGTTAAAGGTCAGATTTCTCTCATAATTTGAATGTAAGATAAAGCTAGTGAACAATTAAGGTATTTTTTAACAACCTGTTTTGACATTTTGCTACGGTTGCCAATAACTCTGGTGGGCACTGAATTGTTATTTTAAAGAGAAAAATAGTAATGCACTCCCAGCCCATCACAAAATCTCAACGGTAGTTATCAATATCAACAGTCCCCCAAAAATATCTGTATAGTATAAGAGATTAACAACCACAATTTCTTGATGAACTCACTGTGGAATTCAGTGACACTGAACAGTTTCAGGTACAAAATTCACATTTTTTCTATACTGCAACAAACATATATTAGTAAACAATGAACATGTCAGATAATGAATACAAATAACGCTTGAAACATAAAAAATAGTCAAAAAATATCACTTTTGAGGTCCATAATATATGAGGGAAATATACATGCATTGCCATGTTCTTTAGTTTTTTCACCTCTTCTATACACTTTATTTTATAAAATTTGGGCTTCCTTAGACCTTTTAGGGTCATACATTTCCTTCAAATTCCACATTCCTTAAAGACATTTTCACTTAATAATGTGCAGTAGGTTACAGTTATAATGTACAACACATTTAAAGAACAGGAACACGCAGTGCTAGAAGCAGAGATATGACTGCAGCAGACCTGCATCGTTCACGAACGATTCCTTCTCTTTGCGGTGGATGAAAGGATCTGGTCCGCTGAACTGAACCGTTCACTGAACCGACCAGCGATTCAGATCATGCAGTTTATCGGTGATCCGTGATCCCCTCGCTTTCGCCGCCCGATGGTGTAAGGACAAGCAAGGTCAGCACGACTAACGTAATCTAATTAAAGTATATTATATAACGAAATATAAATTGTAGCGAATAAAAAAATCATATATATAATCATATATAAATGTATAATTAAGAAACCCCCCCCCAGGGGATCCCACTCCCTGGAGCAAACAAAACAATCCAAACGTATATATGCAAACGGGAAGCGCCAAAAATTAACAAATGAACGAACATATCGATTCACATGAAGGACCTTAAATTTCCATCTAGACTAACATCTATGTCCCCTGTCACAGACTAGGGTGCCATGTAAACATTTTTGTGGGCGTTTCCAGGCGAGAGTGCAATGAAAGAATATTGGGATAATGACAATTCGAGGGGCAATAGATACCTGAATTTGCTTATTATTATTATTATTATTGTTGTTGTTGTTGTTGTTGTTGTTTTTGAATAAAGTAGGCAATAAAGTTTTTCTATTTGGTGAAACCCTGCTCTCCGCTGCCTTTATTACCACAATGTATATATAATCCTCTCGAGGATGTATTTTCATCTATAAATACCGCGGGTGCTTCTGTTTCCCTTTCAGAACCTATAAAATCGCACCACACTCTCTGTGATTTCGCTCTTAATTTGTTTCAAATCTTATGTTGAACTTCAGATCACCCCAGTGTTGGGAAGGCCATTTTATATAAATAAACTGCTTTAAAAAATGAATTCCAGTCACTTTCATGGGAGTTTAACACAAAGCTGTACATTTTGTGTGTGTGTGTGTATTATGTTTATATTACATTATGGGGACCAAATGTACCCCACAGTACAAGGATACACACATTAACTAACCTTGTTGTCCAAACATGTGGCTGCCTTGATTCAGGTTATGGTTATGGTCGATGTGGTTGGAGTTATGTTCACCTATAAAAATCATATTTCACGTTTGCCTCCTGATTGCTACTAAACAGGCAGGTAAAATCACATGTTTGGGCTTTTAGTGTGTGTCTGTGGTCCATGTTATACAGTCGCATGTAATTTTCACAAATCGATTACACAGTGCTTACTGACACAATTCCATCAGCTCACCAAAGGCCTGAATACAATGGATGGCATTTTATACTTTACAGCTGTACTGATAACTGATGTGGGGGCATTTAATTAAAATTTTCTGTGAACCCCATTCATTACACAGCTATAGAATGTAGAGATACCACCAAAATTATTTCACATAGATAAAATAAAGAGTGTTTCAAAATCAATGGAGTCTATATGAGGCAATTTGGAATATATTACCAGATGGTTTAATAGTTTGAACCCTTCTCTGAACTGGCATTTGCTGAGAGATTAAGCAATTCCGTAATTAGTTCCACATTTATAAACTCGTAATGACATTTAGGGTTTTAACATATGCAGAGTATTTTTTTTGCAGTTCAGATC
This sequence comes from Brienomyrus brachyistius, assembly GCF_023856365.1. Classification (NCBI taxonomy): domain Eukaryota; kingdom Metazoa; phylum Chordata; class Actinopteri; order Osteoglossiformes; family Mormyridae; genus Brienomyrus; species Brienomyrus brachyistius. Next base: position 12,012,595 of record NC_064543.1, on the reverse strand, counting down.
ATCTTCATGACTGGTATTATTTAAACCTTCAAGACACACTGGCTTTAACATGAATATTTTTTTGGTTGAATACTAATAAATATGTACACATCCCTCTTATATCAAACAAGTTCATATTTACAAATTGTTTTGTGAAGGTATATCTGGAAAATCACATCGCAATTACCAAAGTAAAACATTTGCAGCTACAGGAAGAACGTGGTGACCCCCCCCCCCCCCCCCCCCCACACACACACACACACACACAGACATTCAAGGTTTCTGTCCCTAATCCTTTATATGAGGTTTGCATGTTCTCCCTGTGTTAGCTCCTATGTCGAAAAATATGCAGTTAGGAGAACTTAAGTCTCTCAATTGTGGGTTTGAATGTCTGCCCCATAATGGAAACAAATTCAGTCCCAGGATACTTGCTATTGCTTTGTATCCAGTCCTTCCCAGGATCTAGGAAAGGGGTGGGCAATCTTATCTGCAAAGGACCGGTGTGTATGCAGGTTTTTGGGATAACTATTAGGTCAGCTATTCAAACCCAGGTGTGAGGAGTCCTCTAATTAGTAATCTAATTAGGGAATTGCACCGAAAACCTGCACACACAGTGGCCCTTTCTGGATAAGATTGCCCACCCCTGCTCTAGGATCACATCTCTTCAACATATATACGTGTACATAATATTATATCCAGGGCCTGGCCGGGCAAAGCCTGAAGGGATAACATGGTTTCGACCCCCTGTGTATATCAGGTGGCAGTTGAAGGCACGGGCCTTGATGGACTGATCGTCGGCAACCAAAACTGACTCTCAGTACATGGAACACAACCTCACTGGTGCCAAAGGAGTCTTAGCTGCTGCAGGAGGTAGAGAGATACTGACTAGAGTAGTTGGGCTCCCCTCAACGCACGGCTTGGGCTTCTGGAGAGGGGCTGGACTCCATTCCACTCTGGAGTTGCCTATGCGGAGAGGCACTAGGCAGGGGTGGGTCTGCTTATAACCCCCCGGTTCGGTGCCAGTGTGTCGGAGTTTACTTCGCTTCCCTTCAACTTCGAGTTGGGGGAAGGGCTCTAACTGTTGTCCATGTATATGTGCTAAAGACCATTCCAGAGTATCCAGCCTTCTTGGAGACCTTGGAGGTGGTGCAGGAAGATGCCCCTTTGGGAACCTCATTCTGTTGGGGCACTTTAACACTCACATGGGTAATGGCAGTGAAACCTGGAAGGGTGTGATTGGGAAGAATACCCTGCCCAACTGGAATCCGAGCAGTAATCAGTTATTGAACTTCTGTGCCAACTACAAGTTTGTCCATAACGAACACCATGTTTGAACATAAGGGTATTCATAAGTACACTTACCACCAGAGCACTCTAAGACAACAACAACCAATTTATTTTTGCATAGCGCATTATCACGACATTACATCGTCTCAAAGTGCTTTACAGCATCCTCACCCAAAGCCCCCAGTGAGTAAGCCATAGGCGACAGTGGCAAGGAAAAACTCCCTAGAAGGAAGAAACCTTGGGAGGGACCAGACTCAAAGGGGGAGCCCTTCCTCCAGGGGCCGGCAGGGGTAGTCAAATAGGAGAGATGATTGATTTTGTAATTGCATCATTGGATCAGCATCCACGTGTTTTGGACACTAGGGTGAAGAGAGGAGCAGAGCTGTCAACGGAACACCACCTGGTAATGAGTTGGATCCAATGGCGGGGGAAGATGCCAGATAGACTTCATAGACCCAAACCTATGGTGAGAGTGTGCTGGGAGCATCTGGTGGAGGCCTCTGGCAGAACTTCTCTTCTCTCCGGAGGGAGTCAGGGGACATTGAGTCTGAATGGACCATGTTCAGGGATGCAATGCTGAGGCAGCATTGCGGAGTTGTGATCTTAAGGTTGTTGGTGCCTGTCATGCGGCAATCCCCGAATCCGATGATGTACGCCATCAGTAAAGGGCACTGTCAGGCTGAAGGAGGCCTTCTGGGCTTGGTTGGCTTGTGAGACTTCTGAAGCAGCTGACAGGTACCAGACGGCCAAGTAGAGTGTGACTTTAGCAGTTGCTGAAGCAAAAACTCGGGTATGTAAGGAGTTTAATGCGGCTATGGAGAAGGACTTTCGGTCGACCTCAGAAAGATTCTGGCGAACCCTCAGGCAACTCGGGAAGGGAAGCAGGGCTCATACTGTTTACAGCAGGGATAGAGAACTATTGACCTCAATTGGGGATATCATTAGGCAGTGGAAAGAATACTTCGAAGATCTCCTGAATTCCACTGATGTGCCTTATTTGGAGGAAGTAGAGCTGGAAGACATTGAAGTAGTCATAAAACTCTTCAGAGGTAGGGCGCCTCTTCAACATTGTGTGGACATTGGGGACAGTGCCTTTGGATTGGCAGACTGGGGTGGTGGTCCCAATCTTTAGGAACGGGGTATCACACTCCTTTTGGAGTTTGATTGGAGTTTCCCAAAGGTCTTTTGTGGACATGGAAAAGGCATACAATCATGTCCTGGGCGGGGGGGGGGTGCTTAAGGAAAATGGACCATCAGGTCCCTGTATAAACAGAGTTTGGCTCACATTGCCAGTAGTCAGACTCATTCCTGGTGGTGGACTCCCCAGGGCTGCCCTTTGTCACTGATTCTGTTCATTACTTTTATGGACAGAATTTATAGGCGTAGCCAAGGGGTGGAAAAGGTTCGATTCAACTCGTCTTTGCTTTTTGCAGATGATGTGGTTCTCTTCGTCCTTTGAAAAAGTCAGCAACATGCACTGGGATGGTTTGCAGCTGTGAGGTGGGTTAGTCTGAGGCCATGGTTCTCAATTGGAAAAGGATAGATTGCCCGCTTTGGATGGGGGATGAGTTGCTGTCCCAAGCAGAGGAGGTTAAGTACTTTGGGGTCTTGTTCACAAGGGGGGGAAGATCTACCCTCACCTATGGTCATGAGCTCTGGGTAGTGACTGAAAGAATGAGATTGGCTGAAATGAGTGGCTGGGTTCAGCCTTAGAGATGGGGTGAGGAGCTCAGACATTCAGGAGGGGCTCAAAGTAGAGCCAGTGATCTTCTGCATTGAAAGGAGCCAGTTATGGTGGTTCAGGCATCTATCTAGGATGCCTCCTGGGTGGATTCCTGGGGAGGTGAACCAGCTATGGTTTTCTGAAACTGCTGTGTATTGCGGATATGTGAAAAATGGATGGATGGATGGAATATTGTATCAATCTTCAAAATGTTTATCCAGTAGTGCTCTTGTTTATATTGCTATAGCTTACTGTAGATTCCCACATTTTGTTATTTGTTATATCTCTTGATACGTTGCTATTCATTCTTATGTGCTATCCGGCCTTTTGCTTTTAAGTTCTGCCTTAAATAAATAAAGGTGCACACAGTTGTGCCACAGCCACAACTGATTTTCCTCTGAAAGATATGATGCTGATGTAATTAAATCCCCTTCTTTGAAAAAGTCAGCAATAAATCCAGTGAATCATTACATGCTCCTTCATTCACTTCAGTACTGAAAGATCAGCTAGTGGACACGTCGTGCTGCTGGCTTTTATTGTGAAGCTTTTGCACTTTCCCCTTCTTCGTGCTCAAGCAGCAGCCATGAACAGGTGATGGCCTCTGCTTCTTCCTGTCTGAATATCATCTCCTTGAGCAAATCGATTCTTATCACATGCAGTCCACTGACATTTCTCGACCCCTAATGTTCCCCGCGGCCACTGGTGTCCTTCTGGTAGGAACCATGTTCAGTATCGTCCCCCAGCCCCCGATGATACATTCCCAGCCCAAGAGTCAAAGGCCTAAATATATTCCCTAAGCTTACTTCCACAGTTATCTTCAGGCAGTAAAACAGATAAGGCTGCTTACTTAGGGAGAGCTGTGGATGTGAAAATCTCACTACATTCGGACAGACACCCTGAATACCAGCACCATCCAAACAAGATGACAGTTATTTTCTTTTAGTGTAAAGTAGAGATCTTTGAGACTTAAACAAAACAGAGAGAGACTGTTATGGAGATGCATGTGTTTGCAGCTGTAATCAGAACACAGTCCTGCTTATCCTTGCATGAAAGCATAAAGCTGTAATTTAACTCTGCACAAGTTTATAGTTTGGGCTGATGCTTCTTTGTGTGGCTGGCATCCGACGAAAAGCCCGTATTGATCTTCCCCTTCAACTTTGATCATTTCCTAATGATTAATTTCCACTGCCATGAGAGAATGCTATTATTGAGGTGTATCCATTAACTTGAATTGGTCAGGTATTTTAACAGGTCACATCTCGGGCAAATGCAAAAAAACCAACAGTGATTGCATCCACTAAAACCTCGCCTGAGCGGTTTTGCGGGCGCCCCATCATTGGCCCACAAGGTGGGGGCCCCAGCAGTGACCTCATAATGGAAACAAATAATCGGTGTTTGGTTTCTGTATCTGCATGATTACAACTGTACCCCAGACAATCTCAAACATCACTTCTACAATCCTCTCAATGCCAGGGGGTCATTTCTTAAGCGAGAAGGATTACAGAATAAACCTTCCTCGGTGTAAGAACACTTGAGCTTTGTTGGGAATTTAATATTGTACTTGCTTACACACTGTTTAGAGGAAACCTATAGATGCAATATGGGAATGCAGCCAAAGAGGTGATGTTATATCATTTATATAGTCACAGTTAAAGAAGGTTAAGTGTTATTTAGTGGAGTGTTTATAATATGCCACAGACTGAATAAACAGCAAGGAGAACCGGAACTATGTGTTTCATAATATCGGGAACATTATACATTAGTGCTTCATTTGATTTATACAATATACAATGTAGCATTGTATTTCAGATTGTGCTAGATACCATTTAGACGATATATCAATCAGATCATGTACTGGAGTGCCGTGTTGAATTACCTACCCTCTGCTAGCAGAGACATTATAAAGGTCATTGTGAGACTGCATTTCCACTGCTGCGTGACCCATCCTCGTTTGCTCATTGTGGACCAAATAGACCTCATTTACAAACTCATTTCATTGCGGTATAATAACGTCTTGCGTTGCTATGAGAAGTGCATCAGCAGCTGCATTTGAGGACCATTCAATTCAAGGGGAGAAAAAAAAGAATTGAAACGTGTTGCCCAAACGCAGTGAACTGTACAATTTATGCCTGCATCGATTTGGCCCAAAGCACTGAATCTTGGGAATGGTTCAAAACGAAACATGAAAGGGGTGTTTCTGTACAGAGTGCAGTGAAACATACGAGGGGAGAGATGCTATTAATATTTAAGAGAGCAAAAGAGCAACATGCCAAAATCATGTAGGTGAGTGATTCAGCCATCTGTGCATCATAATCCACAGGCTTCTCTGGCTGAAATATCTCTGATCGTTTTTTTAACGCAATCCTATAGCCTAAAACAAAACATGAACTATTTTGTTTTACATGTGTTTGAATATAGTGGTAACAAGCAAAAACACACTAAACTACCCTTCTTAAACGTCATGTATTTCCCCACGAGAGAGTGTTTCTATGCCGATTTATCTAATATGTATAAATGAAAAAAGGCATCAAAATTTTGCAAAAAGAGAGTCTTACATATGGAAGAACCTCCTCATCAGAATCAACATCTCATACCTCATCTTTTCATTTTTGAACCAGGTTTCCTTGCTCATCATTGGGCCAACCGACACATCATCGACAGCCCACCAAATGAATTCATTAACCACCCCAGACCCAGGGAAGAATTACAACCGCCAAAGAACCCTATAAAGCACATTCCTGACAGAAATAACCTTCCGTGGATTTCGTCAACCATCCCGCGGAACAAAAAGCCATTCATTTTTATATCATTTAGATAATGAATTATAGATGTTATCCTGTGTTCCGAAATTGTCATGCTTTCCTGAAAGGCATCTACTTCATTAGCTTTGAAGTTCAGATCTGGTAATTGAAATCCATTAAGAAAACATAAAATAGATCTGATGGTAAATATAACTGAATTTCATGCCAATGTGCTGAGAGACAGTTTTTATGTGTGTGGATTAAGTTTATATTACTTTGTAGGAACCAAATGTTCCCCACAATGTAATAAAAACCTGATATTTTGACATTGTGGGGGCCATTTTTCAGATCCCCACAAAGATCTGTGAACACAATCGAAAAACTAAAAATGAAAGTCTCGTATTTAGTTTGGCTACTTATGGTTAAGGTTAGGGCTGGGTAGGGGTTAAGGTCGTCATGTTGTGATTAGAGGTTTAACCATAGAAATGAATGGAAAGTCCCCACAACGATTACAAACCCATGTGTGTGTGTGTATGTGGTCCAGGAATAGATAACATTGTGGGGACGAAATGTGACCAACTGTGATAAAAATCTGTTATTTTGACATTGTGGTGGGCATTTTTTTTGGTCCCCACAAGGGGAGATTGAATTTTAAAAAAGTCTGTGACTGCGGTCAAAAAACTAAAAATGTCTTGCATTTTGTTTGGTTACTTATGGTTAAGGTTAGGACTGGGGAGAGGTTAAGGTCATTATTGTTGGGATTAGGGTTTTGCCCATAGAAATCAATGTCTGGTCCCCACAAACACAGGACTACAGGTCTTTGCATGTGTGTGTGTGTGTGTGTGTGTGTGCAAATGAGTAAGGGGCTGACTGCAGTAGTATCCATTAACCATAATGTGTTGCAATTCCCAGTCCTTATAGTTTTGCCTGAGGTGGGACAGGGGAGGGGGGGTTTGTATTACATTTCATCACTGTTTCATTTTGCACTGCCAATGAGAAAGGGCAGTGCCGTCGCAGTAATGCAGCACGTGCTCATTAAATGTGAGCTCTAATGAAATCAAACACATCACGAGACAGCACCTCTGTGTAGCCCTGGAAAATCAGCACACTATTTCCAGCACCATATTAAAACACAAATATCAAAGGATCCCATTTCGGGGGGACAAAGGGGTGAAACGATGCAGATAAATCGGAGCATCCTCTCACAGGTCCTCTGCTCTGCACACTTCTCAACCACACTGTTCCCGAATACCCGGAAACACAGCGATCCCGCTCAGATATCCACGATGCAAAGCAGTTTCAGAAAACCAGAGCTGGTACGTATAATTTCTGGTTGCCTGTGTATGTACTGGAGGCACTCAGATGCGGTGGATGCCGGTTCTATGGTTCCCCAATCTAGAACAATCTGGGCCTCTAAATAATGACATGGTTAAGATGGCAGGATCGCAGGAGGCGCCAAACATCCCTCAAAATCCACCTAATACAGTGTGTGGTCAGCACTGACCACGAGGTTTTGACACAAAGCCCTGGAAGTGATTCACCGGCTAGCGTCACGTGTGCAGCCCTCCTGCCAAAAAGACCACTGGGTCAGACCGTATGAATGTATAAAAGCGAAAAGCTGTGTGTCGCGTAAATCACTCAGAATACCATCTGCTCAGTAATGGTATGCAGTAAATTATATCCTTGTTTCTCATGACCGGAAAAGAACCCAACAGCATTCTCACTGAAAGAAGCCCCGAAACCAGATAGGGAAGCGCAACCTATATTTCAGCACAGAGGTTTGCTGTTTTCCATCTTTTCGCAAACCTCTTCATGCGGAAGCTTCTTACCTGCCTTTGTACAAGTTCATAAATAACACTGAAGGGATTCAAATAATACTTATACCCTGATATTTGCAAACAGCACAGACATACTATCTCAACACTGAAAGATAATCTCTACACACACAGATGTATCAGATAGCACTTGCACAGTACCGTTCTCCAGTAGCATAAAATATTCACGCAGTACAATAAGATACCCTGGTAGTCACAAGACTATTACCTTCACTGTTTCTACAGCTAGAGTTTGTCAACACTAATCAACTGATTACTATGCATTGTGGACTCAGTTTCACATCCACGGTGTAACACGGTCACTTTACATTGATCATAAAGGGGGTTGCTAAAGGCCTTGCTTAAGGTCTACCTGCTGTGGCTCAAAACACTCATTGAAACTGTATCTTTTTTCTACTGTTACATTAAATTATAATGTAATCTCAATAGTACTTTCTCAGTTTAATGTCAAATAATACTGGAACAACACGGAAACCTAAGCCTGTATTTAAAATATGGCTGTTAAATAAGACATACAGTAAGCTATCACGCACAAGGTGTTATCTTATTTACATGCTCGTACAGCTAATGAGATTAAGTGCTACATGCATGGAGGATCATTCTCACTTCTGGGTAGCAGTGAGTCAGCATGAGACGCTAACCTTAGTTAGCACCGATTGTCAAGGCTCTGCTTTTAATGAATAACATTCTCAGTCCGTAATGAGTGAAAGCACACCTCTCCATCAGAATCTACCAGCTCGTATTCATTTCCCGCTCTGCAACAGGGATGCAGTGTAGAGAGATAGAAAAAGAAAGGGAGATGTAAAAAAAGACAGAAAAGAGAAGTATAATGTCCATTAGCTATGTTGTCAGTAGTGGACTGCCATGTCAAGACAGTCATTAAGTGAGTTTTGTTGTTGTTTTAATTATCAACAGTAAAGCAATCTGTTCATAATTACAAACATTTGCTTGTAGTAATTACAAACAGTTGCTTGTAGCAATTTAATTTGCCTGTTCTAATCTTGTCTGTAATTAGAGCACACAAAAGTAACGAGCGAATTTCTCCAGCCTGCAAAACAAACGGGGCTGGACGGGATTTCCCGTATTTTCTGGGCTCACAGAGCCATTCGTGGCCCCCGGCTCTGTCAGCTCGCATTACACTCGAACATTTCACACAGTTTAATACAGTTCTTACCGCTGTGTGACATATCTCCCAAAAAGTGAGCTTTGAGAAGATGCCACACCAGGTGCTGTCTGGTAAAAACCCCGCAAGGAAACCACACAAAACCCATCTCAGAAAATGGTCTGATACTCTACGAATCACAGCCGTATGGATTCCAGCGTCATTGAATTAATATGAGATATGAGACTTATGAGAAAGTGTTAAACCTCGTATATGTTCATATGGCTGTTATTCATTAAAAGTAAGGTTCAAGAGTTTGTACTTGGTCTAATAATTTATAGTAGATTGTTGCAGATTGTAGGTCAACCAACACTGAAGAGCACCTTCTCTATTACGGTCCTGTGGTAAATCAAAGCACAGAGCACTTTCACATCCTCACGACTGGGAACAATTCCTCTCACCACATAACCTGTGAGTCACAATGATCGAATAGAGGTAGAAAGCAGTGATGAAAAAAATTGCTGTGTTTAAACCTGATGTCCCCGTGTCAGGGTCGTAGTTTTCTACCCCCCCCCCCCCACCACCCAAACACTCATCCACTCATCTATAACACGCCACCTCTGACTCCTACTTCTGTCGAGCGCATGGGTTTTTCTGGTCAAACACCAGGAAGCTGTCTAGCGGCTTCCAGGGATCTGAGAAATGGGCAGGATTATGGTGCTCTCTCCATTACAGACCTGCTTCCCCATTAGCTACATTATTGGTTAGCATATGGTTCAATCGGGGAGTGATTGACAGAGCTCAGTAAGTCCTACTCACTGTGGGTTTCTGACGATTCCATTTCGAAAGCGCCATTCAAATGTAGCTCATGGGAGATTTACTTACACACAAATGTAAGGAGCTTCCATACATTTTCGCTCATGGGCCTTTTACTTACACAAACATGTTCTCAGGGCAGAATGAGAAATGATTGGTTCAGAGAGGTAACCAATCATATTGTAGAGGAGGTGAGTCTGAGTAACTAGAAGAGGCCGAACCATCCAATCAGATGTCTTGGTGCCACATCCTCTATAACTGATTCATTATCTCTCTGAACCACTCATTTTTCGTTCTGCCCTCGGAATATTTTTGTGCAAGTAAAAGTCCCATAATTGAAAATGTATCGAAGCTCTTTAATGACATTTAGGGATTTAATGCATACATGTGCAAATGGTGTTTATTTAAACCTTCCAGTTTCAATACTGGTCATTTTTTTACCCTCTCATAGAATGTGTAATACTCATAATCCAGAATACATCCCATTGAAATTTACAAATCACCTTATTTAGAAAAACACATTGTGATTATTAAGAGTAAAAAATCCCCTTTATTAGGACGCACATGGTGTCTCACACATTTGGGGTGACCGTCCCTATGTGAGCTTTGCTTGTTCTCCCGACATTACCTTGTTACGTTCTGAGGTTCGTAACATACCCCTTGCTGCCAAAAAACATGTGGGTAGTAGAACTGGGGTCCCTAATTTGTGGGTGTAACTGTGCACCCTGGATCCCATCCGACAGAACCCAGCAGACGAAGGAGGGGAAACGGCCTTGACCTCAAACAGATGTTTTGCTTCTTCAGTCCCAAAAGCTGTGTCTGTGGAACTTTATGCACGCAGCTCATGTTAAAACACCTAACATTTTCCCGTAACTGCTTATGCACAAAGGGAAGGCCTACACACACAGACATACACGCACGCACACACACAAACAGGCACACACACATGCATGCACACACATGAACATGCACACACAGACAAACAGGCATGCACACACATGCACGCACACACCCCTCATTCTGCTCCGTCCTGGCACCATGACTATTAATTTGTAGCAGAGGGGGCTGATGGGAAACAAGCTATATTTCAAATGGTTGCACATCAGGCCGGAGCTGAGCTTACAGATGGAAAATAGCTGCTAACCTGGCCATAAATGAGTCCCAGCGAAGCTGGAGCCGCCTTTGTCAGGACACATGCAAGGTGCGCACCAGTCACCCAGCAGGCGTGTTTGCTTGGCCCGCAAAGTGGCATTACGGCAGTTTAGCAACCGGTCACTACTTTGGCATAATGACCATTACCTGGCACATACATACCTTCTGTTCAATGGACTCCATATTCCCTGGCATTGTGTAAAAGTTAATGTTTTCAGGAAGTTTTGAGGGAATTGCCTTGACCGCTGTTTTATATTTTTGAATGCTCAAGGATTAATGTGCCCAAGATCTGTGAAATCGAATCACTCTCTTTTAAAATTCCCCAACCATTACACCCCGGATGAAATACAAAAGTCAAAAGCCATTTCACAAAGGCAGCCTGGGAACCTTCAACCAGTGAATAAGGTAACATTTAATTAGTGAGGATATTATTTGAAAGACAAGAAACTATCAATAAAAATTTAAGTAATTGCTTTAGTTTTGTGGGGTTTTTTTTACCTTCAATAAACAGATATTAACGTTGACCATGTGTGTTTTTCCATTATGCTACAGAGTAAGATATGAAAACAAATAGTTGTATTTGTAGGTGGACCTCCAATTGCAGCCATCAGCCTTCACAGCCTGAATGCAAATGCAAAAGCGATACATAATGGATGAGACCTTTACTTAGGAAATAAAGATTAGCAGTTCACCATCGCTTCATTTCAAGAACGCGGAACCTGCAGTTTCACGCACCAGAATGTTCCAGGATTCTATAAAGTTGGTCCTTAAAAGAGTCTAGGTGGAACAGGAAAGGGAGAGAAGGCAAGCTTTGTGGGCCCTTTGTGGGCCCTGCCGGATGAGCTGCTTGGACGAGGGGCCCGTTGTGACTGGAGCTACTGATAATGCAGTTAGCCCAGTTAGCTTGGGGTCCACAAACAAACGAGGCACCGCATCTGCGATTCCAATGAGGGACTCATTCAGCCTATGTCTGAACTCATCCATCCCTACACTCCAACCGCTGCTCACCCACAAACCCCCCATGACCCCCTCAGCACACCCAAAACCTCCCGACACATCTGCTGTTTTCAAAACCGCTCTTTCCTGTCCTGCCCAGCGTTGTCCTGGCCACTCAGAAGGGGCCGGGCCATCTTGGGTAGGAGCCAGCAGAAATTAATCTCTTCACAGAAGATAAACATCATATTACTTCATTACCCTTTTAAAACACATGCAAATGAAAGCTATTATCCGACCCACCCCCTCCCCCAACTTTTTCCCTCTCTCCGAAATGAAGTTCGTTTGGCTAGTGTTCAATGGCCCCCTTTGTCACGCCGTCGACCGCGAACGGCTGAATGGAGTGTGTCAGCTGTATCCATTTCCCATCACTGAATTAAACATTAATACTGGCTGACAGCAATAAATAACGTTTATCACAATAGGGATCTAATAACGATTTTGCTAGCTGGGGCCGCTCATCAGAGTCTATCAATTGATAACTGCAGAAATGTGATTAGCATAACAGCTGCCTATGACAACTGTATCTAAATCATTTTAATGCAAGCCAGCTTTCCCCCCCCCCCCCCCCCCCGCCATCACACTATGGCCTAAAAGCCGCCCTTTTCGCTCATCCTGGTCCTCAGTTTTATCATCATTGTCGTCATCACCTTCAGTGCTGTCTCTCCAAAACACACCATCATTGCAAGGTAATGGCCGTACATAATTATAATAATCTCCTTGAATTTATCACCTTTCTGAAGATCCTTTATCCACACTCGTTTATGGATGCGTCCATTTTGCCAGGAATTATTGTAGATCTAAATCAAAGGTGGAACCATGTGACAATCACTGCCAGGGGCTCCATGAACAGGATGTGGCTGACCTTTGACTTTCACCTCTGGGCAACGGGTCAAAGGTTAGTAGGCCAAGGTAATCTGGACACCGGCTGCAGGGAGAGCTGACTAGATATCTGTATCTGGCTGTAGAAAAGCTTGCATTAAAAATCTAGATGGTAAGCATGACAGGTGACCTTCAAGCATGGAGTTGGATCTACTCCAGTACATTGCACTCACAAAGATTACATCCTACTTAGGGTTTATACAGCATTTCCACCATGAATAACAATCAGCCAATCAGGATCTCCTCATAGATACTTAGATGCTCAGTATAATAATGAAGACAGTCATTTATTCAAAGAACGTGATTCATCGAGCAATTCAGTCCCAAATGAAGCGTATGGCTTCTTCTTAAAAGAGACTGAATATATATACTATACTTACGTCACATACAACACACAGTCCTTCAACTGCTTTTGCTGAGAAGACAACTGGAATCATCAATCTTAATATTTTCTGTTTGCTAAAATTAAATAATATTCTAAACCCATTAGTTCTTTACTCAGAAATTTCCATCAGCTTGTATTAACATGTACGCATTTACATTGATTTGGCAGTCACATTCCTACAAAGTGTCTTAGAGTATAACTTGTACACCAAGAATGATATGTATGCTGATTAATTATTATAAGAATATACTGTAATACATCGTTTTAAATTTGACTGGTTTAAAAAGAAATTTGTCCATAAAGTGCATAGCAGCCATGTGGCATATTTAACATACAATGTATTTTGCGATTACATGTGTGCCATTCGGGCATTACTGATTAGCATGAAGAAAAAAATAATTACACGCTTCCTATTCATGGCTCATAGGATCAATTTCCTCAGCTCCATTTAATAACCAATGCCATTATGGAATATTCAATATCAATGCTAAATTTGCATTTGATTAATAACAATACTGACTCATTTAATTAAAATAAAAACATGCATCATTAATACATAAAACACATTAAACACTTAATGATGTTTCTTTGTGATATATTGCATTTGGATCCGTTAACTTGCAGTATTTGATATACCCTAAAATCCAGAGAAATGTGTTTATATTGGTTATTTAATTTGATTTATAATCAGTGTAATTGTCATTGGAAATAAATTGGTATCCAAGCCTATAAGCACTTGAATTCAAATGGATTGTTTGTGTTTTTGCTCTTTCTGCTTTTATTTCTTCATTTGTGCTCTTTGATAAATGAGAGCAGCTCAAAGCTGTATCTCATTAGTCTTTGGAGAAATGCTATAAATGGATTAGTGGAATACAACTAAAATCCCTCAAATTAAAATGGCACTGGTCATTATGACAGAGGGCGGAACCAAGTGAAGGGATTATTCAACCTGATGCTGAGGTCCTGAAGACCCGGATGCAAACTAATTCAAGGTTACATAGTCATTTCCTGAGAATGGAGCGTAACTCCCAAGCCTGTGGGTCATTATCCCAGTTGCTGAAGGGGAGTCTGTCCACATGTCCTGGATGCAGGACCATCACATTCCACTGCATTCCAGAGGAAAAACATCAAGGTTTTCATAACTCCAGGTGAACTAATTATGATGAGAATCACCATGCCAACAGCTCTGTGGACACAAATCTGAGGCCTCTGACACTGTGTCACTAGATTCCCTCAAAGTTTCCAAAATAATTTAATTTATTCTGGAAACATATTACACTCAATATAAAATCAGGCCTAACGTAAGAGCTCTAAGAGGCTTTTAAAGATGGTTACCTAGCAACCTACTCATGAGCATGACATGAGCATTATAGATCATTATGTATTGCTTGTGTAAGTGTGAGACATGGCTTACTAAAGGTGTTAAGAAGGTCTTCAAAGTGGCTGGTGCCTAGTAATATAAAATTACGAACATGTATTTTATGAATTACGTATTTTAAGTAATGTTTTCATTTAGTTTCTGAAGGAATGATGTGCAGGCATTACGGATGTCTAACACAGGGTCCTCTGTTTAAAATACTGCAAAATCTACTTGAAACATATTAAAACAATGTGGAGTTTAATGGATGTAATGTTCAAATAAGTCTGTTAGTGAGAACTGCTAGGCATGAATAGTGTGTTTTAGGCCTGATTTGTCCTCTTTGTTATGCAATATTACAAATGTGTTTTTTTTTCAACTGAATGCTAGTATATTAGTCTTGGCGGTTTCCAGCATTTTATTTAAGCACCACCACAATCGAAGTTACAAGCTTAATCATAACAGGCAGATGAGGTTATATATCAATTAAATGTCATATATGCACACATATACATTTTATGGGGTTTTACCATTATATTTTAAAGGCAATGTCTAAAGATATAAGGAGCAAACAGAAAAATACGAATATCAGCAATAGGCACAACTTTCTTATGTTAGCTGTTTGTCTTTTACTCTGTTAATTGTTTTATTATCGGTTGCCAGGCTGCTTGCCCTGTCTTGTGAAGGTAAACCTCAGACTATCACAAACAATTCCAGCAACCATGTGCTATGTTTGCCATTACATTCGGATAATATAATTCTTTCAGTACTGATTCTCATTGTGAAGAATTAATTCATGGCATTTAGATTTAATTTCCTCTCTTCCTCCTAAAAACAAATAAACATGTTTAGTTGGCTTTAATTTCTGCATAACGGAGAGGGAAAAAAAAACATCGTTCAATGTGTAGTCAGAAAGGGAACTGCGATCAGCCAAAGCTGGTATTGAGGGAAAATAAGACACTGCACTTCTTACGATAAAGCACATTTACTAGTCCATACTACCTACTGCCCTGTGTTTAAAATAAAATAAAATTGATAAAATTCTGGTTCAATAATCAGCAATGTTTCATAAGGGTATACGACCAATATGCTCAGTCTTCTGGGCATTGCAGTGCATTTCCGCTCAGATCCTGACATGCAGGCATACAGTTGAGATTTCCCTCACCTTTAGGTGATGAAACAGGCAACCAGAGAAGCAAAAAGCACTACAGTGTAGTATCTGACACCCCCCCCCCCCCCCCCCCAATTCAACACACACACATATACACAGAGGTGATAAAACTGAATTAAAATGCTTTTTCACACAGTTCATTTATAATGAAACACCATCTGCAATCTGTAGCAGTGAAAGCCTTTGACTGCCTGTCCCAGCAATCACACAGCACAGGTACTTCTGCAGGTACCTCCTACTCCTGTTTGCTGCAGGTTGCTATAATCTGCACTGTATGATACAGGAAATGTAGACTCTATGACTGGCCGCTGAATCCAGCCTTTATGCACATAATATGTGACATATTCTGCCCTGCTCTTTTCTTTTTTGTTCTCTTCATGAGACTTGTCACTACTTCAGCACAATTAGACCCCCCCCCCACCCCCCTCACTTTCTGGGTTTCTAGGAGACTGCATGGTTATCCATTTTCCCTGAGAGTGAGTAAGAAGCAGGTTATGTAATCAATCTTTGGGGGTTTTGAAATCATAATATTGAACTGGCGTGTCAGCTTTGCTATTAGGGTGATTCATTTAAGCCGTTTTACATGCACGGTTTCCCTACAAGAACAACATTGATTGGCTGTGCGCGCATCTCACGCAATTTCCTCCCCATTTCTATTTTACAATTTCAACCTGAAAAAGTGTATTAATTTAATGCAGCTAGGAGCAGCAGTGAATAATTCTCTGGTAGCATCGCCCACAACCCCATATCAAGACATCTACTCAGCACATACTAATGAATTGCAATATGAGAGTACTCTCTTTAATTAACCATGAGAGGGTGAGGGGAAGTATTTTCCCGGAGTGTCCTGCTCCTGTGTAAAACAAACAAAGAAAGAAATAATAATAATTCCAATAATAATAATAATAATAATAATAATAATAATAATGCAGGAACATTCCAAGCACATGTTCTGTGTCTAACCGGTACCTTGAAATACACTTTGCTTCACTGTTCACTTGGCATGCACACATAGTACGCTCCGCCATTGAGTTTCTGGTCACATTCTGCTTTCAGGAAACGTTATTTTATGCCCATAAGAAAAATCAAGTCCTCAGAGCCACGCTAACAAAAGTCATGTTCCTTCTCACATTAAAGATTTACTGCAGCGGGAGTATGTTTGAAGGTGTTCCAGCCTCCCAAATAAGCAATTCCACGTCTATCGCATTAAATCAAATTTCAATATCCAAATTTTATAGTCTTCAAATGTTTCCACTCGTTGGGAATGAAATTAATTTCAACCATATTACTAGATGTCATTTCGTTGTAATTTTGCAGAGAAGGGAAAAACGCTACGACCAGGAAATATTTTATGAAAAAAATCTGTATTCCAGCTGCCTCGTCCTGTACTAACTATAATTCTTTACTGCATTCTAAGCCGAGTTTAGTCTTGAGCTGGACGGAGGGAAAAAAGGAAAAAAACGTATGTAAAGAGCACCGATCGAATATCTCACGGGTGCCCGTTAGGTACCGTGTCCAAGCGGGTTTAATCCGTGGGAGCCATCTGCATCCAAAAGGTGAAAAAAAATATTATCAAACATTAACTATAGTCCAGTTTGTTCCACCTGGACACCATTAAGCAACTATGTAATTTGTCTTTTTAATTTTGTACGGCATCTCGCTTTGTTTTATACATTCAAATTAAAAGCCTTTTACATTGAGAAGGGGTTAGCTAAAAAGGACAGAAGTTCAAAACCGGTGCGTTTTTTTCTACTCCACACTAGATCATTCATAATTTATTATTTCTATTATCTCCCCACTAAATCGAGTGTGCAATATATTTTTATGGTGCTTTTACATTTATGTTTAATGAGAACTGTAAGGAGTATTTATGCGCCGGGCGACGCAGCAAACAGCATCACCGTCGGCTGTCTCGGTAATGAAGTCTAAGAGGCGCGGCCATTACGTGCCATTCAGGAGGCAGTTTTGCACGCGGGCCTAACGAGCAGAACGTGCGCACGTAACAATACAGCCGTGAAAATGATCTCAGGGTGGAAGCAGCCCGCTAGCAGGAACAGATGTGCATATCACCTCCCCCATCAAATGGCTACTGGAGACATACAGCGTCGATGCAGTAGTGACTAGCCTGCAGTCCACACCCTGCCTGTATCTCACTGAAGCAACTTAATGACCAGTACGACTATTATACTGAATAACTTTGTGATTTCCCAAAACTAACATTCCAGATACTGAAATAATCATCACTTTTAAAAAGATACACAATTGCTTGACAAAACACCAGTCCTGCACATCTGATGATCATGAACTTATAACCACACTAAATTTTAAGATCTGCACAGAGATTGAGTACCATTCATGAACTGGAAAAAAAAAACTTGTAGAATTTCCCCCTGGGACCTATAAAGTCCCCCTTTATCTTAATCTTTAACACAGTCATGAAATTAAGAGCCATTATTGCACTCAGGACAGTGTATTCGTGGTGTTTGCACATTCTCCCCTGTTGCGCGAGTTTCCATGCTGACATCCCCAAACCTGCCGCAGGGTGAACTGGCATAACTGAGCAGTGTATGTCAGTTTGAGTGTCTTGCAACTGACTGGCATCCCATTCAGGCTGACCCCTGCCCAGTGCTGGATAAAATGTTGAAATATGGTTTGATGGGCAGGTAATTAAAAAATCTTACATTCTTATATATGCTTATATTTTAAGTGAGATACCAAACAATATGTATATTTAAAAAAAAAAAAAAACTCATAGACTCTCAACCACTAAGAAGTAAATCATGCATGTCCACAGAGTCCAGGGTACAAGAAGGATCTTTGGGAAAAGAACATCAGATGTAACCCAGACCAGCTCGCCAGATAGAAAAGGATATTTCCATAGAGCTGTTCTCGCTTTAAGCCTGTAGGATGCGTTCTAGTCGGATTCCTCTGTTACCCCACCCCCAAACACATCACATCACCCCCTGGAGCCATCGTATGCCCCATGGCTTTTGCAATGGATCTCCACGAAAAAATTTGCATACTACACTATGCTTATAATGAATTTCCGAGCTAAACATATACACTCCTTCACACATGTGCAAGTGTACTTCTGCAAAAATCGTGTTAAGCGGTGCATGGTGTAAAGATTTGCATATGCAATGGATGCACATCTTAATCAATATGTGGTATGTGTGGCTCACTTAATAAGAGAACACAGAGGGTCCTGCCATGATGTTTGAACTGGCCCTGCGTGTGTTTAACGTGACCTCCACCATGCCTCCATTTACTGTGTCATTATTCAAAGTGAATACGAAAGCAGCAGTCTGAAGGACTTGTGTTTAAACAAAGGAGGAGAGACAGATTATGAATGTTAAAAACCCTAATTTCTATTACGGTTCCATTATTCTTCTGTTAATCACAGATTACCTTTGTCCTTGCTGTTGAAGTAGAGCTTGCTCATACAGTATTCATATCCATTTTTAAAAGGAATTGGCAAGGCTATCACTGATGTTTAATTTATGGAAGATGTTTCCATCCTATGATGACTCACAAAGAAATGCACTGGAGAAACTTATTTTAATCAAAATGCATGCAGTTGCCACTCTCCCCCCCCCCCCCACACACACACACAAAAGCCAAGGTGTCAAATGGGGGGAAAAAGGACAAAAGCAAACGTTCCGCATTTTTTATTTCGCCGAGCATTAACAAGGTGGCGAGTGTCATTTTTGCCGTCAGCTCCCTCATTGTACCACTAATATTCATCAAGTGTGAGGGGATTTAATGCATATTGATTACTCTGGGGGCCAAGGGGTCTAGTCAGGGGGAAAGCTGCAATTAAAGTATTTTCATTATCCATAAACAGCACCTTTCGACAGCTGGGCAGCGGGCTGAAGGTTTTACCCCCTGGATTGACTCAAGTTCAAACCCAGGGCCTTTATTTCAAGGAGGCGCATTCAACAGCCCCCTGCCCAGCATGCAGTGTCATGGTCAGGGGCATAAGTGGGCGTCCATGTGACCTGTGAGATGGTAGCATGTCCATTTTTTGGCTTAATTTTTACTCCCAGCGCTTATAGAAAATTGTCTCAGGTACAACTTAGGCTCCTGCAAATGTCTTTCATGCCACTTGATAACCGTTGGGTGTAATATGACATTTATCCAACTTCCATGATCACATATGCGGTATAGAATCACGGTAAGCCCGGAGGCTTTGCCAAGAAAAGCAGGGTACAGGACAAGGGGACACTGTGGGTGGGATGCCGATTCACTGCATGGCTCACACACTATGGGAAAGTTAGGGAGAGCGATTTTCTAAAACCACATGTTTAACTTGCAGGAACCAGTGAGGAACATGGCAAGTCCACACGCACACAGCCAGGGGGCAGGATTGAAACCAGCCTGCAGGTGTCAGCCAATTGTACTTCCCACTGAAAAACCACAATCATTCATTAAATATTTTATACCAGAAACAATGTAAGGAATTGACACAGTGCCCATTACAAGAATGTGCAGATCACTTTGCCATTGCTCCTAATTAAAACATATCCTTCATCCTCTTAAAAGCCATAAAGGTACATTATTAATTTTTAAAAAAGCACACAGAGATACTTAAACATTTAAATGATTGCAATGTAAATATAATTAGCAGGCTCCCATTCAGCGTGCTCTGGTCTTCAGTGACACTGCATTGCAGCTCTGTCCTGCTTGTGTGTTCTGCATCCTGGTTCTGCTGACCTTTCTTCTGCTAGCTTATGCGATTCACCGCAGTTTAGGTGCACTGTCTATTAATAGCCACAGGAAGCCAGTAAAGGGCACTGTATCCTATTTAAGAGAAAACAAATTGTGTTGACTGTGCATTATTATTCTGCGTGAACAGTGTTTCCGTTCTGGTTAAAGGGATAGAATGGAAGGCATCTTCATAGGGAACTCTACATAGAAAAGCATTTGTCCTTTTTACTGTCAGGTGACAATATGTCCACAAAACTACTAGTGGACAACTGGCCATTTTCAGAAAACCCAAACAACATAAACAAGTTGGCTCGAATGTTAATTAACTAGTGCTTCTGGGAACCAGGTCCAAAACTCACAGTGGGTTAGATTACCATACGCTGTCGATCTCTGAGAGGTTTAATTCACTTCTTATTGGGTACTTTATTGATTCCCATTGGGCTAAACCAATCAGTGATTGACAGAAGGTGTATGATAATCCAACCAAGTGTGAGCTCCTTTTCACTCATCACTACTACTAACCACACTAATAATAGAGCATGCCAGTATAGCCTTCACAATCAGTTATAATCAATTTAAGGAGCATTTGTGGGTATTATTTTTGCATGTTTTTTTTGCTATTAATGAACTAGACTGAATCAAATGCTTGTTTTGTTTTTTTTTACAACATAATGCATTACATTTGTTCAATGTGCGGGTGAAACGAAAATTATTTACATTATAAATATGCAATTCAGTCCTTTATTTTGGAACAGATTATTCTGTATTAAGTCTGTTGAGTCATTCCCAAATCCTACATTTGGCATTCAACAGGAAAAACATTCAGTCTCTGTAGCCCTGTCCATGGATGGTTTTGATTTACTGATTTCACTTTCTGTATCTATTAATTCCTATGTGGCAAATGAGGAATGGTTGCGATGATCTATGAAGACTGGTGGGTTACTGGTAGAGAATGGGTTAAGGTCTTCTGTGAGAGCCCGTGAATCTCCAGCAATCGGCCATCAGTGTTTATGATACGCTATATTTATATAGCCGAGACAAGGTCGAGTTCAATGAGTCAACCGGAAGCCTCGCCCTCGAGCCATGTCACTCGAATAAAACTGAAACTCTGCGTCTCCAAGCAGATCTCTTAAGGGTGCCATGGATTCTGGGCCTGTTTACATTTGAGGTCATTAAGGTCATATCTCTCCGTCTGACACTGCGTTTTGGAGTGGGGGTGTGGATTGAGGTTCTGCGATCACTACTGGTGGGACAGATACCAAAATCGGATATTTTACACATTACTGGGGCCATCTCCTGGAGAGATCATTTTTCCCAGGTCTCCCCCCTCGACTAACATGTCCGTTTTACCGTTCTTGTGTTTTTTACCCCGAAGAATGCTAGGCAGACAGTACAGTAGACTATTACCTTTGCTCTGGCTGGGATCAAGGGCTCGTTTCAATCATGGCGGTGCCATGCTTTATATCGCACAAGTTCCAGTGATTTCCATTAGTGCCAAACAATGGCAGAGACAGGGAGGAGGGAAGGTCCTCCCAGCTCCCAGGGGAGTCATGTAAATACAATTTAACAATTCTTTCACTGCTGCATCAATCACAGCCAATATGATGACCTCTTTTGTGATGTCCGGACGCTGTAAACACAGCTGCAGCAGCGGGTTTTGGGGGGGGGGGGGATTATGGAGGAGGTAGAGTGATCCCTTCCAGTCTGTCCTTAGCCCTGGAGGACACACTGTAGGAAAATGACACTCTTAATGACACTATTGTTTGCCACTGCCTCACAGTAAGGGGGTGGGGGGGGGTATCTTCTGTTTATGACAGAAAATGCATAATCAAAAAAAAATTAGTTTTTTTCTTTCCTGTCTAGTATGAAGGAACTGTACTTCTTTCAGATGCAGAATCACATCACCCATGCAACTGTTGATGCCTTAACTTAAAAACAGCATGTTTTTTCAAATACAAAGATGAAAAGTGCTCTAGTGCAAGAACAGGTGCGAGAACACAAATATATAAGAAGAGGCTGATCTGGTAGTGGGTCAGTAATATGAAGTGTAAAAGCAACCAAAGGTGCCCATATGTGATGCAGTTCAGATGCCACTCCAGAGGTGACCTTTGACCTTGGCTTCTGTGCCCCACCTGCCATTGGCCGGCGCTGACCGCAGTGCTGTGGAACGACACGCTCTGCTTCCTTGTTCTAAACCCTGCAGCAAACCTGCAGACCTAAACTGGTTTAATTTGGGATCTCAGGGACCTGCTTAGTTTGTACCATTTAAACGCTTTTTGTTTTGAAAATGTCATTTGCTATAATCAGGGATTGTCACCCCGTCATACATGGACAAACCAGACAGTGGCAAGACTCCTACGCGTCCGTAGTAGATCGGTTTGATTGAGAAAGAAAAAAGCTACGCTTTTAAGTCCACGGTAAAAATCGCAGTACGATCACAATGTCCGTCAGAATTTGCCATAGAATTGACCCCAGAATATAATTATAAAACTGTGGAATATGTACAATAAAACAACTACACACCGAACAGACATCTATTTTCTATAATCATTTGGAATGAACATGTGTACAGTACATAAATATATGCAAAATGTAAAATACATCTGTTAAGACAGAAAGTTTCAATGGCTGCTCTTTGGTTTGTATGAATGATAATTGTCTGTTTTGTGCAAACTTAATCCAACTAACTGGGGCGTGATTATTTAAAGGCCAATGGAACAATGCATGTCTAGCTAAAGTGAAACAAAGGGAGATTTTACACAAACATACATAAATACAAAAATATATATATATATGTGTATCTGCAGCAAGTGTAAATCCCATCATGTGCCAATGGAAGCAGGGCAGGACGGTTGTCACAAAGTAACAGGTCAGGACCATCACAGTATGTTTTATCTTGCACCTTTCTGTTCATTGGCCAGTGGCGCCTGGCAACAGTGACTGGCCAATCGGGTTTTACAAACGTACGCGCACTGCTGCTGATATTTTAAGGGGCTTTCTAGGTAACAAGAGGTTGAAAAGTCTTCGCCAAGAGATGTACATATACACACACATAGATATTGTGACATGCCAGCCGGCCCCCCCAGGAGCAGTCATCGATCAGCATCACGGAGGCAACCAGCAAGCTCGGTTTCCTGAGTTTCCTCTCGGGCAGCTTCGGGGCAAACAAGGCATGGCTGCAGGCTGCTAATTGCCCTGAACAGAGGGCGGGATCATCTTTCCTGGCTTAAAGCCCGCACTGGGGAAATGGACAGGGAGAAAGTAAATGGTAAATGACTGAATTATACTTTTTCCTCGCACTCTAATACACAGCCCGGAGGATGACCACCCTGAAGGGCCCGCCATCTCCCAAGCAGCCTCTCAGGGCCAGAGCACCGGTGCCCGACCAGTCAGAGTAAGAGACGCAACCTCAGCCTCTCGTTGCCACAGCTCCCATGTGTTCCTCCATATTCTCTAAATCAGTGTTTCCCAACCCGGTCCTTGGGGACCCACAGACAGTCCACATTTTTGCTCCTTCCCAGCTCCCAGTAAAAATGTAGACTGTCTGGCAGGGAGCTTGGAGGAAGCGAAAACTTGGAATGGCTGCGGGTCCCCGAGGACCGGACTGAGAAGCGCTGCTCTAAATAAATCTCATCCGTCCAGGGACATTTGCCTGCACTCTCACCTCCTGTGTCTCCTTGTCCACCACGATATATAGTCCAAGAAGGGATATATCACTTTCAGATGCTCAGAAGATACTTTGGTCAAAAGAGACAAGCACGGCCAACTATTTAATACAGCTGTATAATTTCAGTCAAACATACAACAATGATGTCCTTCCTGAAACTCGAGCCAAAATTATTAAAAAATCAAGGTCTTAATGATCACACTACCTACTCAGCATTTCTTTTGCTTGTGTATCTGTGAGCTGTCATCTTGAAAAAAGAAAAAAAAAGTGAAACGTGAACATGACAGCCAAAGACCAGCTACTTACTCAGCTATTTACTGAAACGTAAGCCGCAGGGTGAAAAACGCAAGCGGAATGAGACGTCATGTCATGAGGCATAAGATCACCTTGGCCTGCCTCGGCAATCCTGGAGTTCGTCAACTTTTTGCAAAACAGCATGTTAAGAGAGGGCAAATAGGAACACTGTCAAGCTCTTCCGCACTCGCTTTCTGATGTATTTTCTTCACTGTCCTCATCCAATGACCCTAAACACTGAATTGGGGAAGGTGATCTCACTTCACGTGCCATTTCCATATCTACTGACATGATCCACAGTCTGTAAAGGAGGTAAAGGTGTTATTTACCCAACTACATATCAAGCAACACTAGGCTACTGGCAGACAGCAGCAGCATTGAACAGCTCAATCCCTGTGGAAGTCCCAGACTCCTGCTATTCATTACATGACATGACGTACCCAATAAGCAGACTGAGCACCAACTCCCACTGATATTTTAAAAAGATAAGACTTGAGAAGCAAGTTCTCTTATTCGACAACATCACAGCCACAAGCTGGAGATACATAAGAGATTATATTTTTAATAAACCTATTCCCATTAACATTATCTCAGTTATGGTGTCAAGAAAGGAAAAACATGGTGATTGACGGCAGTCCCATCAAAAAAATTGTGGCTCTACCCCATCTCTGTCCAGGCTACAGCGAATGCATTTTATTAAGCAGAGTTCACCAATCCACAGCTGAACAGGACAGGGACCTGGAATGTCTCCTTAACAGAGATTCATGTTTTTTGTCTTCTATTATTTGAGGCAAGTAAAAGAGAGAGGGGGGTGGGAGAGAGTGTGCGGCGATATTAATGTACCGCAATCTCTCTTCAAGCAAACCAGAAAACACCCCTCCAGTCACAATACCCACCATGTCTTTTCAATTATTTACATCCTGGAATCCCCCAGAAAAAAAGCCAACCCTCGTTTGTGCAGAGTATGATTCATCCTCACCGGATTCATTTGCATGTCAGCGGAGGGGCGTAGCTACCCGGCAAACAAAAGAAAAGATGATAATCAGGATGGTTATGATTTTGTGAACCGTAAAACTAATGAAATGCTCTCCGTACCCTCACATGTCTCATTTCATATTCCCTTCAGTTCCTCTTTATCCTTATTCTGTTTTGCTTCACAGTCTTCTCTCTCCCTGTTGTCAGTCCTCCATTCCAGGTCCCTGCTGGCAGTGTATATGGTGATATGAATCTCTCTCCATCTCTCTCTCCTCTAATCTCAATTGGTGGTGGTGGGGAGGTGTGGCAATGGGAATAGTCACTGAGGTAGGAGGGAGGTGGGTCACGATTCCAGCTGTTCGCTGTTCCGGGTAACAGCACACACCTTTGTTTGCGGCTGTTACTTTTGTTGCGACTACACCTCAGCCCTCTGCACCTGTCTCTGCGTGAGAGGGCCTCGCTCATAAAACCGGCCTCGATTTGCACCAGCTCCTCCCACAACTGGCCCCAGCAGCTGCTGCTCTCCTGACCGTTGGCCTTTTTCCGTTGAATGATCCAGTCAGAGAAGAATGCTGTTTGTCATCTGAGGTAGATACGGCCTTCTGATACCACCGCAAATATTTAAGGACTTTACAGGCTCATGAATAAGAGTGAAAGCATCTAAAAAACAGAAACTGTATATTACCGAGTACATCATAAATCACCAGCAATGCCGCACTGGCCACTGCAAAGTCTTCCATCACTAACGCCATAAAAGAGAAGCTTGTCAATGTAACATTTAAACGATTCCCTGTAATCTATAACCACTTCTGGTGGGCTTTTGGCCATTCAGTTGTAGACTACAAAATTAACTGCCTTGGTCAGTTAGAAAAACAGAGAAAAAAAACCCGAGGCTACAATAATGAAAAGATGCAAATGAAACCAACACCATGAAGCAAATTCACCCTGTACTGGATAAGTGGTTATGGAAGGTAGAAGCATGAATTGTGCGAATCTAAATCAGCTCGATTCCGGGCCGCAATGCAATGAAACAAATTCAAACTCATTTTCTTTGTTAAAGCTCATTTTCTTTATTTATAGAGCGTGATAAACAACATGCAAAATCCATGATGAAAATTAAACATATACACAGCGACTTTGTTTTTGACCAATGAGCCCTTTGTAGTTAAACAATTCTATATAGGAAGTCAGGAATGGAGGAAAATATAGGAAGAATTACAGACAAAAACAATTACAGCTGTCAATGAAATATTTTGGTGCTTTGCTATGTATGTGTTATATAAATATTGCTTTTCAATTCACAGAAAACTGTGCTGAATTTACTGCTACATTGCAAGTATACAGATAAGAATCTTTACCTCATACAAGATGGATTGAAAAATAAACTGAGGGAATTCTTCCCCCAAAAATGTTCGGATTTCTATCAGACTTGCAAATTCGCATCACAACAGCCTTTCTGAAACCCAGCCATATTCTGTCAGCTAACCTTACTGTTCACATGGAACTACAGCAATGTAATCCCTGGACAGCCCCATAAACCCCTCCCCCCAGCTAATCCCTACCCCTCCCACACCCCCAACCTCTACATTTTCTAGAATTACTGGATGGATCAAATGGAAATGTGAAAGCCAACAAATGTGTTTTTACTTGAATGCTATGAGTCTGAGTCGCGACACACGGGCAAACTCTGAAACTACATCTATTTCTTTATATCACATTCCACTTACCTTTATCTTTTCCCACCAATTAGGTATTGTACTGTATTTCTTTGTTTAAGTATTAATGTCCATGTCTTGAAATATTATTTATATTATCTTTATTCTGGCGGCATGGTGCTGCAGTGGTTAGCACTGTTGCCTCACACCTCTGGGACCCGGGTTCGAGTCTCCGCCTGGGGCACATGTGTGTGGAGTTTGCATGTTCTCCCCATGTCGTCGTGGGGTTTCCTCTGGGTACTCCGGTTTCCCCCCACAGTCCAAAAACATACTGAGGCTAATTGGAGTTACTAAATTGCCCGTAGGTGTGCATGTGTGAATGCATGGTGTGTGAGTGTGCCCTGCGATAGGCTGGCCCCCCATCCTGGGTTGTTCCCTGCCTCGTGCCCATTGCTTCCAGGATAGGCTCTGGACCCCCGCGACCCAGTAGGATAAGCGGTTTGGAAAATGGATGGATGGATGGATGGATTATCTTCATTCTCTATATGTTTAAATAATTATATTTTCTTATTCGCAGTATGACCAACAATATCAATCAAATAACGGTAAGAACTGTACCAGACATATCAATGATATAACTATAACTACCATACAGTATATCTCATACAGACACATACAGACTATATGGTAGTTTTTTATATCAAATGTTACTGCTGCCTAGATTGTTTGCATTTGGATTGTCTGTTCATGCACTAGACTCACTTAGCTGGCAAAAAAATGCATTAACGTACCAGATTGCAAACTTGTGAAAGCTAAACACTAACAAACAAACAAAATATTCTTATAGTAGCATTTTAACTTTGAAAATAAGCATATATTTATAATAGCACTGGACAGGTTAAGGCAAGCATGCATACAAACAGGAAAGAAGCTGACAAAACAAGGACAAAGATGTATTCATGGACGGCCCCATCACACCTTCTCCCCAAGCTACTACTTCTCCCATACCCCCAATCTACAGCACGTTTGGGCAGCATCTTGGACGACGCTTAAGTTTTGGGTCTCTCTCACAAAATCTAATTAAGTCCAGTTCTTCACCCATAGAATGTTTCTGCAACGTGTGAAAAAGATTTGTAAAATATTTTTTGAGTTATCACTTTAACAGACTCAAGAGTTAGAAACTGCAATTTTCTTTGCTATCACATTGCGGCGGTGCTTCAATGTTAGTGTGATCTATCTCAGCATTTAATTACTTCCAGACTTCCAGCTTGTTACACAGACAATGTGTCTGTAAAGTTTCAAAAAAGATTTGTCAAATATTTTTTGAGTTATCAGTCTGAGAAGAATTCCCTGTCCGGGGAATACCATTAGAGAAAAGATTGAACTCTCTTACATTTTCCATTGGATTTTAAACTAAAGCATGATGCCAACTTCACAGTATAACTTTGATCAGGTGTCTAATGTGAACATGGAACACCAAAGAAAATTAGGCATATATTCAAGTTCTTTTCATAATGTGTTTTAATGAATCAAAGGATTTTAACTGCAATTTAACGTGTAATTGTGACAGAAGTGAAATCTGCATACAGGCCAGGGGTGGTGCCCAACCAGGCCTGCTGTTCTTCCACATCACCATGAGTTTTTCAAAAATTCTGGTATGCAGTGAACAGAATACTGACCTGCTTAGTTTTTCCATTACCCATGACATTGTGTTAATGCTGTGGCATGTTTGTGGATAACAGTTAACATGGAGCACAGGTTAGCTGTCTAAGTGTAAAACCTAATTCCGAAAATAGGGGAAAGTACTTGAGCAATTGGATCAATTTGGCCACAACGGTAACCTGTAAGCATAACGTGAATTTTAGCTTTCATGAAAAATCTAATCTTCTTGCATTTCCTACCAAAGACTGCCTGTATGATTTGCCACTTGTATTCATTTAAAGAAGGTAGAACGGATGTAAAAAAAAATAAAAAACAGACACTTTCAAACTTTTTCTACTAGGCCTAAGAAGCAGTCATCCCTCCATTCACTTTGAAAACTGCTTATCCAGGTGTGGCTTAAGAAGCAGGCAAGCCTCTCTGAGGTGATTAGCTCGGTCTTTATAATTCATGTTTAAGAGGGAAAAAAAGAGAAAATTCTGATTTCCCACCATTACATCAGCAAATACCTTCAGCTGTAGTCAAAAGCTCAAAAATATCTTGCAATGGATCATATGATTGCATGAGAGGAGAGGAAAACAATTATCGAATAAGGCTTTTTTCTCCCCTGAAGCCCCCTCCTAACACTGTCCTTCAAACTCAGCTAATATACATATATAATATAGTAATATACATATTGCAATTACATTACAGCACACTGAGATATTGTACCACCTATGAATGTTTTTTTTGTTGCATTTATTGGTGTCATGCTTCATTGTCAGTGCATATTCCCTGCATCTATAAGTATATACTGAAGTTTAATTTCAGAGAGCGGCCTGCTCGCATAGCTTGCTCTTTGAGATAATTCTGTTTACATAGATGAGCGTTGTTAAAAACATAATGCATTTCTCATGCTGCCACAATAAAGGGATGAAAGGAATAAGCAACCGAGAGCAGAGCCTGAGACTGAGGACGGCATATGGCTCCCAAACAGCCCGTACCATATGGACACATATGGACAACTTTTCAGACTCTATTCCAGTCGCTCCCCTGAGCTGGAGACAGGCCATTTGGTTTCAGAGAGAAAAATCTGTGATTGATTCAGAGTAAATGTTCAAAAAGGCCTGGTTCATCATTGGCGTCCCGCAGGTGCAGTCAAACTTTTCAGCCTGATTTAATAATACATGGTGAACACAATTTCTATAAAATCATGGTCTTGTTGCCTCACACCTCCAGGGCTGAGAGGGTTGAAATTCTGCATCAACTCTAGGTGTGTGTGGGGTTGACATATTTTCTGTGAGCCGTGGAGGTTGCAATCAGGCTACTGGGTGCCCATAAGCCCCAAGATGGAGTAGCATCCCACCCAGGGTGTCCCCTACCCTGTGATCTATGCTGGCTGAGATAGGCTCCAGACCCCCCCATGACCCTGTTCAGGGTAAGTGGGTGGAAGATTGATGGACATCAGACTTACATGCAGTCCTATCATATGTACAAAAACGACTCAAAACAAATGCAAATCCAGGCAATGGACATCTAGTCTGACTTTTAGACATTCATCAGGTTTCTCGACGGGCTTGGAGTTCTGCTGGGGCGGTTTCACAGTCTCCTTAAACGAGCAGCTTATCAGGCAACACACAAAAAGGCCCCGTGACATACGTGTAACACTATACGGTAAAAAAAAATCACATTTATTTTTCTATTTCCTTTATATTTGGCACATTTGCAACAGACATTCCATTATGTTCCATTATTAAATCCCATTATGTTTTTTGTGTGTATGTGTGCGTTGTCATGTATATATTACTTTAAGGGGATCAAATTTCCCCACAATGTGATTAAAAACAAGTTATTTTGACGTTGTGGGGACCATTTCTTTCAGTCCCCACAGGGGGAAATTCAGTTTTTTAAATATCTGTGACTGCAATCAAAAAAAAAAGAAAAATGCCAAAAGACTTATATTTTGTTTGTTTACTGATGGTTAAGGATAAGGCAGGATAGGGCTTAAGGTCATCATGTTGGGATTACAGTTTTCCCCATTGAAATGAATGGAGAGTACCCACAAAGATATACTTACAAATCTGCATGTGTGTATGTGTGTGTGTGCGTGTGCGTGCATGCATGTGTGTGTGTGTGTGCTTTGCTTCAAGGACAGTGAGACTCAACTCTGGGAGTACATGGATACTCTGTGACTTATTTTCCCTTGCAGAATTGTGTTCATTTTCCTTCCTATTCCAAGAATGCGACACTGCTCCGGGCTCTGAAGCCAATTTCTCGGCCCTTGACTAGACAGCAATGAACTGAATTGCAGCAGCATGGCCTCTTGACTAAATTGGGCCCCTGGTTTAATACAACATCACTCATGTAACACACAAACACACTGCAATTTCACTCTGGCCATGCCGCTTACAATTGCAAGGTCTTAAAAGCAAACAGTGCTCATGCTGTAAAAACTCTATGAATATATTTAGCTGGCAATGTCCTGATTTATGTTCACATGCACATTTAATCACAGCCCGCTCATTGAATGCTTTTCTGTTTTGCGGTATTAGTTTGGGAAATGTTTTATATTAACCAATTTAAATTGTGCTCTCAGCAAAAAATTCATAATGAAAATAATAAAAAAAAAACTAGCCCAAACGGCAGCATGTAATTCATTACGATTTCCTAATGCAGCTACCCGCAGGTAAACCAATTTATTTATTTAAATTATGTAGAATGCATTGTGCAATAAGAGGTAATTTATTTTCAATTATACGACATGTTCTCACAGGGTTCCGGCATGTCTGTGTTCTAATGTTCCATTGTCAATTATGTCATGCATGCATGTGGGTTTCTATAAAGTGAGCTCTATATATAGAATGTCTTTTACGGCCATAATTGTTGCACACTGCTACACCTTCACTAAGCAGAAACGCACCACTGCATTCCTACCTAAGTGCCACAGTGGCATTTTAGCTTTCTGTGTCCAGGCAGAACATTTAAAACAACCAACTAATGTGGAGGAACTAGGGACAGAGATGCAGGAGTTTTGGGGCAAAGGTCCGATCTAACAAGGTCCATGTGTACCCTGTGGTGGAAAAAAGCAAGGCAACTCATTCCACCCTGGAGAAGGGGTGTGTGCAGGAAGGGCAGTTTTTAGGTTTAAGGAGGCCCAGAGGACACTGAGCATAAGCAGACTGGCTAGGGTGCGGATTGCATTCACATCCCAAAACATCATCTCTTTCGAATTATTATGGCTATTTAGTAAGATTCCAATTCTGCGTAAGACACGGTTGTCCACAATCCTTCTGCATCCGCCGCAACATGGAGAGCCAATGATATCTGCCCCTCCAGTTAAGACCCCCCCCCCCCCCCCCCACCTTCTTATTCACTCGGCAAATTACATGGCGCTGATGCAAACCCCACCGCTGGCAACCAGCAAATCATAATCACATGACAGACCAGTGAATTTACTCATATGCCGGCCAGCCAATACACCACAGCCTATTTAGCGACCTTGCGGAGATGGTGCAATGCAGCCACAGGGGCTACACAGGGAGGAATGGTAATCTGGCTTTCGGGAAGGGGGGGGGATACGGTTTCCCATTCAGTGGCACTGGAATTGCAACTGCCTGACATATGGAGGAGTTTAATCTTGTGGGAGGTGAAGGTGACCATGGAAAGGATAACAGTGGTTAGAGTACTGGTCAAGGACGCAGACTCATAACCCGAACCATCCTAATAAGAGCTGGGAAGCTTGTTGCTGTATGCTTGTAACCCTTGTAATGTGAATCGCTCTATTAAAATAAACGATTTGTACTAATATGATTCAAGTCATTTCAATAAACATATTAGGTAAGTTATAATAGTAGCATTTAGTTTGTAGTTGTGCAGGTAGCGTGGATGTGGGTGAATTAAACTAAAGCACACAAAGGAGTTCTCGCTTACTCTTGGAAGCAACCGCTCCTCCCAGTCTCTACTAATCAACTCAGAAAACAATTATTTAACAGGGTAGAGTAATCAAACCTCATTCTCTGTAACATGGTTGTGAAGGTATTTCTAATGTATAACATAAATGATTATCAATTCAATTCTTATTTATTCAACTAACAATGTACAAAATAAATGATCAGATCCCTTCATACAATAGCAATAATAACTAATAATAATTGCCTTACACTACCAGCACTGAGGGTATATAATATTTTCTCTGCTCAGTGTGTGTGAAGAATTTGCACGTTCTGCCATAGCTGTGTGGGTTTTCGTTCACAGTCCAAATGCACAGTTTTGTAAAAAGGCTCTTTGTGTGTGCTTGCATCCTGAGACACACTGGCACCCTTCCAGGGTGCTCCCCATAATTGTGCCCAATGTCCATATGATTTTGTATGCTGGAAGATGGAGAGATAAAACAAACGCAGAGGGAACATGCAAAGTCCGCACTGAGAGCCAGCGATGCAATTGAGTCTGCATCCCTGAACGCGGGAGGCCACAGTGTTACTGCGGCACATTTTCAAATCAGGCATTGGTGTCAGATAGGACAGGTTCAAACAGGTCCACAAGACGCTGTTACCAGTGGACCGAATAAAGATATTTATTTCAACAGATTCCGTGTTACCTAACGTGTGGCCATGCATATGTGTTCTGAAGGCCTGTTTTATTTTAACCACAGAGACTTGTCTGTATGCTTGCTGCAGATATATCACAACTATTAATGCAGCATTGACTTTGATACAGTGCACCGTCCCATCACCTTACCAGAAAACCAGTGCGATTGAAAAGCAGCCCTCCAAGCCAAGCTGCGGATTGGTTTTCAGTCAACCTCTTGCTCATTTTTAGAGAGTAATCCACTTTAGTGGGAGCACCAGCTGTAAATCAGTAGCTAATTGAAGGCCAGCTGTAAGACCAGTAATACCGAAGTCCCCAAGGACTCGGTCTGCCTAGAGCCAGATCCTCACCAAAGTGTTTGTTAATTAACTATGCCAACTTTATATAACTTTATTGCATATTTATCAATATGATATCATAATGGGCCTTTGGTCATCAGTCCCTCACACGAACTGAAGTCTATCAGTGCTTTTATTTTGAAATCCCTTCCCTGTAAACAACCTGTAAACCTCATCAGCTTCTGGCACAGCTAAGCAAACAAAACAACCAAACAATTGTTGTTACAAACAGGCGTGGCCTACAGCCGCTTCCCAAGCGACACTGCTTTACAGCTACTGCAAACACAGTAAATGTGCTACAGATTTGTTTCAAAGCACCTAGCAAACTTAACACTCTATTGTACAACACAGAAACGTGCAGTATTTAAAAATATGCTTCTCCCTTTCATCATATAGTTCTTGGACTCGGGCACTAGTTTTCAAGCTCTTTCCAATTCCAGCCTAACGCTACATCTACGACTATTAAAAATAACCGAGAAAGCTTTTTTCCCTGCGTAAGCTGCATTTTATGGACTGAGACCAACATGGCCATATTTGGTCCTTTCAACAAGATGAAAGGTTAGGCTCACAATTAACAATGTTTTATTAAAGAGAAAAAAAATCTCTGAAGCTAATCTCCATATAACTACATGTCGTTAGACGCTACCCAGTAGGCATCCAGAACCACAGGGTTACAATTTAGATTATGTTGCACAAATCACTGGGTATTTACAGTGTTGTACTTCCATGGCCATATTTCAGTTTTATGCTGTAAGCGGCAGTTGTTCTGTTGTTTTATTAGGTATTATTTTTGTTTTATAGAGCAATTTCCTCACAGTGACCCTGTAATGGTGACTCCATTTTCCAATAACCACGAGAGAATTTGTGCTGATGAACAGTGATGAACACACTAGAGGGCTCAGTGATTAACAGGATTATGGGATGCATGTGTAATAAATGGTGTGCGGTTCTAGATTACACAGGTGTGCTGAATTCCTTTCTTTGTTTGACCACTGTGATAATAAAGATGAACTGTTCACACTGAACGGGAGAACACGGTATGGAATTTCACTGTTGTTTTTCTAGTTTTCTAAAAACAAAGGTCATAACAGAGAAGCCCTACAGACATGCACTGTGGAGATATGAAGCGATGAGTCTCACAGAGCTCTGCTGCTGTTGATTAACTATAGAGAAGAGAAAAACAGGGATAAGCATTTGTTTTTTTCAGAACACCTAATGATTTTTACACAAATCTATTTCAACAGAGGAATAGCATAGTGGCTTACACCTCCAGGGTTGTGGGTTTGAATCCCGCCTGCGTGTACGTGGAGTTTGGATTATCTCCTCATCTTACACAGTTTCCTCACACTCAGGGCTACAGCCCCAAGTATTTTAGCCCTGATGCCAATCTTCCATAAAAAAAAAAAAAAAGTCAAGCCCCAGTTAAACTTGACTTGGCCCTGATCTTTTCAATAGCTACAAATGCCCCTGGTACAAATTATGTTTGTGAATTTACCTTGCAAAGGACTGGCATCCTGTCCAGGGTCTACCCCCGCCTATGCTACTTTACGCAGACTCCAGGCCCCCCCCCCAGTGACCCTGACCAGGATTAGCAGTTAGAAGGTATATGTATGGATGGATATTTTATTACGGTACTTCTGCAAAATTACAGTTCTGTCCCCATACGGTATTTGTAACTGACAAATTCTGGGTTGCAAAATGATGTCTTATGGCTGAACCACGGTCAACCTAAGAAAGACACGTTAAAGTGGCTCCGCTAGCAGTTCTGCAGAACTCTTCCCATTTAAATGGAGTCTATTAATACCCCTGGACTTCTGCCTTCAGATTTTGATATTGGCATTTCTGGATAACAGCTACTATGGAAAAGAATGGGACAAACATATTACCATTATTCAGGGTCAGGCAATCACATCAGTAATGCCTGAAGATGCCTGGTCTTTTATGATTTGTTAATATGTTTCCCTGGACTCTTAGTACTATCACTGTAGCTCAGACGGTTGAGCCCCAGGGGCACATTATAACCAGGCACTGCAGTCTGATGCACATGAAATTCAATTTCACTTTACGCTACACTTTCAGCCACTCGTTTATGCACTCATTCCGTATATTGAACATCAACAGTCTATTCGTTTATGATATCCTGGCCACTTTCAGCTTATGATAGTCTTAAGTAACAAAGGATGTACGAGATTCGCGCTCTGAGCTCCCATTGCATTATTGATGCTTCAGTAACAGCTCTTAGCTTGCTTGACAAGTCTCTGCTTTGGTGCATCTTCAAGAGATAAAAGGCTGATCGTTAAAATGAGGCTACACACAGCTATAGAATCCCCAGAAGAGATCCTCCATAAAGGTAACATTGCTTTATATTTTCAACAAGTACTTATATGAGACCTTTAAAATTCAAATGAATTATTCAAGACCTCTGCACAATTTGAAGTAACTGTTAAGGTTCATTAACTGGACAACTTCCCCGGTATCTAGTCTTGAAGCCCGGCTCATATTCTTCTCCTAAATCACAAGCGACTGCTCACAATGGTTATGATACATGATTTAGAGTTATTGATCTTTGTTATCGAATCAGTTGCACAGTAGTATCAAAATAGTCCCTCTACAAAAATCTGGAACCTTCTCCGTTTGAAGTATCTTGGCTTTGAAGGGCTTATCAGTGATCAAAGTCAGAACAGGGGTACAGAGATCGAGGTGGGTACTTATGATCGTATGGGAAACTCTGCTAGTGAGTCACCCGCTTGCTTTGCATTGCAGTGTGAATGCTTGACCGCCATTACTCCTGTGAATAAGCGGCCGCCTATTGCATTGCTACGGCCATAAACATCAGGTACCCGGTGTCTGCAGGAGAACTGTTCCACTTCATGCTAAAGAAGCCGTTCCTTGCAGGTGTGACCATGAATAACATTCCCACAGGCCTCATAATGGTCATTTGCATCTTCATTGGCCAGGAAAATTCAATTAATGCCTGTGTAGCTTTTCATTATTAGATTGCATTAATTTGGTAGCACAGCAAGATCTTACCCTAATAACTTTAATGCTTTGAATGTTATTTACAATTTTATGCTCAAATATTCAGCAAAAGCAATTAGTGGAATTCATGACCCGTCTACATAGGACAATGGGAGTCGGAATCTACAACTTGTTTGTCCAGAAGCCAGTTTCTTTACAGCTATGCTGCTACCTGCCTAAGCAGGTCCCCTGGAATTATGAAGTCATCCGTCGCCGATCTCACTTGTTAGCATAGCCTGTAAAACTTGTGTGCCTCACCTCTCATCCCAGCCATTTGACAGCTGGAGACAGGTATTAGTGCATTAGCAGTGACGTGAAAATCAAGGAGCACTCTCGTTAATCCTCTATATTTGCACACAGCAGATGTGGCTTGTCTCATAGTGCTAGGAACCTATTTTTCCAATCTATGTACACAATGGGTTTTTCTTACATAACAATGTGTCAGGGACCTTCTAATGTGATGGATCAGTAATAAAACCAAATTAGTAAAATTGGGTCCGGGTAGCTTTGTTAACTTCCAGAACAAGTTAATGAATCTTTATATTAATTTGATGGAGACCATCTTGTTATGAATTTGCACTATTGATTCGTTCAAGTTTGAGCAACAGGGCCTTTTGAATACCAGCACAGCTTGCCTGTTTCATTTGTGAGCACTGGAAGCTCCAGCATTAATACATCAATGAAATCTGACTGTATACTGAGTATATTGATAATGAATTCAATGATTTACCTCCAGCCCAGAGCAACCTTTCCCAAAAGCTGTTTTTTATTATTATTATTATTATCCATCCATCTTCCCTAACCGCTTATCCTACTGGGTCGCGGGGGTCCGGAGTCTATCCTGGAAGCAATGGGCACGAGGCAGGGAACAACCCAGGATGGGGGGCCAGCCCATCACAGGGCACACTCACACACCATTCACTCACACATGCACACCTACATCCAAATTTAGCAAGTCCAATTAGCCTCGGCATTTTTTTGGACTGTGGGGGGAAACCGGAGTACCCGGAGGAAACCCCACGACGACATGGGGAGAACATGCAAACTCTGCACACATGTGACCCAGCCGGAGACTCGAACTCGGGTCCCGGAGGTGTGAGGCAACAGTGCTAACCACTGCACCACCATGCACGCCCCTATTATTATTATTATTATTATTATTATTATTATTATTATTATTATTATTATTATTATGATGATGATGATCATCATCATCATCATCATCTGTGGAGATTATAAGGCATCTGCATTTTAAAAAATAAGTTACAATGGTCACAGTTTGCTTGGGGGGTCATGAATAATATAGTAGTACATGCTTACTTAATACATTAATTAACCAGTAACTAAGTGTTAGTTAAATACTGATCCCATGTTCGTTGATCACTAATCAGTCATGACAAGATGTGAGTTATGGTTTTATCAATGGCTTATTACGTAAGAACCCAACAAAAGAGAAGCAGGAGGGGTACAAGGAGCACTAACTCATAGCTTGAGGTATAATAATTTATTCACTGCAAGAATCTTCTCAAGACTCAGTGACTGGTAATCAAATGCACAGGATTTTCAAGAGAGCACACCAAGGTGGGGATAATCATTCCTAAACTGATGGATGACGGGCCTGTGCATCTCTGTGCCATGGGTTGGCCCCGCCCACACCACTGAGTCATATCATAAGGAAAGGTGTGTCCACTGACACCATTACACAAGTGCAGCCAATATACTCTATACAAATATATATTGTAATGTATGCAATATAATACAGATTGTATGTGTTTCCTATAATTATAGTCATAATACTAAAGTGCAACTAATATATCACAGCCACAATTCTTTTTAAAGGCTTTTTTTTCGCCAGTGAGTAACACACATATTCTATGCAAACCAGTTAATATGTTATTGGAAATAAACTGTGACATTTCAACGGTTTGTATCTGACCTGGGGTTTACAGCCATATACAGTTGTAATATAATCATCAGATTGTGTTGGCTGCTGCATAGTTTGGACATCTAAAGACTCGCCCATCGTGTATGTAGTATAAAACATTTTTAGACTGTATTATTATTAGTGTATGTACAAACACACACACACACATATATATATATATATATATATATACACACAATATGTGTGCATAGCCCATACATTACAGGGAGGGATTATATTTCATTCTTTAAGGGCAGTTCAGATGGTAATCATGCCGCCTGACTCACACACTCTTAATTATAGATTTTTTTTTTCCCTACATGATCGATTCCAAGAAAGTCACATTAATATAACGCATACATTCTACTATATTAAATATTTGATACCCATTAATTTTATATGATTAATGTCTCGGAAAGAATTGGTTGCTTTAAGCTATTTTGGTTTTATTTCAGACTAAATTAAGGATTGTAATCCGTCTTCATGGTGAAAGGAAACACAGCATATAGTATTCAAAGAGATCTGCTTTGTGCAGGCAGGACCCTGTGTTTCCTAAGCGCGAACGTACAAAAATAAGAATTTTACAAATCATTATCTAGGGCAGTGGTTCCCTCCACAGCCTTTGGGGAACCCCAGACAGTCAAGGTTTTTGCTCCCTACCTGCTCTGTACTGGGAGGGAGCAAAAACCTTGACCGCTGGGGATCCTAGAGGACCATGTTGGGAAACACTGATATAGAGTATATGAAGCCCTATGTTTTAGGGTGGTTTGGTGGTCTAGCATTTAGAACCCTCTCCTCATACCTCTGCTGTGCATCTGTGTGCTTTGCATGCTCTCCCTGTGCTCTACGCGGTTCTTCCAAAGACTGGCATCTCCAAATTTCCCACAGTGAGTGATTGCCTGAATGTGTGTCTTGCGATGGACTGGCATCCCCTCCATAGTGCACTCCTGCCCCGCGTCCTCAATCATTGTGTCATTGTCATTGATTTTGTCCCGACACCCTGTCACTTGGTGCCTAACTTTCATGCTATGTAAAATTTAATTGCCTTTTAACCGAACTTTCGACCTCAATTGCATTGTAGGAACTGCAATCATTGTGTTTGTTTTGCAAACCCATAAAATGAACGATAGCATATATACAGACATAGAGGATTATGGATGAGCTGCTTTTACAAATGTTATAACGCAGCAGAAGGTTCTACTGATTGTGCTTCCTAATATAAACTAAGCACTATATTTGACTATATAAGAGTACATTTGATTGGATCTCATTGTCACATGATCAGCATTTAATTCTGTGAAACTAACCTCTGCCCTTTCAGGGGGCTGACTTTGTGGTTCATAACTGTGTAGCAAGGAAACATTTTCACATGCATATTTTAACATTCATTTTTAGTGTATGTATACAGACGCTCCCTGGGACACGCCGGTCCGTGTTACAATATTTCAACTTTATT
The DNA here is from genome assembly GCF_023856365.1 of Brienomyrus brachyistius. Classification (NCBI taxonomy): domain Eukaryota; kingdom Metazoa; phylum Chordata; class Actinopteri; order Osteoglossiformes; family Mormyridae; genus Brienomyrus; species Brienomyrus brachyistius. The sequence continues at coordinate 11,972,913 of NC_064543.1, read as the reverse complement.
ATGGGTAAATGTTTTTCACCTTCAGTACATTATTCAGTAAATGACATGAGATATTCAGGACTTTATTATAAAATAATGATTTTGCATAACTGCTAATGTAAGCATCCTAAACATGTAAGGTAGACTAGGCTAGGCTATGATATTTCTTTGGTATGGGGAGAGAGGCTGTGTTTACTTTTTATTAGCATAATTTATGAATTGATGCTACAGTTTAGCTCTGTCTTTTCCAGTCAATGTTCAGGCCCAATAGCATTAATGCAAAATAAATTTTTCTTTACTTATTTTTGTGAGACGAGATGGTCTTCTTTGCCATCACACTCACTCACTCACTCGCAAACAGCACATGATTTAAAGCCTGATTACCAATTACGATTACGCTTGTACCAATGGTGTTTGAACATATGAGATATATTCTCTATATACATCAATGCCTGCTTGAATGATTGCTTACTGCTAGGAACAAATTATTTCATTTACATTTAATTTTAGTCTGACAATACCCTTTTCATTGATTTTTGCATCAAGCGTAGAGATTTTTTATTTCTTCTGAAATAAGCCTCGTTTGACATGAATCTGACGAATAACTGTTTTATAAAAGTAGAAATACGGGGGAAAAAAAACCAATAATGGGCAGCATTTGTCAGCTAATTTAAAATGAGAAAATACTTAGAAGTTAAGAAACTTAAATAATTTTAAAAGGACCATAGCAGCACCCTAACAGATGTATTGGCTTCACAACCTTCTGGGTTGCGTTTGATCTCTAGTGTTCAACATTCGCAGGCACGAAACAACATCTACATTAAACTATAAAATTTACAATGACTACAAAGCGCTGCCACATTGGCAGGCTGGACGTCACCGAAAGTGCGACAACAGTGACACGAAGAAATGAACACACACCCAGGTGTGCCCCCCTTGGCCTGTCCCTTGGTGAGGCTCATGGCCACGATCACTGCTTTCACAGCTAGCAGAGCCAGGCCCAGTACTGGATTAGACTGACCCAAAGTGTTTCTGGGTACAATATATTCCCCATATCCTTGCTGTGGGGTAACGAAGAAGCCGATCAATTAGATTGCACCCCCTTTTCACGTGGAGTGAGCCATTACGTTAATGAGCACTAATCATTAGCGAATGAAAAAAATGGTTATTACTTTTTTTTTGCATGAATAATTAGGCTCTGCAGGATCACTTAAAGGCTGGTAGATCATTAAAGTAATTGAATGAAGCAGTGTAGTGTGTGTATCATTCTAAACCAGATAAAATGTCATTTGGGTTCAATGTTAGGACCCAGTTCAGCTGTTTCATGACAGTTCCGAATTATATTACAAATCAGAAAAAAAACATCCAAATGAATATTGCAGTTGGATGCTTGGTGAAATTGCCAAGCAGTAAATGGTAAGTACTCTCCAGAATGCAATTCCTGATGCTTTCCAATAAAATCGTAAATGTCTTCATATTTGACGCCGTGGTTCTGCACGAAATTGAATATGCACTTCATGACCGCTGTTAGCAAAGCTTGAGAAGTACCAATACTCCCTGGACACGTGGCATACCGTGGTATTACTTGACAGGACTGAATTTATCAAGAACTTTCACTAATTTTATTCTCTTTAAAATATCTGCATGTGCAACAGGAAGTCTTTTCATTCTATTATTTTTATTCGAAAAAGGCCACATTTTTTCTTTGTCTCACTGGTGCAAATGTATTCTAATAAGCATGATTAGTGCTAGATTATGTGCGAATGTACTGCGTTTGAATTATTTAAGATACAGACAATGAAAGTCCTGGAAAATGAAGCCATTCACATCTGCCCATTATAAGTGTGTGTAAAAACACTTGTCTTTAGATGATTATTTTCTTTCTGTTAAACACCGTAAAGGAAAAGCCTTTCAGAGCAGGCAGCACCTTCAAAGGGCTGGTTTTGAAATGCCGAAGATTAGCTGGGGAAGCCTTAATGACACCGTTCCCGTTCCCTTTGTGGACATTTAAATTTCCCACATGCAGAACAAAGAAGCTTCAATCCCCTATGCCAGTGTTGTCAAAAGGTGCTGGAGGATGCAATATCTGTTCATCGCGAATGGCTGCAGGCACGAGAAGACCAGCCAACTGTGAGCTTTATTCTGAGTGAGAAGCATTTCTAAAACGCATTTTACACTGCACTTTTAAATATAAATTGGGTTCATTACAATAAGTGAGCGATTTTTACGAGGATGCACAAGCATGAAATAAAAAAATATATTATCATAAAAATATGGGACTTTCTTTCTGTTGTAATTATGCAATTAAATTCCGAGTCTACTATGCAGACCATACATGCAACTGAGCTCCACAATCTAATTGGAAATCTGTCTTCCGGTATGTAGTGGTTATGAAACAGTCCTAGACAGGACAGGTGGGCAGACTCAAGGAAAACCTATATTTATTCTGAATGTCCATGACAAGTATGCCTCTTGTTATGCTATATTTAATGTCAAAGGCTGTGTTTTCTAGCAGGAAAACAGAACCCCATTTGTCTGAGTGGAAGACAAATGAGACACTGCAAGAAATTGGAATACACCCCCCCTCCCCCGTTCCCGTCCCCTCTCCAGGATATTAGTTCATGCCATAGTCGGGCAAGGCTGTTAGTTTTATTACTGGAGTTTTCACTAGAAATGAGAGACTCAAGTGGGTAACAATACAATATTCCATATCAGGCTACATCAAGAGAATATAATATCCATCCCTAGCATGGTTTCCTCATCACGGAATACTCAAGTGGTTATAAACCAAATCCTCTTTATCTACCACTCCAGCATCATGGACAAAATATTTATTTCACCTCTGCACATGCTGTCCCACCAGTGTCGTGGATGTAAATGGCATTTTTATATTGCTTTTATTAAAAAGGGTGAAACCAGCTGAGTGCCATTCCCAAAAATCTTGGATTTCTTGAGGATGGATGGACACCCCACACCCACCTCCACCCCCATCCACCGCAGCACATCATTTTCCCATCTGCAAGTTCATTACCATCAATAATCGACTGAATTCCACCTTTCATCGGCTCGTCATCCGTTACGGTCGTAATACTGTTTTTCCCAGTGTAAACCAATTTTGTATCTCTGTTGCAGATGGTATTAAACAAAGCCCTAAGAGGACGAGGCTGTCGGAATGGGAATGATTTATTACAAAGGGAGTTGTCTTTGCGTCAGTCTGTAGAGCTGCCGTGGCGCAATGTAAACTAATTTATATTCCATATTGCAGTGCTGCCGTACTTAATATTCTTGTCAGTGTCCTGGCCGTACGATCGGCTGGATTTCAGCAGCAATCAGGCGGCTCTCGTCCAGCAGTCCACATACAATATGAAGCACAGATCGTCAGATCTTGCGGTATGCGTGAGAAACTGTGATAGGGAATGGAGAGCCGGAGCGGGAACGAGGCGCTCGCGCCTGCCCACGGTGCAACTGCGGATTTCTGCAGCCGATGTGCCCGGTTGTTAACATAATTAGCCTATCAAATACACGGCTCGTGTCGCTGCGAAGCGCGCGCAAGCGCGCGCACGGCCGCCGCTTTAAATCTGTTACGAGTACAATATGCATCCGCTCTTGGCGTGACCTTCCCTAAGCTGTCGAGCATCACTGTCACATATATTTTCGGTGTTTTTTTCCCATTTCACGAAACTCTTAATTATAATTTTTTTGGTTTGGTTTAATGAAATGACATCTTTATGGTGTAATTTATCTATGCACACATCAAGACGTTAATTTTGAAAAAAGAAAGCAGTAAAAGTATTATGTTATTTATATTTGATTTCTATTCACTTGATTATTTTTATACATATTTATATAAGATAGATTTATAGCTATCACAAAATCAAACTACATATTTATTTATATGCATAGAAATTTCTGAGTTGATGCATTTGAATTGGATTTAATATAACTGAGCATTAAACCATGTGCATAACAACATTAGCGGGCATATTTATCATAACACCGTAACGGTCAGGCTTCCACCGGCTGCATTTCCTTGCTGTGATTTGCTAGGATACGTTGTGTTTTATCACCATCAATCGTCATCCTAATAGCCTAAGTCAGACTGGGCTAATTGCTCTTTATAAACTACAAGGCTGTCATTGAAACCCCCCCACAATATGATTCTCCAATCCCATATAAAACTGGTAATTAAGGTTCTGGCTGAGTGGCTCGAGAATTGATTTATTAAAGAATGGCAGCTGAGAAGCATTGAAAGAAATCGACAAGAAGATTCTTCCTTTTTGCTCTTCCTTCCACAGTAGTAGCCTCAAATCTCCATAGAAAAACTAGTAATAAATTCAAATATAATAAAAAAGTTACATTTCCTGCGGCACCACGGAATGTTTAGCTGCCTAACTGAACTGCAAATCAGTGAAATTCCTCTTTTATGGTACCTGAATACCGACAGTAATAGAGCACTGAGTATGTTTCTGCAGATCACCTGGCGTGGAGGCACTGGTGTGGGCTGCTGGTGCCAGTGAGGCAGTTGAACCACTCGTTCCACAATGGCAGAGGTTTCGTGGGGGGTGGGAGTCTGGCGTGTAAAAGGAAGAAGCTGAATTGGGGGCCGGGCGTGACATATGCGTCAGCTCGGAGCCTTCTTGGGGTAAATCCAGGTCTCTCAGAAGTCCGAGCCCTTTGTTAGTGCAGTCGTTAAATTAAAAAAAAAAAAATCCATCTATTGACACTCGTATACATTAAGCAGAGTTTGTGCTGGAAACAATAACAAAAGACTCCCCCCCCCAGGTCCCCTCACTGCTTCTACCCCCACGCTATCCTCTAGAAGGTCTTTGTGGCCAGCATCACAATCAGCATCACAATCAAGCCAGTTCATTAACTCAAAAAGGGAAATAAAAATGTCCCTGAGGGCCTTGTGTTGTGTGTGGCTGCATGGAGTGCACATCTTCTGTTGACTTAAGCAGATATGAATGCATGACAGAGACCGGGCTGAGCCTCTAATTGGCAACGCTTGTCCTCTGATCAATTTGCCGCTCTGGGAAGAATAGGGCAAAATCCCATTAGTATTCGCCTGTGGCTCAGCACCACGTTTTAAAACTGAACCCACAAGCATTAGGGTTCTGCTTACTGGCGCATCCGCAGCCAGGTGGAGGACCCAGTCTGGCCTAGCAGTCCATGGGGCTGCACTAAGATCATTCATTTGATTTGGGGAATGAAGCAAAAAAAAATGTTCTCCCTGTCCCTGTCCCTAGCGTCCAGCTGTGAGCTGACATCTAAACCCAAAGAGCTTCAGCACAACGTATGTGTATTGCGATCTAAATTCATTTGAGATTTTTCAGCTCGACCAAATTGGATTTGGCTCAGCTATTGACTTTATAGTTAAGTATCAACATATCACCTATGAAACCAATTGCTTTTGGCTCATTTAATCCAATTACTGTTTTATGAATCTTTGCAGACGAGGAATTCCACTTACATTTCCTTGCATCTGTTTCAGTTCTGCATGTAATCTGCAATCACATTAGTTATTGTGTTTTTTTTTCTTCATTTTATCACATGATAACAGACCACAAACTTTCCCAAGCATTTATAGCCACTTTCCGCAATTCCTGCTACAGACCAGTTTCCACCTTTCTGGAAGGTTCTCTAGAAGGCTTCTCAATTATATTAACACTCCAATCAGACAGAACCTGTTTTTAGAAGAAATAAGGACAGACATTGATCCGATCTTTCAGGAATGTGCGGGTGGATGGAAATCAGTGCATAAATGAAGGTCTCAGGGCATTGATTTTTTTTACAAGGTTTTATCTCTTCATTTTTTAATCTTTTACAAGGTCTGTTATGTCTGCTTCTTGGTCAGGATTCATAGGGTAGATCAAGATTCTGTTTTGCGATAAACCAAAGAGATCAGATTGTTCAGACAGTTGTTTTAACAGTGTGGACATTCATTTTCTATGGAATTTTTTTTTATGTCTTCATAAAGTATATGCGGGGGCCATCCTGTGATATTTCCGACATTTTAATGAAGAGACTTCGGCTTTTGAAATTATAGACACTGAAACTACACGAGACTTTATAACAATCGTGGCACAGATTGAGAAAGTGAGCATGCTGAAAGATTTAATTAATCTGTTTCGGCATTTATAATAATCGACTCCCTAGCTCACATAACAAAGATATCAACTTTAATTTGCATGACTGACTATGCCACTTCTAATATTTACGTAGGAAGAAAACAAAATGCTGGCCCTTCAGTGATAAAATACTCAACTGCAGCTATAGAGGGATACAGCTACCAAAGAGCATTATGGGTAAAACCAGACTTTGCTTGGGTTTTGCCCCAAGCAATAAGGCAGCTTGCAAATATTATAGTTCTTACCGTTTTTGTGGAACTGTAAATATCTCATCTTCCAAAGAGAGAAAGAACCAGTCATAAAGAGAATAAAGCACATTAGTTGATTTATGTTATTTATTCGTTATGTAAAAATTCAATACGATAATAAAAACAAGGCATATTTTATATGCTAAGGGCTACTTTGGCAATGGTCCAAGGCTCACATTTTGGAAGCCCATAATTTAGTCTGTTTATTTAAGTGTAATCAAAGGGAGTTCATTTGATTAGGTAAATATATAAGGGGCAAAAAGCAAAGAAATTTGAGAAAAATGTTTATCGTGAAAAGTGAAAAAAAAAATGTTTAGATTTCATTCCAGAGCCAGTAGCTGAACAGTGAAAGAAACTGACATGAAAAAGTGGCTTTGGAATTTCAGTACTGCCTGAGGTCTTAGAATTCGTGAAACATACTCATTTATATTTCATCACCGGCAGCATGTGAGAACTCATGCACTGTTGTATTGATATCAACAGTTTTTGAGTCCCCAATCTGCTTTACATCAATATTACATAGTGGACCAATCAGAAAACTATATCACAGTCTACACACAATGTAACACAGACTGTGTGAGGCGTATGGGCCAGCTAGGCTGAGACAGGTCGATTCTGTGTTAATATTATATGCCTAACCAGAATGTTAATCTCAAAACTCATCATAAATATACATATACACCCCAGTACATCACATGGATCTCTCCCCATTTCATAACTTTCACGACAAATCAAACAGGAACTCAATCACATCAAATCAAAGAGAATTGAGGCAATCTCAGCAAAAATAAAGACGAACACTGTAAGAATTTAATATAAGACATATAAATAATGAAACCACTTGTGCAGAAGTAATAACTCAGATATGCAGTATGCAATGACAATATGCATTGTGATAATACTGCACGGTCAGCTGACGTATTGCACAAATGCCAGTCACCAAAAGTTCAGCTCCAACATGTGGCACATGCAGCTGCCTAACCAAACAAAACCATGAAGTGCCTAAAAAAAAAATCCAAAATATGCTGTTTCCAACATCCCTAAGATGTGCTAAGCGTTAGAGTGGGGCACAGTCAAACCCCATGAGTCCTGAATCTGCTCCTGCCTACCACCCTTCCAAAAACACCGTCTAATAGTTATATTCCCTGTCGTAATAGAAGTGAACTTTCTCCTCATTGACTGCTCACTTATACACTAAGAACGTTGATTTTCAGCTCTTCTGCGCCTGAATATTTTAACCACAGAAATGGCACATTCTGGCTGTATCATGACCATGACATTAGTCAGTTAGTAGACAATTATGAGAGTGAAATCTTCCCCCCCAGGCACAAGAACCTCCAAAGGGAACATTCTGAAAGCGTGTCCTCACAATGTAGCTTTTTGGCTATGCAATTGTTTAACCTTGAGCTACTGGACCTACTTTATTCAGGTCGGTAATTTATCACTGAAACTGTTTCTACTGAACCTAAACGTCAGCGGACATTTTTGTAACAATTCCAATGGAGGCGAGGTCAACTGCTAACCGGCTTCATATGGGATGACTTTGAGAAAATATTCTGTCCTGTCTTTGCTCTTCACCACACAAAGAAAAATTAAATTGCATGGAATTTAGGTGCTACAAGGCTTTAGTATCGGGAAACGAAAAAGTAGCACTTTCTTTTAAATGGTTGCGAAATGTGAAGCAGGACACCTGCTGGATCACCTCTGAATTGACTTTTGATTGATCTGAGTGGAGCGTGTCAGCTTTGTGCTAAAGCTACCCAAGTTGTAGAAGTATTTTAAGACCCAGACCTCATAAGTCATAATGATTCTTGTCGTAAAATTCTTTTAGATCATACACAATATTTATATATACTCATGTAGCTGCTAATAAAAGTAGAAAACTAACCACTTCAAGGCAATCCAATTATAAGCAAAGTAAATGCCCACTTCTTAACCATGATCTGTGCAGTCATCTTTGATTTAGTCCATATAATGGTTGAGCCACAGTAACCATGCCTGCAATCCACAGGAGGCAATAGTCAGCTGTCTTACTGCTTCAGCCAATGACATTCAATCCTTTCATCGTAGACATTTGACCTTGCTATGAATTCTGGGAGCGTTCTGTTGTAGAATTGTCAAAGTTCAGTTTGACGTGTTAATTTCCCCTTAGTTAAGGCATGAAGATCGGATGTTCTGAGCTGTAGCTTTCCTCCCAGTTGCTATAGGTCGCTCGCTTGTTTACAGCTCGAGCTAAGGCCCAAACTCTGGATCTGATTAAGCTCCTCCTCCATCATGCTCTTTGATGAGTCAGGTACACTTGTCCCCGACGGACATCAGAAGCACGTTTGAAGCTGAACGATTGGGGTAGGTGGGCAGCTTATTTGCTGAGCACTGTGAGGACTGAGAGGGGGAATTGTGCAGTACTCCCAAACAGTTCCATACAAAGCATGATACAGCCATTGTTCCATCAAGTTTGTGAATAAATCCATTTTAGGGGGCCTGTTCGGCAGATAAAAACAAAGGTAGGACCACTGGGCAGGTGCTGGGATGCAGGCCTTTCACAGAGACTGAAATTTAGATTCAATACATGGAAGAATGCATTGGGATGATCCACATCGATCTTAGTTTCTCTCATGAAATCATTACATAACATACCTGGTTGTGTTGAGCTTGCAACTGCATTAATTTTGATTAAAATAATAATAATAATGAAACCATTACCTGTCCATTATACTGTTCAAAATACTGTCAAATAAAATACAGTAGTTATGAATCTTGCTATGTAGTTTGATAATTCACTGTGGTATTTTCACCTAAAAGCTAGCAAAAATCAATAGAGACACATACCAAGAAGAAGGGCATGAAATATATACCAGTATATGTACTAGCAATCATATACTTAAGATTTTGCGTTTGTTTTCTCTGAATATGTCCTCATTATGAAAGTATTCCTTCCTGGCTTGCTTCAGATCAACCTTCCCCATTATTAAAATCACAATGGAATCAATACAGTACATGAAGAGAGGAGGAAACTATTTGACAAATCAAGGTAAAACTCGGCCCTGCCTTCGTTGTTTTTCTGAGATGGGCTCACCGGTGTTATTAAAATCCAACTCAGAGGGGGATCTGAAGGTGGCAAGAGGGGAAAAGGAAGAAAAAAAAGAAAAGACAGATTCTGATGATGGATGTTGAGCTGAAGAGAGCAGAGGAATTACAGACTCTGATGTGACTCTCGGGTCTTATTGGCAAATGTCAGCAAACAACAAATGAATCGGTTCAGCATTTTCCACATGTGGCAAGAGCAGTAAAAGTGGAGTATAAGTGTACAGTTTTGGCAGGAGCAGATCTGGTTTAGTGGTCTTCAGAGGAAAAAAGAAACAGATTCTGGGGGGACTTGTTGCTTTCAAACAAAACAATCAACTCAATTATGAGAATGAACCGCAGACATTATTAGTCCTGCTGCCAAATAATGAACTTAAAACCTAAACTTGACTTAAAGTATGCATACCTCGCTGTGACTTTGAAGTGTAATTATTTCTTATTTAGATCTTATTCTGATCTAAATTTGCTCCATATAGTGAAAGCAAGATGCACAAAGGAAAGCCGATAAAAAAGATAATTAATTAAAAGAATAAGATAATTAAAATTAAAGTTAACAATTTATGATTGAATTTTCAAACTCTGCACCGAACCTAATTTAATTTAAGTGCACAGGATCACTTGAACATGCCACTGTCTTGGTGGAATAATAGTGTTTTTCATTTTCAGAACAAAAATCTGTCTCTGGGGCACTTGGTGTAGATAAAGATTCAAGGACCAAAGACTAAGACCATGAAGCTTTTGAAACACGTCAAAAATAAAGTCATTAGTAAGCACAGATTAGGAAAAAACATTCCTCTAAAGACAATGCAGTCAGTCACTGAAAAGTAGAACTTGCACAGTATCAAGCCCCTAGGTCAAGCTGTGATACTGCTGAGGAGGGGGGCATTCTGAAAGAACTGCAGAGTTCAACAGCTGCGATGAGACATACAATGTGTTTCAGGCAAAAAAAAATCCAGAGCATGTGAAACAAGTTCTTGGTGAAAACAAGCTATTGTGAATTTTAGAACAAAAAATATGGTGTTGAGGGTTTGGATGAGGCCCAACTGAAGCTATTTAGTCTAAGTGCTGAGTATTAGACTTGGTGCAGATTCAGCGCAGTGCAGCATATCATCCATTAGACTGGGTGCAGATTCAGTGCAGTACAGCGTATCACCTGTTAGACTGGTGCAGTTTCAGCGCAGTGCCGTGCATCACCCATTAGACTGGGTGCAGATTTATGCAGTGCAATGCATCACCCATTATGCTGGGTGAAGATTCAGCATAGTGCAGTGATCACCCATCAGACTGGGTGCAAATTAATGCAATGCAGTGCATCACCAATTAGACTGTGCAGAATCATTTCAGAGTCCAATGTATCACCCATTAGACAGGGTGCAAATTCAGCGCAGTGCAGTTCAACATCCATTAGATTGGGTGCAAATTCAGCACGGTGCAGTTCATCACCCATTAAACTGGGTGCAGATTCGGCGCAGTGCAGTGCATCACCCATGACACTGGGTGCAGATTCGGCGCAGTGCAATACATCACCCAGACAGCAGCCTCCCTCAAGTCAAGCATAGCAGTGGCACCACCGTCCTAAAAGGACACTTCTCATCAGAAGGGACTAGAACGCTCACTTTTAAATTAAATATACACTGCAAACAACAGACATATAGTTGAGGACAATCTTCTTAAGTCTAAGGCATTAAAATCAGCCCTTTGAAAAACTACCTTCTACAGGGAGAGGAGTCCTGAATCTAATTAACACACAAATAATGTAAAAGTATTGTATGTGTGTGAATATAGCCTGTGATGCACTGGCATGCCACCCAGGATATAGCCTGATATAAGCCAGTGGTTTTCGACCTTTTTGGGTCGCGACCCAATTTATACCATGCTAGCTCAGTCGCAACCCTATATCAGGCGTAGGTTTAAATTAACGCTATGATCAAGCATGCAGTGCAATTTATGCCAATCACTGCGTATCACAAAAATCTGTTTGAATGTGCCAGAGAATTTTAAATTAAGCATCTGTGGTTTGGCTTCTTGGATTGGTTGAGTTCACTAAGGGCGCTTAGCATTTGCAGAACCAAGACCCGTTTGTATATGCTAATTCTATGATTGGGCCGGGAAATCTGATCGTGGATCAGCATAGGCGCTTTCTGTTTTAAAATACTTACATTTCCAACTCTGCCTCATGAACCTTTCAGAACTTGGGTTTAAATTTGGATTACGACTCATAGGTTGAGAATCCCTGATCTAGACCTTTTATCCTGTGCTGTTTGGCACAGGCTCCAGGCCCCCCATTAACCCAGACCAGGATAATAAGATGGATGGATGGATGGATGAACTTTGGGTTGAGCATTTGGGGCGTTGTGGTCTCCACCCATTTAAAGGGGTCCAGGGGGTTGTATGGACTTTGATTATTGGGTTGGGTTACAACTGCACCAACCCCCCATATTTTATGGCCATGGATGGATGGACGGACGGACGGATGGATGTATAGATAGATACTTTACAAATAAAAGTAAGTGTGATCCTGTTCTTCAAGTGATCCTAAGTCCTAATTTGACCTGCTCTCAGAAGTTGATGAAAACTGAAAAGTTGCCCAAAAGTACAAGAGGTGCTTGTCATTCACATAATGCATTTGCCCCCAAAATGACTTCCTTTCACTCATAAAATGCATTTTGTACACAGTTGACAAAATGCATTTTGTGAAGGAAATGTCTTTATTTTTATTCATGTAATCAGATACATCCAGCCGTCTGTGCATGACATGCAAGTTGCTGCTATCAATTCTGTACAAAAAATGAATCATTCTTTTTGATTTCTGTGCACGAAAGAAAGTGAAATCTTTATGTCTTCATGGATAAAATGTAACTGGAGTTCATCTCTCTGTGAACAAAATCCAGCAATGCGTTACTTGATTTTGTCATTAAATAATCCTTTTAGTGGAACAAAATGTATTTTGTGCATGAAAATGAGCACTTGACACCTGGTGCCCCCAAAAGAAAGTGACCACCAAAGAACTTTTTAATGAAAAATCCTTTGCATCTTTAATTTATAATTTAGGTTGACTACATAATGGAAACACCGCTTGGAAAAGATATGGAAAAATCTGACTTTGAAGTCACTAAATGACAATTGCAAAGGCAACTACACAGATCAGTCACATGCAGGTGTATTCCAAATAGCAGTCTGTGTCAGCTACAGAGTTGGTGTGACATATGTGAGTTTACAAAGGGATGTGAGTCAGCAAACAGGGTACCAAAGGGTCAATGTCCAAATTGCAGAGGTATGCGTGACATACATTTCAAACTGATTTCATGTGGTTAGGGGAAAAAAATGGCCATACGTTGTGACAACACACCATGCAACTCAGAGGAACACCAGTCACTAACCGGAGCTGCGAAACACAAACAACTTCAGAAATTCCCACAGGAGTGAATCAACACTGAGATTCCCATCTGGACACCATGAAAAAAAACTGGAGACCACGAGCTTCATACAGCGTGTATTTGTAGGACTACTGCTGTAATGAAAATGCTTATACTCAAGGTCGATACGCAAAGACACAAAGGAGCCTAAAACCTGGACTGCTGATCAATAAAAAAAATGACATCGTCTGATTAGTTATCTTATGTTCCTTTTTTCTACTAACAGACAGGTTTTCATTTGGAAAATGCCAAATGCTTCCCTCATCCCGCAAGGCTTGCGGTGGATTGGGTGAGATGATTGTCCTGCATCGTCTGGCCCCCTTTGTCATATAATGGCAAGATAAAATGAAGCCATTTTACAGGACCAGGGGCAGCGAATCTGCACAAAATAGAATCTTCTTCCCACAAAGAACTTTCGAGAAGAATGGTTCAGCGACACACTTCACATGGTTTTCCTTATTAGTCACTTGATATTCTTATATGCATTTGTCATATTTTCACAAATTGAGACAATAGAACAGTCTGAATATTTTGCAAGACACTACATGACATGAAAAAGATTATAACATATGACAGCCATAAAACTCTGAGTTCTGAATTTCGTCATACTAAATGCACCTGCAACAGCACATGCTACTCTGACAACAGCTGGAGGAGGAATATTTCTTGAATTTACCTTTGATGTGCTTGTTTAACAGATACCAGGATTGACTAAGAAAGCAAACTTTCTTTGCCATCAAGGCAAGAATATCATAGTATTTAGAGATAAATTACTTATAAGTGTTAATACTGCTGGCTGCTTTGATGATGACTATGCTACCTCTCAGCTTCAGTAAAGAGAAATATATTTTATATTACAGGCAATTCCAGTAGTCAGTAGAAATTATGTAGTGCTGAACATTGACCTAAATGGAGGTCAGGGTTTCTACCAAAGATATCACTTATAAACATGAGACTGATCCTGGTGCCCATGCACAACACCTACAATACAGTGATATACAGCTCTGGAAAAAAATGAAAAGACCACTCTGTATTTTATAAAAAAAAATTAAACCCTGGTTTAATCCTGGTTCTGCTGGCTGATGGCTACACTGCGAGGCAGGCTGCTTCCAAGCTTAAGGTTTCTAAGACAGCAGTACACAAGAACAAGGTGAAGCAGGAGACACTGGCAGTGACCAAAAACCAGCCAGGTAGAGGGAGAAAGTGACTCCCTAATTCCAGAGATGACACTCAACTTATCCAACAAGGCCTCATACATCAGAGGATGACACCAAGTGACCTTCAAAAAGAATGGGAAACATTAAGTGCAGGTGTGAAGTGCGCTGCTTCGACAAGCTCATATCAGGCTCCCGGAAGCAGGACTGAAGTCTCATAAAGCAAAGAAGAAGCCCTTCATCAATGAGAAACAGGGAAGAACCACACCAGGCACACAGCCGTAAACTTAGAAATGAGCGAAACTGAAAATTTTGCTGTGGTCTCCTAATTTTTTCCAGAGTGGTCCAAACAGGAAATATATTTACAACATTCCATCCAAAACAAAGCAGGAGAGGGAGTAGCCTCCTGTACACAATCTTACTGATGTATGCTTCACTGAGCCTCAGTAAAATTCTGTAGCCCATGCACACATTTTCTTGAATCGAATTATGCAAATTATGCAAAGTCACCTGACACGAGCTACTTTGACATGCAAAGCTTGCCAGCGACAAGAGTGGTCTCATGAGCTTTAGGGAATGACATGGACTTCAGGGCCGGGAGTAGCTAAGGATGAGGCGGGTTCACAGCCCTTCTTAGGGGTCAGACGATGGCGGGTTTAGCTGGAATCCTAACCATTCAATGGTTACCAAAAAGATCATCCTTTTCTCTTCTCAGAGGAAGAGGCAGCAACAGCAGAAATGCGAAGCACCGTCAACAGTTGCACATAGTCCTTTTCGATTGTATGGTATTCTTACATTTAGCTGCCTCGCCGATACAACTTTATTGGACCCAGAACCTGCACTATGGTCACATGCACGGTGCCTAAACCACTCAGAAAGCGAACTTTATGTTGTGTCCAGTTGGTTTTCACAGCTGAAAAAATTCCCTCCAGCGTTCCCAGTGTTAGATTAAGTGTGCCCCCTGCTCCCCCAGTCCCAAAGTTAACATTGAGTTTTTGAATGAGATTTTATGACTCTGCACGATTCGAAATGCAGAATAAATGGCCGGACGAGGTGAAAAAGGCACGGTGTAACATGAGGCGGTCTAGCATTATTAGCGCTGAGAGAAACCATTAATGTTGCTGCCTTAACCCTTTTTAATGAGGTCTTTTTTGGGCAGGAAAATGAAAAGACAAATTGCACACATAGCAATGGAAGACTAGCATAATTTATCCCACAGACCATGTGCACAATATGTCTGCTGTCCTCTATGGTCCACAGCTGCTTCCGCTGTATTGACAGGGATGCCTTCGAACAGTGAATAGGGAATGGCACAACTTGATAGAACATTGACTACCTTCTGCAATAAGTGTTCATTACGTCCAATCAAGGTCCGCACAGTGCACAGTGTCCATTTAAACAAGGATCTCAATATGTACAGAATTTAGCCTGATATTTTAACAATTCAGTGGCATAATTAATAATTCAGTTTCTTAAAAATGCCTCTCTTGTACTCGTCATTATTAAATGACTTAAAAAAAAGGTGGGAAAATTTGGGCATGGGATTGGGGAGGGGGGGGGAGGAGGTATTTCCAGCAAACTTTCTCACTGCTGTTAATTATCTTTGGCTGAAGACGACATTGGCTAGTTAGGAAAGGGAAGGGGGGTCTATTAAAAATGACAGCTGGTTCATCTAATCACTGCTGGCCTATGCGGAAGCAGTTGCCGTAGGTCCAGCACAGGGATTAAAATCCCAGTGGGTTACCTTTCTGGTGCTACCATCTTTGGGTTCATAGGTCGATGGCCTTTTGGCAGGGTAGAGGCCCCCTGTCAGAAGGTAACCGTTATCTGATGTCAGCCCTGTGGACCGCCACCAGCATCTGAGCATGTGTCATGTCACACACCCCCAACGCAACTCACATTGGTCCCATTGTACAACAACTGGGGTGTGCACAATTTTATAAACATGAATAATGGATAGCGTCCTGGTGATTGTCAGTAGCCTAATTCAATTCTGTGCTTTCCGTTCGGATGTGACTGTGGATGGAAAATCTGGCCCAGATTAAATAATTAGTTTAGTGTAGTTATGCATTGGATGGCTATCCACCCTCTCATACTTGTTGTGATACTGCCGAACCCAACCAGCTGGATGCAAACACCAGAGGCTCGGCCAGGTCTTCAACCGTTAGTTTATTTACACAGTTTCATATAAAACTGAGTCACATTTTAATTGCAAGCTCCATATTGAAAAGCCAATAGATCTTAAGGATTTGCATGTTTAAGAAGGCTTTTTTTTTCTTGAAATGCTACAATACACACCCTTGTGCATATTCAACACAGAGAAAACTACTATTCACACAAAGTGGGAGTGCCACCTGGTGGCCCAGTCAAGATGCGCAGCCTGACTTATTCCTAAGACATAGAGTGAAAGGGAAGCAAGGGCGGAATGAGCTCCTGAGATTCAGTGCCGGATCAGCCCTTCCTACCCGATGCATTTGAACACTTCATCCATTAGCCTGACTGGTTTTGTGGTCCCTGTTTCTATTCGGTATTCCCGTGAACATTTAAAATGGCAATCAGCACTGAGACAGAGAGAATATTCAGCTATGGAAATCCGTAAGTACATCTGTCATATTAGTCTATTAAATAGTACGAGAAATCAGACTTTAAATGTAAGGTGAATTAAATAAGAACCATCATAATCAATCCTAATCAAACGGAAGAATGTACAGGATGAATCTTTGACAGTGGAGTGATGAGCGTTAAAGGACTTGGATCCTCTTTGATGATCTTTTCAGCTACACCAGCTGTGTCCTTTGCTACTTACTTCAGAGGGGTACTGCGACATGGAGCAGGAGCAAGTACAGTAATTACAGACATATCATTGCAGCTCCCTCTCAGGAAAGAGACTCTAATAGGCTGTGATCTCCAACCCCGACTGGCAGGGCACACACACACACACACACACACACACAAACACACACACACAAACACACACACGATAAAGAGTGCCGATCTAGGATGTGCTTCAATGTGCTCCACAGAGGACCTCGGCACAGACTGTAGAAGAGTCTTCACTGATCCCTGTATTCAAACATGACACGTGGGGGTCGGGGGGGATATAAAATGGAGCAGCACACATCTAGATCAAAATGAATCAGCGCAGAGTCTCGCATCCTTTTAACTAAGATGTCGTCATGGTGGACACGGCCTCCCCTACCAGGATCACCAGGGTCCTGCTGAAATCCTGCTGGGATCTGAAAGCTGTTCCCATAAGGCCTGATGAAAGTGGCAACAGGAAAAGACAGATGAGAAGGCAGTTTTTAGGACGTGGATCCCCAGATTTCACCCTGGCAAAGCCATGCTGACAACGTCTCAGTCACCTCTTACAGATCAGCTGCCGCCTGCTTGGGCTATGAGGAACAATATGCTATCTGGAGGCTTCATAATGGATGCCAGTGCAAGCGATGAGAAATACAGCACAGCAAAGATCAATTAACACAGAGCATCAAAGAGCACAGGTAGAAGGCAAAGGGAAAAATAATTTCTCTTTACACTGCATGAGGATGACAAAAGTAGGCCTGCTTATCCGAGAAGCAGGCTACTGTGAATTTTACATACTGGAAGGCCTTATAAGTCTTTGTTGGACATACAGCTCATTCTTCCTGCACACATATTCCAGTGAAAAAGGACCACATAGACTAGCTTTATGGTAACCAATTTCTCCATAAGGTAGATAAAAACAAATATTAGAGACAAAGACTGGAATTTTTATACAAAATATGTCTCTTTACTGCCCAGGAAAACTGGGGATTACCATTTTTTCATCATATTAAATATAGTTATTATCATTTTTTGTTGTTTTTCTCCCCCAGTTTCATACGCTTGGGAGATCAGTGTTTGTAGTCACGACAACAAGCTATAGAAGCCTGGAGAGACGGTTTCCATGGCGTCGGCTTTGTAAGGCCTCTCTCTCTTTCTCTCTTTCTGTCTCCCTCAGCCAGAATGCAAATATTTAATAGTTACCATTAGACAAGACCATTTGCAATCATCAGATAATGAAGATGGCCTTCAGTGACAGACATTCAAGCAAAAGTATTTTTCTGTTTGCAAATTAAGGTTACTTTTCCCAATTTAAAAACATATTCATAACAGCCATATCAGACTTTACCTCAAGCAAATATGTCATATGAACAGCTGGAGGTGTAGGTATAAATTATTGGTTATATTTGCTACCTGACTGTAGCCTTTATTTTCTGTGCTGTCATTCATATCGGAACTTAAAGCCATTAGTTATTCATACTTCTTTACATAAAAAATATTTCATGTCTATAATAAGCCAGCTATTATTAAACCAACACGCTACCAGTTAAGGGCCTCCACCTGAGCAGTGGATCTGAACCCCGAGATGGATGCTGTCATTGTAAGTTTCAGAAGGGTGCCTTAATTTATTTGCGAGAGCCTACTCCCAGTTGGGAGGCTTATCAGACATTTTCTCAATCCTGGAGGGATCTTCTAGATAAAACAAGACACACCAGTATGTGAGGGCCATTGGATGAAGCTACACGTGTCCACCATGTTGACAGATTACCAGAGTACAGTAAAAGAAACCTACGAGTATTATCTTTTAGTAACAAAATCCAATCAATGTGTGTGTGTGAATGGTCTGTGTGCCCTGCAATGGGTTGGTGCCCAATCCTGCCCTACACAGGTCAAGCAGGTACTGAAAATGGATGGACGGACCAAATCTTTTAATAAAGAGTAAGAAGGGAAATATATTTACATGCACGTAAGATGGGAGCAATATCTTAATCCGCATGTCAGTACTGGTGGTTGTATCTCTCTCTATCTGAAGTCCCACTTTCTTAAGATAAATCACTGCATTAACTGGACCATTCTCTCTACAGTTTCCTCCAGCATTCTGACACAGGACCTTTCCCTAATGGTCAATAAAGTGCAATTCCATCCATCCATCCATTTTCCAAACCGCTTATCCTACTGGGTCGCGGGGGGTCCGGAGCCTATCCCGGAAGCAATGGGCACGAGGCCGGGAACAACCCAGGATGGGGGGCCAGCCCATCACAGGGCACACACACACACACACACACACACCATCCACTCACACATGAACACCTACGGGCAATTTAGCAAGTCCAATTAGCCTCAGCATGTTTTTGGACCGTGGGGAGAAACCGGAGTACCCAGAGGAAACCCCACGACGACATGGGGAGAACATGCAAACTCCACACACATGTGCCCCAGGCGGAGACTCGAACCCGGGTCCCAGAGGTGTGAGGCAACAGTGCTAACCACTGCACCACCATGCCGCCCCTCCAAAGTGCAATTATTTTATGTATATAGATTTCACAGCTGATGGATGATATTGTGGCTTGGGCAAATGAGTGGCTGGATATTGTACATCATAGGATAATGAAGTTGAAGATTTTCTAAGTGGACCTTTTTATCCCTTGTTTAGAGTACACTTTGTCTTACCTTTCAACATGCAAGGCTTTGCAATTAGCATTCAAAATTTTAATCTGATCCATAATTAACCTTGTTTGTAAATCCTCCAGTTGATGTCCTGAGGCTAGAACAGAGGAGCCTGAAGACTTTCTGAAATCCTATCTAAAAAGGCACATGAGGGGGGGGGGGTAGCTTTGTAACTTGCAAACCCCCCCAGACACATACAATAGATACCAAGACGTTCCCGTAGTGTTTGATAGAGTAAGATTAGGGTTAGGAAAAGGACGGCATTTTCAGGCATCGACATGTCTTTTTATGACACTTCTGCTCCCCCATAGGATAGGAAATCACAGTTTAACATGCTTCAGTAGCATATTTCCTACTTTCCAACAGGCTGTTGTAACACCCATAATGAATAGAGTCTTTGTAACTAGTATCGATTCTCAATGGCAAGCTGACTTGGTGGACATGTCAGTTTACGCGGAACAGAATGACGATTTTAAAATACATGTTAACGTGTATAGACATTCTATCAAAATACGCATGGGTGCAGTGTCTTAAAAGCAAGACAGGGGCAGAAGTAAAGAAAGTGTTTGAAAACATTCTGAAGGGAGGATCCCCAAAAGGCTACAAACCGATCGCGGGACAGAGTTTAACAAGTCATCTCAAAAGCTTACAGAGAAAAATGGAATACATTTCGCCACTGGTAACGATGTCAAGGCATCTGTAGTGGAAGGGGTTAACCGCACGTTAAGGACACGAATGTGGTGCTATTTTACAGCTTATAATACAAGGGGTCGATGTCAAAATTAAAATGTTTCTAGATGTAGCGAGTGTTGGAATGCAAAACTGCCAAATGGTATCAAGCAATGGTACCAATAGCCACAAGTTACCTGGGGTGGCGTAGTCGGGCTATTACACCCAGAGAAAGTTCAATCGCCCTACCCCAGGGCAAAGGCACACTGGTCCGTTCACCATAGAAGCGGAGAGACGTTGTTCCAAACACAATTTTATTATTTTTAAGTAAAATAAAAAGATTAGTCCGTCAATCAGAACACCAGAGGCTTGAAATACAGCCCGCGTACCAGCAGCCACTTCTTGCCCGTGTAAGACTGAGCACTGGAACATAAGACAGCACCGCCGAACCAGCCAGAATCATGCCGTCACAGGTGGGAAGGGGGAGAAGAAAAAACCGCAATCCACATTAGCAATCACACAAAACCCAAAAAAAAAAAAAAAAAAAAAAACACTGCAGTCTAAAAAGGAAAATCAACCAAATCAAATAAAATACAAAACCATTTACATTGATACCCAATAAGTTAAACATTACTCATTCATTCATCCATCCATTTTCCAAACCGCTTATCCTACTGGGTCGCGGGGGGTCCGGAGCCTATCCCGGAAGCAAGGGGCACGAGGCAGGGAACAACCCAGGATGGGGGGCCGGGCCAGCCCATCGCAGGGCACACTCACACACCATTCACTCTCACACGCACACCTACGGGCAATTTAGCAAGTCCAATTAGCCTCGGCATGTTTTTGGACTGTGGGGGGAAACCGGAACCCCACGACGACATAGGGAGAACATGCAAACAGGTAACAGCGCTAACCACTGCACCACCATGTCGCCCCATTACTCATTCAAAACATACCAAACAAAACAAACATAATACAATTAAAACAAAAGGAAAAGACCACAAACCTTTGAGAAGCGGGGGACCAGTCAGCCCCTCTAACACCCGCTCTCACGCATGTGGACGCGTACACCCTCCCAGCTAAGGACCCGCTGACGAATCAGCCTGCTATAGGCTGGACAGAGCACAAGACAAACCGAAAACGCGCAAAGCGCGAAACCGTGCGAGCGTCACTAAACAGCAGCAGTAAGGCAAAGCAGAGCAGCCGCTAGGCAGAGCAGCAGTGGTTCCACGTAAGACGAAGTAGCAGTCACCGCCGCGCCACAGCACACGGAACCCTGTGATAAGACAATAAGGTAAGGGCTGATTAATTACAATGTAACGCTATCTGCCCACATACAAACCAGGCAAAAACGTTTAACTCACACTTCGGGAGAAACCCAGCCGTATTAATCCCAGCGTCAGGCGTCCTTTCTCAGCTTGTAACATTCACCGTCCAGAGGCTAAACACACCGGTGTAAGATGTCCCGCCCACTAGTCCGCGGACGACCAGGGAATCCAGCAATTGAAATGGCCGCCGAAAAGAAGCATAGAGCGTCTGTGCCAGGATAACCCTTATAGTCCGAGCGCCCTCTCCTATTAGCTACTCCCCTCCAAAACTTAATTGGGCACACACCTCGTTTCCTCCTCCTGCTACACTAAACAAAGATGAGTTTTGCCTCATAAGTGGAGATGCTGCTGAACAGTACTCACTCAAAATAGTATCAGTGCCCCTCTTTGTTAAAAAACATTCTGTGTTGAGTGTGTGCTGTCAAACTGGGGCACGCGAGCACTTTGCTGACAGCCAGTGCGAAATACCCGATCGAAAGAGTGCATGAAAACATTCAGCGTGACGGCGGGCGGCCGGGTCTGCACACAAGAAAATTTGCTTCTAGGGCAGCTGCCTAAAACCGTTGTCATCGGACTTGTAGATAACATGGGTTTTATGGGTGTGCACGATCGAAACCCCTTCAATTTTCAACATTATGCCGCTGAATTTGTAGCGCTTTATGTCGATGGACAGCAGTACCTGGCTAAACCCTTTGAACCAGATTTTATCCATGAATATTACAGCTTGATTCTGGCCATGGGGAGACATTTGAAAAACGAGCCTTTCGCTGTTGACAGAAACGAGTACATAGGCAGTTACACTTTGTATGCCTTTAACTTGTCACCCAACGAAGGATGCAATGAGCATCTCTCCATGGTTAAAAGCGGAAATATGCGCCTGGAGATGAGGTTTCGCCAGCCACTAGCCAGGACTGAGACATTGATAGTTTATGCATCATTCGACAATATAACCAAGATTAACCAACGGAGAAACGTCTTGTACGATTACTACTAGTCATGAACACCCTGGAGCTCTCTAGGAGAATCACGTGGGTTACTCACAAAGTCATGAACCAAGTCTGTGAGGGATGCGATATTAACTGCTGGTTTTGAATTGGTCTTATGCAGTGTGATCCCCTTCACTTTCATGATTGTTTTGACCTTTGCTGTTCTGTACCCGTAAGTTTTGGGTCCCCCTGAGACAAATTCCACAATGTGGTCATTTGGGTCCAACTCGCTTGTCAGCTCCCCGAGAAAGTCGCTCAAAGGTGGCATCCAGTCACCCGGCTTGCTGACAAAAATGACCGCGTCAGTATCATGATACAGCATACGCTGCCCCAAGCGATCCATGAGGTTATACAGCTCAAGCCTAACATACATGGTAGTGAATGCATATGAACCTCTTTATGTTACGCCATTTGACCATTGCCACATTATCATTCAGAAAGGAAAAGTGAGACACATCGACTAGCTTTGAAAAACTGAACATGAGAAACTCATCGGGATCTTTGATGAGCGTCTTGCTTACCTGATTTATTCTCTGACCAAACTTTCCCCAAAGGCTGTTTAAAAACTATTTGGAAATTTGGCGTTTCACTTTGTTAACCCCGATGTTTTTGGGGTTCAAACGGATGCCCTCCTTCTCAAAGTAAGTCTGAATGTATCTCTCTTTATCCTCAGCACTGTGTACCCAAGAGGGATAGCCCCATGTCTCTTGTTTTCCCTTTAAATGGGTGTTAATATAGTCAGCAAAGAGTGTGTCTGTCTTGTCGGGGAAATGCCAAACCTTGTAAATCTTGGCAATTTTGTAGTCTTTTTCAACAGCCTTGTTGATTTCGACACTGCACCATGCGCCAATCAGAGCTCTCTGCTCATCTGAATGATTGCAGACCCCCTGCGTCTCGGTTTCACAGCATGTTCTGTAAAGTGTGAACATGAGTTTACCACCGGACCTGTAAGGCAGAACTGGTAGGTAAAGACCTCTCGGTGGGTAAACCTTGACTTTGATCACCCCAAAATAGTTTTGCACACTGTCAAAATCATTGTAAATGATTACAGGGTGGCCTACCGGGTACTCCTTAAACTTGTTGACCGAGGGGTAAAGGCTCGTGAAGTCATAATAATCTATGCACTCATCGCCCTCTGCACACTGAGGCTATGGTGACACACTGAAAAGGGTTTATATTACAGCTGTTGATAATCTCACCCCTGAATCTGAGACAGCCCTCTCTTAAGATGACAAGATCAGTTTTACAGTACTCTGCCATTTCTTTCCTAAAGTCAAACACCTCACCAACAACAGTGCCATGCCAAAAACTCTCTCTTCTCCTTCTCCATTACGGTTTGCACACCATATGCCTCAGGTGGCGGGTAGGGTCCGACGTAATTTTGATTTTCTACGGTGTTCCTAAAATGTGGGAAATAGCCTTTCTTTTCTCAAAACCCAAAGCGGCGGGGAATGCGCTCAGCTTCATGGGCAGAAAGCAAAGTGAGTCAGTGTATCTTTGGTTAAAGTCCTCGTCTGTCACACAGAGCAGTTTGCTGCCCTGCGTGATAATGTGTGGGGTGATGCCATTTTCAACTAAATATTTCATAAGCAGGTAACTGTCATAGCCTTTAGAGTTCTGCGCTATGAATATGTACCCCTAGTATTTATGGTACTTTATGAAAAATTCAGCCACACAACCATTTTGTGCTGCTCAAAGCAATACCGCAATCGACAGAAAGACCCGCAGTCCTCACAATATATGTACGCTGTGTGGTGCTTATGGCACTCTGGACTGACACACACGTTACACTATAACACACGTTAACCTATAGCTTCACCCATATTAACATAGTCCATAGATTCCCCGGCCCCATCAAAACTCCACTGCTTCCGCCTTTCAGGTATATCCGTACTTATTCTTTAGATCTGGTCAGACAAATCCACAAAAAAAAAATCACACATTTGATCCTGAAAAAGGAAAAAAGCTATTTTGAGCCCCTTGAACCCCGGGCAACAGTGCCGTCCAGGGAGATTACAGCAGGCCACTGCCAAGGTGTTAATGGGTCAATATCCCTCTCTTGTGTCCTCTGTTGGGGTCCCAATAAGGCACGGGTTGTGGTTGCTGGATCCCGGCTTGTAGATTCCCCTTGGGCCGGTGTCGTGCTTCCTGTCGCGGGAGTCCCCGGTCGTGTAGATTCCCGTTAGCTGTCCGGCTCGCTCTGTACACCGTCGGTTGAGGTTGCTGCCGTTGCTAGATCCGCTTCAATTTCTTCAGCCGCAGCAATCGACAATTCATCATCTGCAATGTCTTGGGGGACGAAACGGACAAAATCAGTCTTTAAGCATTTCATACAGAAAAATCAACAACGTGGGTAAGCAATATTGCTCCACATACCGTTAAAACGATTCGTTATTTTCCACTTATGGCTAACTTGTTGGGGGACAGGCCCTTCACGATCATCTCTGGAAAATAAACATGCCAACGGTTAACAGGTTGTTATCTGTTGGTGTCGCCATTTTGAAATGGGCGTCGGCGTTAGTGCGCATTTCGGTCTATCATTTCGACCGCGTTGTTCAAGCAGTATGGCTGAGCTTTTTTCCTATGTCGGACTTGAAGGTTATTCCTTCTAGAAGTTTGCTGTTAAATGCCTTCTTCAACCCAACACTGGTAAATACCGCTAAAGTCTTTCTTTTAACATGTTGGTTAAATGTAATGAGTTTAAATGCTGTCTTCTTTTAAAACAATGTGCTGTATGTTAATTGGTTTCGCTTGTGCTTGTTTAAACTCAGCATTTGCTGTTCTTTTTCTTTCGGGCATGTTTGTACTTGTTTAAATCCCACCTGCTTTTCTTTCTTTTTTAAAAAATAACACTAAAGTTTATCTTCTTTAAAACACGTGCTTTCTTGTTTTAAAGTACGCCGTGACGCTTATGCCTACTACTAACAACCCGTAGCTACGGCCGGATGGACAAATTAGCATACTTTAGTAGTATATTTTCTACTGTCCAACAACCTGATGCATCATCCTAAGGCCCCAAATTACTGTCAGCGAACTGAGGCTAGGGTTATGGTTGGAAAAAATATTTCATTTTCAGGCATCAACTAGGGTTTTTATGACTGGTCTTGTCCCCCATAGGATTGGAAAGCACAGATTAGCATGCTTTAGTATCATATTTCCTACTTTCCAACAGCCTGTTCTTTCACCCTAAGGCCCCAAATCAGGGTTAGGGTTAGCAAACTGAGCCTAGGGTTAGAAAAGTATGTATGGCACAGTTTAGCTTGCTTTAATAACATATTTTGTACTTTCCAACAGCCTGTTGTAGCACCCTAATGCCCCTAATTAGGGTTCTGATGCAAAAGTGAGCCCACCCACTTTACATCAAAAATACAGGTTAGACGTGCTATGTATTTCACAAATCAGTGTATGCCATTTTTATGAAATGATTTGTTGTTGCCTTGTCATCTGATATTTTTACACTGACAAATAACACCTTGCACATCAGAGGAGGTGACTTTCACAAAAATTCCTTTTTTCATCAATGTCTCTTAAATCCAAGACTGAATTTGAAAATCTCTATTGTAAATACCCACCACCCTGTCCAGGAAACCATTGGAAGATGAATGGTATTGGAAATAATTAACATTCATATACATATATACAGTTTTTCAATATAAATATGGAAATTATGGTAATTCATTATATGATGTTTGTTTGCAGAGGGATATTCAGGTATGATGCACACTATTGTCATGCACTAATAATTAATCTCCATTTGTTGAACCAGTAGAGAGTCACAGTGAACCCAGGTACCATGAATAACAAGGCAGGGAGAATCCTTGAATGGGATTCCAGCCCATCTCAAGGCGCACGCACAATGGGCAGTTCCGAGACACTAATTCACCTAGGAGGAAACTGCAAGACAGGGAGAACATAGCAAAAGTAGAATCAGGCTTCCAATCCTCCTAGGTGTGAGGCAACAGTACTATGTACTGAGCCACTGTAATACCATTAGTGTGATTTTACCAAAAAGAGAACAGAATTAAAAGGGGAATATGGAAGACTCATGTTCTTATCTGACAAGCGGCTCTTTAATAAAATTCTATACTAATACTTTGGTATCACAAGCAAATAAAGTTTTAATCAGCAAAGAAATGTTAAATGAACAATTGGCACACACGATACAGGGAAACACATGGACCTCAGGATCAAGCCTTGTGGTGCACCACTAGTATATCTCCAAGTAGAAATTAGTCTAGTAAGTCAGATATAAATCAGGAAAAATTAAAACAATGTTTAAGATCTGTGTTACCATCATACCATTAGTTGTAGCAAAGAACATGAAGTAATGGAAAGAAAAGCAGCTGCTTTATCAGTGGCTGTTTAAGTGCTCTGGCTATTCATTGAGCTCTATTGATTTTCACAGGAACATCACTGGCTCTTCTGGATATGAAAGGGGCCAGCCGTGTATTTTTGTGTTGGCTTCACTGGCAGGGAGCAGCTCCGGGCCTCTGAGAATGCAATCCCTGTTTATAAAAAGACTTTCCCCGTCTTGAGAGATTTACTGAGCCAATATTGGTCCTCGTCGAACAAGACAGACTAAGAAGCTAATGGAGAGATTTCTCGCCAGGCCAGTAAGGCCCACCATGGTACATTAAGAAGGGCCTGAGTTTAACTTCACCTTGGTGGACTCATCTGACATCGCAGTGAAAAACATGGGCACATATAGTCTGTGCACTGTAGAGGGCTGATTTAATGCCATAGGCATTTGCACTGAGACTCCAGTTCATGTAACAATTAGAGCAGAACACAGACTCAAAGAATATAATCTACCATCCTGTCATGGACACAATGCACCAAGATTATTTGATTAACAAATCTGATTGGTAGTCAGTGTTTCTCAGGTCACATTGTTGCACCCAGTTTATTATTCTAGGGGATTAATTTATACCGTGACAACTACACTTAGCCGTCCAGATTGCCTTTTTTCACTGATTACTGCAAAAGCATTTCTTTTTGTATAGCAAGATGCTGATTGCCAGCATTAAACGTAGCTGTTTTCCAGTCACAGTGTGGCAACCGCAGCATGACAGACACTGTCATCTGCCAATGTCATTTCATGCATGGATTGGTGTGAATCAATTTTATTCCAGGGAACAATTACTGAAGATTGCAGATCTGCTACTCACCTCCCCCCCCCCCCCCACACACACACACCATCACAGCAAAAGATCATTGCATTCTCTATCTGTGTATATATTGTAGTCATGTTTTGCATATGTATATTGAAGATACACCAAGTTGAGTTATTTGAACAAAATCCAAATATGAGTTTTAAGAACTTCAGATTGCCCGCCTATAATCACAATGATTGATTGTAACAGTGAAACATGCTGTTCATTTTGAATTCATGTAGTGCAATAGTTTAACACATTAAATACTGCATGAATTGGCTTGAACATGAAGGTTATTTTTATTAATAAATGCCTCATATGTCTTTTAACAGCAGTGTAAAATGTCCTACATGTCATTTTTTTACAAGAATGAAACATTTTGTTTCAGTGCAAAATGGTAATAGGCGCAGAAAACATTTTATGCTTTTCTCTCGCAGGAATCGTATGCAGAAAAAAAATCATGCTTCTCATTTATAGATGCCAGGATGCAGTTGCAGACTGGAGAGCCCCATTAACTGCCAATGGGGTTATCCGACCATAGTGCTTACTCAGCCAATCAGAGATCCCAAGCACAGCAAGGTCCTTATTTTACATGTTATCGTCTTTGAACTTGGGGGGGTTGTGAGACTTTTTTTGTGATTGATGTGGAAATTCAGACAAAAAAAAAAAATCTGAGATTAGAAGGCAGATGTACAAGGCTGTATCCTCAGTTGGTGTTGATAATGCTTTGTTTGATATTTGTCTGTGGATTGTGATGAATTGACATCTGTGATGGGGGATGTGAGGGGTCAGACTGCTGAAGTGAGACTTAAGTAAATTAGTGATAGGACAATAATCGGTGTGTCTAGACTTGGTGGCATCCTCTCTCCAGGGGTCATAGTATTTAGATTCTGATGCACTTTTCAGGCACGCTCGGGTGTGTGTTTGAAATCAGCAGCTTTGGCAGAAACGCACACACGGTGCTTCTGCAAACAAGTTAACAGGGACACTACAAAAGGCTAACATAACTAACGCAAAATACTGCACACTCAAACACTGAAATCTGCACAGAACGGAGGAGTTTCTGTCTCTCTTTGGCACCCCATTATTTTTAGAATCTAAACAATATCTTTGTGAATAAAAGTGAAAGACTGAAGCAAAATGTCTAAGATGAACCTTAGCAGGACACACAAAGCAGCTTATAGTCTAGCATGTAGAATAAAGTATACGATTCCGCATGTTAAATTTCCTACAGAACTCTGTGTTTTATATAACAGGCCGTATCCGTAAAGTACTATTTATATGAAGGAAGATATTACCCAACTGATATATTTCACTGTGGCTTCACGGGTTATGAAAACTGTACAAAATTGACTCTCCAGATAATATAGGGACACGTGGGTCAGTAAATCCGTCAGGTACTGCCTTATCTTTCAGGCTGCTGGTATGAATTTGATATTACATCTGTGGTTTAGCTCACTGCAGGCAGCCGTGAACAGGTTTCACAATGAGAAGGCGTCCTGTCCATTTCATTCCTTTCCATTCCTATTTCTGCTTTTACATCAGGCAAATATCCTTTTTAAACTTTATTTTTATGCGTTAGCTTTAGAAAACTACAACAGACATTACATAACATTGCTATACATTATTACTGAATTCTTAGTAGCCAGCAGCTGGTGCGATACTGTAAGAACTATATAAGCTTTTCAGTCGTATAGGAAGACGAGTTTTTAAATGCAATGCAACTTGTCTGCTACCCATAGACTTTGAATACGCAAATGTATTTAAAGTTACACTTTACAGTTAAAAGGGAAACTGAGTTTGATGTCACTAGAAGTATTTAACAGATATTGCAGGGGGACTTGAAAAGGATTCAGGCAGCCATATGGCGGTATATTTTGAAGTTGTATATAGGAGAAAGAAGGTTACCCCTTCAGATTTATAACGGAGTTGGGGTGTGATGTAAGTGCATTATCCAAATGTCACCGTCCGCATCGTGCTGTTATGATCAGCCCCGTTGGAGCTGGGCTGAATGAAATGTGCAGGAACTAATTCTAGGCTGAAGATTGAGCAGCTGGGCGTGATGTCGGTTTGTCTCACCTGATGCTCAGGGACCTCCAGTGCATGCTGGATGACCAATGTCAGAATACCTGCTGTTCATCCTCACACTAGCTCCAGGCTGGTGAGCAAATAAGGGGCATCGCTTGTCTTTCTGTGGGTAAAATACTGCCCAGCCCTCTTGGCCTCTGGAGTTGGGGGCGGTCAGGCCTACATAATTCCCTTCATACAGTAGACAACATTATCCAGATGGAAGCAGGTTGATGATTTGGCTGTAAAGGGAAGCAACACAGGATTGAAGGGCTATTGGCCCAGTGGCCTCCACACCAGGGCCCAGCACCCATCAGTAATGTGTCACCCAACCAGGACAACCGTCACTCCACAGACTGTCAGCTCCAGCTGCAACCTGACTCAATGTGCACGTGATCAATCTTGTGTTAATGATACTAGGTTAATTCCAATCCTACTTGCTGAAAGCCCGCACTCATACCCCACTATCTATGCAAAGTTGCACAGAAGCACACTCTTTAAAAGAACATGTGCGTGAGCCACTCACTTCTGCTTGACAGACAGCCGCACAAACAGATGAGACACATCATCGTGACATTTTCTGTACTTCTATTACTTCACTGGATTGGATGATGTGGGTTAAAAGCCAACAAACCATAACTTTCTCTGACACCTACCCTCCTTTCAGTGACCACTGATGGATTCTCCCTGACAAAACATTCATTATCACCCAGAACAGGCTGCTTACTATAACCTCTGCTTCCTGCCCTGGCGTTTCCTTTGTTCTGTGTTCTACTCGGATCGAAATGGAATGGGTTCATTTCATCAGCACAGCCTGCTCGCAGCTGCTGACAGACGCTGGGAGGTGTCCAGCGGATCGCTCATTATTGCCGCGTGTTATTTCAATCGTCCGTAATGGTCCTGAAATGGGTATCAGTGGCAAACAAACATTTTGTGTCGATCTCGTGTTTTTGTGAGAGAGCGGGAGCCGTCTGTCATAGCCGAGTGGTTGTCGCTCTTGTAGGAGACACACAGCGTCCCATTCGCTGGTAATATTCAAATGCCGAAACTGACGAAACCGAATCCGTCTCCAGCACAAACTCAAACTGGTAGCCGCAGCGGGTGGCATGCAAATGAAGATCAGATACAGAATTATCTGAAATCGTTTTTTAAAAAGGAGTTGATTTGAATACGCACAACTCTACAATCAAACCTGTTTTAGGTTTAGGAGATTATTACAACATTCGATCATGAATTATCAGTACAATTTGTCACCTGTGTTTAGTATAAGTACTTATACTAAAATAAATAAATAAATTTATATTCTGACAGTGTAATAGTGTGATGTCACTGCAAGCAATACTAACCAGAACAGAGAGGATCTTTTCATAGCAATCTTGTCAATTATATAAGCATAAAATTACATGTTGAATTCAACATCTGTTCCTTACAAAATGCAAAAACTACAGAAAACTGACGGGAATGCATACATCATTAAGGTTAGGAACAATAGCAAATCTAAAATGAAAACTGAGAAATGCAGTAGCATATATAAATGAATTGATTGGGCTTGTGTTTATTGTCTGTGCATTGACTTCTGTTAAATGAAATATGTCTTCACAAGTGTCTTCAGCAAATATTATCTTTAAAATAGGGGTTTGAAATATTATCAAAGATGGTTATGATGATATTAAGCCAAATAAAAACGTCTAAATGCATTCCCTCCAGGTCATTTTAAGATTCTTTTTGCCGTTAGCATATGAGACAACTGAGCAAATTAGTTGCACATGAAAACTATGCGGATACAAATAACTGTATTTTTTAATACTGTTTAGCAATGACTGGGATGAGTCACAACCCAGATCCATGTGAGAGCGGATCATTGCATGGGGGGGGGGGGGTGTTATACACTGTGTGATGAAGTGTGTTTCAGGATCTGTAGGAGGTTTATCCAAAACATTGCAAGACATACAACCTGATGGGGCCACTCAGGACTGTCACTACAGCTAAAATGGCAGCAGTCAGAGTATATCATAGGCATGGGTGTTAAATATGGGGTGGTTGGGGGGTTGTAACTCCCACCCAATAATCAAAACCACCATAAATGGGTGGAGCCCTACACGCCCCAGTGCTCAACCCATAGTTATTTCCGTGCTCACAGGTATGTTCTCCAAAACTGTTGACTTCATTTGGCAGGAGACACACTGGTAACATACAGGCTATGTCTGGACCACGTGACCCCATCCTCCCCGCTTTATAGGGCTGTCCAGTCTCTATCCACACAGAGGGCCTCGCTGAAGACTCCCACCATACTGATCCCCGATGAGTCAGAGCAGAACAGCCCGTGTCAGGACATGCTTCTGTAGGTGATAGGGCTGCATCAAAACTCAACGGGTAAGAAGCGTTCAACAACCATCTGAGGAACGGGACTGTCTGTTTCTGTTCAATAGGCCTAAGAACCGAATTCTAACAGAAGTTTAGGAGGAACCCAACTAAGGGCACAAGGCATGAACCGGATGCCAGTCCATCGCAGAGAATCCTTAGAAGCATGAATATATGAGTGATGGAACAAAGAACAAAGTTCTGGAGGGAAGTTTCGTGGTATGAGGAAACCACCCCTAACCTCCCCCCACACACACACACACAGGTTTGTAATACATTTATGGGGACTCCATTCATTTCTATTGTAGTCCCCATAATGTAATGTAACCCTAAGCCACACACGCATACACAAACACACACTGAGCCCCCACACCACCTGTACAATTCACCAAAAATGTCATTTTAGCTACACATTTTTTATTTCTGGATGAGTTCCAACTGAGATCTGCTCATACGAGCAAAGGAAGCAGGACACAGGACCGTTTGAGCCACCCACAGACTCCATCTAGTCAGTCCTGTTTTAGTTAGGCTGAGCGCAGAACCTGAACTCGCTCGCTGCTCCCAATTACAAGGCAGCTCCGGAGCTATCAAAACAGCCTCTTCACCGTAATAATGCTGCATTCTGCCAGGCGACCTCTCAAATTATAATCATTAACACAGAACATAAACGGGGGATGTGTAATTAAATGAAGCATAATGTGGCGGGGCTAGCGGTATGTTTATGTGGGTAGTGGCATGTCTGTGGATGGCGGGCAGACTCACCTACATAGCCTGTGTGTCTGCCTCTATCAGGCCCCTTTTCTCAAAGCACGATTATACGTGAAGGCATAGGCAGGTTTTCAGTGTGTGCTTGGAGCAAATAATACTGGGAAGAAGCCTGGGGGAATGATCCAGAGTGGAGGACAATCAGAGCAAAGCAGAGAGGAGCACAGCTATATCCTGACAACACCATAGACCCCTATTCTGAAGGTCTAACAGCCAGGCCAGTGATTACAGACTAAACAATGACTATATTCAAATTCAGGAGCTGCACCCTTCTAAGGACTGCGTTCAAAGGCTGAATGCGAGGCACCTTCAAATGCGGCCTAGGAATGCATCCACCTTTTGCTGAGTTGTGAGGGATCCACCCCCGGATTCAAAGCCTATGTCGTCTTAGACCACATCCCTCAAAGTATGCAACAGCTGAAATCAGACACAGCCAGTTTTGTGTGCTCCCTCTGATTTGAACCCATGACCTTTGCAGTTAGCACAATGCACTACTTGCTGAGCTACAGTAACACTGAGTATGATACTAGACTATAGGCACCCTCCCCCCCAACTCCCAATAGGACACACTGAAGTATCCATGATTTTGTTTCAACCAACCAGTTGAGCACTTTGCAACTGACACTCTTTTCATTCAGTTGGTTGGTTGAGACAAAATTTTGGTCTGGATTTCTACTTTCTGTACCTGAACTTTAACTCCTGCTGGCCATGAGCTGGGGTGGAGAGGCGCAGAAATGACACTGATACAGTGATACATTCCATCTCTTGGTACTGGTGGAATATCCAGCATATGGATGACACCAAACCCAGTAACCTTCAGAATCTGTCTCTGACCTAAACGTTTAATGCATCTTCATGCACGTCGACTGCGCATATGGCCATCGAAATTGACTAGGCATGTGCTGTAGGTGGCAGCACTGACCTTCAGAGAGCAGAGGTCAATGAAGAAGGTTATAAAAGAAGAAATAGAAAAAGAAGAATGGTAGGAGGTGCAAAGGTATTTTTTTACTGTCCAGATAATTTACACTGCCCTGACACCATAACGCCGGTACTGTATTATAGAATTTTCAAAAGCAATAATATCCTGGCTAATTTTCTCATAAGGATTTCGGATTTAAAAATATTGCGGTATGCCATATTACCTTAATAGCACCCAAGCCTCTACTAACCACTTCAAAACAGTCCATAAAAAGTTTACCCGTTTCACTACATTGCTAGTATTTGTGTTAGTTGCAATACATCTGCCTTCTCCTGGTTTGGTGTCATATCACTGCTGCATGCAGCACCGATTGTGATCATGTGTCTCCACCAACAAATATGCTACGAACACAAGCTTTCATGTGACGACATGTGAAAGAGTGAAGAATGAACTAAGGTGCGTCGCTAAGTTGAAACCACTGAATGGCCTCCCTGATAACTTTTGAATGTGAAGTGAAGGACATTCAGCCTTTCTTTTAAAAAGAGAAGCGCTTTAGCAAATTAAAACCAGGAGGTCTTAAGAGAATTAATTAGTAAATATGTGGAGATGCAGTTGTTAAGGCCTTCGGGTCAAGCTGAAGAGCATTTCTGCACCCTTGCAGAGCAGGCCCCAAACCCCAATGTATTCACTCATCCACAGTCCTTTAATTACTGGCCTATCAACACCTTGTAAAACACTAATTGGAAACAGCTGTCTGCTTGTTTCGACCTCCACCCTTCCCGTTGCCTTTTAAAACATCTGCAGCATGACAAATCTGACATTTACTAATGGATCTGTGGGTCTGCAATAAACTGTCTGAGAATGATCTGGTTCAAATTACCCTCTACTGTCTATGCCAAATGGAAAGCAGGGCCTTCACAAGGGCTGAAAGCGCGGCAGAGAGGCCAGCTGCAATTCACCTTCATTTATCCATTAAAATCAAATATCAAGACTTGTACATAGTTCTCTAAGTACTGAATAGTTACGTCTGTATTTGCGTATGCACACATACACATTCACTCTACCAGAATTCTCCACAACATTTGCATGCATTAACCCCTGCGTCAAACCAACCTCCTTTTCCATAAGAAGAGAAAATGTTTGTTTGTGGCTGTTTCAGGCAACGACACTGAGATGTGATAATATTGCTAGCAAAAACGCACGTGATGCAGCCAAATTATTAAATTCTGTACAAAAATATGTGTCCACTGTTGTATGTTTCTGTTCCAGTATGAGTTATGTTTCAGTATAACCCAATTTGCTCTTGAGAACTGCTTTCGTGGTACTTTACAATCAGACCCTGTCTTATGTAAAATATACTGCTCACTTTACAGTGAATATTCATCGGATTTCCAAAATGTGCACATGAAAAAAATATCTTACAGCTGAAACATTAGTATACAAGTTAGCAGTGACCCGCGAAATGGCCACACGCAACATCTTCACTCACACTTCAGAAATCACTAAAGAAGAAGCTTCTCACCCCACAAGGCCCCTCCTCTTCTTGGCCCCGTGTTGGTATCAGCGATTAAATGCCTTTCTGACAGCCTGTGCCCATGAGGCCGACCTGAAGCCTGGCCGCGCCGTTTGTCGTACAGAAGCAGGCTGGCCGCGCCGTTTGTCGTACAGAAGCAGGCTGGCCGCGCCATTTGTCGTACAGAAGCAGGCTGGCCGCGCCGTTTGTCGTACAGAAGCAGGCTGGCCGCGCCGTTTGTCGTACAGAAGCAGGCTGGCCGCGCCGTTTGTCGTACAGAAGCAGGCTGGCCGCGCCGTTTGTCGTACAGAAGCAGGCTGGCCAGCCGTTTGTCGTACAGAAGCAGGCTGGCCGCGCCGTTTGTCGTACAGAAGCAGGCTGGCCGCGCCGTTTGTCGTACAGAAGCAGGCTGGCCGCGCCGTTTGTCGTACAGAAGCAGGCTGGCCGCGCCGTTTGTCGTACAGAAGCAGGCTGGCCAGCCGTTTTGACACACTACTTGTCTCCAGTGCTACACTATTGTGGCAAAAAAAAATAATAATTAAAAATAGAACTAGCAACAGATGTTGCGCTCTCAAACACCCCCCATGGGGAATCAGAGAAACCCAAAGTATTTTCACACCATCAACACTTCAATGATCCTGCAAACCAAAGGCCCCCCAACCGACTCTTACATGTCAAAGCACGATCATTACCTCACATTTTAAAGCATAGCTTCCACTGGAACAAAGAGAATCTGTGCTGGACGTAAACCGTACACATTCTGTCACTTCTTACCATCATAAATAACACAGGCAGTGATTCTGATCACATTTTAGTTGGTTTTGATGGCTCTAATCTGTTTCTGTGAGCACAAACATCATTCAACGCAGATGCCAGCCTCAGATCACCGTAGGTCACTCCTGGGCTCAGTGTAGCCCGTGAAGCAGCATAATTTATGTCACTGTATTTATATGCAAATCAATCTGTATGTTGCCTGGCTACTGCAAACATTTTGCAAATACACCAAATGAGTTGTATATTGAGTCTTGCAGTTCAAAAAAACGGGGAAACGGTCTAGGTTCTCATCCAAGGGTTGAGAATTCTGCACAGCGAAACAGCGCAAAGTATAAATGTATTAAAAAGTAACACAATAACACTACTGATTGCACTGCATCCGTTAGCAGAATATCAACATACTATGTGATTATTCTGTGCTTTATTTTTCGTTGCAGCAAAGAAATTGTGTTCATTCACATTGTGATTTATGGAACCGCATCTCCATAAAAGCCTCTTTCCATATGTAATATCCAGTCACAAGGGTGAGGTTCCCAGTTTTGGAAAGTGTCTGCTGATCATCCTGCCCACTCCGGAGAAACTCCCCCGGTGTTTCTACCCGGAGTGACGAATCCATTATTAATCTCAGGTATATCAAGTCATTCCAGCAGAGACCTGAGAAAATGGTGATGTTCAGACCTGTTTACAAGACAGGTACATAACATAACGACCCCCCATAATAATACACTTAGACTGACAGGGAAATATTTCATATTTAATTTTAATATATTTTGACTTAATGCAGGCAACCACCGTGCAAGGTATGAGGAAAAAGCATATTTGAACACTTATGTATATAAATTTACATTTGACATAATTTTGCTAAAGTACACCAACAGGGCCAAATAGGAAAATACACTGCAATATCATGCAAGCCAACCCATAATATGCAGTGCCAGAAACGCCATCAAATAAATGACCCCAAGACCTAAAATGAAAGGTCAGTTCAGTATGGTGGAAACGCTCTTTTCCTCTGCATGCCTACAAACACACGGCTAAGGAGATAATTCCCCCCATCTGCGCCGGATCAGTCACCTGACGATGACAGTATTTACTTTCCAGCAGACCAGCAAACGTCAAGCTTCAAGAAGCCCCCCCCATCAGGCTATTTAAAAAGGCACAGTGACTTTGTGTCGGCGAACATAAATCAGAAAGCTTTTCGGGCACTGGCAAAATGCAATTTACATTAACTGCTCATTGTATCTTAACTGATTGCAAGTCGTGATGGCTTGTGGTATTCAGACCAAAAGCCTTCCATCTAATTAAAACCCTGAAGGGGCTCTAAAATGACCATTAGAATCCACTCTTCATTCCTGAGCAAAATATCCCGCAACCCACTTTAAAAGGATTTTTAAAAGAAACCTTATAAAATGTAGATTGCCAATTTTAACAGCCCAGTCAATGTGATTCTGTCAGTGGTTTTTAAAAAGGGAATTCTAACTAATAAATCCAGACATAAAACTAATATATTTCAGAAAGTCAATGCAGTGTTATTTTCCCAAATGTTATCTGTGCAGTATCCTACGACGAGGCTCTGGATGTATAACCCAAAGATCAAAATAGCCTTTTGTGCTCTAACACACGAGAAAAAAAAAACTCCCACCAGTACTCAAGTTAAGAGAGGTGATGAGGCACAAGATCTCTAGCAAATGTCGATAAACATTAAAAATGACTTGAACATATTCTCACAAGATCTTGAAGACCTCACATTTACATCTCAAATGCTGATCACCCAGAATGCCTTTCGTATTGCACGCCTAAGTTGCATGAACTAATTTAGTTATCCATCCATCCATTTTCCAAACCGCTATTCTACTGGGTCGCAGGGGGTCCGGAGCCTATCCCGGAAGCAATGGGCACGAGGCAGGGAACAACCCAGGATGGGGGGGCCAGCTCATCGCAGGGCACACTCACACACCATTCACTCACACATGCACTCCTATTAGCCTCAGCATGTTCTTGGACTGTGGGGGGAAACCGGAGTATCCGGAGGAAACCCCACAACGACATGGGGAGAACATACCCCACACACATGTGCCCCAGGCGGAGACTCAAACCCGGGTCCCCGAGGTGTGAGGCAACTGTGCTAACCACTGCACCACCATGCCGCCCCTAATTTAGTCATTGTTGTGGATTTTCTATTACGTTCATGTGAAATTAAGTCTCCCAGCGCTTGAGTTCACTGCTGTCTTCTTAATCTCCTTTTTGTCCCCCTAGATTTCTGTTGTTACGTAACTACACTATAGCTACTACTGTGCAACTACCAGCACCACGTTCGAGGAAAACTATCACAGGTCACCTTCACGGGACTGTACAACACATTGGTTGTGCATCCAGCTTCTTAGAAGCTCTACCATTTACTATCCCTCAATTCTAATGTCATATAGCCATGTGCAGATAGCCACATACTCAAAATCCCATGAAGTATTAGCCCGAGGCTATTTGATGCACCCTGGGATACAGGAGGATTTTTCATACAATATAGATAACTGGATAGCATTCCACCTAAAATGGAAATATATACCACAGGAACATCCCTGCACTTCAGTTTTCCAGTGCAGAGTAATAATGCTTTAATATATACTCCCTTTCTATATCAAACATGGTATTTTTCAGATTCTGCTCAACTACTTTCACAATAGAATAAAATGGTATTTTGAAGGTCACGTTGTCACTCGAATTGAATGAATGACATTTAAAATACATTTACCCAATTCTTTCATTGTGCTTTGAAAAGACTTTCTATTGGCGAGCACGAGAAAAAATACATCTCAGTGCTAGGAGACCTGCCATCTTGGCCGGTCTGTTTTGTGACAGAAAGTAGCAGGTTATTCATTTTGTGTCTGGAACAATTGCATCCTAACAATGATTAACCTTGACCTCTGTTAGGCCCTTTACAACAAGAGCAGACAGTGAAAACGCCACCAGTCCAAAACTCAACGCGCTGTCCAGACCTTCGGCAGGAATTTTAAGCATCAAAATGGCCACTATGTCATCTTCCTTAAGGTGCCATTTCACCCGAGCTCTCCAATGCCAAACAATCTCTCTAGGCTAGAATCTGGATTCATAAATGCTGTTACTCAAAGAATGAAGGTTTAATACAGATTCTCAATGCCCATTTACTGAGTGTTGAGGTGTAAAGATGCAAAATACATGCCAGTCCTACTAAGACTGTTTAGAATAGATATGACTTCTTTGTGTAATTGCATATTATGTTTCAAAAGTCGACTTTAATGTAAAACAAGTATCAGTGACTTGCCATCTTATTGAAATTCAATATCATATTCTGAATGCTTAAATTACTGTGTACTATACAAAACAAATGTGTTTTGTATTTCTCTTTGAAGTGACATTCTTTTTTAATCAGAATAACCTTTAGCTCAATAACTACATTTCAAAGCTGCTCCTTACACAGCAGCCAGTAGACAGCAGGCAGACATGCAAATATTGGAAGACTGGGGTGAAAATGAATTATTGACATGAGTGTAACTGAAACAAACACTGCCTGTCTGTTTGTGCGCATTGCAAGTAAACGTTGACTCAATTCCTGCCCAGGAGAACATAGCTGTTAAACATTGTTGACAGATTTTTTTCCCCTCCTTAATGGAACAAGAAACAAAAGCCCACCAAATGAGACTGGGTCCATGTATATAATCTGCAACATGCTATATAACCATTAGGTTTAATATCTGACTTGGAGCGGCGACAATGGGAGCCATTTTGGCACTGGAGAATCTCCTTGCTGTGCTTGACAGATGCCTTTAGAACTACAGATAGGTACAGATCCACAGTAAAAGGGGTAAACTACAGCCTGGCTCTAGAAGAAACTTGATCTCTTGGCAAGCTTCCTTCCTTTGTCATGAACCACATCAAGTTAAGGTATAGCATAGTATCTCTTTCCATTTGTGGTCAAACATCTGGATGTGAGCTGCCATATCAAAGACCTGTGGGACCGTCGGGACTTGGTGACATGACAATCAATTATTTGACAGTGAATTAATGAGATTTTAGATCTAGCTCTCATTCTTACTGCTTCTGTTGCGTTAAGAAGGCATGTATTGCCAAAACACGTCTTGGTTGATGGAAAGAAGACAGCGACCGACTATGGTACCCTTCAGAATTTTCTTTAAAGAAACATATAAGCTCTTCCCTCCCCCTGCAGCCAGTTTTTCAGTACAGGTTATTTTGTTCCTCAATTTATCTCTTCGCATGACTGAATAGAAGTAAATATATTCACTCTGAAAGCCTAATTTAAGAAGGGAACGTAGCATTTTCAAAGTCGCTGTGTTGAACAGTGATAAGAAATATTTATCTAAGCACACATTTAAGACATTTGTGTTCACAGGAAGACACCAGGGGAAGAGAGTCGTCGTCGTCATTCTCCCCTGTGCCTTTGAAAGCTTCTCAATGCAAGTTAGATTCCCCTGTCAGTTTTCAGCACTGACAAGGCAGACTAATCAATGACATCCTGTAGAAATGTCTCTTGCATTTTTAAAATGTTAGAAAAATACAAAATGACGTTCAGTCTTGGGCTCAGCTCCTGGTTAGGGTTCAATTTTGAACTAAATTCTGGTTTCAAGTCAGGGTTCCAATCCTGGGCTATCACACTAAGGTTTGAAGCCAATGGAAATGAAGTAGTTGGGGTTGACACTGAATGAAGCCAAGATGGATAGAAACCTATCAGTACAGCCATGTCACAGCCTGAGACAAGGACAGTCATGGTAGGAGTCGAGACATGATCGTATTAACCCTCCGTGAAACGAGACCACTGCACCTGACCGTAAGCAGCACACCCTTTACCTATGTATCAATCGGCACCTTTGAATAGAATTGTCTTGGTTGGTATCTCTAGATAATGTCGATCATTGTGTCTTACTTGCTTTAAAGGTGGCAGTTAAAATTGGCTATTCCATTGCCATTATAACATCAATGTTCCATTTAACCTAAATGTAACCGGAAAGACAATTTGCATTCATGCCTGCATATTAATTAACTGATAATGAGGTGATAAGGGATATTTTCTCTCCACAGGTATAGACCTACTAATCAATTGTGAGTGAAATAGGGTGCAAAATTAAGTCTTTCTTTATCAAGAATTTGAAATCAAAAAGCTATTTAGCGCTACAATTTCCAACAAAGTGGTTTTCATTTATCTTGTCTCACACATTATTCCATTTGGACGTTTTAAAACACTTTTCATTTGTGTAATGGTAATATTTTCCTGTAATTTCCCGCTGCCTGTGTGATAGGTAATTGTGATATGGCTTTGTGGGATAGCTGGTTCCCTCTAGCTATATTCATTTGGTGGTAATAAACTTAAAATATATACTTCAGATGAGATGTTTTCAACAAATGGAATAAAAAAAAAATCTATTCTCGATAGCGGCACACTTCTGCCCCCTGGTGGAACATAAGAAAACATCAGGCGACGCTTTTCAGTGTTAATAACGTTCAGTTTCTTGTACCATGTATAACAGCTGTCAGCTAAAACTGTGATTCGAATTAACCGGATAAAACAACTAATCTCCATTTGTTAGAGAAGAGTTTTACACCGATTCGTATCACATTTTATGCTATTTTGTGCCTCATTCCAGGGCCTCATTGGGGTGCATTCGTGTTTCTCAAACGTCTATCATAAGTAGTGGTTACATTCATTATTTGATTGTCACTCTTTATGTGATTTCAGAATGTATTACTGCTATGCGTTTGGAGAATCCATATAAGATTAATATATTATTTTAAAAGTAAAATGACTGCAAAATTTATCATGAAATACAATAATCCACGAAAACAACTAAAACACCTGAGAATATGTTGTACATGATACTGGATTGCTCGTTAAAAGCTCAGATGTAAGCACTGTCGTTTATTTGGGCAACCAAAATCGTAAATCTATAACCTTGTATGTGTAATGTAATAAACGACATATGTGTATATACTGCAGTTTGTTTTTCGTTTTAATACAGTGTTTGGCAAACTGCTTAATTATAATGTCCAACCCGCATGAATATATGCAAACCTGAATTTGCTGGGTGGAATGATATCCGTCACCCTGTAACGTACTGTGATCACCTTGAGAGTGCTACAACCGTGCTTGTATATGTAGGTTAACAAAGTAACGCTAGAAGGTATTTTCTATTTAGAAAATAGATTTATATCAAAACTAAACAGTAATGTTAAGCCCATTAGTACACAGAATATCGTTGAATATTTCACTGCAGCTCCCTTGACACTCTCGTTTGTCTTGGGTAATGTGGCATGAGCGCCATCTGGTGGACAGTAGTATCAACTGGCTGAAGTTGGCGTGATTCATATCGTACAGGTGCAAAATAGAAAGCATTAAAAAGAATAATAAAAACCTTCCCACCCAGGGTGTGCCCCAGCCTTATGACCTGGCCACAGACGCCCCTCCCCACCACCACACTCTGTGTAAGTGGCAAAAAGATTGAAATGGTAATAGATGGAAATGGAAATATATATAATGTGATGTTGGCCAGGATAAGGTATTGGAAGATAGGTGGTTGGATAAAATTAGACATACATATATACATACATGAATAAAACACGCGCACACACACACACACACACACATATATAATTTCTAAGGCACTTCAGCTGAAACAGTGTATGAGTAAAGTATGGTTAAAATTATTTTTCATGAGTAAAAGCAGGGCTGTTATTGTAGGTGTATGTTCAAAAATAATAAAAAGTTTGTATTTTTTTATTGTCGGGGGGGGGGGGGGGGGAAGCTGAACAGAAGTGTTTTGAGTCAAACAGCTTGTGCATTAAGTTAATAAGGCAAAATACTTAAAATGGATAAAAGCAAAATCCAACAGAAATCAACTGAAAGGCACTTCGCAATTATACCAACGACTAAAATTAATCTTATTTACAGATATGTACAGTTCTGAAGGAGTTTGCCAGGCACAGAAAACCGAGTGATTCTGTTTTCAAACACAGGCAACGGTCATTAGACGTTGGGTACCGGGCAGGGCTGAGAGGAAGGCGAGGGCGTGCTGCTGTAAAGGAGCGATGCACGTTTAAGGGAAGTTATCTAAAATGGCGGTAGTTAGTAAAAATAGCATGTGGTAATAAAACTATCTCATATAAATCAGTCAAAGTCTAGAATGTAATCACCTAAAATCTGTCCTGTGTAACATCTTTTTCTCTCTCTCTAAAAAAAGATATCATTCCGCACTAAAACACCCTGCTTGGTACTTTTTAACAGGGTAGCCCATCCCGGACTTGGGAAAAAAAACTGTGCTTGGATTTAGGAAGTGATTCCCTGCTTTACGTCTGAGCTGGGTGCCCCCCCCGAGACACACACACACAGCCCAGGCTACTTTATTCACCTCAGTCGCAGAGTGACGTCTGAAAGACATCAATCCTACAT
Source organism: Brienomyrus brachyistius (assembly GCF_023856365.1). Lineage (NCBI taxonomy): Eukaryota > Metazoa > Chordata > Actinopteri > Osteoglossiformes > Mormyridae > Brienomyrus > Brienomyrus brachyistius. Next base: position 11,929,468 of record NC_064543.1, on the reverse strand, counting down.
CTATGCCAAACACTGCAAATTCTGACCCATAAAACTTTGACTCCATTTATGATGCTGGAGTTGCTGGCATGATTGTGGCGTCTCATCCTTAACCTCTGATCCCGGATCAGATTCAGATTTCCACTCATGATGGGTGGGATGGCTGCTGAGCGGGAGGCCTGCTGATCTGAGGGGAGCCTCAGTGGGAGCCGCGGTCGTTGGCCACGTCCTGCAGCCTGCGTAACAGGGCCGTCTGGTTCTCCTGGCACAGCCGCTTGGCGGGCGACAGTCCCCCTCCATCTTCCAGCGCCATGCTGCGCTTCTTGGTGGGTGTCTCCCCAGTCTTGATCATGCTGTTGATCTCACGCAGTCGCTGTAGTTGGGGGAAGGGGGGGGGCAGTTACTATAGCAACCGGATTCCTATATACTGAACAGCTCAGTCAGGTATTTGCAGGGAATCAAAATCTTCAATCCGTGAACATGACAAGGGTTTGTGGCAGATGCCACAGGAATCATGACATTAGACAAAAGGCATCCTTACTATGTGCCTCCAGACCTCTGTAAACATACTAACTTAAGTGGTTATTTAGAACTAGAATTGCCGATACTCTCCACACACCGCGAAGGTGACATGAAGCTAAGTAGCACTTTTGTCTCTAGTGTATAAGTGTCACTCTGTATATCTGTGGATATTTGCCAGCTGATATAAGTATCTGCATTTAAGAATATAAGCATGCATGTGTTTATTAGAATGACTGTGACAAGCACAGGACATTATTAGACATATTAAACATATTATTAAACATATTAGACACATACGACATGTGGGTGTCATAAAACGAAACATTCCCGGCACACGGTCTTGTGTAGCACGTGTGTGTGTGTGTGTGTGTGGATTATGTTTATATTACATTGTGTGGACTAAGTGTTCCCCACAATGTGATAACTTATTTTGATGATTTGGGGACAATTCTTCAGGCTCCCGCAAATCTCTGTGAACGTAATCCAAAAAGTACAAATGCTAGAAGTCTCGTATTTTGTTTGGTTACTTATGGTTAAGGTTAGGGCTGGGTAGGGGTTTAGGTTGTCATATCGGGATTAGGGTTTTCCCCATAAAAAATAGAGTCCCTACAGATATATAATTACAAACCGGTGTGCGTTTGCCGGACGGAATGCAGCCTGCCACTCCATAGCAAAGGTGTGGCTGCTCACCTTGGACGGGCTGGTGCTGATATAGTAGAAGATCTTGTCTCGGGGGGACAGAGGGCTGTCATTCTTGTGGGGGGAGATGTAGATGGAGTAATTGTGGGACAGGAGCACCCGGCGCGGGGACCCCGTCCTCAGGGAGGGGTACGGGGACAGAGGCGGAGCCTCCGCCTGTCAGGGAAGTGCAGAGCAGCCTGATCAGGATGGAGCACGTCAGCACCACGCACCACCCCCACACCACCAGTCGGCACTGGGGCATATATGGAAGAGCTGTAGCCAATTTAAAGTGATAAGTAATAATAATCGTAAGTACATCACCTGACCATGAGTTATGTAACCCACAAGATCTGGGGGGCGTAGCTGTAATTAATGAGGTCTATGCAGGGAACAGGGTATGAACTACATGGTTTAACTGCTTAACTGGTAGTAGGGGGGGCAGGCACTGACATTCCTCATTATTATTATTATTATTACAAATATTATTACATCCATTTCACCCATTATCTTAGGTGGAGTGTTGCTCGTGCACTTCTTCTCAACTACCTGAAAACAATTACAGTTCCAAGCCTATGGTCATACCTAAAGCCTGTGACTCACCCCCTGCCTGTGACTCACCCCTTGTGTGGCCAACGAGCCACTGGAGTAGCGCAGCGCGAAACTGCGCATCTGTTTGACGTAGACTCTGTTGTAGAAGCTGATGAGATCGCCCTGCTCCTCTTCCTCCTGAGCCCCTGTGGGGGCACCAGTGAGTCGCGCAGGCGTTGCAGGGGCGCTCTCAGGCCGGGGGACGGGCAGCGTGCTGCTGGAACGCACGGGCACAGGACTGCCATCTGCAGGCAGTAACACAGACCTCAGGCAGGTACAAAGACAGTAACAATGACACCCGACAGACACATGCACAGGCAGACAGACAAACAGGCAGGGAGACAGCCAAGCAGTATAACATACAGTAAAACTTCGGATTGCGAGCATAATTCGTTCCGGAAACATGCTCGTAATCCAAAGCACTCGTATGTCAACGCGAATTTTCCCATTAGAAATAATGGAAACTCAGATGATTCGTTCCACAACCCAAAAAATATTCATACAAAAATGATTAATACGAAATATAAAATACATAAAGACCTCACTCGTTTATCAAGTTAAAATTTATTATACATTTTTGCTCGTCTTGCAAAACACTCGCAAACCAAGTTACTCGCAATCTGAGGTTTGACTGTATATCACGCTGATAGGCAGCAGACTGGATCCCAGAGAGACAGACAGACAGAGAGACAGACAGACAGCACCACCGGCTTCAGACATAGACATAGAGTACAGCCAGTGTGTGTGTGTGTATGTGTTCCTGTGGGCATGTATATATTATATTTTGGGGACTAAATGTATTCACAGTGTAATAAATACTTGTTGTTTTGAAACTCAGTTTTATAAAAATCTGTGAATGCAATAAAAAAACTAAAAATTCCAGAAGTCTGTATTTTGTGTGGTTACTTATGGTTAAGGTTAGGGCTGGGTAGGGGCTAAGGGTGTCATGTCATGTTAGGATTAGAGTTATGACCATAGAAATGAAGGCAGAGTCCCCACAAAGACATAGATACCTAATCTGTGTGTGTGCCTGTGTGTATGTCTGTTCTCTGTGTGAGTGTATGTTTGTGTGAGTGTGCCTGTGTGTATGTCTGTGTGTATGTCTGTGTGCCTGTGTGGTTACAGCAGCTTTCTCACTGTGATCTCGTGCGCTGCTCTCGCCTGGAGACGTCTGACGCCCCTCGTGTTCACTGCTCCCAGAGTGACTCCTGCTCCTTCCTGAGATCAGGACACTTCTGTACACCTGGGGGTGGGTGAAATGGTGTTATTCAGACCTAGCATTGTCCCACCACACCTCACGATCCCGCCAGTATCGGAACAGGACATGTGACTGGGTTGATCGCTTCAACACGCACGGTCTGCCAGGCGGCACCTGTAAGCACAACGTGCCGACACGCAGACGCCCACGCGGTGCCCGCCACACCCCCAGCCCAGCAGTGCCGCTCTCACTCACGCTGCTGTTGGCCTGCGGCTGCGTCCTGTAGCACCTCATTATGTTCTGAAAGGACTGGTCCTCCTTGGTCACCTGTCCGATGGGTACAGTAGCAGTTAGTACAGCCAGAGCAGCAGAAGGTGACCCAGCAGGTGCAGGGATACCCTGCTACCCTGTGGGACGGGTGGCACTCGGCTTATAGTAAGTCATCTATAAGCCAGAAATGAACATGGGACCAGCAAATTTCAACAGAGGAGCAGCAATACCAGCCTACAGATGCAATAATTAAAACTCATCAGTAAAAACTTCAGCTTTTAAAATATGTAAAAGAATGAAGTTGTGATCTGTCCCTTACTAGTACTATATTACAAAACTACTAATATACATGCATGTGCAAAGCAAATAGCTATCAAGTGCATTAATGCTCCAACGATACACATTCCTAAAACTAATATGTACTAAGTAACTAAGATAAGCTTATATTAATTTTATTATCTGTACATACTAAATGTTGTGAAAAACAGGATATAATCCTGTACGCTCCTACATGTACATATTTCCTCAATGATACTCTTTTCTACTTAATAATTATCTGTAAATGCCGCCTTGCTGGCCATTTTCTTCCAGTCTGTATGCATTTTACGTTTATAAAACCGTATATTTATTTATATCCCCACGTGTAAATATTACCTCATAAGCACCTAATATTACTATTTGCACTTCTGGTTAGACACAAAACTGCATTTCATTTTACTTGAACTTGTGTCAGGTGCAATGACAATAAAGTTGAATCAAAACAAATTAGTTTAAAAAGAAAAATTCTTGGATCAACTGTTAGGCCTACATGGAAGGAGGTCATGGTTCTCCCAAACATGGGCTTGACTAGACCAGTGTCAGACATGACATCAACCGTGTGAATATTTTAGTTGAACTGGGCATGTACTTGTCCTTCAGGACAAGACTGCTGGACCACAAGGCGGACAGACTGGGAGTATAGCACTGCCGGGTGTGTAGGATAGAGTTTGGTGTACAGTAAGAAGTAATGGGTGGTAGATGGAGCAGTGCCCGGTGTCGAGGATGGAGTAAAAAGGGGACACTGGGTACACAGGACATCCATCGGGACTGCAGCCCTGACCTTGGCCGTGATGTAGATGGCACACATGAGAAGCTGGTCCAGGTGGCGGTCCAGCATGAGATCTGTGCAGTGCACCAGCGAGTATTCGAAGCATGTCCAGATCTTCCGACGCAGCTCGGATGAGATGTCCAGCTTGACGCACATGTCTCGGAGGCGCATGCTTGCCAGGTGGTACACCTGAGAAGGAAGGGGCGGGGTCAGCACTGTCAGTCTTTATAAGTAGGAAGGGGCGGGGTCAGCACTGTCAGTCTATAAGTAGGAAGGGGCGGGGTCAGCACTGTCAGTCTTTATAAGTAGGAAGGGGCGGGGTCAGCACTGAGTCTATAAGTAGGAAGGGGCGGGGTCAGCACTGTCAGTCTATAAGGAGGAAGGGGCGGGGTCAGCACTGTTAGTCTTTATAAGTAGGAAGGGGCGGGGTCAGCACTGTCAGTCTTTATAAGTAGGAAGGGGCGGGGTCAGCACTGTCAGTCTATAAGGAGGAAGGGGCAGGGTCAGCACTGTCAGTCTATAAGGAGGAAGGGGCAGGGTCAGCACTGTCAGTCTATAAGGAGGAAGGGGCGGGGTCAGCACTGTCAGTCTATAAGGAGGAAGGGGCAGGGTCAGCACTGTCAGTCTATAAGGAGGAAGGGGCGGGGTCAGCACTGTCAGTCTTTATAAGTAGGAAGGGGCGGGGTCAGCACTGTTAGTCTATAAGGAGGAAGGGGCGGGGTCAGCACTGTCAGTCTATAAGGAGGAAGGGGCGGGGTCAGCACTGTTAGTCTATAAGGAGGAAGGGGCGGGGTCAGCACTGTCAGTCTATAAGGAGGAAGGGGCGGGGTCAGCACTGTCAGTCTATAAGGAGGAAGGGGCGGGGTCAGCACTGTCAGTCTTTATAAGAAGGAAGGGGCGGGGTCAGCACTGTCAGTCTTTATAAGAAGGAAGGGGCAGGGTCAGCACTGTCAGTCTTTATAAGAAGGAAGGGGTGGGGTCAGCACTGTAAGTCTATAAGGAGGAAGGGGCGGGGTCAGCACTGTCAGTCTATAAGGAGGAAGGGGCGGGGTCGGCACTGTCAGTCTATAAGAAGGAAGGGGTGGGGTCAGCACTGTAAGTCTATAAGGAGGAAGGGGCGGGGTCAGCACTGAGTCTATAAGGAGGAAGGGGCGGGGTCAGCACTGTCAGTCTATAAGGAGGAAGGGGCGGGGTCAGCACTGTCAGTATTTATAGGAGGAAGAGGCGTGGTCAACATTGTCAGTCTTTATAGGAGGAAGGGGGCGGGGTCAGCACTGTCAGTCTATAAGGAGGAAGGGGCGGGGCAGCACTGTCAGTCTATAAGGAGGAAGGGGCGGGGTCGGCACTGTCAGTCTATAAGAAGGAAGGGGCGGGGCAGCACTGTCAGTCTATAAGGAGGAAGGGGCGGGGTCAGCACTGTCAGTATTTATAGGAGGAAGAGGCGTGGTCAACATTGTCAGTCTTTATAGGAGGAAGGGGGCGGGGTCAGCACTGTCAGTCTATAAGGAGGAAGGGGCAGCACTGTCAGTCTATAAGGAGGAAGGGGCGGGGTCGGCACTGTCAGTCTATAAGAAGGAAGGGGCGGGGCAGCACTGTCAGTCTATAAGGAGGAAGGGGCGGGGTCAGCACTGTCAGTATTTATAGGAGGAAGAGGTGTGGTCAACATTGTCAGGCTTTATAGGAGGAAGGGGGCGGGGTCAGCACTGTCAGTCTATGAGGAGGAAGGGGGCAGGGTCAGCACTGTCAGTATTTATAAAGAGGAAGGAGGCGAGGTCAGCACCGTCAGTCTTTATTGGGAGGTAACTCAAAGGAGACTGGCATAACATGCAAACTCCACAAACACAGAACAGAGGGGTGATTCAAAACCCCCTCCTACTAAGCCACCCCAATATATAGTTCAGTGTTTCTCAACCCAGTCCTCAAGGACCCCCAGACAGTCCACATTGTCGCTCCCCCTCAATAAAAACGCGGACTGTCTGGGGACCGGGTTGAGAAACACTAATATGGAATAATGTAAGTAAATACGCCTGACCTCTGCTCTGCACACACACAACCTACGGCATAATTTCGGGGGCTGTGGGTACCTTACGAAAGAAGAGCGAGAGGGAGCCGGTTTTGGGGGGTTTGCTGGTGCCTGAGCTCTGAGGCTCCGCCTTCTTGGCTTGCTGTCCTGCAGAGGGGCTGCCCTGGGCTGTGGCCGGGGAGGTGACGCCGGCAATCTGCTGCGCGGTGAGGGTCCCGGCTAGGGCCTGTGCGGTGAGGGGCTGCAGGGTCCCTCCACCCTGCCCGGTCACACTCACCTGCACCGGGATGAACGTGATGCCTCCATTTTCATTGGCAATCCCTAGAGAAGGAGTTTACAGCCGTTGCTAAATTGGAACATTACATTCAATCTGTGAAACGCCATCTTATCAAATATATCTTTTAGCAATTCATAACAACCTCATAACAATGTATAACAATTGAAAACACTGCAAATACAATACTACCAAAGCATTAAACTGAGCATAAAAACCACATTGGCTCAGCAGGATAAGTATCTATGCTTGTGATCAGAAGGTCACCAGTTTGAATCCTATCCTCAGCGGAACGGTTCCTCTCTGTTGGGCCCTAAAGCAAGGCCCTAAGCCCTCTAGGGCAGTGTTTTCCAATCTGGTCCTTGGGGAGCCACAGAGTGTCCACATTTTTGCTGGGAGGGAGCGGACTGGGGGCAACATATGAACAGTCAGACCTCAAGCTGTGTTCTGTATTGTGCATATGTCTGAAAAGGAGCGCAGTAAGGGACATGCAAAAACGAAAGAATTCCAAAGCATCATTTGAAAAAAGGGACCTTGACCAGAACTCTTACAGAACCGGATGTCAATCATGTTTGACAATCATTACCCTGTACAGGTATGGTGACTGTCTGGCCGTTGTTGGCCGTGACGGTTGCCGTTGCCATGGTGACCACCGTCTGGCCTGCTGCGATGGTGCTGATGAGGGGTGACTGGGGCACCCTGACGGGCGTGGCAGGATCTGAGGGAGCCTCGCCGTCCGGGAAGAGGCGGCGGCGGGCCGAGCCTGTGGGCGGAGATCCGTAACGGCCATGGAGGGTAGCAGGGGATGCCAGCACACCTGAGTGGAACAGACGGCGGCTATCAGACGGGGTCCTCTCCCCTCCCACCCCTCCTGGTTGTTTCTGTGCACCGCTGCACTGCATAACACACGTTCTCAACATCAGTGCCACACGTTACTCGTTTCTGGTCTGAATTTATGCTGTTAGCTGCATTCACTACATAATCACCTTCCACTGAAGGAGTGTTTACTCTTTAATCATAAATGCTCCAGGTAATTATTATGAATTACGAAATTCTGTTCCACGTAGAGCTCTGTCTCTGTAACAATCACCGAAATAAATCACAATATTTACTGTGCTGTTGGTGGAAGTGCATAAATTATTCTAATTGATTTAACACATTTTACAGGCATATCTACACATGTATAACTGCACGGTACCAGTATCTCGTGAATGCTAGCAGATGCGCCGTGGAGGCCGTCATTCACAGCAGTCCATCAGAGCTCATTAACGGGAAGCCAGGCTTGGCTTGAGAGCCGCTGGTATACGGGGAAGGCACCTTCTACACCCGCACGCCATTTAATGTACTTTAAGGCAGTTTCATCGGTAAATGATTTGTACCTGGAGCTGGGCAACCATGTTATATCAGCACCATAAACAGCAAGCAGCGAGCTCCAGGGGCATGGGGCTGGGGGGTGTGGGTGAGGGTGAGGGCTGGAGTCCTACTGACAATCTTAGGGGCATTAAGAGGTATAGCAGGTTCAGAACAAACAGTGTCTGTCTGCTTATGCTGGGCTAGTCTTATGCTCTTTCGATGGCAATGCTACACTTTGGATTTGTACTGTTACGAACATATTATTAATCTTTAATCTCTTTTTCAGTTTCATTTTTTAAGGCTTTAAAACATTCTCAGCTTTTGATCAGTGACGTACCGTGCTCAGGGGACAGCAGGACCAAACACGGACCATCACATGGCGTAACTACACCCAGCACAGCATGCTCTGCTCCCGCTGCACCAGCTGCGTGGTTCTTACCCCTGGTGGGCCCGCCAGTGTTGGTCCGAGACTCGTTCGCTTGGCTTGGGGTGAGGGGACTGCCAGCCGTGGCCCCATCTGCGCTCTCAAAGTGCTGGGGGGGCATGACCTGGAAAGCAAGAAATGGGGGGTGTCCTCAATCCATATACCTTGACAGGAAAAGCTTGTCTGTCTGCCTGTGTCTGTCTGCCTGTGTCTGTCTGTGTCCGTCTGTCTGTCTGCCTGTCTCTGTCTGTCTGAGTCCGTCTGTCTGTGTCTGTCTGCCTGTCTCTGTCTGTCTGTGTCTGTCTGTGTCTACTTGTCTGTCTGTGTCTGTCTGTCTGCCTCTGTCTGCCTGTCTGTGTCTGTCTGCCTGTCTCTGTCCGTCTGTGTCTGTCTGTATGCCTGTCTCTGCCTGTGTCTACTTGTCTGTCTGTGTCTGTCTGCCTGTGTCTACTTGTCTGTCTGTGTCTGTCTGTCTGCCTCTGTCTGCCTGTCTGTGTCTGTCTGCCTGTCTGTGTCTGTCTGCCTGTCTCTGTCCGTCTGTGTCTGTCTGTATGCCTGTCTCTGTCCGTCTGTGTCTGTCTGTATGCCTGTCTCTGTCTGTCTGTCTCTGTCTGTCTGTGTCTACTTGTCTGTCTCTCTAGGGGTGACTGTGCTTACGACTTTTACACTTACTTTCATATTTGTATGTTCTACTTCAAAGATCTCCAGTGTGAGTTACAGGAGTACAGAATCTGGTTGTAAACGCACACTTTGGTCTGTCGCTAACCAACTGTATGGTCGCTAACCAGGCTAGTCGCTGCACAATGAGTGGTTGCACTGATTCATTAATTAAAGCCGTTGCTTGGGTGTGATCTGACATTTCGGTAAATGCTGCTAATAATATGCTGCCTTGGCCAACGTTGGTGAAGTTACCCTCTTCCCAAATGACTGGCTGGTGCCCTCTGAGACCTTCTAGGAGCCCCTCTACAGTCACAAGGGGCGAGGTGCGGCACTCGGGTGTGACTCACCTCCTGGCAGGTGGGCACGCGGTACTTGGCCCCCCGGATGCTGTCCCAGAGTGGGGACCCACTCCTCCAGGCCAAGCTCTCCAGAACCTGCTCCTCCACACGGTTAAGGTGTTTGACCACCTCCCGGAACAGACCCTCTTCTGTCCTCACCAGTACCTCAATCACCTGGGGGTGGGGTGGGAGGGTGGGGGATCAGGTTACTTTAATAGTCTGGGAGCTTCTCTCAGCACTGCAGGGCTGCTACTTCCCAATGAACCCAAAACTAACTAAAATGATATACCTTCATGCTAATGCTAACAGTTTCTCCTATCGGTGACCATCAAAATCACCCACAGTGCTATTGATAACATATGCATGCCCAGTGAGCTACCTTATAAAAGTGATATGGTGGCAAGTCAAAGATCTCAATGACTCGGGGGAACTCTCCTGGCGGGCGATAAGAGAAGATGACGATCTCCAAGCAGCAGGCGAGCAGAGAGCGATGAAACACGTCCTGTTCCAAAATTCCCTGTATTACAAACAGCAGTTCAGTCATAAATGTGTTGCAGTCATAAATGATGACGATCAGGGTTAAATGTCTCAGAGTCGGACCACCAGCAAGGGGTGCCAAACTTACAGAGAGGTCACAGTCACCCAGCCTCCTCTTCTCTTGGTCGATGACAGACTCCAGAATTTTGTAGTATAGAGCCTCAGCCAGACGGAAGTACTTTGCCCCGATTTCTACACAAACAAATATTCCTCAAGATAAAGACAGGAAAAACACTGAGAGTGTAAGACACGGCACCCTGCGAGCGCAATGGAGCCTGCTGTGGAGCAAACCTTGGGCCAGGCTGGTGCTCTCTTCGCTGTTCCCTTGATATTGCTGGCAGAACTGCTCACACATATCCCTTAGCCTGCAGGCAATGGCCTCGCTGGGGTCTCTGGTACATGCCCTGCAACCACGACACAGCCATCATGGTAAAAACCAAGCAAATCTGTGGCTCACCTGACAGGGATCATCTAGGACCAGCACTCAGATGGCCTCCACTATCTGGATTGCTGCTGTGCTGAACCGCTATGAACCCAACCGGGAGAAAAGACCTGGAGCAGCAGGGGTTCCCCATGAACCAGGCTGGGAAACGCTACCCCAGATAACCCAGCGTAGAGGCCTCACAAGAGAATGAAGGTACTAGACAGAGGGCACATGTTATAGGACTCCTAGGAGAGCTTCTCTCTTTTCTGCTAGATTTAGAAGTATTGTCATTATTGTTTTATCCCCCTAGACCTGTACACTCAAAAAATTGGACTAGATGCACAAACAGGCTTTAATACCCAAAGCAGGGGAGATGAGATTCTCTTTTTATCAGCCACAAGCACTTTATTGAGATAATCTGCTTGTGTTCCAGTAATCATTCTTCTGCTAATTAAAAGGCAACTGAAAACTGAGGCCTCCAGACCTCAGTGAGAGAGAGTGGATGTGGGTGGTCGCCATGGTGAATAAAATCTGCGATACAGACGCTCCATAAACAGCAGTGATGGCAATAAGAAGCGGAAGGGAGGAAAGCGGACCTGAGGGTCTGGGCCAGCCTCTCGCTGGGGCCCTGTCTCATTCCCGACAGCAGGCCATGCAGGCGACCCACGCTCTGCGTCGCCGTGGAGACAGGCGTGCCCCCGCCACCATCCGGCTCACACTTGCGGCCGGTCAGGGGTGTGGCCACGCGGACAGACGGCGCCTGCGAGAAATGAGGCAAAAGTCAGCGGGTCGGGTCCCACAGGCAGAATGTTTGCGTGCCTGTCTGTGGGCAGCCGGCCTTACGTAACGACAGGGCTGCGACTCGTCGGCCACAAAGGGATTCATCAGCAACCCAGAAGGGGAAAAGCTTGTAAAAGCAAAAAAAAAATGTGCCTCTTCAGCTTAGTCTGCAGTCGGTAATTACATGCATATCAGTAATTCTGTTTTTTTTTTTCTTTCGTCTGAAAATATTGAGAAAATTGAGTTGTCATATGCAGAATGTATACTGTCAGCTTTCATACACAGACGGCCCCTGTGATTCATGAGGAATTACACACGGGAACGAAATTTCATTTAACAAAAAATGAAATTAATGTACATAAAAATAAATTTCAGATGTATGGCCATGTGATCATCCCGGCTCTCAGGTCCATTTTCACACCTAAAGGTCAGTGTGATTATCCTGTTCTGACACATCGATTTCAACATATGGCCTGTCTGTCGTGACAGAAACAGGTTGTAAGGAAATTTTACATAATTGCTCCTCCCTTTATGATGGTTCTTTATTGGCTGATATATTGCTTTAGATTGAAAATGAACCATATTGATAGGCAAACGTATCGGAGTGTGTGCACATGTTCAGTGACTCACAGCGCCCTGCGGCTTGTGTGTGGGCTTCTCCATGTCCTCTATGCCGCCTGAGCAGAGACAGGGTCCCGGCGTGCCAATCTCCTCGCTGGCACCTTCACCCAGGAAAACCCTCTCGTCCAGGCTGCCCGTAGACAGCACGTGCTCTTCGTATACCCGGCCCAAAGAGGCACTGGATGTACACACAGGCAGGGTGACGATCAGGGCACATGGAGAGAGAGAGAGAGAGAGAGAGCGCTGCAGATCCAACATCAGCCAGCAGGGGGAGATAAAAGTCCAGGCTAGCACACAGGAAGGTAGAATTTTGTGTTATTTCCCCAGAAAAAAATCACTGGAACTCAAAGAAACCTCAGTGACAGATACAACATGCCAGCTGGGCTGAAACAAGTATGACTAGAGGGTGAATTATTATTCAACAGCCTGCCTGTACTCTCTCATCTGTCGCGGAAACGAAACAGCAGCAAGATGCACTCATCCAAATAACATCGAGCATTTAGCACATCAAACGCACACGCAATCACATTCTCACAGAAGCGGTTAAGCGAGGATTTCGGCCTCCTCAGCAGAATACGAAGCCAACAGACTTACAGACTGTCTCCGAAATTTGCCGGGTCCAGGAAGCCAGTCAGGCTTTCATCTTTTCCCTTGAGAACCTGTTGCAAAGCAGAAAGAGAAACAGCCCTCGTAAGATGAATGTTGGTAGCGGTTCACTCTGTAGTTATCGCTGGACTGGGGCTGGAGGAGGACTATGTGAGATCCTGCCCATCGCAGCCACTTGTACTGCCCAACAATGTGGCAACGCTGGTCCAGCCACAACCACTGAACATCACAAACAAAACCTTAATCCTGCATCACTGATCCATGGCAAAGAAAAACACTGCAGTCAAAATTCAAAGGTTACGAATCTATAGGATGATATGATTTATACGCTAATTCACAGATGGTCATTTTGCGTGCAAATATTACGACTGTCAGCAGCTGAGCCAGTGGCCCCCAAAGAGCCCAAGCAGCAGCACTCGTCAGCATCTTTAACCAGAACTGCTCAAGTAAAAATATCCAGCTGAAAGCATCCGCAAAAATGTCAGTCGCTAAAACCGGCGTCTTCTTAGCCCCTCCCCTTCAGGGGCTTGGCTAAAGGATGGTCTGCCCAACCAACAGAGACTGACCAAATTTAACCAATTGTTAGTGATTTAATGTTGATAATTTTCATCCTCCAGGAGACACCCCAAGGACATCTGAAAAAACCTGAACACTGATGCCCTCCCAACCGACCCAGAAAGGAATCCCAGTAAGGCCACTGCTCCCCACTCTGTATGTCTGCATGTCCGTCACATGTTACGGGGGCCCTTTGCGTGCTCCTATTTCCTCCCATAGTCAAAATACATGTGGCACCGGTAACTGGCAGGAATTGCCCATAGCGTGTGAGCGTGCATGTGTGCGTGCCTGGCATCCTGTGATGGACTGCAATCCCATCCAAGGTGTACCCCAGCCTAATGCCCTGTGATTGGCTGGGATCCTGTCCAAGGTGTACCCAAGTCTTCTACACAGAGCTGGAAAAAATCAAGTATCTTCAAAGAAGAAGTAGATCGTGTCAACCAAACGTATACGCCTCTTTTGACCATTTCTGATCCACCCCAACCAATTCCTGTTGCCTCTCGTTACCCACCTTCTTATCGAAGAGTTTCCGGATGAAGGGCTTCCAGAAGTGCTCCTTCACACCCTTGGCCTCCAGCACCAGGCCATCGTGAAGCTGGCACAGCTGCTCGATGAAGCAGAGTGAGCCCAGACCTGGTCTGAAGTCCTTGGTGCCGAAGTCCTCGGGGAGACCTGCAGGGGGCGACGGGTAGCTGCTCGTCGGTACACTCATGGCACAGGTGGTGCTGGAGGTCCAGCAGGCGCATCCTTAAAATCGCGTTTGAAGCTCTTTTTTCTTGCTATGTGTGTGTGTGTGTATGGTGCCATCGTGTGGATTTGACGTGTCTGTCGCGATGCATTCACGCTCCGTGGGATCTGCGGTGGCTGAGCTCAGAGGAGTTGTGCTAGCCCCATGGAGACATCAACCACCGCTAATGACACGCATATGTCCTCATGATCGGATCCGGCTGCCGGTCAGGGAGACACGGACACTGATCCTGGATTTGATCTGTATCACCCTGGGGGGGGAGAGACTAATGGAAGGGGAGCACAGAGCGTGGGGGAAGAGAACACACAGTGCAGCTGCTTACTTCATGGAACAGAGGGTGGTTTAGGGAGGACTGATCTGGGCTTATAACCAAGAGCTTCCTGGCGTAAATCCAAGTGGGAAACTGCTCGTATACCTTTAATGAGCACTTAGGCGAACATTCTTGGGGTCACCCACAAATGGATAAAATGCACTGACACTGCCAGGGTCACATTTCTTCTGATGGTGACCATGACCCCCTCACAGACCACCTGTAAGAAAACTGACTATGGGGTGTATGATGTTCTTTTATTATCATGGTCTGTAGTGGAAAGGATGTACCGCACTGTGAGTCAATGCTTCCTGTAAGGAGAAGTATGACTGGAGACAGCCGATGTGGAGCAGTTTGTTTAGATTGTTGGATGCAAGAGTGACCGGACACTCTGCACGGAGGACTGTGGTTGGACATTATCTGTGTGGAAAAGTGCAATTGGACACTGTCTATGTGGAGGAGTGTCTGTATGAGACTGGACCCTGCCAGTATGTGATTGGACATTGTCTGCATATGACTGGACATTATCTGCTTGTGACTGGGTACTGTCTGTGTTCAGCACGGTGAGTGGACACGGCCCCTTTGGCCACGGTACCTTTAAAGGTGGGGTTGAGCAGCTCCTTGCGGCTGGAGCAGAGCAGAGCGTTGCAGTAGACCAGGTCCAGTGCACACAGCAGCAAATGGTAGGAGTTCACCAGGTCATCGCTGATCATGGGGAAGTTCCCTACGACAAATAATGTGATGCGGGTTCATAGAGGCTGTCCCTCTGCATGCCATTAGCCCCAATGTTCCATTCCACCCTCCTCCTCCCTCTGCAAAATTTGATCCCCATGGTGACGTTCTTGTCAGTTCCTTTAATGGGGGGGGGAGCAAGCCAGAAAAGTCAAAGACTGAAATAAATATATTCCGTTATTAATGAATGAGGCATCTGTTTTCTTGGAATCTGTGATTTGTATATCTATATGTTACCTTAACTGGTTTTCCTGCTAAGAAGTTGCCTTAACCCAATCTAAAAGCAGGTCATGAGAAATTCCGAATGTTACGTTCACACCTAAGGAATGTCGTGAAACTAGCCAGTAGGAATAAAGCAAAACATCCAGGCAGGATTTTGAGGAGAACATACACCTGCCGAAAGCAGAAAATGCCTTTTGTTGTATATCAGAGGGGGCACCCTTTCCTCTTTGGGAGATGCTTTATGATTTTGTCTGAGAGCGTTCCCCAAACACCAGTGGGGAGTAACTACTTACATGTAAGGGTGTTACCTAATTAAATGACAGAATAAACTCTAATCTGTTACAGGTACTGAGAAAGAATATGTAACTAAATACAGATACTAATCAAAATCTTGTTGATTACAAATGGGCTACATCCAAATATGTTCTTCTCATTAAAAAGCCTATAGGCTTTGTATCTTTTCACCATGCAGAAATACCTACTTTTGGCACACTCCCAGACAGTGTAGGACAGCAGAGTCGGTCTGAATTTTCAGCTTTATTGCCCAGTTTAAAACAATTTTTAGAAAACTACTCAAAAATAATTCATATGTAATAAGTTACATTACTTTGATGAAGTATTAAAAAGTTACAATACTTTTCATACTTTACATTTTTAACAAGGTAACTAACAATCTGTAACATATCACATTTCAAAAGTAACCATCCCAGCACTGCCAGTGACAGTAGTATTGACTAATAAGGAAGCAGAACCTCTGCCCGGTTTGAGAGTCATGTCTCTAGCTTCCACATCCCGGACCTAGTGTGTGCAGATAGTGTTACTAATTATATGTCCTGAACACTGGAATCGCCACATCCCCACGCCCCCCCCCCCCATCTCTCACGGCAGCAATATAAAGACCAGCCTGGCCGGACTCCATGCATTCATTGTGAGTTTCCCCCCTGGGGATGGATCAGACCGGCTTGGCAGAGAGACACCGCAGGAAGAGAAAAGAAAATATGAAAAAGTTCCAGTGCTCCTCTCTGCACTCACACGGATTCGGCACCGGCACGTCCGGCAGGCCATGGTCACGTACGCATGGATAAATGCGACCTCGTGCTCGCATGGCACCACAGTGGGCAGCTTGCATGCAGTGCCATGGGCTGCAGTAACACACAAAGGTGTGCTGCCTGTATGGCCGATGTTTCTTACTGGCGCCTTTCACCGGTGCAGCTTGTTCGCTCGGGACTCCCAGGAGTCGTTCTAGACAAGCTCCGCCTCCCACCGGACCCTCAGGGCCCCACGGGGTAGAAGGGGCCGACCACTTCCTGCTACACCCACAGAGGGCTCCCACCAGCCTCTCTTATCACTTCCCAACAGACCATTGTGGGGAGGGATATGGGCTCAGGCAGAGCTGCCTAAACCACTGCCTGCAGCTTCTGCAAAAGCTTTGGCCCGATTCCCCCCCTACAGTCACGTGCACACGCTGCACGACAGGTTCATGTTACCCAGAGTGCTGTGCTGCGCCAGCTGGAACCTCAAAAACCAACAGCATATCACAGACTGCAGATCTTGTCTTCTGATACATATAATATTCACTATTACAATAGAATAGTGGTCATGCATGCCTTATTCATATTAGACAAAGAACTACTACTATCAATATTTATCATGTATGAATTATCACACTAATTTGCAAATTAAAACTGGCATGCCCAAAGTAACGCAAAAATATTAGTAATTATTTTACAATAATTACGCACATTATGGATTCAGTCTGTTATCCAGCCCTTACAGAAATATTCTACAGAGCTTTATGATAGTTATACACGACACCTTCTACAAAAAGACCAGCGACACATGCATTGTCAGTCCTGATCTGACGTACCTTTGTGATAATCTCCCCTCGATCGGTGCAGAGAAAGGAGCAAAGCCTGAGCTGCAGGTGTCAGCAGCTGTGGTTTCGCAGAGAGCACAGTGACGACTCTCTAGGTCAGGCAAAACACTTAAAGCAAAATCCCAAGCTGTGGGAGCAGGGAGGATGTTAAGCCCATTGGCCAGGCACCGTCCAGACCACTTCTCAGGCAAGCCTCAACTTGTCATCTACGCGCAGTTGCTATGACAAGGGAGGCCCGTGTGCTGGGAAATTGTGTAAAGACGCATATGTGCGCCCCCTAGCAGTGGCTGCATTTTAATATTCTTTTTTTTTTTTAAGAATAACACTAAAGCCTTGTTTTCACAACCAGACAAAAGTATTCCAGGATCTACTTTCAGTCAGTCTGCTGCACCAGCAAGATATTCCTACAAAAATACCACAAGTAAGCACTCAAAAATGTGGGCATGATGTAAATAATACATCATTTCACCCACCACTTCACGCTAACATTCATGAAATTGGCTCAGTCATGGTTCTGATATTCAACAGACATATTCTTAACAACCTAACGTACCTGCAACATGAATCTCCACTAAAGCAGACTACATCTCTGCTAAGGCCTTTACCGTCTTAGAGATATTTTAAACAACCCTGACTCTCTGTCCCTATCGAGGCATTTCTGTTGCAAAGGTAATCTCCTATGTGTCTGGCATGCCGTCCAGCAACAGGCAGCATGATGATAGGTATAAAATACATGGTTTCAATTAATAACAACTAAAAACTGGTAAGAAATTTCTTGACTATAGAAATAAATCTGTTCCCTAAGAAGCAGACGGTCTCAGTCTGGCAGGTGGACACCTGCCCAGCCTATCCTGACATTGCCCCTCGCACACAGTCCCTGCCTGGAAGGGCCACAAATGCTCAGAGCCATAATCCCTGCCTTGAATGGGACTTCTCATTAGACAGCCCCCTTGCCAACTCTGAAAAGGATTTAAACAATTTACAGCGCTGTGTCACCTAGCAGACAAATCCTCCATGTTATTAAAGGGCATTCTCGAGCTTCGGTGAGCTGCACTCTTAAAGTGGGCAGCCTGAAATGTGCAGAGAGGCTGTTTCTTCTATCAGCAGAGCACTGACATTTGTACTGCACATTTATGCGCACTCAGGCATATGTACACATTTACGTCTAAAAGCATTTTAAATCAGATCATGAAACCGTACATACCTATAGACTATGTACATCACATGCACACCCCTTATTAATTTTATCCATCCATCCATCCATCCATCCATCCATCCATCCATCCATCCATCTTCTGTAACCGGAACCCATCTCAGAGGCTATGGGCGCAAGGCAGGGAACAACCCAGGATTGGGCAACCAACTCATTGCAGGACACACACACACCCCTTATTAATTTATTTTTCCATTGTTCATTTTTTGCACTAGTTCGTGTCCACTCAGTAACACTTGAGGGCTCACAAGTAACTTAGCAACTCAGACACTACTCAAGTACAAATCGTGAACAAATACAATAACTGCATGAAATACATGAATCGTTATGATGGATTAAGGATTAAGCCTCTATCTAATATACAGCACTCAGCTTATTCTCATAGCCTTTTTATCTCCATACGATAAAGGGATTTTGTGTTGCAGTCACGCAACGGCCTTCCTCCTATCACGTACAGGTGTTTCACAAAAGAAGTTTACTAGTACAAATGCAACGAAAGCTACATAAAAACAGAGGATGCGTCCGGTAGAATAAACTTTCTAATTGATATATAGTTACAGCTTCTCACCTTTAGCATGCACAAACAGGGTCCAGCAGAAGTTAAAGACTTCTGTCACGGTGCAGGGATGTCGTCTGTGGAAAGAGCTGCAGTCAGAGTTCATCGGAGCCCACAGTGGGGAACACGCTTTCTTAGCGTAAACATGACACAGATTCTTATCTGCTTCTTACCATTCAGCACAGGAAGCTAATACTGAACCAATGGGAATGCTTGCCTAACTAGCCTGCCAGAGGCACATGCATACTACATGTGGGCTGTGCGGAACTCAAACTTTTACTCCGCAATTTTTGTCAGAAAATACCAGCTTCATTTGCATATTGGAGGATAACAGCATGCACGAATAGTACAAATAATTAGCCAATAACCAAACAAATTATGCCAGGGCAATGAGAAGAATTCAGCAGACATGCACATCAAAAATGAATAAGATCCAGGCCTGAGAAATGGGCCTACCGCTGTTTGCGTCCCCTCTGAACCCTGGGGGGGTCATCGGAAGGAGGCTTGAAGATGTCCTGGAAGATTGGGATGTACTTCTTGAAGATGACCGCCGACACAGTGAAGTTCCTCTCCAGCTTGTCTGTCCGCTGCCGGAATTCAGGTGGCAGGCTGGCCATGTCGTGCCACTTTCTCATCTTGTTAAAGAACTCGATAAGGCTTTTGAAGAGGAAGGGGCAGGGTTAGGATTAGGACAGGATGTCTGACAGGACGGTTAGGATTAGGACGGGATGTCTGACAGGACAGTTAGGGTTAGGACAGGAAATCTGACAGGATGGTTAGGATTAGGACAGGAAGTCTGACAGGATGGTTAGGATTAGGACAGGAAGTCTGACAAGACAGTTAGGATTAGGACAGGAAATCTGACAGGATGGTTAGGATTAGGACAGGAAGTCTGACAAGACAGTTAGGATTAGGACAGGAAATCTGACAGGATGGTTAGGATTAGGACAGGAAGTCTGACAAGACAGTTAGGATTAGGACAGAAAGTCTGACTTGACGGTTAGGATTAGGACAGGAAATCTGACAGGATGGTTAGGATTAGGACAGGAAGTCTGACAGGATGGTTAGGATTAGGACAGGAAGTCTGACAAGACAGTTAGGATTAGGACAGGAAATCTGACAGGATGGTTAGGATTAGGACAGGAAGTCTGACAGGATGGTTAGGATTAGGACAGGAAGTCTGACAAGACAGTTAGGATTAGGACAGGAAATCTGACAGGATGGTTAGGATTAGGACAGGAAGTCTGACAAGACAGTTAGGATTAGGACAGGAAGTCTGACTTGACGGTTACGATTAGGACAGGAAATCTGACAGGACGATTAGGGTTAGGACAGGAAATCTGACAAGACGGTTAGGGTTAGGACAGGAAGTCTGACAGGATGGTTAGGGTTAGGACAGGAAATCTAACAAGACAGTTAGGATTAGGACAGGAAATCTGACAGGACGGTTAGGATTAGGACAGGAAGTCTGACAAGACAGTTAGGATTAGGACAGGAAGTCTGACTTGACGGTTAGGATTAGGACAGGAAGTCTGACAAGACAGTTACGATTAGGACAGGAAGTCTGACTTGACGGTTAGGATTAGGACAGGAAGTCTAACTTGACATTTACGATTAGGACAGGAAGTCTGACTTGACGGTTAGGATTAGGACAGGAAGTCTAACTTGACAGTTACGATTAGGACAGGAAGTCTGACAGGACGGTTAGGGTTAGGACAGGAAGTCTGACAAGACAGTTAGGATTAGGACAGGAAGTCTGACTTGACGGTTAGGATTAGGACAGGAAGTCTGACAAGACAGTTACGATTAGGACAGGAAGTCTGACTTGACGGTTAGGATTAGGACAGGAAGTCTAACTTGACATTTACGATTAGGACAGGAAGTCTGACTTGACGGTTAGGATTAGGACAGGAAGTCTAACTTGACAGTTACGATTAGGACAGGAAGTCTGACAGGACGGTTAGGGTTAGGACAGGAAGTCTGACAGGAGGGTCAGCAGATCTCTATGCCTTTTGGAATGTTTCTTGTGCATATCTTATCCCTTTTAATACTTGACGATTGCACACACCCCGCCTCTCCAGGATGTTCTGGGAGTCTCCCGCACATTGACAGCAGCTGCCTGACACCCAAGAATGGTACTCAGTGTCATGGGATTCTGTCATTCCACTATTCAATGGCAGTAAAATGAGCTGGCGAGAAGTTGTACTACCACAACTTTGCCCCACCTTGGTGATCACATTTTTACTGCCACACTCTAGCCTTAGTCGGCAAATTTTACCACCAGCTCCCCACCACCACCCCCCCTCCCCACAGCCAGCACTAGGCTTGGGCACTACATAATTTTTAATACAGTCATGCTGTCCAGACATTATACCAAAGTCCTGGCAGTCCCTAAGTTATAAAAGAGATCCAGTCCCTGGATCAGTCTTTAAGTCAAATTTGTAGATAAGTTGAAAACATAACAATAGAGTACATAATAATAATAATAATAATAATAATAATTATTGGAACTTCGAGCCAACTGTACTGTACCTCAAGCCGACAAACTGCTGAAGCCACACAATGTTTCCATGAGTGTCATAAAGTAGTGCGTGCGTTCTTAAAATGAAAAACGGCATTTAAGCCATAGTTGTAATACAATAGACTTTATGGCAGTCCCTTCATAAGCACGGACTTCTGTAATTCCGATGTTCCTATCCCACAACTGCCTGTAAACAGTGTTTTCACAGATTTTTTTAAATCAACACTATTCTGGTATTTCCCACTAAAATTTGCTAAGGGGAGAAGGGTTGGGGTATTTTCAAATGAAAAAACCATGGTTTACCCAAAACGACATAAATATCTCATTACCATATTGCCGCCCAAGTCAAGCCAGCACCCTGACCCAGACCCCCCTCCCGGTTGTGCCTCATCTGCCTCCCTGAAATCACTATGCCTAAGGTGGGATGTCTACATCTGAATGTTCTGGAATATGCTTTAGCTGCCCCCTTGGATAAATGGGTAATGTTAACAGTAAGCTAGACACCCTAGGCTACAGAGGATATGAGCTCTAAGGAAGCCAGTGATTGTAACGTAAATGTTGCACATGAAGTTGACTGAATTCTACACATACAGCTTTGGATAAAATTAAGAGAGCACAGCAAAATTTTGAGTTTCACTCATTTCTCCGTTTATGGTTATATGCCTGAAAGTATACATTTTTTTGCAAACTCCAGACTGGCTCCTCCCTGCTTCTGACTGATGAAGGGCTCCTTCCTTGCTTTATGGGTCTTCAGTCTTGCTTCCAGGAACCTGCTATGAATTGTCTTAGCAGTGAACTTCACACCATTTAATGTTTCCCACTCCTGTTGAAGGTCACATGCAGTCATCCTCTGATTTATGAGGCACTGCTGGATGAGTTGACAATCATCTCTGGCATTAGAAAGTCATATCTGCCCACTACCTGGCTGGTTTTTAGTTATTGCCAGTGTCTCCTGCTTCACCTTGTTCTTGTGTGCTGCTTCACAGCTGTCAGACAGCAGAATTAATCCAGGATTTAAAAATGCAGATTTTTAAACACAGAGTGGTCTCTTAATTTTTTCCAGAGCTGTATAACCAGTATTTTAAGTACGTCATTAGCCAGAAGCACCGCATAAGGAGCATGTAATGAAACAGCTAACAATGAAACAGAGATGCATAAATGAAGCAAACCTTCTGCAGACAGAAATGGTCGCTAGGTTTCCCCATGCATATTGTGCTGAAGTATAACAAGAGTAATGGGGAGACTCGGCTTAAAAAGACTTGACAGGTATTCAAAAGGGAGGAGAGCGACAAAGTGGAGAATATCACCTGAGCCCTGAGCAGCGGAGGATCTTGGTCAGGGACACATAGTTGCCCTCAGACGTGCCCTTACCCACAGTCGGGACTGATGTC
Source organism: Brienomyrus brachyistius (assembly GCF_023856365.1). NCBI lineage: Eukaryota > Metazoa > Chordata > Actinopteri > Osteoglossiformes > Mormyridae > Brienomyrus > Brienomyrus brachyistius. The sequence continues at coordinate 11,906,979 of NC_064543.1, read as the reverse complement.
CTGCAGGCAACGTACAGGCCACAGGCGAGCCAGTGCAATTCACTGCCCTATCAGACACAAAGGAGGACGAGAGACATAAATGTAAAACATGAGTATCTATTTAACTCATTATTACTTCAAAACCTGACCCCAGTATTATAGTACTCATAATAAAAACCTTGAGATCAACAAAATTGTAGTTAAATGGACTGAATTTATATAGCACTTTTCTACTCTTACGAGTACTCAAAGCTCTTTACATTTCATGCCTTACATTCACCCATTCATACACCGGTGGCGGAGGCTGCCATGCAAGGTGCCAACTCGCACACCAGGAGCAATTTGGGGTTCAGTGTCTTGCTCAAGGACACTTTGATGGGGTCAGAAGGAGACAGGGCTCAAACCTGTAACCCTCCGGCTGCCAAACAACAGCACTACCTCCTGCGCCATCTTCCCGAACTGTAGTCCTGCAAACAGATCTGCAGTGATATTCCAAATCACCTCAATAAATAAGTCACAATATAACTCAGTGGGTTAAAATGTTATGCCTATGATCGGAAGGTCACAGGTTCCAATCCCAGGGTCAGCAAAGTCATGTCACCATTGGGCCCTTGAACAAGGCCCTTATCCCCCAGTTGTGTCAAGGACTTCCTAAAGCTGCTTTCTCAAAAATGTACATAGCTTTAAAAAAATAAGTGTAATTATATAGTTAACATAGCTATTTATCCAGGATGATGCCACAATGTCCCTACAGAAACCAAGGAAGTGGACACTGAAGATGAGGCCAGGCAATATTCTATTTCAATTCAAGGCAATTGAAAAGTGTGTGTAGCTGTCCATTACTCATTTATTAACTCCTACCATATGTATATCTTCGAGCCATGTGACATGAATGTAATGCAATGGCTTTATCTTATTATCATAATTAATCAAAAATGATATACAACTTTTTTTCATTTCATTTTCAGTACTATCAATACATTTACATATATTTGTATTTTGTACAGCCTTACATTACTATGAGTTTCATCTTTCATGTGATGTTATATTACAGCAAATTTTCAGAAAAGTCTCCAAAGGCCTGCTTTAATGGAATTTCAATGGCATGTCTCTTAACCTTGCGAATCGATCAACTGTTAGGATTGCATGATACATTGTTGAATCTCTGCCCCCAAAATTGAGAAAAAAAAATGCTGAAATATACAACCTGCCACGAAAAAAAAAAAAATTATATATATATATATATATATATATATATATATATGAATATTTCAAAATATTTTACAAGCACCACCTGGTGCAGCCAAGTCTGATAAGATCGGAGATGCTCATATGAGCTGGAATTCAGCTGTTGTACCGTTGATCCAGGTCCCTAACCCCGCTTCGATCATCCCGCTGTGCTTAGTCTCATTGTGAAAGAATGGAGGTATGACAGGCGCCCCTAACCCCGCCTCCCACCCCGACCACTCCCCTTTTCTTTCAAAAACGTCGAAAACACTCAACGTTGGCTAATTTCCACACCTTGCCATTATAGCTACTTCTGTATAATTCACAATTCAGAAATTTTTCGCAATAAAATGGCGTAAATATAAATACGGCCACAATTCACACTTCCGCGCAGTCACCTAGCGCCACCATTTAATGTCTAAAAACACATATCCAGAGTCCCCACGGTTCTTACCTCTAGGGTGTAATTTTTATTAATATTTTCATAATTTTTCCATGCTTCGCTGCGCGCCTCCTCGTCCATATTAAGGGCTCGGCAGAGGTCTTCAAAGCCCTGTTTCGTTTTCTGCAAACTCTCTTCCTCCTCGCTCATTTTAAAGCAATTTATGCCAACGGTGTTAATGCTGGATAAGAAAAAAATATATATGCTTCTTCGGTATTAATCCGCAAAACAGTCGCTGCAGTAAGAGCAAAGACGCTCGGTTACGCTATGAGGTATACTGGTAGCCATATCATTGTTTTCGTACTGTACGATATGCAGTAATGTACAGTGCAGCCATTTAAATGCCCTTTGAGTGACAGCTGCTGCCCTGCGTAGTTGACTTACGACAAATACGTACTCTCCTAGAACGACTATATAACGCCTATTGTGAGCGTATAACATTCGGTAAAACGAGTTTACGTAAGGCAAAGGACCCGCCCCCAACTCTGTATCGTGGATGCGGATTGGTTTTGGGAGAAGTCCTTCAAGAAGCCAAATAAAAACTTCCTGCCGCGTACCACGGCTTTTGGACTAGTTCCTGTAACAGTGTGCATCATATGAATGTGCAGCGTTGTGATAATATTTTAAGAGAGATTTTGAATTTAACAATATATTTTGCAAACAAACCTGATCTATTCTCGGAACTTATTTCGACATTCATATGAACGTTTCCTCTAAACTAGAAGAGCGACATAAAATATAAAAGTGTAAATTCGAGCAGCATAATATATGAGGATTATTGGGTGACGATATTGTCGGTTAGCTCAGTGCCCATTTACTAGGTGCTTTTTCATTACGTTTGAATCTTTCCCAGACGTAACAGTTTTGGATGCACTGAGCAGAATGATCTTAGAAACCATTACCGTATAAAGTAGTGTTACGATAACTCCTGATAGACATTTCCATACAACCTCATTGTTATATTCCATTAACTCTAAAGATAAACATCACAGATAATCAGTTAACATTTTAAATAAAATAATCGTATATTTCCTGCATATAACCTCCTACGAAATAATTGACGATTTCCAAAAAAAACTCAAACGTCATTTAATTACAACACACATCACATCATACAACTGGTGCAAATAAAACTTATTGAAAAAATATTTAGTGAAGAACAGATACAAGGAACCGCATATTGCAAGTTGATGTTCATACATGTGTTTGGTTTTTTTTTTCTTTTTCATACTTGATAATTCCTTCCTAATCTGAGATAATTGTCGGTATTTTGCGCAGTGGCAGGCCATTGCTTAGACAAACAAAGCAAATACAAAAAACATGCTTTATTCACCACTTGCACAAGTACAGGTACACTGGAATGCTTCTCCTCGCCCACCCCCTCTTGTTCTCCATAGCTTGGGGGTCACAGCACATGGTCAGCTAACGTGCAGCGACCCTGAAGCTGGGGGTTAAGGGCCTCGCTCAAGGGCCCGCTGACATGTGACTGTTCTGCCAAGGCTGGGGCTCGAATCGGCAGTCTTCTGAAATCCTCAGACATGACACGCAATACATGCACAAATGTGCAACTGTGATCCAGAGGAAAACACGTTCCAAGGTTCGGATTAATGATGTGCAAAGTGTCCTTTCAAAGGTGAGATGTATAGACAAAAATAGTTGGTGTTTTGTCTAAAAACTGTCAATAAATAATGCCATGTTTTTTTAATGAACTTATTTTATTGGTGCTTGGTATGCTTTTGGGCTATTATGAGAAAGAACATTAAAAGCTATAAATGTGAATGTGAGTTTCATGTTGCATCAGGCCTCTCTGACCTGCAACAGTGTTGTCACGTTCTCGCTGTATAATCATGTCCACGTACACTTTTATACCAAGTAGACTGCAAGGTAGTGTTCCGAGAAGGTGCCATGCAACAATTCGTTTACAGACAGTTCCCAGGACAACTCGTACTTAAGAAGTGACTCCCATAAAACCCATCACATTAAAAGTTTTGGTTAAATATAAAAAATAGGCTCCGGGTACAGTACAGTTCTGTAAGTAATAACTTTTATTATTACTGTGTAGTTATTATGCACTCTATTATTATTTTTCCGACATACCTACAAATTTGACTTAAAGACAGACCTATGGAATGGATCTCGTTCGTAACCTGGGGACTGCCTGTATATTGCACATCAACAACTACTGAATTAAAGAGCCGTATCTGCATCCCTGAATGTTAAGATTCCACATGTAAATTACAAACTCTGGTACATGTATAAGCTGATTCCCAGACTTGGTTCTGCATTATATGATTTTAAGTACAATGCAAGACAACCTCTAGAACTATACAGTACATGGCTGCATTCATATTAGAACACACCAAGAGAAGAAATATGCAAAATATAAAGCACACTTATGCAGATATTTCCCCAAAAAAATCAGGGAGGGAGTTCACCTTGATTAACACAACAATGAAGTGGTACAGATTACAGTTGAGGTCAAGTTCAGGAGGTAACTTGGCCAATCTGTTACATCAACCCCAGCACATGACTGAAGCAGTGAACCAAGTCCATTTAAGGTCATTTGGGTCACAGCAGTGTCTGCTAGTGATGAACAACAGACAGAAAGACAGAGGGTATCAGATGTGGACTGCTTTGCAGAGTCCCCTGCCTATGTTCTTTATCAGAAAACAAATAAATAAGGGCAACAGCACAGCGATGCTGCACAATGTCTATTTTCCTATCATCAATCATCATTTAAAATGATTGCTTTAGCCGATTATGGTAGAAATCCCTGTGTGGTGACAAGTGGGTCAATTACAGTGAATACATCAGTGTTGGTAGCTAAATATATTTATTATGTTTCAGTAATTATACAAAAACCAGTTCAACATTGATGTTACAGATGGAGGGTGCTGGCGTGTCTATAGCCAGAAAAAAACACATATTTGTGTGCGTGTACGCATATATACACATACACAAATAAAATAGATATTAGATACTAGAGAACAGTCCTTTTACACAGCTGGAGCTGAACTACTAGGGTAGAACCTGCACAGCAGAACTCTAGATACACATAAAGGCATGTTGTGAGCATAGTCATATACTGCCACAAATAAAGTTTTCCACAGTGCAGCTCAAATACAACCATTCCATAAGCGATTAACTGAATGGGATTGGAAAATTTCTCAAAAAGAGAGAAAAAAAAAATACAACAAAAACATACAGAATAAACTGCAAAATAGCCAAGTACGGCCCCAAGGAAAACAAAGATCATCGAACGGCGAGTTGGTCTGGACTACAAAGATCCATAACCCATGTCACATGTTGTGTGATGTTTCAAAATGCAGAAGTATTACAGTGTGCTGCGTGTTCCGTTTACTTTGCGCGCCTGAGAAGAAGTAAATCGAACTGTGAAATGGAACTGGACCCTTACCATGGCACCACTACACAGTCAAAATGTATTTTACACAAAAGTCTAGTGGTCATTTTAGCAAGTTGTCATTTCACTACAATTAAGATCTGCATCATTTAAGTCCCCAAAATATACATACATATATACACTTTGATGACCTCAGCCCAGCTGTACTGAAGTTCCATGAAAGTGGCAGCCCATCACTCCGACCTCTGATGCTATCTGAGATGGGTCTGGGCTTTCTCTGAAGAACTAGGAAGCCCTCAAATGGTACACAGCCATTGTGTACCATTAGCTGGAGGACAGGACCCAATCCACTCAAAGGAAAAAGAGATTGTGGCTTGGAGTAGGACTGTGCAGGATGCAGCCGTAGACACAACACAGAAACAGACGGATAAATAAAACAAGAACATCAAGAAGGTAACAGAAATGCACAGTGTGCCCATGGAAGGTTGTGCCAAGCAGGAGAATTCCTAACGGTCTCTAGAAAAAGTGCAGAACGCTGGAGGCTGTCCTATAAAATGGCAAATGGCGAGGAACGCCACGTGCTTACTCGCTAAGTGAGGTAAAAGCCGGAAAACCAGCCCACTGGAATTCCCTTCCATTCCACGGGTCTCCAGAACACTTTGTTGTACCTGAATTTTTAAATGCATTTAGCGGTGTTGTTTTTAAAAAAAATGTAATAAGAGCCTTTCTTCCATTGTTCCATTGACAGAAGTGGAATTTGGCACATATTGGGTAAGAGTTTCATCCCCAGCTTCTTGACCTTCAGTAAGACCTTGGTATCATATTCAAGTCACGGCGGACTTGGAAAAAAAAAAGTGTGATCTGCAGTCAACTGGGATTTTTGTGCAGCAGCAGTCGAGTTGGTGAGGTGTAGCTCAGTATAACGGACTACTCCTATACTTCTGTAGGCAAATACCGCACCATAAGTACCACACCCTAAAGTTCATACGCACAAATTAGTGTGTGGTGCAACTGGGTGCTTGAAGATGTGTCCTCTCCTGTTAGAGCTAAATGGGCTTTCTTCATTTGGAGTGTAGGAGTCGCATAAAGAGAGACAGACGGTTGAAAAACGGCGACCATGGAGATAAGAGCCGCATCGTTCACTGGGGCTCTAAAGACGAAATGGCCAACGTCCAGGATGCACAGCTGCAACGACATTCATTAGCTGCCCGAGTTATTGCTGACATTTCCAAAGCTCGATCTGTAAATTATAAGTGTTTAGGATCTGGAAAAATTATTTACAACTTAAACCAAAATATGTATAAAGTCCCCCCCAACTCCAAATATATTAAATGTACAGTTCACATTGAGCATTATTTTTTTTTTAATAAAATTAAATCCCAACATAATTATAACAATAATGCCTTTGCCTCCTTTTTTTGCAATTGTACATCATTGTGTAGTACAAGTTCACAAATTTCAGAAATCTAATAAAGTTTGACATGCAAAATGTCTCTCAAAACAATATTGTACCTTTGAACAAACACTGAAAATTCATTTCAGCTTCTCTAGATACAGTTTCTTTTTATTTCTTTTCTTTATTACACAATACTTTAGTTTTGATATTTACAAAAAAGAAAACAAAATACAATGTAAGTGCACGGTAATTTATATATCCATACATATACATTGCAAGGGTACATGGGGGTCAGTCTTCATCGCTGGAGTCAGAGTCTTCAGAGGAGGAAGATGAGCTGTCTGACCCAGAAGAGGAAGACTCTGCCTTATTGGACCCTTCTGCTCCACTGTTATCTCCTCTATGTCCTGTGGACCCCTCCTCTTCATCCTCGTCCTCTTCATCCTCGTCCTCCTCTCCGGACTCCTCTGCCTCAGCCGGCCGCGCTCCCAGGGCCGGCGAGCTGAGGGGGGCACGTTCCATGTCGGCCCCCCGCCGTTGCTTCTCGGGTGCGCCGGACTGGGGCGACGCGGACACAGGGAGGTTAAGGCCTGGGTTAAGCAGCATCCCTGGGTACAGCATGCCGGAGAGGAGCAAGGAGTTCAGTGCCAGTTGGGGGGCGGAGCCTGCTGGGGCAGCAGCACTTAGGGGGGCGGTGCTGCCAGAAGCAGATGGGGTGGTGCACTGGGCCTCTGTCCTTTCACCTTTAGCGTCCATGGGCTGGGGCGGGGCCTTGGGGGCAGAGTCACTGCCGGCGCTTGCCTTCTTCCCGTCCTCGGCTTCGCCCACCTCGCCTGCTGTGCCATCCTGGCTTTTGCCCAGCAGGCCGCCTGCTCCCAGGAGGTTAGGCAGCCCCGCCATACCAGAAAGCATCATGGGAAACATGGCGGCCAGGTTGGCGGCGTCTCCGGCACTACTGGCCAGGCTCCCCTGTAGGCCCATAAGGCCAGCAGCACTTAGCTGCAGCGATTGCAGGCTCTGGAGGTTCTGCTGCAGGGCCTGCAAGCTGGACAGGTCCACCCCTGATAGCAGCCCATTGGCCAGCAGGGGTTTGAGGCCGAGGGCTGAGGCACCAGCTCCGCCTGTAGCCGCCGCCGTCCTGCCCAGCATGCTCTTTGGCCGCCGGCCACGCCGGCTCACCTCCTCAGGGACGATGGGTCCAGTCAGGATGCGGTCGAACATGCTCTCTGGGAGGTAACCCTGCCGGGGGAAGGAGGCGGAGACCAGTAAGCACGTGGTCACAGTCATAGTCACGGTCAAGGACAGAAACTCAGCTGCTCCATCCCATAATGTCATGCCACCAGGATAAATGAGAGCATGTCACTGGGGCAGGGCTGCGGGACTCACCGACTGCTTCACCACATCTGCCCACTCGGGGGGCACACCATACTCAGGGTTCTCCTGCAGGAAGCGGCACAGGTCCTTCAGGGGCGGAGCAAAAGCTCCACCCACCTATGGGGAGAGAAGGACAAGAAGCTCAGTGGGGAATGGAAGGAAGAGGCCCAGGAAGGGATTCAGGTAGGGAAGGGATGGAGGAGGAGGAGGAGGAGTAGGAGGAGGCGGAGCTTACCTTGCGGGCATTTCTCCTGTTGATGATCTGCACGCGTTCTTCGCCTGTCAGGCTGTTGACATCGATCTTGTTGGGGTTGCGGCAACGGTGCCTCTTCTGCTTCGGTCGCCCATCTGGAAACTGCATCCTGCTGACCCCCTGTGCCATCGACAGAGACACCCAGCAAGTGCCGATTGCACAATTACTGCCAGATCACATCCAATGATCCCAGAGATATCCCATCCTCCCACAAGGTGAAGAGACCAGCTTAAATCTCATTCTTTTAAAGGTATTTTTCCCCAAAATATAACATCGAATTAGCTAGTTATTAAAAATGAAATGGCAGCTGTGGTTTGCAAGCATGTAGAGGATAGAGGATGGTGGGACAGCTCACAGGGATGAAGGCTCCCACGTCGGCCACAAAACCCGGGTGCTCCTTCAACCACTGGTCCAGGTCCCTCCTTTTGGGGGCATCGTCACCAGCCAGTCGCGTGCCGTCCTTCAAGTTGATGACAGGGACTCTGCTTTCCATGTCCATTGGGGTCTGCCCATACCCCAGAGTGGGTGCCATGACTGGGCTGGAATGGGTGCCACCAGACCAACCAGAGGTCACCTGGGGGTGAGAGGAGGTGGGGAAAACCAGAACATGCTATAGAGTTACCAGGGCTGTCACCTATCTTGCCACACAGATATCACACATGGAAAAACATACACTGAGGCGATTATCAATATGACATTATCAACGTGACATTTATCAGTGCAGCATTATCAATGTGTCATTTAGGCTCATACAGGTAAGAAATGCTCCACAGCATGACAAGCCTATCATTGCAATTTGCATATATATTTTTTTATTACCTTTTAGATTGAATATAGACAAATCCCCAGAATTCATATATTAATTTAGAAATACAGAGCACTTTATCACTGTTATATTTTTCTTGACATCAAACAGAATTTTACACGGAATTTCCCACAAGCTTATGCTGAAGCTAACACACCTCAAAGTACAGGCAGAGTAGGTGGAAGCTGATTTAATGCAAGAAAACACCTTGTCACAATGTTAAGTTGGACCTTTTAAAAATCTAAGCATCCAAAGTATATCTAAAATCACAGTTAAATACAATCATTGGCCAATGTCTTAGACATGCAGTTTATAGTCTTACATGGTTAAATCCTATAATTAACATTTGGGAATTATACAAAGTCACATCGGAGATCTTACATGGTCCGAAACTGCGGAGGCCCTGCCCTTGTTCATGAGTAGGAGGTCCACTCCTTCCACATTCTTCCGCCTACCCCGTCTCTTTTTCATGAGAGGCTGCCCGTCCACGGTCCCATTCACCCTCATCTGCCCCATGATGCCTGTGGGGAGTCAGAGGGGTCAGAGGTGCTGAGTTCAGGGCTAGGGAACCTTAACGTGACCCAGGCATGGGCTGAATTGGCAGCAGCCTTGTAAGAGGGGTACCGTGGGACAGGGCTGGATGAGGCTTGGTGAAGTCGGCCAGGCTGGTGTCTGACGCGCTCTGCAGCTCCTGAAGGCGGGCCAGGTACTGCTGCTGGCCCAGGGGGCCGTCCTCAGCATCCAGGGGCCGCTTCTGAGGTCCGGCCTGTTTTTGGAAGGTCAGCTTTAGGGAGCCATCCTACAAAAACAGGAGCCGGATCAGGCATGGGAAAGCAGACTGATAATTCCCCTCCAGAGTTTTCACCAGGACAGCAGTGTTAGAACCATCACGCTCCATACCAACGCACAACCTGAGACCATATGGGCTTCCACTGCAATCGTGGTAGATCACACGCAGAGCAGCAGTTTGGTTGTAGTCTTTCAATGTTCAGGTTTACTGCCAAACTGACTCTGTATTTAGAAGCAATTCTGTCGGCGTCTGGACAATGACAGGATGTGTGTTGGTCTGTAGCTTCTGTAGCCAGTGATATGAGCAGAAGCTCAGACTCCCAGTGGGTGGGACCATCTATGCCAAAATTGTCAACTAGATGATGCCGATCAACAGGATGATCACCGAGACATTCCCAGTAGATCTTGACACCTCTAAACAACCCACCAATAGCACACACTAAAGAAAATTTAAAAATAATGGAACGCCCCCCCAGCAAAATCTACAAATAGCAACTTGTTTATTATTTTTCTTGCAAAAACAGACTGCACTAGAAAAATGTCGGACACCACTGATCACTACCTGGTTTATTCCGCCTCAGTCTAGCTACTGTATTGGCTCTTATTGGATTACATAAGCAGTGACTGACAGATTAGGATTTTTCGGTCCACTGCTGATTTCAAAGTCAACATTTCCTCCCTCACCACCACTGCAGAAAGAGGTTGTCCTCACCACTGAATGCAGACATGCAGGAGCATGGTGACATCAGCCTACTGACGGACCTGAAGCTTCTAAAAGCCTCCGAATGCATTAGAAACATAGAGAATAAATCTGCCGACTTGCGTATTTCCCTTGTTGTTGTATTAAGGGACGGAGTAATTTAATCTTAAACAGTGACGAGCCCATGCAGGCAGACAAACCCGGCATATAAACAGACAGGTGAACTGGCCGCATCTTGCAAACCCCCCCCATACGCTGCCTGCTGCGTGAATTAATAGAGTTGGGGGGGGAGGGGGGAGCTATCGTATTGCTGCCAGTTATTATTATTCTAGTCTGCAGTGCCTTGAAGGAATCCTGAGTGGATCAGCGTGCTGCACCCCCGCCGCCCGGCTTCTGTGTGGGTGGGTAGGCGGGCGGTGTGTGCGTGTGCCGTTACAGGCGAGGGAGCGATCTTCCCAGGGCACAGAGAGGCTCAGCCTGGTAGCAGACAGACAAATGCCTAAAAACAGATCAAACCTCTGCAGATTAAATGACTTCACTAAAACCACTAAAACCCAGATGCAGACTGAAATAAAGAGGAAAATGAAAGGCACAATCAGCCTTTAAAGGTACACAAAATGTAGGCAAATAAGGGCTGTAACAGGACACATATTTGTTGTGTGCCGTTCAGCCATGTCATTTTCCCTTCAGAACACACAAACGACGAAGGCGGAATCTAAAGTCACAAGTAAATGTTCAACACAGAAAACATGCTTATTGTAGCTGGTTACAGTCAGTCATAATTGGCAGTTTGGGAACATTCTGGTTTCCCAATAAATCACACCAACATTGGAGAGAGAGTATCTGATAACATCAAGACTGACTGTCAGCTCTGTTATACCAAACTCCAATGCTTGAAACGCATCCAACAATCATTTGAGATAACATCATCCGAGCGTGTGTACAAATGGAGCAAAGCAGGCAACTGCCTCTGTTGGTTTGGTACTAAAAATTCCCCTTTTCATTGATTTCCGGTCTAATAGTAGAAGTACAAGTACCAAAAGTATCAAACTAGTTACAAACTCAGAGAAAATAACGAGGAGCAAAGTAAGAGTGACAAATGAAGAAACGAAAGCTTTAATTGCGTTAAGGTTGGAAGACGAGATTCACCAAGATCTGGATGCCAAAAAATGTTTGTTTTGATGATATGATGTTTTGCCACACTGGCCACCCCTAACTCTAGCTGTGTATTTTACCTGTACTTATTACTCGTCTTCCTACTTCCATGTTCAAAAACAATCTCAATCTTGCTCTCCTTCTGATGGTAAGGAATTCTAATATACAACACTGGTTGATAAATCTAATTATAAGATTAAACAACATAAGACTTAGCATGTCTTCCATTTTTCAGTTGAAGCATTTTGATTTGCTGCGCATTGTGATGATGTCATTCAGCGCCGGTTCCTGTTTTAACACTAGTGGAAAACCATCACGAGATCTTTTTTGAAGTACCAAAAAGTACGGAACCTGGTGCAGTGGAAAAGCACTCCAGAGCACATTTTCCAGGAAATTGAAAAAAGGTTATAGGGTCCACAGATATGTGATTATACTCAGTAATAAAGATTGCAAGGTTCCCTTCACTATGACATGTTATTATGTAGTCATATTTTTGAAAAAAATATTTTCCAAAGTCATCTTTACAATGCACAAAAAAGTTTCTCTAAGGGTTTGTTATTTAGACACGACGACAGGGACATTGCCTTTGGATTGCAACGGTTCCTAAATTGTGTTTGCACTTAAATAATTTCAAAACAAATTCTGTTTTCCCTCCTGTGCCGAAATTGCACCGAACTGTTAAACTGAAACTGAGGTTCGTACTGAACCATTAATTTTGTCTACTGTTACACCCCCCAAGTCAATTATAAGATAAATTATAAGGAGATGCTGTCGGAAAAACAACAATGTATTCCCTGGACAGTTCCGCCAGCCCCACCACCATCTAATCCCTACTCCCCCCACACACTCCAAACTCTACAATCTCTAGCATCCCTACACACTCTCATCACCTCTCCAAAATATCTTTATGAAAAGCCCAACTTTGTGTGACTTTCTGACCGTGAGTGCGATCAGGTTCACTAGATCTTCCATTTGCCACCAGTAAGTGAGACTGTGGTGGTAGACTGCTCCCATAACCATATGCATTTCCCAGCATGCTCATCAGGAACATGGTTCTTTTTACCTTTGACCTCTGAGGGGAGGTGGAGGGTTCCTCAGGAGGGACGGCGGTCCGGTCCAGCAGCTTGGTGGTATAGAAGGAGGACACCACATTCCCCTCGTAGGTGCGCCTTGCTGTAGGCCACACCCCCTTCAGCACGGCCTGGCAAATACTATCCAGCCGATTGATCATGACTCGGTCCTACGAGTGCAAGCAAATAATAATATAGTAAACTATTTTTCACTTACACATCTAGTATGTAAAATATCCAGGAAAATAAAGGCTCCTCTCTTGGGGTAACTCAAACCCTACAGCAGTTCACATATACAGTACGCAGATTAGGACTGCTGTAATACCTTTGGCCAGTAGGAGGCAGCCAGCATGTAGCCCTCCTGGAAGGGGTTGGAGGAGCCAGGCAGGCCGTTCTCAGTGAGGTAGCTGTCCTGTGTCTCGTCCTGTATGGTGCTGATGGAAGCGGCGCTGTCTTCGTCAAAGCCCTTCACATTGGGGGGCGGTGGCACTGAAATGCACCAATCAGCAGTCAGTCTGCGGCAGGCCACACCTTTCCGCTTACCAGCAGTGGGCACCCTTCACTGCATTCAATTTATTTGTGCAACATAAATGTAGATACATGATGTTTCTATTTTTCTCCCACCCAATACAAAATGGGGGGGTGAAGTTTCCATATGTATCCTATTAACAAGGATGAGCAATATAAATATTAAATATTGTACCTTTTACACTTCATAAATGATCATCTTCATAAGCCATGCAATCGGATCACCAGACTCACCTCTCTTGGCATCCTCCTCTCCCTCGCTCTCACTGTCAGAAGAGGACGAGGAAGAGGATGAGGAAGACGAGGAACCCGAGGAACACGAGGAGGAAGAGGAAGAAGAGCTGGAGCCGGAGCGCGAGCAGGAGGAGGATGATGAGGATGAGGAGGAGGAAGAGCGCGAGGAGGAACAGGACGAGGAGCCATCGGAGTCCGAGGCGTCCCGCCGGCTCCGCTTGCTGGCCTTCTTCTGCTTCTTGGCCGCAGAGTTTGGCGTGAGGGGTTTGGTCCGGGCCGCCACCATGCGGCTCTCACTCTCCCCCTTGGCAGGCCCCGTTTTGTCTTCCAGGCCCGATGGTGTTGGGGGTCCTGTTGGGGGGCTCCAGTGCCCAGGCTGCCCTTTGCCCTCGCAGATTTCGTCCTCGGATGATGCCTCCTCCTTGGGTGTTACCGCATCCTGGAGCACCCTGGGTGGGACGTCGGGCTGCTGGGGAGTGCCGGCTACCGGGGACCCCCCTGCTGACGTGAGCTGGGTGTGAGGAGCAAGGAGCGGTGTGGCAGTGCGGCCTGGAGCCCCCGCTTGCTGGCTGTAGGAACGCTGGGCTGCCGTGAAGCCCAGCTCAGGGTCGCGCAGGATGTGGTAGTCTGTGCGGCTGACGCCATGCTTGGCCGCCCCGATCAGGAGGTCGCGGTCATGTGGCCCCGGCTCCCACCACACGGGCAGGTCAGGGCCCGGCTGGCACAGAGCCAGGCGCTCGTAGAGCTGCGGGTGTCGCAGCACTTGTTCCCGGACCTTGCGGAGCAGCTCGATGCGGTAGAGCGTGCGGGACGCCCTCTCCTCCGTGATGGGCTGGATGGAGATGGAGGGGTCCACGAAGCCTGGAAGGACCGCAAAAATTACTTTTGATTCATGCCCATTCACGGTTGTCTCGGTAACCATGGGTAACTAGAGGCAACCATGGAATACTGGGACACCCACTGGTTACTCACCAATGTCTTTAGGCGGCAGGCGGCAGACACGGCGGCACATGGCCGTGAATGCCCAGAGGTATTTACGCAGGCTCTCGTCTGTCTTCTTGTGCAGCCGTGCCATGGCGCGGAACTTGGTCCAGTCGAAGCGGCCCGCCTCGGGGTCGAACACCACTCCGAAGGTGGACACCACGCGGTAAAAATCGGCTTCTTCCCGACGGGTCCACCTGAAGCGAGGTAATGGGGGGCTTTGTTGAGTGACAGGCTCCCCTCTGCCTGGGACTGGGCAGACATGCGGGTAGTGAGTCTCCGCCTCACCTCTGCTGCCGCTCCATCTTGGCGGCCATCTTGGGGTTGAGGGTGTCGGCAAGCGTGGGCGTCAGCAGAGCGCAGGGCGGGGCTGGCAGGGCCTGCTGAGTCTGGTGGATCTGTAGGATCTGCCGGCTCTTGGTGTAGCGCTGTGAAGCGGTGATGAGACGCCGCAGGCGTGCCGTCAGTGCAGATGGTGGCGGCCAGTAAGCAGAGTCCCCCTCCGCCGTAGCGCCACCTTCTGGTACACAGGAGACCCATCAGTATCCCATTAAAAACTCATAATTAAGCAGGATAGTTCTGGTTTTGGCTGCTGTGTATTTTGGGATTGCGATTTACCTCCAGTAGTGTCGGTAATGACCAAGTCGCCGGAGGAAGATGCATCATCCTGCGGGACAGGAGAGTGTTTATAGTCACATTTAGGACCCCCCCAATTCCTCCCCACCTGGAGAGGGGTACAGAAAGTGTCCCGGCAGATTCTTCCTATGATACCCTGACTGTTACCTCTATGTCATCCTTCAGCAGTGCTGGAGCAGGCTTGTATTCCGGGTCGTCCACATCACTGAGTAGGTGAAAAAGGACCATGAGGGAAGGCAGAGGTGGGACACGGCAGCAGGATACAGAAAGGCGGGACTTCCTGTTTTAACCCCGCCCCCAAGCTTCTAGGGCAGGACCATACCAAAGCCAACAAAGACACACGACTAACAATCAATAATCGCCAATCCTTTTAAATAAACCGATTCACGTTCTGAGACGGGCTATTTATAAACAGTCTGTCCCACACTGCGTGCTCATAAGCGCCACGGTAGTCTGCAATATTTTGGTCCGAGGGCTTCAGGATAGCATAATCAGTAAGAATGACAGATTACAGCACGTACACTGCAGACAATTAGCAAGTGAATGAGGCAAACGGCAAGATTAAAGCCAGTATGATACAGGCAGTGCTCGCAGTGTATCCATCACAGACAGCACTGCGCTCTCTGACCCAGCAGTGCTACAGTGGATCACGTACCCGTCCATAAAATCGTTGGCCCTCTGCTCGGCGGCGATGGCTTTCTCGTCAGGCCGGCCGACCCGCTCCAGGAAGCAGAGGGCGGGGTCTGCGCGGATCGTGTTGTACTTCTCGTACCCTGCGGTGGCGGGGAGGGCAGCCATTACAGTTCACTCATTTCACCTCTCCGCTTTAAGCAGTTACTCCGTCTGAACTGGTAGCTACTGAGTGCATAAAGACCCCAAAGATCACAGGAGGCACTAAAGATGGCCCCCTGGCAGCCTTCAGAGGAGCTGCCAATGCTTGTGTTTCTTCCCGAATGACCTCCAGGTTTCGGGTCAATTAAGAAAAATGGGCTGAAGACCCAGAAGCTCCATCCCCAGAAGGAGAAGGTGCTTCAGTGAGAATGTAGCGAGTAACAGCTCTGTAGCAGTAGTTGATGGGGGGGACAACTCACCATGCTTATAGACTCCCAGTAGGAGGCACTTGTCAGCCTCAGTGTCCCACCACAGCGCGGGCAGCTCAGAGTGGCCCAGTTCAGGGACCCAGATCTCAATCTCGCTGTGGACGGCAGAAAAAAAGCAAAATGAAAGTCAGAGACACACAAACAGATACACACATTCCCCAGAATCCGCCATGATACGGACAGTGTGTGCAGACAGTCGCCGTATGATGACAAGAACATCTGTCTCTCATCATTTCCAGCTCAACACATGAGTGTCAGACAGGGTAAAGCACACTAACAGGCTGGAGTAGATGTCTGGGATGTATGACATAGCACCCTAATGTTGCCTGGTTTTGTTACCAGGAATCTAGAAAAAAATTCTCATTCATTTTCTAAACGCCTGTTTGGACTTGGCACACCTTCTGGTAAGACCATAAATTTGGCGAGGGCTGCCATGACCACGTCAGGTGTTCATTAAACCTCAGACTGACAACGTGAGCCGAGAATGTGGGCCGCCAGAGATTTGACACCGGAGGTCCAGAACGGCGCCGGCTGATTTTCAGTTCCCACCTGGATTCCGAGCCGCCCAGAACCTTCTGGGCCTGGTTGCCGATCACCTCCTGTTTCAGGTAGTAAAGCATTCGAACCCGGAGCAGCACCCTGCCCAGGGAGACGAAGGAGAGTCACATGCAGTTACAGTGAAGGACCTAGAATCTTGGGCTCAAGCAGACTGGGGGACAGGGGTTGGGGGGGGGGGGGCTCACTGACACTAGCCACACAGCACAGTGTTGATCCCCACTCCTGCCCCCAGTTTCCCTCAGTCCGCAGGGTTCTGACAGCTCTTCCCACCCCCCAAGCCTCCAGGGCAGTGGTACAGTCCATGAAAAGCTGCTTCTTCCTGTATTTGTCACGGCAGACAAATCACCCTGACAGAGTGAGGCCAGTGGGGGAATGAGGAGCAAGCCACTTCACGCAGGGCTGCTTTTATGGCCTCACTCGCTCTAGTATGGCAGTTAGAGCCCCGCATGCGTGTACCTTTACATCAGTGAGCTACCTAAATCAATTCAATTCCATCTGATTCATATATAGTGTTTTTAATGAGAAGCATTGACACAAAGCACTTCACCGAGTCTGGGCCCTGGGGTCCCTGGAGACTAAGCCTGAGGCGATGGGAGAAAGCACACTCCACTCTCAGAGAGATTTTAATATTACATTTTATATTATTTCTGTTTAAGCACTGCTTTGTAACTTTCTCACTCTACACCAGACCAGCTCAGAGTCCTGGGGCCCACAGCAACCAGATCAAACACCCCGAACAAGAGGCTTCCAGAGGAAAGGGCTTCACACCATGTCTTTACCCAGCGATGGAACAGTGCTCCCAGCAAAGGGCTCCATGCTCAGTGTGACCCATCACTGGATGGATGGACTGACGGATAGGTCTCCATCGTTTAGATTTCCACTCCATACGGAACCCAGCATTAATGTGAGCTATAATGTCTTCAGGTCTTTTTAATACATCATTAGCCACCAATAAGACTGATGTACTCCTCCCTATGTTTCAGTGTGAGACAACTTGATGCAGCACTCTTGAGGACCTGGGTAGGCCCCCCCCGATGGACAATAACTAGCTCACTGCGATATCCCTTTGACAGGCGGGTGGGGGGGATCTGGGACCGCACTCACTTGTTACAGTGATGTCGCAGATGCTTCTTGTAGCCGTCGTCCTGCAAAAGGTGTTCCGGGTTGTGCTTCCGGATCCACTCGGCCTTTTGGATGTCGAAGGAGCTGGCCTGGGCCTTCATCTTCTTCCCCTTCCTCCCTCGGGGCACCGGCGTCGACAGCCCTGTAGGGTAAAGAGGAGATCATGAGTATTTAAGAGGCGATCATGAGTATTTAAGAGGCGATCGGGCCCTCCCCTGCCGATGGCTGCGCAGTACAGTGAAGATGCGTTCTTTGGAGATCCGGTGCTTGTTTTATTTAAGGGGGTGGGGGTGGCGCTGAACCAATCGGCTCACCCAGGTGGTTCTGCAGCTCTCGAGTGCGCCCATCCTCTGAGGGGGCGATCAGGTCCCACATGAAGCTCTTGATCTTGTCGTCGCCGCGGTAATGGACCAGGCAGTAGGCCAGCAGCGCCCGGCAGATGGCCTCCACGTCCCGCTCAGTGAGCTGCCGCTTGAAACGCCCGTGCAGGATGTCCCTCCAGCGCCCCCACCTGGATGCACGCCGGCAAGGTGCCGTGGCAGCAGTGCGTCAGTACGGCATGGTAAGCTGAAGGTTTAGGCCCATGTGGGATTGCTGTTGTGCCTTTAAAGGGGCACAGTACTTTGCATAAAAAGCCAGCTGGGCTTTATACGGCAAACACAGCAGCACACAGGGCACAGAGGTCTGCTCACCCGTATACCAGTAGGTTCTTCTCCACGCGGAAGCACTCGGTGCGGCCGTAGCCGTTGAGGCGGTCATACGGCCTCCGCAGCTTGGGCTTGTCGTCGCTGTCGCTATCACCCTCTGACAGCTCGGCCAGCTCGTCCTTGGTGGCGCTGAACGGGCGAGTCTGCTTCCGAATCCGGGGGGTGTCGATCACCAGGCTGTTCTGTAGCCCGCAAAGGACAATGAAGGGAGCAGGTGTGTTTTTCTTATTAGCATCCTCAATGCAAGGCAGAGGATGGATGAAACGGGTCAGAGAAACAAGGCACCCACGACTCACTCTGCCATTGACGGTGTCCAGGTCGATCTCGGCCTTCTTTGCCCACTTGTCCCAGAAGTTGGGGTCGTCCAGAGAGATGTCTGTCCTGTTTCCGGACGCCACAAAGCTGGCCTGAAAACAAACACCACATGAAGGATGAACAGAGGTGGTATCCAGGCAACAGTGATACGTTGCTGCACCTGGAGGCTGTTTTGTGGGACTGGTTTGACGGTGGAGACACTGTCTACATCGGAGGAGGGGGAGCCAAACCTTGGCAAAAGTGGAGCCCCGGCCCTCGGACTCGATAGTGATGGTCTTCGTCCTTCGCTGGAGAATCTGATCAATGTCCTCCTCGCAGAACTTGGAGCCCTCGTCCTCCTCGTCCATGAGGGCCCCGTAGGCTCCCCTCCGCAGCAGATCTTCGATCTCCTTCTTGGAGAGTTGCTGCTGGATCTGCTAGAGGAGGGCAGGATGTAGAGGTGGTCAAGCCGGGATAGAGGCGAGCTGGCTGCAGGCCAGGGGTGAACACACAGACCATGGTCAAAACCACTATCGGTGCTCCCCTGCCGAGCTACATTCATAAATACACCATGTATCGTATTTATGAAAATAATAAATACCAAACGTATCATAGGAGCAACCAGAAATAACAAGCTGTGAAATACACATAGCTTATATATCAACTGATCAAAACCAAGGGCGTACATTTGGGTATGAAAGGTACCAATATTGTGGGAGCACTGTGTGTGTTTAGGGGGGTGAGGTGATCGGGGCTGATTATGTCCCTACCAATGATGAAACCAAACCTACGCCCTTGTCCTTAACGGACAGACACAAACACCAATGACAGTAGATCACATAGAGGGAGATTACCCCGCCCACGCTGTTCTCCCGGCCACTCATGCTCTGCAGTACGGCCTTGTCCAGGCCCAGCTTCAGGCTGGCACGGTCGAACATCTCACGCTCGTAGGAGTTACGGGTGATCAGCCGGTACACCTTCACCGCCTTGTTCTGGCCAATCCTATGGCAACGAGCCTGGGCCTGTGGGGGGTGGGGGGTGCAGATACATGACAATGTAAGGGGACACCCACATGTGAGGGGGACACTCATGGGCAGAAATAAACGGGGACAGAATCCCTACTTCTTTTGTCTTATACATTCCACATGCATCGCTTATACTGATGATCTATATATGAAGCAATTCTCCAATTTCCCCAATGAGCCCCCCCTGCTTCTGGCAACACCAGCGGCTTCTTCTGCCCTAAAGCTACATGCTGAGCCTGTGAGACTCCGTGGGGCGGACACTCATTATTGTCAATATTTAACATTAAACTAAAAAGGTTTGATTAATCTATAACAGTGTTTCCCAATCCAGTCCTCAGGGACCCACAGACAGCCCACGTTTTTGTTCTCTCCCTACTGCCAAGCAGAAATATGGACAGTCTGGCAGGGAGCGCAAAGGGAACAAAAACACGGACCGACTGTGGGTCCCCGAGGACCGGACTGGGAAACACTGATGTATATGATTTAAAAATACTTTGCAAAACTGCATTTATGTACTATTTTGCAGCCAATTCCGAAATATAAGGTGAAAACAGCTTAATCGTTTGTTGAGTATTCCCACGTTAAACCATTTAGTTAAATTTACTTAGGGAATCTGGTCGATCATATTTTACAGATAGTAAATTTGAAGTGCATGACTGTCACAAAGAGGTCAGACGGCTATTCAGCTCAGCAGCTGTTGAATATGACCGGTGGTCCTCTGCTGGGCGTCGAATGTGCAGCATTTTGGGTGTACAGGTCCAGTCGTGCAGAACTGCAACCGCCCCTTGTTTCTCAGAACTGGGCTGTCTACACAGGGTGAACCAAGAGGCACTTCAACTGGAATTACAGTAGCCGGGAAACTCCCCCACTGAGCTTTCTGTGGTGACTGGGCCTACACACCCACGCCGGATCCTAGTGGAAATCTGGCAGTTCTGCTGACCGAAGTGGGCTGACTGATTTTCCAATATTACAATAAAAAAATATCACAAAAAAGAAACATCAAACTGTGCAAGTGATACAACCATCTATTATTTTGATTAAATGATTAAAAGATCCCCGGAGAAGTTACCGATTCATGACTGCTTGACCACGGCTGTCGCTAAATGTGGCATCACTGTATAAACTTCAAACCATTCGTTCATAAACAGATTTCCCAGTTGCATTCCTGGCGCAGGGCTCACTGTTGGCATCGGATCGCTCGGCACCATGCCGTTCAATCATGTTAGCATTTTACGTTTCCATGGCGGTGTGGATGAAATGAAAGGGACAGGCGGTTCTGGCTGTTAGCTAAAGGGGATTATGGGCTGTTAGAGCCAGCATACCTGCAGGTCATTCTGCGGGTTCCAGTCTGAGTCGAAGATGATGCAGGTGTCGGCGGCTGTCAGGTTGATGCCCAGGCCGCCGGCGCGGGTGCACAGCAGGAAGACAAAGCGGTCCGAGTCGGGCTTGCTGAAGCGGTCTATGGCCGCCTGCCGCAGGTTTCCCCGCACGCGCCCGTCGATTCTCTCGTACAGGTATCTGAGGCCCAAGGCACAGAAGGCAGAAATTGGTGATGGGGGACAGCCACCAAGGACACCATGTTTTAGAATACTTTATTAATCCCCAATGGGAAATTCTCTTTTGACGTACGCCATCGTGCCCTCCATGAGACACAGATACAGGTGACAGAGAGCTTGGGGGGCACCGTACAGAGCCAGCTGGCATACAGCACCTCTGGAACTGGGCGTCCCTTGGTCAGGGGCCCACAGAGACGTAACTGTCCTGCTAAGGCCAGGGTTTGAACCAACAACCTTCCGGTTGAGCCACATACCATGCCAGCACTGTTGGCCACTCTCTTTGCTAACTTCTGTACTACTACACACGATGGCGCTAAACAGAGTACGCTAAAGGAACAACACGCAGGGACACACGCACACACTGCCCCATGAGATCAAACACGGAACAGTACGGGATGGCTTCCCAAAACTGGGACAACAGGACACTCTGGAGAATGATGACCCCCAAAACCTGGAACAGCATGCAGCGAAAACCCCCATTATCTGCATTATTTTTATTACTTGCCGTGTCCTCAGAGGAGCCGTTTTCGCTAAGCCCGTAGCAGCGCCCGTGCACTTCTTTTTAGAGGTAGCTAATGATCAGAGCGATTACAGCTACTACTCGTGGGGCAGTCCCTGCAGACCGGGCTCTTAAGCACATGACACTTAGGATCTAGCAGGATCAAAGCGCCCATACTTCATTTTGCTTGGAACTAGGGCTGTCAATCGCGCGTAGAACCCCCCCCCCCCCCCCCTCCCCAGGTCACGAGGGGAATCCAGCTCCTCGGGAGTCACGCGTTCCTCCCACTGCCTCCTCGTCACCGAGTGGCCCAGTTCCAGCGGCCTCTGGCTGCCGCCGCGCCCCGGCCTCCTCCTTTGGGGACGGTAACCTCGCGTTGAACCCCGGCTGGGCTCCGCTCCGCTGCTCGCCCTCCTCATCCCGCTCGCTGGCGGCGGCTCAGGCCTCGTCTGCGTGCCAAAGACACGCAGCAGGAGAATGGAGGGGGTGGGGCAGCAGATGGGGGGAGCGGAGGTCGGCCCAGCAGACTGTGCCGGAGACATGCAGCCTCTTGCAGCCTCGGAGGGGCTCTGTCTGTCTCCCTGATTATACACTGCCATTGGTCTAGCGTTTCCCACTCCCATCCTCGGGAAGCCACAGTCGGTCCAAACTTTTGCTCCCCCTGAGCTCCCTACTCGACAGTCCACATTCTTGCTCCCTCCCTAGCTCATCACGATCTTGAATAATTCCAGAATTGCCCCCTGGGATCAATAAAGTCCATGTTAATGTTAAACAAAATTTGAAACACCCATATTTTACAATCCCCCAAATTGCAGGTAACCCAAACCTACTGAACGAAATCTAACTGGCACTGTAACCATTTTGGTGTTTTCCTCTTATAGTTTCCAGATGAGACTATTATGATTAGCAAAAGTGGAGGGTAGGTGGGGGGCGGCGGCTTGGGCCGAGGGGCTGATTGACATTGTTTTCCATTCATTGTTGATATTCTTCAGCCCATGTTCCTGTTGCAAGTGTATAGTTTATTTTGGAAGGTCTAACTAATATTTGGCCATTCATTTTCTTTCCAATAAAATTATGTCAGCACCTCTTGCTAAAATAAAGTTAATCCCTAAAATAACTCCATCGGCGGAAAGTCAGTATCATAGTTGTCAGTGCTGTACAAATGTCTGCCATCATCCATTTGGGCTGGCTAATTCTAACACCATGTTTTTGTCCATGCATTTCCCCCATGTGAAGATTTCACACCGAATTTAGTTTGGAAAAACTCAGTAAATAATGTCTCCATGCAATTCACCCTTTCTCCAATTGCAGATGCAATATCTTCATTCATAGGAAACAAAAAAAGAAATTTAAACTGTTTTACATTATACTTTCAGTATTGTGTATATTGAGCAACAGCACTCTTGTTACTTGAAGCCTTGCATCATCTTTTTTTAGAAACGCAACCAAAAAACTGAACAGCGGACGACAGAATGGTATGTATGCGTGTGTGTACGTGTGTGTGCGTGTGTGTGTGTGCGTGTGTGTGCGTGTGTGTGCGTGTGTGTACGTGTGTGTACGTGTGCGTGCGCGCATATAATCCGCGTCGACTAATGGTTCTGGCAGATTCTGAAGATGTGCTGACTGCCTGCCTCATGGCCCCATGGGACACAGGGATGCTGAGTGTGCCCTGGGGGCCCAGGCTGGCTGGAGAGATGCTACCTTTTCTGGACCAGGTAGCCCTCCAGGATGGAGGATTCATGGAGATGCTGAGTATGCCCTAGAGGGAACGGGACTGCAGGACGAGCGTTACCTTCTCTGAATGAGGTAGTCCTCCAGGATGTCCAGGCAGCGCACCATCTGGGAGAAGATGAGCACCTTGTGGCCCCCAGCTTTCATCTTGGGTAGCAGCTTGTCAATGAGGACCAGCTTGCCGGCCGACTGGATCATGGCCTGCAGGTGGAAGTCCGCGGCACCGGGGCTATAAACCTCCCGGAAGTCTTCCAGGATCTTCTCCTCAGCCCCTGAGGAGATGAGACCATGTTGGGTCAACAGGATCTCTGCAATCTACAGAAGTCTACAGAAAAGCTTCATGACCCTTAACCTTGCGTTCCCACCTTCACTTTCACAGTTCCTCCAGTGGTGCCTTTCCATTGTGTTGACAAATTCACGAAATAGTTCACAATTCAAAGATTAAACTTGCTGGTAGCATGGAGTCTGAGATTATAGCAATAACGCAGGGCTGCAGGCAAAATGCACAAATATGGGATGCAGAGGTCCAGTTTGGTGTTCCAGAGAGCAGAAGATGCCATGTGACAGCTGCTCCAGCCCCTCCTATCCCTGTCTCCACAGAAGGGTTCTAAAGACACCCCCTTATCTGAATTTTTGAACCCACGAGTGTGCATCTGTACTCTATAATGGTGTGTTCCGTTTGAACATGGAATTTGGAAATTTTTAGTTCCTAGTTGAAAATTTCAAGAACACCCCCTGAACTACGGAAAGTCAGAGAAACCTCTGGAACCTCACCCTCGGAATCCAAGATGGCTGCACCCTTCATCAACAGAAGTGACAGCTGTAGTTTTGTAGTGTTTATTAGCACTTATGTCTCATTTGCGTTTAATTATATCGGTCGTACAGAAAATATGGTCCAGCTGCTATGTGTGGACATGTTGCTAAGGTGTTTGTATCAGTAAAATACAGTGTAATGCATTGTCATCAACTGGTATTGCAAACAATGTCTAACAACAAACCTGGTTAGAACTGGTATTGCTAAATGGCTTTTCAATTTGTTGTACTGGAACGTGGTTAATTTGGGTGTGATGTCATTCTCAGCTTGGGATTCCGAGGTAAATGGAATGCAGCATAAATCTACCCAACCACCCGGGATCACAGTTCATATGTCATCAACTCTGACCCAGACCCAATGGGGTGTCACACAGCAGTTCTGTAAAGGCGGGGGTGGGCTCTCATTTCCTGTCACATGCAAACTGGGTTTAGATATGTGTAACACCTATTTTTAAATTCCCACTGCATTTCCTGTTGTAGCGTGAGATCATCATTATAAATGAGATGAAATCGTGCTTTGGTATGTTCTGATCTTTTCAACAATATGACAACAATCAGACTAATCTTTCCATGTGTGTGTATGTGGATTATGTTTATATTGCACTGTGGGGTCCAAAAGTCACCCACAATGTAATAAAAACCTGTAATTTTGACATCGAGGGGACCACTGTTCAGGTCCCCACAAAGATCTGTGAATGCAATCAAGAAACTATAAATGCTTAAAGTTTTGTACTTCGTTTGGTAACTTATGGTTAAGGTTAGTGCTGGGTAGGGGTTAAGGTGGTCATGTTTCCAAACAATTACAAACCTGTGTGTGTGTGTGTGTGTGTGTGTGTGAGAGAGAGAGAGAGAAAGAGAGAGAGAGATACCATCAACAATAAAAAAATTCAGCTGGAGCAAAGCTGTGATGACTTAGTATGTGATGACTCTTAGTGTAGTGACATCACAAATAGCTGTGATGAGATCACAGACGCATACAGAAGCTTTATTTAACAATGTTCAGCCCCAGTAATGTGGTTGTTATAATAATGGCCTATTAGGCACCTACAGATTGTTATGGTGATGCACAGTGGTGTTCAGTACCTGCAATGGAGTTGGGTTTTATATTGGTGTGGTATGGTGTTCAGTACCTGCAATGGAGTTGGGTTTTATATTGGTGCGGTATGGTGTTCAGTACTTGCAATGGAGTTAGGTTTTATAGTGGTGCAATATGGTGCTGAGCACCTACGATGAGATATCGGTTTTTTATGGCAATGTCCAGTAGTGTTCAGTACCTGTGATGAAGCAGGATTTTTATGTTCAGCACCCACAATGGCATATCGGTTCTCATGGCAATGTTCAGTGGTGTTCAGTACCTGTGATGAGGTAAGGGTGGTTACAGCACTTGCGCAGCTCCATCATGGTGTTAACCAGGTTGGGTACGTTGGCCTGGCCAGCACCCTTGGCCAGGAAGGAGAAGTTCTTCTCCAGGATGGCGCGGTAGTACTTCTTCTGGATGTTGGTGAGTTCCACCTCGATGATGGTCTCCTCCTTGGGCGCCAGCTTCTTCTCCACATCCTCCTTCAGTCTCCGCAGCATCATTGGCTTCAGAATGGCCTGTAGCTTCTGGACCTGCGGAGAGAATCAGGTACCTGCTGTCTGACAACAGCCACCTGTGGGATGCTTTTGCAACTACATAAATACAGGATTATAACTCCCTTCAAAGGATTTCCCATATATCACACATTGGTTTAATCACATAATAGTCCAAATTAATATGCGATAGTCTGTGCTATCATAGCCTTCCTAAACCTCAAGATTAATTAACTCAGATACTTCACAGCATCCAAGAAATTGCATTGAGGAGGACAGAAAGAAAACCAGTTCATGCGCTTTACAGACACTGACAGCTAGGGGGTGCTGGAAGCCCCACACTGCTCCTACCTGCTCCTCCGTCTTCAGGTCCCCGAACTCCTGCATGAAGGTGCTCTCTGAGGGGAAGCGTGAGGGCTCCAGGAAGTGCAGCAGGCTGAACAGCTCCTCCACCGTGTTTTGGAGAGGAGTGCCAGTCAGGAGGACTTTGTGCTCCTGCAGCAGGGCCAGCAAGTCAATTAAGTTCTATCAATCGCAGGAAGACTGGGGCACGATGTAACCCCCCACACAAAAACCTCAAGGCTGGCAGCTTCTAGGTCAGCTGATGTGCCCTCGTCTGTCACATGACTCAAGTCAAGAGAAGGCAGTGACGAATCAGAGACCAGCTGTGGCCCACTTCCTGGCAGTCATTGAGGCTGTTATGAAAGACTAAATGCACGATTGTACTGTTTCACCCACATCCCACTGGTTACTCTGAAGGTTTGAGCTTTGACCCCACATCTACAGATACTGAATTAAAAAGTTTGGCCCAGGAATTATGGATAAAGGGAAGCACAGCCACTCAGACAGTGATCTTCCCCTGCATGCTGAGCTCCTCAGCACACCCACCAGATTCATGAGCTTGAAGCCCTCTAGCAGCTTGCAGTTCTTGTTTTTGAGGCGGTGGGCTTCGTCGATGATGACGCAGCGCCACTCCACAGCGTTGAGCTCCGGGCAGCCGCCCAGGATCATCTCGAAGGTGGTGATAATCGCCTGGAACCTGTAGGCCCCTCGGATCACGCGGCCCTATGGCAAGAAAACCGCCAATGGGATCAGGGCCCAAGCGGGAACCAGAACAACCGAGCGGGCTGAAAAGTAATGCCTGACTGCGCTGGTCACAGAGCCTATTCCAGATGCAGCCCTTCTATATTGTTATGGAATATTTAAATACAATTGTGTGGCTAGCTGTGGTCTCAGACTTACTGAATCAATCTAGACAAATAATACTCAGATACTCACATCTGAGGTGCTAAAGACCACAGCCGAACTCCGGTGAGGAACCAGGCTATAGCTGACCTGGCTACTCATGCTTAATTAAATATGTTCAGATTCATAGCACTGCAGTGGTGGTGTTCAGCGACATCAATTTTCTCCTCTCAAGAAGGCACATTTTCCATGATACCCATTCCTAACTCCTCCCCACACTTTCCTGTTCCCCTTTCAAAATCCCCAGCCCCTCAAAATGGGAATTCTCCCAGCATTCCGATCACCCATTCCCATATTTGGTCACAAACAGGATATCTGCCTCGGAAGCAGAGCACCAACCACCCATGACACCAGTAAATGTTATCAAATCCTTGCCCATAGAACGTTTGACCAGCCTGCATAATTACACTTGCTGAATTACAGCCTTCAAAGCCAGAGAACAATGTTGCCGGTGAAGAACCCCAATTTGACATCACTTCGGGATGTGTTCGCATCCGAGTTGGCGGTTATGAAGACGCCAGTCGGCTGACCTGCGAGTCCCTGAAGTACATCTCGTACTGCTGCAGCATCTGCCTGCTGACCATGCTGCCGTGATACACGATGACATTTAGGTGTGTCCACGTGCGGAACTCGCGCTCCCAGTTGGCGATGGTGGAGAGGGGGGCGATGATGAGGAAGGGAGCCCGGATGCCCGTGCGGTGGATCTCCTCCAGAAACGTGATGGACTGGATGGTTTTGCCCAGGCCCATCTCGTCAGCCAGGATGCAGTTCCGTCTACAAGCCGGGGGGGATAATCAATTTTTCTTAGACAACCTCGATCCTTTACTTGCAGCCAGGACGTCTGTTCTGACAGCAGAGGGACTCAGGCAGACAAAATCAGGATTTTACAGCCAGATGGGTTTGTATTCCCACACACTGGGGATAGATTATTGTCAGGGAGAGCAGACACACACACACACATACACACACACGCACACGCACACACATTCTGGATGCAGGTATACCAGGAGGAACTCTCCACTGTTAATGTAAAACCACTAAAACGAATCAATACTGATAAATCATATACTATACAGTGCTGTGGAAGAGTGTTAGCCAGTCAAAGATATGCTTTAAACTATATTATATGTCTGTCAAAGTGTGTCAGCTTAGCCAATTCAAAACATCTCCTACAGTCACCCCAGTATTTGTAGCAAACATATAATAGATGTGTTGATTCAACCACTACCCCACCTGGCTAATAAAAAACTCCTCAATTATTTGTCTAATTAAAATAATTAAGTGAACCGAGTTTGAAATGTAATAAATACATGGAACTGCCCCTGAGGAGAGGTTTGGGAACCGAAATAGTGTTCAACTAGCCACCCAATAAGAGAGAAGCAAAGGAAATTCTTGGCAAGTTTCGCTGTGTTAGCTTTAGTCTACATGTGTTCTAATGCTTTTTTTTCCTCCTGGGCAAATGCACATTTACTGTACAGATAAATGGCCTTATACATTTCCTTTGACTGTCTAAGACATACATGCATATTGTATATAACAGTGGCCTTTCTCAGTTTAGTTTGGTTTTCCTGTAGGAAATAAATTACCATTTTACAGCAGGCCAGATAGACATCGCAAACACACACACACACTCACGCACGCACGCACACACACACACACACATGCATGCACACACACACATGCACACGCAAGTCCCAACAGGTGAAAGTGCGACTGCATTCCTATGAATTAATTCCATCCCACTGGACGTCAGGCATGACCTAGCGAAAGCCAGTGGAGCGCAACCCGAAACAGGCCAGTCTGACACATGCCAGATGGCTTTCTCCATGGGAACGGTGGGCCGGATCGGCACCTCTCTGCCCTCCTGCGCCCGCCCGTCGCCCCTGGCCCGCCGTGCCGTTTAAAGCCGGTGGCGCCGTCAGACCCATACCGCTAGTGGGCTGTGCCTGCGACCCACCTGTTGTACCAGTTGAATAGGAGCCAGTTGACGCCCTCCAGCTGGTAATCCCTGAGGCGGTTGCCGCTGCGGTATTCCCGGGATTGTTCCCTCTTCTTCCAGTGACTGGCCGGAGGCCGCTCCTGCCAGGGATGGAGAGACATGGAAAAGCTCTCCAGCAGCCCGTGGACATTTACTGCATCCAGAACGCGTTTAATTGTGTCTGCATCCCCAGTGTGGCAGATCTTCAGACTTAACAGTATAACGAGAGAGACAGGGTGTTAAAAATGAACGTCTGTTATCAGCAGATGAGATCGGCTGGGCCCAAAACACATAAAAACACATTTTTAATACCTATCTCTGTAAAACTGTAACAACAATCGCCGAATGGTTCAGCGAGCCATTACTCTGTAGCCGTGATCAGAAGGTTCCCGGTTAAAATAGCTTTGTCGAAATACACCGAGATACCAGTGATCTATGTCGAGATGCATGGATTATCTGAAGGAATAAAAGGTATATTCTATATATTATTCATCGTTAGTGATACAGTACATCACCATGGACTGGTGCATTCCTGATAACTCAGAACCTTCAAATAAATAAATAAATAAACAAATAATAAATAAATAACATTTCCAACCTCCCACTTAAAAAAGTATTAAAGAATGGCTGAATGGAACGAATCCATAATGCAAATTTACGCGAACGAATTCTAATTCTGCTAGCGTTTCATGGTAATATAACATGGTGTGCTGGCAGAAATTAGAACATATCTTAAATCATAATGGACACCGTATGAACAGCAGAAAAGCTTGTCTTCGTTTTCACACCACTGTCGCTCTCCAAAGCCGCCACCTTTCTGCATGAAGTCCACATATTCTCCTCCTGTTCTTGCATGTTCTCTCCCACGGTTCAAAATCACATTTCCGGTGAAACGGCATCTGTATCTAGCCTGTAGTGTATTCGTCTGGACTGGAGTCCCCTGCTCCGTGCCCAGTAATTGCTGGGATGGTCTTGCCATGACCTGGCACTGCTCTGGATGGCTGCAATAATGAATAACTATGATGGGTTTTAGCATTTCTTGCTTATTCTGTTATTTAGCATACAGCATAGGGTATTTAAACTGAATTATGCAAACCCATCATTTCCTTAAATTACATTTAATTTCCTTTCATAATTTGCACCTCTGTTGGTTAATGGGGTTAAGCAGTCAATAGTGCCGTACCCTACATGAGCGATGCAAATGTACAAAACGCCGGCAGGTATTTTTAGAGACTACTGTACAAGGCAAATAGCCAGTGTGCTACAACTCATGTTCTACCTTTAAATAGGTCAGATGAGGGGGGATAAAGAGAAAAGAAAAACTGCACAGAAGCAGATTTCCCGTAAAGCCAAGGTCCGTTACAGGGAAGCTCTGCTGCGGCGTGTGCATTACGCTACATGCTATGAAACGTTCCTGAATCCCACAGGAGCCCATTTGGGCTGTGATATCACTGGCCATCCACGGCAATGAGGATTCTGCATCCTCACATCCTCCTTCCCAGGGACATGGACACCCTGGCAGATTCAGGGGGTGCAGTACTTTATGGGGTTTCATATTAAGATTATAAAATGATGTATAGAATGACGTTATAGGGTTCCAGCTCTGCCCCTACTCCCCCCCTCTCAGCTTCAGCAGGGGGGGCCTTGTCCACTCACCACCCTGCGGGGGTCGGGCCGTGCCGCCTGCAGCAGCTCGAACTCCTCGATCTTGCTCTGGTCCACGTCCTCCTTCAGCTCCCAGGTGCTGTCCTCGTAAGGCAGGGAACACCACTTCACCAGGTAGTACACCACGGGCTGGAAGGCAAGGCGGGGCGAGGCGGGGCTGTTAGTGCAGAGCCGCCACGGGAACCGGGCGAGGTCCGGAACCCGGACAGAGGCCCGTATCAATCGGAAACTGCACGGACAGAGCGGTTGCGTGTCACTCGTCTGGCAGTGGGAGCGGGCAGAGTACCTCTCCAGTGTCCTTGTCTTCGCAGTATGATACCTCCAGCACCCTGTCGACCTCAACATAGTCAGGGTTAAAAGGCTCCTCGTCCATCTAAAAAACCGGGGGGGAGGGGGGGGGGGGTGAGCTGAGTCATCTTGCTCTTGGTCACCATGGGGACTCACAGTTAAAACAGAGGGGTGGAGGGGGATGGGGGGATCTCTTCTGTACATGCTGGCGCACGCACACACACACACACACACACACACACACACACACACACACGCACGCACGCACACACACACGCACGCACGCACGCACGCACACACGCACACGCACACGCACACGCACACGCACACACACACGCACACACACACGCAATCTCACTATAACATCTTTGTAATTAATAAACCCTAAGCCAGCACTGATTAATTCCAAACCCAGAGCAAAAAATGAGGCCAGGAGAAATTCTAGTTTCTTCTGCCATTAACTTAACGATGAAGAATAATCCACTAATGACACTCGCACGCCTTCACGCACACACACAGAACCGTGCGAGTGAGGATGGGCGCTCTTACATCAGCGAAGAAGTGCGCCCTCTGGGCCTGCTTTATCTTGAAGCGCTTGATCTTCTGCTGGATGCGCTTGTCCTTCACTAGCTGTTGCTCTGTGGCCCACTCGCAGTGCAGATAGGAGCTGGGGAGGCACAGGCAGGCATGACGCAGCTCCAGCCCCCAACGCGTGGAAGATCCCAGCCTCACGCTACCTCAGCCACTCATTTAATTACTTTGCTACAAGACCCAGCTACAGCCAGCCTGCACACGAATCCAGTGCAGCACATTCTGATGGATCCATTTATGATTTATCTTGAGAACAATGGCATTGTGTGCACAGAATTATTTTATTAAAGCTCCCAGAGCGATATCCCTTTCCCCCACATCACCCCGGATTTCAACAGCAGTTCAGTGAAAGTGGCACAAGATACATTTATGTCTTTAAAGGAAGGAATTTTAACACGCGGGAGAGGCAAGTACAGACCAGCCGCTCTTCACACCATGCTAACCCCAAGACAGCGACAGCTAGTCTGTTAATTGACTGTTCACTCCACACGAGCAGCTATTGCTACATTCATGGCAAAAGCTTGGCTATATATCACATAAATGTATGGTAACCTAATAAGGTAAAAATGAAACATACACGGACGGCAATAAAGAGATTACCTGACAGTTATAAGATTTTAAATAAGGTGTTTCACATTAGTCTTTGTTAAACAAAATCTGGAATGACCTCTGATTTATCTTTGAGTATTGACTGGAAGAAACATTGTCTAATAGGACTAAAGGACGAGCAAACCATAAAAGCATGCCTGAGCGACAAAGGGCAGTGACATGTGTGGCATACAGGAGATTCTTCACCTGTGAGTAAAAACGTGTGTGAACCAGGCATGACCTAAGCAGCACCTGCTATGAATGATCTGTCCCCAATGGCTACTGAACCCAACTATTGCAGACGGCGAGTGTTAACATGCGCACTTGGAGAAGACTTACTAGTTTTTGTACTTCACAAAGTACTCCTCAATCTCGACCACGACTCCGGGGGACACCTGGAGGAAAAGGGGGGAGCATTACCATGACAACGGGAGTGGCGAGTGGCTTGAGCCTTCTGTGTGAGCGATGGTCTCGGAGACAGCCGGCGCGATACCTCTCTCTTCCCCACACGCGACGACATAATCTTGTCGACAACGGCGGCATCCTCCTCGCTCGGGTTCTCCTGCGGGAACAGAGATGGGACTGAAGTGGGAAGAATGGTGCTTTGATACATCCTGGAGGAGTGACGTGAGGTGGGGTGGGGGCTGAGGAAGAGTGCATACCAGGCCTGAACAGCTTTTAACAAGATCTTATAGGGAAGGGAAAGCCAATGAAATCAACACACCTGCATTTCATTACCAACAAAAGCAAAGTGCATTTCTCATGTTCCTGGAAATTTTAAATATCTCAGCAAAATCTGACAGTTTAAATTAACACCCCCCCCCCCAAAGGATACGCCTAATTCCAGCCAAAAGTATAGTTTGAGGCTCGAGACGAAATGACACCGTCTGCAAGCTGCATGAAAGTACTTGTGACATCCAAGGCATCAGATGACTGTTAATAAAGGGTCAGACATCTGTAGTAATTGCACTTTTTGCTGCAGCCTGGTTAGTGAGACCTGATGCGGCAGGGTTGCTCGTGGCCTCCAGAGCGCAGTACTCACCACAAAGAGCTGAACAGCTGGCTGCTTCGGGGCAGCGCTGGATGTCTTCTTCGCTTTGACGATCATCTTTACCTCCTCGTCCGACAGCCTTGACTCTCCATCCTCAGCGTACTTCTTCCTCTTCACCTGCCGGTTTGATCTTCTCTTCTGAGGGGACCATAGGCAGCATGCTATTTACCTCAATAACTGGCTTAGCTGGGCGCTTGGGAGAAAACCTGGATTTCTCTTTTTGTAAACATCTATTCTTCATATAAACATTATTCTACTTGAATAAACTTGTAATGTATTTATCGACATGAGTCATGTGACCTGTGACGGTGCCGCTCAGTTGGTGCTGTGCAAGTCCAATGGTTGCTCAGAATTACACAACCACATGAACCTTACACAGGATGAGATCTCCACAGGTATGGGGGGGAGGGGCTACAGAACTCCGTCATGATTGTTTAGTGCAAGAGCAGGGCCAGCCTGTCAAGTCAATTCTCCTGCCCCCACTGGAAACTCACAACTGACCAATCACCCAAAATGAATCATCAACACAAATACAGATTATTTAGTAGTGCGAGCCTGGAGGGACCCCTCTCCTCGACCAAGCAACTACATTTCTGTTCCTCAAGTACCTGACAGATCCCCCCTTACTCTTTCTTCGCTGCAGTGCCACAGCCAGTTGGGCCTGGGGTCACTGTTTGTAAATGGCACAGGGACACGTTCACATTTACATTATTTAGAGGAGCCTTCTGTCCGAAGCGCCGTACGAGAGTGG
This sequence comes from Brienomyrus brachyistius, assembly GCF_023856365.1. Classification (NCBI taxonomy): domain Eukaryota; kingdom Metazoa; phylum Chordata; class Actinopteri; order Osteoglossiformes; family Mormyridae; genus Brienomyrus; species Brienomyrus brachyistius. Next base: position 11,872,915 of record NC_064543.1, on the reverse strand, counting down.
AAATCTTGGGGTCAGTGAGCAGGAGAAGCCTGCATCCAGTGCCGCTAGAGCCCTTAGGGATAATTAAAGGCCAAGCTCAAAGGCCCAGAAGTGATGCAATTACCCCGCTTCCGCTTGTACATGGGATTCAAACCCATGACCTCCCGGACACGGACTCAGCTCCCTATAACAGACTGGCCAGCACAGATGTCAGGTGTCTCACCGAGTCGTCCTCTTTGGAGGACCGCCGTGGGGGGTGCTCATCCTCAGACAAGTCCTCAGAAGACTCATTCTTCCGCTTTTTCTTCTTCCCGAACTTGATGACTATTTTCCTGGAAAACAGTTTTCAGGGAAAGTCATTAGGTTCACTGGGAGAGCGAGAGAAAAAAAAACGACACAAAGGAAAAAGGTAGAAGGAAAAAAAAAAAACAGAGGACGTTCAGAGTCCACGCAGGGTCATTTCAGGGGTCTAGGCAAGTCCGTAGCCAGAAAATGTTTTTTTGGGGGAGGGGTTGTCCTCTTTAACAGATTTTTGCTGATTGTGGGGTGAGTAGATTTGTGTTTCGGTAGATTGTGCCGGATTAGAGGGATTCTCACTCAGCAGATTATTAATTTCTTGTGGAAGTGTACATGCGTTCATGTATTCTTGTATGAATCTTACATCATTGCATTACTGTATGTGATTTATGCTTGTGCTTCTATCATTATTGGTGATAGACAATAGAGTTTTCTCAATCTTGAAACTTCACTGGCGCCCCCTTTTGCTGATCTGGGCACCCTTCAGGATGATCGGGCCCTAGGTGGCTGCCCACTTTGCCTATGCTTATATCCAGAACTGGATCCACAATCTTCGTTTTCCAGGATGGAAGTCGAGCTGCGTTGGCAAATCAGTGAATCAGGGAGACTATTTTTTTTTAAAAAATCCATGGAGGTGCCGTCAAAGATTCGAAAGGGCCAGATGTGCCAGATGAACTCTGAGTAAGCGCGGTGTACACAGAGCGGCTTCTTACACACCAGCCTACACACAGCTGTTCCTTTCTAGTGGGGTGGGGGGGCTGAAAATTACTCAAGTTCAAAGCCAAAAGACGGCAGCCTTACAGATTCATCAAACAAGAACTAATCGCTTTAAGAGTCTAAGATCAGAGGCAAGAATCCCGCTGCTCCCCGCGTGTTTCTGCCAGCATCAGAGGTGGTGATCAATAAGGCGGAGGATATCACGGCGGATCAGGCTGACGCCACGTAGAAAGATGGATCGGCAAAAAAAAAACAAAACTGCATTTATCGCACGCTAATGAGATTAGCTCTCCCCGTCTACCCCGAAGCTCGCTCTGTCACGAGTATCCAAATTCGCATACACCCAGATTTATTAAATAATGCAAATGATAAAAAAAGCAGGAAGAGCAATGGGGTAAAAATGCTGAGTGCAGTTCCCCCGAAAACTTGTAAGGCACGTGGGAGCAGCGACTGCAAGCCGTCATTATTCTTAGTGAACTTAAATGAGCACCCATCTTAATTATCGGCAAATTAGCGGGTGAGTCGTCTGTGAGGGACGGGGTCACTGAGGACGACGATTAAAGCCATCCACACTCAGTGCCGACACTGGCATGGTGCTGGAGGTCTGGCGTCACACGATCCTGATGTGGTGACGACGAGGATGGCGGAAGGTGGAGAAGTAAGAGAGAGGAAAGGAGAACGTGGCCTGGCCTGGAGCCAGGACTCCGGAAGGTTTACTCCTGGCTTCTGTACGAAGCATGCTCAGACAAGGACAGCTTTCTCTGTCTGTACCTCTCTCACACATATCCTTCCTATAAAGTACTGGCCATGCCCCCTGAGTGACAGTATCCCGCCCACCCCCGACAGAGCTGAGGCACAGTGAGGATACCCTCACGGGGGGTCGACTCGCTTCGGTTTACAGTCCTCTGCTAATGGAGCCAAGCAAAACGCAGCTTTGACTCATTCATATTTTCGAGGGGACTGGAGCCCTTTTCCGGGGGACGGTCGGAGGCCCTCGTTTCCTCTTCCTGCAATCCAACCCGAGTCCCGTTTAGCACTGGGACCAGCGCACACGCTGTTGCCTGGTGAGAATTTGGCCTGATGTGGAAGCCGAATGAACAAGGCCAGGGGAAGCTGTGGGGCAGACAGGCACCACCGGGGTGGGTGGGCTCAGTGTGGAGCTGCAGACGCTCCAGAATGTTCCGGATGGCTGAATCCCCTCCTGTCCGCGACGCCTGTGCAGGCAGGAAGGGCTTCTCTGCTTCCCTCACCAGACAGTTCCTAGAAAGCTCTGAGGACCTGGGGGGGAGGGGGGGGGGGCGTTCGTGCATGGGGGCATGATGATCTGGAGGCCCGGAGACGGCTGGCACATGCCGGCCGCATGTGTTTGGCATGTCTGTGCTCTAACCGCTCGCAAAGCCCCAGAGGGTCTCCCTTTGAAGCTCCCTGGCCCACAATGCTACACTTCAGGCAGACTGTTTACACACTGTGAGCACGACGGGAGGAGGAATGCTGGGAGCTCCCATGAAGCTGTGTGCTCGAGGCCGCCGCAGACTGCTCATTTACCAGTGGCGGTGCTGTTCACGATAATATCATGGGACCTGCTGGATACGGACGAAAAGATGGCGGATGAGGATGGCGTGTTCAGCCGTAGCTCAGACAATGGCGCCTCTCAGAGAATCTGGCAGAAATTCCTCCATATAAATAAATCTGAAACAGTGTCAGACAGATCACAGATGTTACAGCATATAATTTAACCCGTGCGAGCGATCTACGCGCCCCCTCACCCTGTGGCACACACACACAGCAGATCCGTGACTGTCTTTGTAGAGCAGGTGACAGGCCACACTCAGGGCACCTATAGTTATCGAGGCAGCTCTGCTGGGACGCTTTTCGGCTGATCTCTCCTCCCTTGTGGCTGCCTGAGATGCCCCAGGCGACGGCAGCCAATGGAGATGGACACGTCTGCCGCACCGCATCCTGGGAGCCGATGCCTCCTATGGCCACCTCATGATGGGACAGAATGACCGAGCGTAGCAGTCGCGAAGCGTACTCTCATCTGTTTACCGCCTGACCGACGAGCCGCTCCTTGGCGTGTCCTATCTGCTCACCGCGCTCATGGCGTCGGTCACGTTCGCCGTGACGATCGTCACTCTGCACACAGCCTCTTCAGAGGGGCAGCAGCCAGCGGCCGTACGCAGAGCATGAGCTGTCTTATTTATCGTTACATCCTCCTGACGGCAACCCTTACGGGGCTCCAAGTGTCCGTATAGATGACTGGTTAGAATGATTCTCCAGCTTTAGTGAACATCTTTAGCCAATATGCTCCCAGAGACAGAATCAGAATCTTTCCTGCCACATGACCAGGGCTGTTGGAATTTTTTTTGGTATCGTTTGCTACCGATACACCCTGACAATAGACAACTAACAATTAGGGCATAACGAGAATGGAAGATAAATACACAACACAAGATACACATCATTGAGGCGCAAACTACTGAGGTATTTCAGCTCCCACTGCTTCTAAAGCAAAAGTGTACAAACTGAAACACGCGATCTGCTCTGAAACTGTTACATCTGATGGCATCGTAACCAACGAATCCCCTTCTCTTTCCACAACCGGCTTCGTCGTTATGTTGTTCACTGCGCAGTGACAGATTGGCAGATGAGGGCAAGGCTGTCAAGTTAGGACTTGAAATGAAAGCATTCCAGTTCTGGAGATGAGCTACAGGCAAAATCATTTATGCCTTAAAAAGAGGAGGAAATTTCCCCCCCGACTTGTCGCAGTCAGACACTTTCAACGGCCGAGAGCGACGTTTCTCTGACAGCGTGTCGTGCTGGAGACAGGGCAGACACTAGCAGCACAGAAAAGAACTGGATTGTGGAGTTTCCCAAAATAAATAAATAAAATGTCTGGCAGAGTATTCAAAGCAGCAAAATGGATTTTACGAGAAAGGAGTTTTAAATAGTTTTTTTTTTTCTTATAATGTAGTCCAGGAACCAGGTAGGACAGAAGACAATGTGTCCTTATTGCTGGGCATTAAAGTTCCAAAAGGACTCCAGTGTTGGACACCATTGAGGAGAAGAAAACCCCTGATTTAGAACATTAATTCATGAAAACTGTAAGTCACACTAAATTCACGTGTGAGCAAAGAAAGTCTTTTGAAGACGCGCATTTGAAAAAGGAACAGCCAACATGGAATGTAAATTTGCATTTGGTTTTCGCGAAATACGTCATGAAGCTTGAGCTGGCCAATGAAATGACAGGAAGCCTGAGCCGGTTACGCTGCGCCAATGCTGCTCCAGCCCAGGTTAGCTCTGGGTAACCGGGTCAAGTCAGGCTACCTATGGGACCCCTTCCTGGACCCCTCCACAGCACCCAGGAGCGACACAGCAAGAGGGGCAATTGGAAGGAACCTTCAGCTCCTTTGCTCCCAAAAAGAATATGAAATTTGCACGAGAGTCCCACTACATAAAACCAAGCATCTGTCTACAATGCAATGAGGAGACTCCGTTCACTGACGTTCCCATGATCGAAGTTCTGTCTGAGCCTGGGAATGTGCTCTGACCTGCTCTGCTCTTACGGCAAGGGAAGAGGGACCTTTCCTGCGTCTGTTTCGCTCCTCTTATACTGTGCCAATTAACTAGCCTCATATACCCTTGCCATGTAACTCTCTTGTCCGGGGGCCCTACATAATCCTGCGGACCACCGTGGGAGTCACCTCTGGCTCCTCCCCACTGTCTGGATTCCATGCAAAGATCCGGCGTGATCCCCGACCCACCTCTGCAGCACGTGGCTTGGCCTAGTTGGCTCGAGGCCCAGCATTGTGCCTGGGCTGAGCGCTGGGCCGCGCTACCCCCTACCAGCCAGCCCCACACCGCGAGGAAGATCCAGGGTTTGGCCCCTCAGATGTAATAAACCCTCAGCCGAAAACCTCAGCTTAATGTTGTGCTGTCTCTCTGCGGAAACACAACAGGCAGTTTACTACACAAGAGGGCTTCCACAATGCCAGTCAGGGCCGCACAGTGCTGCCCTGTTTCTTGGTAACTCCCGGAATTGGAATGCGTCCTATGCTACCTCCGCCAACCGCCATTGTCGATTATAAAGGGAAAGGGAATCATTTATATCGCCTTTTTTATAACGAAATGTTAGTTGTGAGGAATGTTTTAGGTACATTTAGAGAATCCCTGTGTTCTGGTTAAGGAGGTTAAAGTTCCAGATTTTACGGAAAACCAGAGCTCTGCCTGACGAAACCCTGGCCATTGGATTATATTGACAGCACCACAAGTGAGCATGTCGGTCAGCCATACAGAGGTTATCGCAACGCTGCACTGGGAGGGGTTGCGTGCATTAGGCTTATAGGCTGCTGTCCCCTCTCCCGCCTGGGAGGCCATGCTTGAGGATACAAAGCAGCCACAGGTGGTCCAAGGAGGGCGAGAGTCTTGATCAGGGTGCTTAAGGGAAATGCCTTTAAGCAAAGAGCCTGCCAATGAGAGCCTTCGAGATCCATGATCCTACAGATTAGATGGGCGACCATTCCCTTCCTGATTGGCTCACACCTGAAATGGCAAAACAGGACGACTCAGCCGGAGAACAATGAGGCCCAAACAAAGCTCACAATGCCAGTGAGAGCGCAGCCAGAAAGCAGGCCAGGTGTGTTACTAGGGGACAACCACTGGTCGCAGTTAATAAGTCACCACAGTGTATTCTGGCCTACTGCACAGACCAGCGCTCTGTTGTACAACAGGCCGGCCACCTTTATTAGGAATTAGGAAGGAACTTTTAATAATTTAAATGAAGGACAAAAATCTATAAGTTGATAAGTAACCTTATATCCAGTAATGAGAGACGGCTTCCATGTGTAAGCTCAGGAACAATGAGATCAAATGAAAACCAGCACTCCCCGTGGGCTCTGAGGGTCAGAACCGGCCCGGACCGGTTTGGAACAAAGCACCAGACCGTCAATATACACGCTAAAATAATAGACTGCAGCGAGTTTTTCCTCAGGTCCCGGCTGGTGGACCACATCAGCCAACGCAGCAGTTCAGGCTGGTCAAAGTGAAACGACGGACTCAATGGTATCGGGCTGGTTTCGGAGGGGGGGCCTAACCTTCTCGTACTGTAGGGTCTGCTGAGCTTCCACCACTCACGTAGGGTCAAAGAGTGCTGGATAATCCCAACCCATTATGCTACAGGCTCCATCCACCCAACTTCCACATGGAGATGACGGCACTGGATTCATGGCTCTTCCGGAAACATCCGGCCTATGCAGGGGAGGTCCTTACATTCTCGGCTGTCCTCACAGGACCCACCGTGGCTCGACATAGACCGGTGAAGGAAGCACGAGACGCCCCACTGGCTCCCTAAAGAGACCAAAAAGGGCCATCGGAATGCCACCTCAGAACGTGTCTTTTAGGCTTATTCACAAAATGCTGAATCGGGGGGAAAGTCATCTTTCTGTAGCGACTTTCATACGAGTGTTGATAGGGTCCTCTCTGGTTGTCACGGCAATAGTCACCAGGGTGATGAGGAATGTGAGGCAGGGGTTATCGCCACACTGTCGGGGGTGGTGGGGGGGGCAGCAGATATAATATTACTTAGCTTTAATCCACGGCCCCTTAAGAAGAATTCCAACCTGCACCTCCCTAAGGCACACACATACTCTGATAAGGGGATCAGAACCTGCAAACGTAACACCACCGGCGATCCCCAAGAGGGCTGCATTTAACACACACCTCATGGGATTGTGGGTAAATTTCACAATCTATTAAAGGAGAGTTACAGAAGCAACATGACTCATCCCAGAGTGAAAAATAGTCAATCTGATGCGTTCTGTCCTTTTCGACTCCGCTCCGCTGTGCTAAGATTTTTCCTCCTTCACTCATGTGAAAATGTCACTGAAATCAAATGACTGATTTGCGATGCACCTCGACTTGCTGGGATCCTTACATTATTATGGAAGTAAACCAACAGCCCCAGGCACTCCAGTGTGTTAGTGCGAGAAGCAAAGGGCCAGAGCAGACGACTGCGAAAGCGCAGTCTGCTGAAAGCTGGGCTGTGCTGTGCTCGGCACAGACACCATTTACTCTGTTAATTCTGTGTCCTGCTGCTTCCCCACCTTAAACTTAGGGCACTTGTTGAGTTTAACGGTTTTCCTGCCAGCAGTGGGAACTGAACACTGCTTGACCCAGGTGGGGGCCGAACGCAGCCCCCTGTCTACCTCAGAGCATCCTTCCAGAAAAACACCTTTTAATAATCAGCAACGTTAATGACCGAGGTTGCAGTCAGGTATCAGAACCTACCTCACACATACCAAAGCAACCGATCGTTTATTAAAGAAATATAAACGTGCAAATAACACAACAGTAAAATCACCGAGTTTTTATAAAAATAAACTCAATGAATTTCGTTTCTTTGCATTCTCAAGACAAGGCAAACTAATAAACATGAAAGGCAACTTAAGACTCCTGCATTTCCGGGAAATGGAACCAAATGGGAAAAATTAGGCATAACATCTGAAAATCGCAAAACAAACACCCACTACTGAGGTAACAGTCACATATCTTTCAAAGGCTACAAGACGCTACTGAACCCCAGAAAAAGAGAGACAGATCAGTCAGAATTTAAACTGAGGGCTTATCTTAATTAATAATAATAAATCACCAAAACGTGGTATTTCCCAGCTGCACTCATTCGGATAAACCTATTCTACAGCCAGTCCGGAGCGAGCTTCAGTTGGTGATGGCAATCCTGCATGTGACTGCTGCAGTCACGCAGCCAGTCGGCACTTACGGCATCTAGCTGCACCGCTGCAGCACCTGAGCTTCGCTTCATCGCACTGAGCTCCAGTAATTAATGGGCCCTAAGGCTTGAGCTGTTGGAGAAAACAATAATCACATAGCAGACATGCCAACACGTGTTTACTATCCCCTAAACCAGGGACCTCACGGTTCCTACCGAATGCTCCAATGGACATTCTGAGCAAATTGTCACAGATCCGAGTAACGCAAACCTCATGCCGACTGATGTGATCCGGAAGACCGGGGCCACAGGGCTTGAGCAAAGAAGACAATTAAACTACCCCTCAAAAATCCGTTAATCGGGCACCCTGGAGGGAGGCAACTGAAGGCCAGGCACTGAGAACCAAGAGGGTACGCCGTGGATTTACAGATGCGGCGTGGCTATGACATTAATTCCAAAAGCCTGACTGGAGGCTGATAAACAGCTTGTTCTTGGCATAAACGGCCGCTCGGAGTTTACTGGCACTCTGACGCGCAGCTACACAATGCAGTACTCAATATTCTCCTCAATTCACTGAGGAGCAACTGTCCCCCCAAATAAACAAACGGCTTAATTTAAAAGCAGCCTGCCCGGTGTCCAGGGATGTAAGTTTGGGGGAAGACCGGTGGAGCCCGAGGAGCGGATGGCTCCAGAACCAGGCGCACTGCCTCCGACGGGCTATTCACTCACCCGATCTTCGCCTTCTGTTTGGGCTTGGAAGAAGCAACTATCCGCACCGACTTGATGGACTTCTCCTTGGACCGGGCCTTGCTGGCACGGTGCGCCTTGTGTCCTGAAGAGGAGGGGAAACTCTCGGGACTCATGACCCGTGGGATGTTCTTCTCACCCCGTTCCCGGGCCTTGGCAATGGCCTCTGAGATGATCCGGTTGGCCTTCTCTTGCTTGTCTTCCAGCTTGGACTCCATTAGCGCCGGCTTCTTCAGGGTTCTCTTCTCCACAGAGGAAGAGCAGGACGATGACGATGACGACGATGAAGAAGAGGAAGATGACGAACTGCTCTTTACTGGAGTGCTGATGACTCGCGTGTGGTTGCTGGAACCATTAGTGTTCTTAGGGGGCTGAAGGACAAAATGAAGATGAATGGAAACAAATCTTATTATCAGCAGCAATCTCATATAATAAATTATACACAGACGCGGAGCATTCAGAACAACGGCCATCAACTTCCCTCTAGCTGTACTTACTATTTTAATTTCTGCGGACAACATCAACAAGTCATTACCTAATCTCTTTACTCTGCTTAACATGGGGCCTTCAAGGTCACTTTAAGTACCCAACACATTGCCTGCATCTGAAACAAGGGAGTAGGTTTGGATTCAATTTTGGTAGACACCAAATTAACTCAAAACCTCTTGCCCTCCCTCAACTCAACAATATTGGTAGTAATACATCCCTACTGTCTACACTGAAATCTACAGGCTTAATCTGAAGCACTGGCAGACAAAACAGTGCAGCTTTCTTGACATTGAATCACTGCTGATGACTCCACCCAGTAACCCCAATCCAAGGCTCGGGGCTACAGCACAACAAGGGTAGCATCTGCCACAGCACGTATAGATTAACAGCAGCGTTTAAAGCCCGAGACTGCATTCAAGAACCCCTCCCTTGTTATAGAAATGTCAGAGGAGCTTAAAAGGGATCGCTGATGCTGCCAGATCATCTCCGTAATTTAGCGGTGTTCTGCAGTCTCATATTCTGCCCGTCCCATCTCCTTGACAGGTTTAGAGGTTTACGCGGGAGGATCGTGCCCCATTCATCATAGTTTCTGAAAGGGTACTGCTGTCATGAAACAGCCGTGTGACCCGGTCTCAACACGTGATACGAGCCAAAACAAAACTGGTTCTCAGATGAAAATACAAGTCGACTTGCCACAAAAATGGATCTGCGAATGACTCGTAGTCATAACCCCCACCCGCCAAACTCAGTTATCCCCCCTCCCCCTTCTGCCCTGAGGGACTTCAGCAGCCCCCGTTTTCATTTCACCTCAGCACTGACGAAGGGATAAAAGTCAGGTGGTATACAGGTTAACCTGGAGATTCTGGGCTGCTGGTTAGTCCGTAACTAAGAAGAGAGTCCACTAAGTCTGCAAGAGCGCCTCTCTTTATAAATAAAACCGAGCTCCTGCAAAAACCCACCACATACGTGGCAAGAGGCCCACGTTTATTCTACAGCACATGGGGGCCGCAGGCGAAGTGTTCCGGTCCATTTACACCGAAACCGGAGCAGCACGTTAAGCCAGAATGTTGAGAAGCTGCCTATCCGTGCATCTTCCCACCAACATGGACTTGTAACCCGTGTGTGTGTTTGTGTGTGTGTGTGTGTGCAGGGGGGGGGCAGCTTGTATGGGAAAAACATGCAAGCCATGCACACAGCACAGAGGGGGGGAATACAGAGAGGGAGGAGGACAGGAAGCATAGCGTAACTGCCACACCACGCTCCTTCTCCTTGGGGCGACAAAGGAGGACCTGAAATACGCATTCCCCTTCCTCCATCCCCTCAAAAACGCAACACGCACACACAGACAGTAAGAAAGACGTGCACACGTCACACCACGTGTTTCTAGGTCTCCTCTAGTGTGACAGGAGTCACTTCTGTTTACGTGAAGCAGCTGGCTACTTATCCATGGCGGTGACAGTGGGGACAGTCACACAAGTCAAAGAGAGACTGCTAAAGGCCGACGGACACGTGGGAGGAGGAACGGACGCACAGTCCTCACATGGCTTCGTGAGTGGGCTCGACCCCCCAGCAAACATGCTAAATAAGGGTTAACCCTAATGCGAACACGCCGGACACACACCACCATGCCAAGGCCAGGTCCCACCGGCTGAACGTAAAGAATTAACCAGAACCGTAGGGACAAAGAGGGACGAAGTGGATTGGGGGGGGGGGGGCATTAAAACAGCGATTCATTTGGAAGATAAAAAGGCCTGGGCTGCCTTTTTGTTTTTAATTTCACGTGAGAGGCTCAGCGACTAAATCGCGCGATTAGACAAGCTCTGGAATGTTCTCACCGACACAGGATGGGTTTGGATAAACGAAAAAAAAGGACAATAACAAGCTGGGAAAAGGTGGGGGGGGGGGGATGCAAATGGCTACGAACGGCACACTGCAGCTGTATAATACACCTATAAATAACTGCTAACGGAGCCTGCCAGCACTGCGGCCGGCCCCAGCTCCCCGGCACTGCGCCGCACCGCCGGCGTCTCCGGGGGTCATAAGGAAGGAAACACAACAAGAAAAACGGCAGCACAGGTACCAGGACGGCGGTGTGGGCCTGATCACTCCCGGAGCAGAGTGGACCAAGCCACTGGATAATATTTCAGACACACGTGATAACCTGACAACACAAACACTGGCCCACTGCAGCACTGGGGGGGGTGGGGGGGTGGGGGGGGTGAGGAGGGGGGGGGTGGTGTGGCTGGGGAAGGGGAGGGAGAGAGGGAGTGGAGCTCATGAGAAAGACGTAAAGAGAAAGTGTTAAGCATGCCACCTTAAGGCCTGCCGCCGCTAAACAAATGAGGAGGAAGGAGAGGAGGAAAAAAAAAAAACACACAGGCAGCTGCAACGAGATCAAGATGGCGGAGGCTGCCGCATGAGCCAGTGGCGGGGGAGGCTGCCGAGTTCCTGTGTGCCCCTCCTCCCATCCTCCGGGCTGCCTGCTCGGCTCACACTCACCCTTCCTCTTGGCCTCTTCACCGTAGACATTTTTCTTTTCCTTTACTCCCTCCCCCGGCCGCCTAACAAAAGCCTCGTCCTTTCGCTGGGATTTTCTCCCCCCTCGCGTTCCCGCCGTCGCGCTTCCTTTAGCCGCTTCTTCCAAGCCCCCACTCCAGAGCCCTCCCCCCCACCCCACCACAGTCACTGCCACCTCCTCCACCTCCTCCTCCTCTCCCCCCGCAGGCTGGGCTCAGGATGAGAGCATGAGGCAGCGGCGGCGGTGGCTGGTTCTGGCTTCACTCGGTGGCGGGGCTGCCGTGGGACGTGGCCGCCCCGGGAGCGCTCATTCCATGTGCCGTGGCGTCTCTCTGCCTGCCTCCGCTCGCCTCTCCCCCCTTCTCATTGACTCCCTCCACCAGTGCGGCCACTCGGCCTCTCTCCCCTCGCCTCTCTCGCTCGCCCGGCCGCCCGTATCCTTTCTGGTTCCTCCTCTCCGATCGCGAGCTCAAAGGTAGGCTGCTCCTTCTTTGTACACAAAAGCTCGGCTGCGTGCTCCTTCTGCGTCTCCCACTTTTTTTCCGCCCGCTCCCTTGTTCCACCCCCCTCCTCCTCTGCAAGGAGCGTTCGGAGAGTGCAGGCCGCTGGTAGAGCAGTGGAAAATGAAAGCACAAAGCAGCGAAATGCATCAGCATGAATATTAGAGATGTCGTTAAAATCCGGACTCGTTTTTCTCTCTCTCTCTCTCTCTCTCCCTCTCCCTCGCTTGTTCCTCTCTCTCCCTTTCTTTGTGCAAATGTAGCCCAGCAGAGGGTGCTCACACTCACTCCGCCGCCGGCTCCATAACTTAACGTCAAACATACAGTATTTCACTGATCCAAGATGGAAGCGCTACATCTACATAATGCCCGTGTGCTGTTATTTATGTGCGCCATTCGCACTAAATTATTCACGTTATGTAAGCAGGCTAATCTCCTCTCAGGACGATACATGATTTCCACATGAAGCTAATGCTAGGGCTGCCACTAACGACTATTTATCCATCAGTTAATCTCTGAACTATTTTACCGATTGGTCAATTAATCCATACGATCAGTCTTCCTCCAGAAATTCAAATTGTTCATTTCATTTAAGTTTATTTATTTTGACAACAAACTATGTCACTGCAGGGCTTTAGACAAGAGAGCCCAGTTTTTAGGCACTATACGGACCTTACTTACACCCACAATTCAATCAGCATATTATTAGTACGCCTAAAATATTAATGATATGCATACTGTGAAGCCCATAAGTTAATAATCTCCATAAATTCGGCTTACCCTTATGTTTATTAAATTCGGTTAGCGCAGCACACGGCACGCTACTGTTTTGGTAAATCTTGGGAGCGATAAGTACTAAAATCGTGATGAAGAAAGAAAGGGAAGCTCAGCAGACAGAACATTTTTAAAAGAAGAGATATCGTGTATAAAAAAAGTACAAAGATGTCCGCGGATAGCGGTACGTTTTGTAGTCTAATGTCCGACATGTTTTTGGTAAATATTTTTTATTTCATTTCACAATTCTTTTTTTTAATTTAGTGTCCATTTTTGTTTCGGTATACGATAACATCGATCCTCCGATCCTCAGAAACCCAATGCGCATGAACAAACCCAAAGAGCCTAAACACTTTTTCAAACACTAGTCATTGGAATTTCTAATCTAGCAGGCAGAAACCTGCCTTTATTAATTAGTGCATTCAGCAACTACTCTCCCTGCTGATGGTACTTAAATAAACATGAATAAACAACACTTACGGTGGGTTTTACGTTTTCTGACGGGTCATCACCCACAATAGCAGCCGTCTGTTCTCCATTCAGGTGCTCATACGTAGTACTACTGCTGAATTTTTGCTGTGCAAAACCATGTCTTTTGTTTTGTGATAATTTGAAATACTCTCACAATTACGTGGTGACACTGAAGGAAAATACTGGTGTCGATGTCATCGACTACGTTTACTAACAGCGGCAACCCTACTGTTTAAACATGACTGCTAACATATTAGCATGCTCACAGACACAGCAGGTTCATTGTTCTTACGCGCTAGACGTTTACGTTTGCATATGTAGCCATACAGTCTTACAGGTTTGCCTGTACTGGCAGAGCCAGTACATAGAACGGACAAGGGGATTGCACGATGATGCCCGTCATGCACGAAAACCTGCAGCGTACCCTTTAACGACATGTAAACCATGCCACTGTCTGCCTACAGACTTGCGGGAAAAAAGGCTGCGATTGTACTGCCGGGGGCGATTCAGCACACGTGTTTTACCAAATCCGGACCATTCTTATCTGTAAGGAATCTGGTTACCCGAGACCCAAGAGAGCCTGTTTCAGAGATTCCGGCACCGGGCCTGAGGGCGTGAAAAAACGGTGATGTATCAGGCCACAATATGCAGCTCGGCTTGCAGGTCAGCTGTGCAGCCTGGACACTGAATCTGTGCAGGTGGGAGTGGGGTGGTGACATTTGTTACTGTCTGATATTCACCAACCCTTCACAACATGTACTTATACCCAATACCCATCAACCACCGGAAAGCTCCTTGCTCAGTAGAGGGCAGCGGTGGGGGCCTGAATACGGAGGTTCATCCTTGTTGGGATGCCAGTACTTATTAACCCCATAGTAACAGTGGCCCAGGCTCTTGAAGTAAAATTATTCTTTAATAATCAACTTGACATAATAATTGGCCATCAGTCTACCAGGGAAGCTGCTTCGGGGAGTCCTGCTAATCCAACATAAGTGCTAAATGCGTCACATTTGCAGTTCCGGTTCCTATAGTGTTTCTGTGACGCACAAGTAGTCGATCCTTTCAGGATCTGCGTCTCTGACTCGCTCGTTCTGCGTGTTTCGTAAAAGGCTCATTTTCTCTGGTCCCTGCTGCGGGCCTGTAAACGCTGTCACCCTCCCCATTGCTGTGTAGCTCCTCTCTGCATGTCGAGTGACTAAATCTCACATCCCGCTCGATACGGCTTCGATTTCCCCACCGGAAAGGCCGCTGTGTCTCAGCAGGAAACATGCCAGTTTTCCGACAGCCCCGAAGAATGGATGTGCCTTGGGTTCTCTAGAAGGGAAAGCTGCTTATAAGCAATCCTACATTCCCCTTTACGGAAAAGCTTCATAGAACAGTCAGTAATTTAAATTAGCTGTTATTGTGTTTTTTTACTTAATAGCGTTTGCTAAGACATATAGAGAAAAATGTCAATCATACATATAGCGGGAACACGGCTTCAAGGTTGCACACTGTCTTTCTGAAAGCCATTATCGTGCAGTTTGCTTCACATCGTTATTCGGGATATAAAATGACCTCTACTGATGGAGACCCCACAGGAATTATTATTCCACTGGAATGCTGCAAGACTCCATTTGAGCACATATAAGACTGCCGCACTGGGTCCACTCAGAAAGGCTGTCATATCCAGGGAACACATTTAGGGATTTGTCTGGCAAAGTTGGTCATAGACACCACACTACAGTCTTGCATGACCCACCCCCCTCCATAAGAGATAGTAAAGGTATTTTCTGCTTTTCAGTGTCTCTCAGTTCTGGTTTTGGGACATCAGGTGCCAGCTGACAGTAACCTTCCTGTTTTTGTATAGCGCCCCCTGGTGGCTGTGCTGGGAGCGGTGTTCTGGGTGGGGATCCGGAACTTTCGGGGTGTTGCGATATCCAAGCCGCGTTTTTTTTCCTCCGTCTGTTTTTGCCAGGAGATTCTTGGACTCCAAGCTAACAAATGTTTACAGAGTTTCGCTGTAACATTGTTCAGAGGGATGTAATTAAAGAGAACTTCCTGTTTCTGCAGGTAGTTGAGAAACTGGTTCCTCTGTCGGAGAATATAAGACATCATGGGCAGGCCTACATGCAGACAGGGCGCTGTCACACATGCACAATGATAACCACGGCAGCTCTGAAGCCTCCCCGCGCCTCTAGCACTGCTGGCATCATCTCCATAACCCAATATCTAATGATAAATAGGAGGAAGAGCAGCAGGGAGACACACACACACGTAACTAGCAAATCGCGCGGCCCGCATGGCATCACCGTGGCAACCCAACAGTTAATATGCTAATGAGCAGTGCTCCAAGGCTGGAAGTAGTTTCCCTCCTTCTGAACGAGAGAGAGGAGAGCAGGTGGCAGTTTCAATTCTATTCATTACACGCCCATCAAAGATGGCTGGCTCCCTATCAAATATTAATGTGGCCGTTTTATTTCTCCTCCGTCGCCGCCCGAGGTGAGATTTCAGCGCGGGCCGGAAAGGCGAGTCGAGTGGCTGCCATCACGTGGCGCACTGATGGCTCGCAGGTGACACACAGAGGCTCATAACATATATATATATATATATATTTTTTTTTTTTTTTAAATCAAAGCATACCTTAAAGTCACAAAAAAGAATGAAAAAGGCGGCTGAACAGAGCGCCCCCTAGAGGGTTCAGCTGAAGCACTCTCGGATCACAAGTATGGAACTGTCTCATTAACCTGTGCCTCCTCCCCCAGTGTACCACTGTAAGCAAATCCTCCCCCCAATTATCCATTGAGTGTGTACAAATGGGTAACTTCAGTCAGTCATTCTCGTTCACCCCCCTCCCCCCCCCCCCATCAAAAAGAGGACGGCCGAGTAGAGCTGCGTTTGGTTGGACTCCCTCTGTCTCACAGGCAGTGGCAGTGATCTTGCGTGACTCGAATGTTTACAGCGAGCAAACCTCCTCCCCTTCCTCACATCATCTTCACGTCATGTAGTACTGCATTTTTATTTTTTGTCAAACTAAACATCACTCCACTGCCACACACGCATGCACAATCCTAGCCAGGCCCTCAACTGTTTCTCATCTTAATCTAATAGTTCATGCCGTGAGATTGTATCAGGTAAAGCTATTACATCATTGATCCATTAATTATGTCTGGACCTATTGCCCAATTAGCTGCCATGACAACGGCAGGAGGACCAATAAATGCACAACAAGACAGTCTGAGTCTACCAGCCCCCTCAGCTCTGACTGGCCTTATCGGAGGCTGACTCACAGCATTTAGCTAGGTGTGTCAGTTTTAGATGAAAAATATGCTATCAGAAAAAGAGCAAAGAGCCTTCTTGAGAGAACAGAGCTCCCCCACGAGCTGCAGAGAATCTCCAAGATGTCTTACCGGAACGATCCTCAGAATGCAGCATGTGGGGATTACTCTGCATATTAAAGCAGGATATTAAAGGAGAATTAGCTCTGTTTAAGCAGCACTTTTAAACGGTGGCTAAACTGGCGATACAAATCCGCCTACTTAAAGAACCTCTTGAGAACGCTAGGCCATGGGGTGGGGAATAAGAGTGGCGAGGATAGACCTGGCCAACAGGCAAGCCTAGCCACAGACCAAACCACAGACAGAACTGCAGACCTATTCGCACTCCAGTGAGATCCACAAACCAACTTGCAGACTGAACTGCAGACGTATTCACACTCCAGTGAGATCCACAGAGCAACTTGCAGACTGAACTGCAGACCTATTTGCACTCCATTGAGATCCACAGACCAACCCGCAGACTGAACTTCAGACCTATTCATACTCCAGTGAGATCCACAGACCAACCCACAGACTGAACTGCAGACCTATTCATACCACAGTGAGATCCACAGGCCAACCCACAGACTGAACTGCAGACCTATTCATACCACAGTGAGATCCACAGACCAACCCGCAGACTGAACTTCAGACCTATTCAAACTCCAGTGAGATCCACAGACCAGCCCACAGACCTATTCGCGCTCCATTGAGATCCACAGACAAACCTGCAGACTGAATTTCAGACCTATTCATACTCCAGTGAGATCCACAGACCAACCTGCAGACTGAACTTCAGACCTATTCATACTCCAGTGAGATCCACAGACCAACCTGCAGACTGAATTTCAGACCTATTCATACTCCAATGAGATCCACAGACCAACCGACAGACTGAACTGCAGACCTATTTGCACCTCAGTGAGAACCACAAACCAACCCGCAGACTGAACTTCAGACCTATTCATACTCCAGTGAGATCAACAGACCAACCCGCAGACTGAACTACAGACCTATTTGCACCTCAGTGAGATCCACAGACCAACCCGCAGACTGAACTTCAAACCTATTCATACTCCAGTGAGATCAACAGACCAACCCGCAGACTGAACTACAGACCTATTCATACTCCAGTGAGATCCACAGACCAACCCACAGACTGAACGGCAGACCTATTTGCACCTCAGTGAGATCCACAGACCAACCCGCAGACTGAACTTCAGACATATTCATACTCCAGTGAGATCAACAGACCAACCCGCAGACTGAACTACAGACCTATTTGCACCTCAGTGAGATCCACAGACCAACCCGCAGACTGAACTACAGACCTATTCATACTCCAGTGAGATCCACAGACCAACCCACAGACTGAACGGCAGACCTATTTGCACCTCAGTGAGATCCACAGACCAACCCGCAGACTGAACTTCAGACCTATTCATACTCCAGTGAGATCAACAGACCAACCCGCAGACTGAACTTCAGACCTATTTGCACCCCAGTGAGATCCATAGCCACCCTATAGTGTAGTCATGACACCAACATTATGACCTCAATACCAATACCACTTTGAGTTTCACAACAGCGGTACCGCAACAATACTAATAATACTAATACAGAAAACAATTAAGTATTTTTAAGTATTTTTATGGCAAATTATGTACCCTAAAGGGGAGGAGCACTGCGTGTAAGGAGAACTATGGAGGGAGAGGGGGATCAGTATGGATGCAAATTGTTATATGGATTTTGAGAGGGTGCTGCTCTGATGAATGGAAAAAACACAGGCAAACACACAAAACTGTAAAACCTATTTCTGCCATGATCAAACTCATTAACATTACTCTCCATTCTAAAAAAAAAAGCAAATGGATAATATGAGATAAGCACGCATAAAGACTACAGCAGTTTCTTCTACTTTCTTCCGTTCATCTGCTAAATTAACATATTAAAAAAACTTCCCACGCAGCACATTATGCTTGACTATTTAACTGCTTAAAACACAGCACAGCGTAGTAGGTACAGAGGCTAGTTTGATGATGTTAACGTAGCCGTGTTTGTATATTACTATACTTCTATATTGTAAGATTTTGATACAAGATCTTTTACATAAATCACTGACTTGAGGCTAGGGAGATCATATTTAACTAGATAACATTATATTTAAACACTTGGATTTGCTTGGGAATATAGCATTAGCGATGTCTGTAATAGTGTAATTAGTACTGGAAGAAATGTAATACCAAACAGCTATCACCTTGCAGACCAACTCACACTCCAACAAGACCCACAGGCCAATCTGCAGACAGATCTCCAGTGGGATCTGCAGATGAACCCACCTTGCAGAATGACCCTCAGACTGACTCACATTGCAGTGAGACCCATAGACCACCTTGCAAACTGAACCACAGACTGACTCACACTCCCAGAGGGATCTGCAGACCACCCATTAGACTGACCGGCCGGCTGACCCATAGAACGTCTCACACTCCAGTGGGATCTGCAGACTACCTGCAGATGGACCTGTAGGCCAACCCAGACCGATTCACATTCCAGCAAGACCTGCAAAGCACCTTGCAGACAGATCTGAAAGTCAACTCACTCCAGTGGGATCCGTAGACCACCCTGCAGACTGACCTGCAAGCTGACTCTCACTCCAGCGGGATCTGCAGATCACTCTGCAGACGAATCCACAGGCCGACTCACATTCCAGCAAGACTAATTCACTCGCGCTTTAGCAGGACAATTGTGGGGTCAAGCCCTTACATCCACTGCAAACGGCAGTCATGGTGGCACCCCGAGAGCCTTGTGAACATGTGCTGCTGAGGTGAGATACGGCCTGCAGCCACTACTGACCTCAAAAAAGACAGAAAACAAATGTTTGTAAAATCAGCCTTAGGAGCGACAAATGTTGCGACATTACAGAAACTCCAGTGGAGGAGCTCAGCGGTCCCAGACACAAATGTTCATTTCACTCTACAAGGAGCCAGATGAGGAGTTAAAATATGTCCAGAGGAAAGCATCATTACTACTGGCTATTTCTGCTGTTTTTCTGTTATTACACCATAACAATGTCAAGTTTCTTGGAATCCCAACGTCACAGTTACACTTTGATTCACAGACATGCGTCACTTTCTGTCAGACAATATATGCATGACTTTCTTCCCTCGTGCTGCAGCTGTACTGCTGCACATGGACAATGCAGAAATTAGTTTCCTCAATTCTGCGGGTTTCCTGCACGGCTCGACGCAATTTCTGTGCAAAAACGGAACATTTAGCCATCAAGCTGATAAATAGCAGACTGGGTATATCAAACTAACCAAGCTAAACAGATGTGTTAGATAGATATTAACCATATTAACCTTGTGGATGCATTGCAGGTACACCTTTACACAGCACTTTCATTACCCGATTCAATCCATCAGTGCTGAAACCACCAGTTTGAAGTGTCTAAGGACTGACCTACAGGAGATATAACAACGCAGAAGCTGACCTGCGGAGCAGATGCTATTAGCTCGCTTTCGCTTTAGCACCCAGCAAAGCCCAAAGACCGTGACCGTTCTGCTGTTTTAGTGTTGGAAAATAACCCGTGTCATATATTACATATAATATAAATTTGATGATTTACCAAAGGCAATTTTTTATTCCAAGTCCCTAATACTGATAAAATATTAATGGTACACGTGCGACCACACATTTGTGATTGTTTATTATAACACAATTACTGATACACTATATCAGTATAATATAATAAGGCAATGAAAATTGTCCTGCCACCTTGTTGTGCTTAAGTATAACTTGGCTGAGTATTATCCCATCCATCTTCCCCTGCTTATCCAGGGCAAAATCCAGGTGACAGGGAGACTATTGCAGGGTGAGCATGGCCACACACGCACACACACACACACACACACACACACACCTGCACTCATATGTTTGTGGGGAATCTCCATACATTTGTATAGGGATAACACTCATTTCAACAATGGCGACCTTAACCGCTACCCAGCCCTAACATTTACCATAAGTAACCAAACAAAATACAAAACTTCTAGCTTTTTTTTAGTATTTTAATTGCAGTCACAGATTCTTAAAAAATTTAATTTCCCCTTGTGGGGACCGAAAAATACATGCAAATGGTGTAAAAATGACAGGTTTTTATCACACTGGGGAGACATTTGGTCCCGAAAACATAATGTATACCTGGACTACACACACACGCATTGTTTTCATATCTTTGTGGGAACTTTCCATTCTTTCCTATGGGCACAACATTAATCTCAGCTATAACAACCCTAACCCTACCCAGCCTTAACCTTAACCATAAGTAACCAACCAAAATATAAGACTTTGGAATTTATATATATATTTATATATTTTATTTATAAAATTGAGTTTAAAACTTGACCAAACAAATTGCCCCCACAAGGTCAAAATCACAGGCTATTTTTCACACCATGGGGACATTTGGTCCCCCCCCCCCCCAAACACACACTCACAAAGCAAGCTGCAGAGGGGAGTCGAGGTGTTCAGGAGAAAGCCAGCGATACTGCACACACACCGAGCTGGCTTTGAATCTCCAATTGTGGAGGTATGAGGAACATTGCTACCCACTAAGCAATCATCCCACCTGTACATGAAATTGCTACCCTCCTGTAGGACTCCATTGACGACTGAACAGTCAAAGCCATTTACACCCCTCTGTAACGCGAGCCAGTCAGCCTGCCTTCTCCATCACGGTGAAGGTACCTTGTCTACTTGTAGCTGCTTTGCAAGATTCTTGAACAAACACACTTAAAATTCCAAATCGGTATTTCAGGAAGCACTTCATACCCTCCTCTAAATTCGCCTCATATCTGAGAAAACCCTGCTTGAATTCAACTAGGTGAATAGGTTTTCAGGGTTCTTTAGCGAGCAAGGGCCTAATTTTAGCATGCGGTTTGTTCTCGCTTTGCCGATGTTGGCTTTCTTAGTTGTAATAGCTGCAAGTTTTCCCAAGGGGGGGTAGCGAGCAGCACCAGTCAAAGTGTGCCGTGATCATCACTGTGCTATTTTAACAACTTGTGTCAGGGAGGCCCAGCAAAAGTTGAGCGACCTCACATTGCATTGGGTGCCTTATACGGATGGGTTCCTTTCCCTCATATCGTTCCACGGTGACATCTACTGGGCATCTAGGGGCTTGTGGCTGCACTGAAGAAAATGGTTTTCTCCAAGCTAGATGCTTTGCTGGCTCAAGGCCACAGTTCATAGAATGAAGAGATGCCTCGCAGCGGACAGCACACACAGGGAGTGTGGACTCACCTTCACCAATCCTAAGGGACTGTAGGAGGTAGGCACTGATTGGTAAACCAAAGACTGAGTCAGCCAATAGCATTCCAATCCCATGAAAGGAAATCAACTCCGGTACAACAATAAGGAAATTAATGACCACATTTTCGAAGCTGACAAGGGTCCATCTTCATGACAAAAACTAAAACCTGCACATCATTTTGACACATCTCTCTCAGTTTCCCTAGGCAATCTCTGGCAGGTAGCCAACATCTGAGTGTCAGGCAGTTGTGTAGATCCTACAGTCATCTGCGAAATAGTCGAAATTCAAGGGCTGACCATGCAAGCCCCTTTTCCTCATAATGAAATCCAGTCCTGCTTTTGAGGAAACACATGGCGATGTTCATAAGCTCGAAAGCTCATGCAATTTTAAATGACGTCCTTTTAGGAATGAATGGTGCACTTTTTGTGTTTGGGGGGTGGCACATATGTAAAATGGAGCTAAAATGGAGGCTCGCTCTCTATTTATAGGCATCAGATGTCTACTGCAGACCAAACTACAAGCTAAGAATACGCTGCTCTTATAATCAGAGCCGTCACTGTTTCATGCAGGAACGTCACCATCCCAGTCACACGTCACTGGGTGCACTTTTGCACTTTGCACGCCCCCCTCTAAATAGCTTCCCTCTAGTGCAGCTTAATTAAATGAGCGTGGTGATGTGGTGTGCGCAATTCAATTAATTTACATATTCATTTCATTTAGAGAGGCACCTTAAGACATTGACATCCCTGTATTGCCCCCCCTTCCTCATCTTCTGCTGGGCTCGTGCTGTTTGGTCGGTCAGGCTTCAGGGGGTGGGGTGGGGAAGGTGGATCATGAGAAACAGAAGAGTGACTGACACGGGAACCATATAATCAAATTTTTTATGACAAAAAAGATTGGTTTTGCCAGTCACTCAGTTTCTTGAAACGGATTGGCTTGTGGGATTTATTTAAAAAAAAAAAAGATGAGTGAATGTGTAAATAGGAGGGATGCGTTCAGACACATAAGCCACCAAAAATATTCCTCCAGGCCTGATCAGCACTAGTCAGTGTCTTTTCTATCCTCACAGGCAGAGAGCTGGGAGTCCTGACATGGAGTTCCAACCTCATGACATGGAGCCCCTGCTTTCCTCTGTGGATCTAAGCCAGGAGGCCCCATAATCCTCTGGGGCTACATGGTCTGGTCTGTCACCATCACATACAATTTCTCCCAACTCAACCCTAAAGATGCAGATCTTCAGCAACAACATAGCACCAGCATAGCTATAACTATCCAGATAGCAAGGACAGCGAAGCGGTCAAAGGGGAGTCTTACGTGTGGATTCTGCAAAACCAGAAACACCATGGAGTAGCCAAGAGCCAAACATATAAAGCATAAAACCGCACGGGAAGGACTTCCAGGGCTTCAGCAGCACGCAGATCCTTCTCCGGCCTCAAAGAAATGATATCGAGCACATTCTGCACTAAACTAAGCCAAAAGAAGCCATACTGCCGAGCCCTTCTGTCTTCTGATGGATTACAGTAACTAAAGCTGCAACTGGATTTCTTTCCTAATTCACTTTTAATATCTGTAGAGAGTAGAATGCCTCCCCTGCAGCATATCTAATCTCAGTATTTACCCCCCCCCCCCCTGTACTACTGGTTTGCACTCATCAATTGATAAATACAGACCTTGTTAATTGAATATTCACAAACCATCACATTTCCGCTTCACAAATGGATCGCCGCCGCCCTTTCTGCATTTCCCATAAACCACTGCTGCCGAAATGTAAACAGAACTGCAGATGCAGATGGCCCACTGGTAATGTGATCAGCGCAAGAAAAAACAACACTGAGAAGACTCAGTTTTGTTCATCTAGGAAAGAGAAAATGGTAAGAATGATTTAATGTGGATTCACACAATGAACAAGAGGGAGATATTAATCGCATTTCCAGAAATTTCTCCGTTAGGGAAACAGGCACTGGGTTAGCTTTCAGGAGAAGCCTGCGGCTATAGCCCTGTTACCTCCGGTTACGTACGAAACAGCCACAGTTCCCCCTTCACCGAACTGGCTGAGAGGCGTGGAGGTACAACAGGTTTGCCGGAGGGGAACTCGAGGAGGGGGACGAACCCCATGCAAAGTCACAGGTAAAGCAGTGAGAGGGAATATGATTAGATAGCTGGAATGTTTGTGAGTGCATGGTGAGGCGGGGGTGTGCAGGGACCAAATGGCTGAGGTTTTCTGCTGTGTTCCATCTGAACTTGTAACTCGGAAATTACAAATTCCTCCCTGAAATTTCAGTTGGAACACCCCTGAATTCAGAATTCTGACTTGTGAAGTCGGAGAAATCGACATAACCCTCGGCTCAGAATCCAAGATGGCTGCGCCCTTCATCGTTAGAAGTTAAAGCTGTAGGTTTACACTGTTTATTAGCACTTATGCTTTATTTGGGTCTCATTAAATTGGTCGGATGCACAGTATTTTTACGCAAAATACCACATAATGTGTTGTTATCAAATGCCAAAAGAATTGTAGAATGGTAACAATTGCAAACAATGAACTGGATTTAAGGTAGTCTGAGCCAAATTATGTGAATGAAAAATAAGGCCATTTAAAATGGGGTAAATTAAGTCCGGCAAGTTATCCGGCTAAGCAAGAAATCTTGCTTTTTGAAGCAGTTCCCTGGTATTAGCTAAATGGCTTTCCAACTTGCTTTACTGGAACGCAGATAGCTCATGTGTGACGTCATTCCCAGTCCCGAGTTTCGACCTCCGAGTAAAATGGAACGCAGCATTTGTCACAATGGTTAGGCTGGCATCTGCAAAACAATGCGATGATGCACAGGACCGAGGACAGAGGCGCACGGGCTTTTAGATGCTCTTACACCTCACATATAGCTCTCCGCAAAAATGTGGCAAACCAGCCTGGTGTCACGGGGTTCTGAACGAGCGATGCATATGAAATGCCCCATAAAAGCAGCCTGGAAATTTCCTGACTGACTTATTAAAAATAACAATCACGATAATCATAATAATAAAAAAAATGTCACGCATTTTAATGTCCATTCAGAAAGATGGACAAAAATAGCAAAACCAGCTACAGCGACTGCAGGAACGAAAAAAGAACAGGTCATGAATCAGAGGCATCCAGATCGCCCTGGAATTGCTTACTTAATCACACACACATGGCTGGGCTGCAGCGCCTCCGTCTGACAGATAAAGGTCAAAGTTCACCGCACTCTACACGGGCACCCTAAACCCCCCTAGTGGGCCGCTGCTACCGCCCCCATCACCAACCTGCAGCTTTTCTCCAAGCCGTATCCGGGTGGGGGAAGGAAAAAAGAAGACGTAACTGCAGACCACTGCGTGATATTGCAAGAAATCACACGCCACCAATTCCCTGCAAATGCAACCCCAGTTTCACTGAGTGCTATAAAAATATTCCAGATATTTCAACAGAACTATGCCCAGATAGACACAAAAACACGCATCAATGTCAGTGTAAAACTTTTAAATCCAACCTTCTGTTACTGGCAGCAGTGCAAACCTCCATTTTCTCCCACATAACAATACTGAGTAAAACATTAACTCCGAGTTCGCTTCTCAAAAGCCAGTAAATAAAAAGATTCTATCGGCAGAGATAAATGTTAATTCCAGTGCATAAAAGCAACATGAACTTTACCCTCCAAGCAGTTCTTACTGCAATCACTTTTCAGGTTTCTTTTTTCAATGTCATTAAAATGTTGTTCTACAGGCTTTTAACAAACAAATGAAAAATAGACATGGCACTCAGTCGGCCTCTGAGCGTCTACTACCTGTCCCAAACGAATGACAGTCAACCAGACTCTAACGCAGAACACGAAAACAAAGGTATGTGTAAAAAGCAGGCTTGCGGATATGGATGTTAAAATAAATGAGGCAACCAGGCTGAACACGGCCCTTTAAGCTGCACACGGTAGACGGCCGTGGCGGATGTCCATTCATCAAAATAAGGACCCGAAACACCCAGGACTCGCATTCTGCCGTGTCCCCACAAGAGGCCCGGCTCGGCCCCCTCTCCTGCCAGCGAGAGGTTAACTCCCGGGGGGAGGGGGGGTGGGATCAGAAGGACAAGTAAGGGACTTTGCGTCACCACCCGTGGTTTGACATTCCAGCCAGACAAAAACCCAGCACACGGAGAGTCGCACAAAAAGATAAAGAAATAAAGAAATATGCTCCCCTAAATCACTGACTAAGGGAATAAGAAACAGGCGCAATGACTCAGTGCTCACATTAAAAAATGAAAGACAGAGAGGACGAGAGAAGAAACACACTTATTTGTCAGACTTACTGTGCAGTTTGTGCTGGCAAAAATCCCACATGCTCTTCGGAGATTCAATCCAAGAACAACTTCCCCCTCCCTCTCCTGTCCACCCCCCCCCCCATCCGTTTCTGGGACTGCTACTTCCTGTTCACCTTTAACCCTGTCACAACCCCCCGCCTTCCCAGCTCCTTTCCCTAGCAGGCAGGCGGACGAAGTCGCAGGCCGAGAGAGCGAGTCGGACAACCAGTCAGAGGTACTCAGGTGGGCGGGTCGGGGAAAGTGAGCCAGCCAATCAGAGAAATTCAGAGGGCGGGTCCTCCCATCCCAGCCCCTCCCCCCGAGCTGAGAGTGGCACGGTGTTGGGTTTCAAGCTTGGCTCAGAGTTATATAACCCCCCTCCCTCCAAGTGAGGTCAGGAAGCGACAAGACAGGCAATTTAGCATTTGTGCCCAGCCATCCTCTCTTACTCCAGCGTGCCCCCCACCATTTTTCTATCTCAACAGACTGCAGCTGCAAGGGCGGGGTGAATAAAAATATATATATAATAAATAACATATTGACATCTGTTGTTCTGCCCAGTCACACTGCTTTACATGCCCTGTCACTGCATATGGGGAAGTTGCTGGTAGCTGTTAGCATTTAGCCAGCCAACAGCTGACTGCTCTTAACTGCTGTGCTGCCAACAGCGGCCTCTCCTGACACATATCCCCCCCCATTCATCAGCCCTCCCCACCAGGCCAGGGAGACTAGTCTCCTGTCTGGTTCTCCTCAGCAGAGACTCAACAGGGCCCAAGAGAGAGAGGGGGGGGGGGGCGCACCAGGTTTAATCAACTAGTTATTGCACAGCACCGTGGGAAAAAAAAAAATCATCCATTCTAGTCTGTACTCATGGCAAAGTTCCTAAGATGATCTGGCTGCCTACGGGCTAAGATGTGGAAATTTCTCACTGGCAGCCGGATGTACTTCATTCCAACTAAGGAAAAGGGCAACGGGAACGTCAGACAGGGTTAGACGGCGCAGACCGGCTGGCTGGCTAACAGGGATTCATCCATCCACCCAACCTCAGCAGGCTGCCAAGCAGGGCGGCCATGAAAAAAAAAATTCAAAACAGAATGTGAGCAAAAAAAATCTACACGATTTGAACTAGCATTAACAGGCAAAAATAAATAATAAAAAAAACGATGGTGTGACAGGGCCAGAGCAGAAAGACCCTTACGGCAGTGTCAGAGCTGACAGCTCCGGAATGACATGTCAGTGTATGGGGGCGCCCTGCCCGCTTACCCTGGGAATGGTGCCCGTTGCTCAATGAATTTCGACCTGCTCCATGATTCTTTCGTATCTTAGTGGTCTCTTGCTGGCTGGGCTCATGAATTCAGATCTTTCCTGTGTTCAAACTAATGAATGTTACATGAATCTGCATGGCACCAGAGGAGGGCAGCACATCAACCAACATATCCCAGAAGTAGGCGTGGGCGGGGGGGATTTGCTGTATTGAGGCGTCCCCCACAAAAAAATCCCTGAAAGAGGGCAAGATCCCCCACGACATCATTTGGAACTTGTGGAAAGGAGGTGGAATTTGTCACCAAGATTTCAAAATACAGCACAATACCCAAAATATTCAAATTACCCAGTATACCACGGTAAACCATATTACTTTAGGCCACCAGTGTACAAGCAGAAGGAGCAAGGCACCCTCCTTTCAGGTGGCCCAAAGATCTTTATACACGTGGTTCTCCGACAGAAGGAGCTGGATATATTTAATGGACTAATGTACTAAGCAGAGGTAAGGATGGCATGTAAATCGCAGCTGAGATCTGGACGGAGCTGTGGTAGAGGGGGAGATCGAGCCCCATCCATCTCCGCGTGCAGCCCCTACAAAGCCACCAATGGCAGGAACTCACCCATGACATCATAGACTTTGCTCACTGTCACATGATCACAAGCAAGTGAAGAGGCCAATGGGTTTTATGAATAGCATAAAATGTATCTATTTTAACACAATGAAAGAGCAAGAAGAACCAAATTAAGTACCTGCTATATGGCACAACTCTGCCCTCCAGGGATGAGGAGCTACTTAAACGTGGACTGAACTCCCAAGCTGTGGTTACATTTGGAAACATACACTAGGGGTAGCAGCAGTGAGGGGGGGGGGCGATCAATGCAGCTGCAAATCACAATTCTTCGAGGTGGTAATTTTTAGATTAACAAGAGTTAAAAATAGATTTTTGGATATCACTTTAAATTCTGTGTACTATAATTCTTTTAGTCACAATTGTTCTTAATATAAAGAAACTGTGGAAATTTTGGATTGTATAAAGTCAATGGACACCTAGACATGAGTATGGCTCTATGATAGGGTTCAGAGTTTGGTGCAATTTCAGTACAACAGAGAAGCAGAATTTGTCCTGAAACCTGTTTATTATTAAAACTACAAACACAATGTAGGAACAGCTGTAAACCAAAAATAAGGCAATGCGTCTGTCGACATCACAAAATCTAAGAGATGCTCATTTGCATAGTAAAAATAAATACGTAAAACAAATGAAAAATCTAAAGTAAGATTGCATCGTAACAATGAGCTAAATCCATATCTGTAGCAATAAACCCCGATAGCCTCAATTATTTTTTTTAACCCTGTTTGAGTTTCGTGCCAAACGTGCCTTATACACCAAGGAGGTGTGTAACTTGCAGAGGCTGGTTCTGCCTTAATCTGGTCACTCGGAAGATGTCGTCTCAAATGAGTTTGTGTGTTAGAAGCAGCATATCCGAGTTCAGATTCGAGTTCACAGCCGACAGACAATCTTGGTCTTAGCAACTGCTCTCTCGCTGGTGTTGGTGTAACTCATTAGGAAACTAAAATGTTTCTAAGCTGCCAATTACGATTGACTGTAACCAGCATTAGCCATAGCTAACTCACAGCAACTACTAACATAATCTTTTCTGTATCGAACGTTTACTCATATACTTGTGAATTTATGTACCGCCTGTGTCAAGAAAAGTATTTATTCAATTTACTTTAAATGTAGATCTGAAACACTCTCTGGTAAAAACTATTTGAAAAATTTCATTACATATCAATCGGAAAACAAATATCAATATAATATTGATATCATCACTAGTATGCACACATGCAAATACAGAGTCAGGTCACATGGGCGCACACACACACACACACACACATGGGTTTGTAATTATATCTTTGTGGGGACTCTCCATTCATTTCTATGGGGGAAAACTAATCCAAACAATAAGGACCTTAACCCCTACCCAGCCCAAACCTTAACCATAAGTAACCAATCAAAATACAAATAAGTTCTGCCTCTCATCTCAGTAAGTATAGTAAGCAGACTTACTTATGCTGCTATTAATCTGTACTTAGCTTCACTTAGCCTCAAGGGGGCAGTACAGAGCTCAACAGTCTCTGTGTAATAGAGATGACATCAGCTTCCCTACAATCATTGGCTTTGAATCAGGCCGCGTAGGGAGCAGTTGAAAACAAAGGAGCAGGTGATACCAGCTCTGAGGTAAAAGATCACTGAGATGACCTCAACCAAGCTGCTCCCCGCGCTGTTGGACCTGATACCCAAAAACCACTGACCTACATTGCAAAAAAGGAGTCAACCTAATGGGATTTTACTGTTACTTTGTTATATTCCTGCTTGTTTTACTATTTTGTCACAGAAATCCTAGCTTGTGTAGCCTCCTGTAATAGTAATGGTAATTAGAAACCCCCCCTGCCCTCACTCCCTATGGAGACCAAACGGCAAAGTGCTACCCAATGCAAATCTGCTAACAAGGACCGAGCAATCAGGCTGCCACAAGGTAGGATGACCGAGTAACCCAGTCGTTCATCACCATCTTCTGCTTCCTGCCCTTTTATTGTCTGGCTCCTGCCCGGCTGAGATCAAACATGATCTGTAAAAAGGCCAGTATCATACACAACTTTGGAGAAGAAGGTTGAAAAGTAACATCTACTGCACCAGAGGGCAACATCTGGAAATAAACTTTTTCCTCCCGAAGACAGCGCTTCATTGCTTAAGGCTGAAACAACGGAATCTAACGAGCTCAAGGCCTGTCCACACCGACTTACTTGTCAGCAAAATCCACAATGAAAGTACTTCTACTATGATTTTGATTTCTAAGCACTGGTGCACATCCTACCTACTGTGAAAACGTCAACAAGTGAGCTAACAGAAACGAATCAGAAAGTATTTAAACTCACCGCTGCTTCGAAGCTCATTGAGAAAGGACTGCCCCCCTCATCTCCTTGGTTGCCATTTGGCCAGGGGTAGCTGGGTGATTCCTGATGCACCAGAGCTGCCTCCTGATTTAAGGCAGCTTCCAACTGGGGAAGGAGGTCATCCCCCAGGAGGTCGGGGGGGTCCAGGCCTTCAAAGCTGCTGGCGTGGACACCCACCTGCTGAAGCAAGCTCTCCTCCAGGGCCTGGTAGCTGTTGTTGTTGGTTACAGACGGCTGAACAAGGTCGGAGGTCCCACGCTGCTGGGTTACAGTGCCACCGTAACCACAGAGGGCTTCGGGGAATAGCTCGCCACTGCCGTAGCCTCCTGGGGCCTGCCTCGCGGGGTCCGTAACCTGGAAGGGGCAGCT
The DNA here is from genome assembly GCF_023856365.1 of Brienomyrus brachyistius. Taxonomy (NCBI): domain Eukaryota; kingdom Metazoa; phylum Chordata; class Actinopteri; order Osteoglossiformes; family Mormyridae; genus Brienomyrus; species Brienomyrus brachyistius. Next base: position 11,842,205 of record NC_064543.1, on the reverse strand, counting down.
CTGGCCCGGGTGGGCAGGACCAGACCGCTGCTGGTGCTGGCTAACCTCAGGGCCGAAGGAAAATTCGTCGCCCATCCCAGAGAACGTGGATGAGAGCATGCCGCCGACTGGACCAGGGTCGCTGGAAATCACCGACGCGGAGGATGGAGGCTGGACAGCCAGCTGCCCGTGGACAGAGTACGGGTTGTAGGCTGGCCCAGAGCCAGACAAGCAGGAGGAGAGGACTGCGGAGCCAGGGTACTGCTGCCCACCCTGCTGAGGAAGACCCCCAGAGAGCGGGCCACTCGCCGTGTCCAGGAAGGCGGGGAGCTGGCCCAGGGCACTGGATGTGTCGCCCTGACAGAAGGGGCTCTGAACATGTTCTACATTAAGCGGCAGGGTGCTGGTGGGGTCATGAGCGCCCACCTGCTGCTGCTTGAGGCTCGGGTCTGCTGGGTAGAAGTCGACTTGGGGAAGAGGTTGGGGGTCCAAGCCCTGCTGGGGAAGCTGGAAACGGCCTGACTGCGGGAGCTGTTCAGCCCTCTGCGGCGCCACCTGCTGGAAGGGGCTCACAGCCAACTCTTGGTTGCCCCACATGGGGCTACTGTCAGGAAATGGGCGGTCGACAGGTGCCACCCGCTGGGCAGGAGGCCGCTGGAACTGGGGTGGCTGAGACAAGGCAGTGTCCGTTGGCTCAAAGGCCAGGTCCGGCTGGGAGAAGATGGCGGCTGGAGGGCCTGGGGGTTTCTGCGCGCACTGTGGGTCCACCTGCAGGGGCTCGAAATCTGGATTGAGGCCCAACTCATCCACCAGGGACACGGGCTCGACAGTAAAGCCCTGCTCAGAGAGATCCTCCAGGCCACCGGCAAACAGGCCCTGCTCATCGAACAGGTCCATGATGGGGTCAGTCATGGAGCAGGCAGAATAGGCGGTGCCCTCTAGTGGCGGTTATCAGGTATGGCTAGGTGGCTACAGGGCATCAATCTGTTCATCTAGCCAAGCGGGCAGGATCAGCTCGACAATGCATTTCAGAAGGGTCCTGTAAGGGGGGGGGATAGACACTGTGAGAGGTCCAGTCTTTCTGCAGAATACCATAACACTACACATTTTTAAGCATTTAGATTATTTCAACATGCTTAAGAATTCTTCCCAACAAATTAAAAATTCTTCACTTTGAAAACAACAATAAAAAGAAGCATGTTACATAAAAACTCATTCAGACCTTTATTTAAAACAGCCCACAGTGAATCATGAGAGCTGTTCTTCGAAAGAAATGGTGATCAAAGAGATTTTATGTTCTCATAACGGCCTTCCAGTGTCTTCAAATACCCACATCTGTATTCCCTTCCAAAATGCCACAGGGCAAAACAAGTCTGGCAGCGGACATTACATAACTGCTATGATACAGGGTAGCTCTTCACGCTGCTGACCGAGGTCTCCGCATGAAGAGTTTCACACCCTGGTGATGGGGGGGGGGGCTGTCACTCTCAGTCTACCGGAAGATGCAAGGTGCTGCCCCTCTCACACCAAGGGTTACGGAAAAGATCGAGCATCTCCTTCACACCAGCCAGCATGCAAACTGGGCTGAGTCTCTACGACAGGGCGTACCCCATCCCCCTCCTCAAGATCCAACCTGGATAAATGCACAGCCATAATAAATAATGTACATATATGCTTATGGTTGTCTATCATATATACATGCAGAGAAACTCTTTTCTGGGGCATGTTATGGCTTAAGTTCAACACCATAAAAAAATGAAAGAAAAGAATTTGATCATTTATTCATACTTCCAGTAGTTGAGACATGTAAACTAAGGTTAAAATGTACTTTATTGATCCCGGGGGGAAATTTCATATACCAGGTGAAACACATTTCATTGATTCAACAAAATAAAATTTAGATTTCCAATAAAATTCAATCAAAATACATTCCAACCCAAAAACATGTAGGGGCGAATCTCAGTTTTTAACCAGGAATCATTTCTGAAAAGAAATGACAGCTATTTTGGGAAGAACAAACTTTCCACAGACTTCCAAAACAGACTAGCTTAGAGGAAGTTGGGTTTACAAAGTACAATTTCCTTTGAATAAAAAGGATGGTTTGGACATCCTCCAGGGATGGACAGCAAAATGACCTGATATTTAGCTGGGGATCCATCAGGCGGCAGCAGGTCGACCAAAAACCAATTTATGATGCGTCAAACTGAGCTGCAGATTTCCATGTCAGACTCAGTAATGCACCCCAGTTACATCCCAACCAGATGTGTACCATCTGCCACAGGTGGCAAAGCAGCTGAGAGGATACGGATTACGGAGTCCTGTCATATAAGCAAATAACATGTACAGACCAATAAACACAGATATATTCACATATAATGTAAAGACGACTATGTATATATCCTGTTACTTCATTTGCACAACCTTTTTGCACTATGTGTAACCTCATAATTTGTCTTGTGTTTGTATTACCTGCTGCATGCTACTTTACTGCTTTATGCAACTTAATTTTCCATTGGGGTCAATAAAATAGGTAGACATGCACAACTCGCATCCCTAAATCGAAAATTCTGCCTTTCTTTGATATTGTTTTTCCTGTGATCTTTATTTAAATTTATCGCCAGTGCATTTAGCTGAACTTGAATAATACTCCGTTTGGTAAAATGCAAACAGATCTTAGTAATGTTTGCGGGGCATATTGAAGAGGGTTGGTCTTGGGTCTCAGTATCAAGTTTATCTTTGCAGGCGCGTGTTCGTCTGCTGAAATCAACAGATGAGCAGAATCTTAAATAAAATAACGAGTAAACAAACAAGCCTTTAAGCACAAAATTATCTGAGTTCTTGCGTTTGGAGGAGTACTGTTTACGAATAGCAGGCTGCGTTCATCATTTCCTCTTAAAAACATTTCACTGCGATGGTATTTTTCTAAGAATCGTTATTTTTATCTGCATTACAGAACGTCCATTTTTCGGAGAAACGTGTCACCAGTGCCAGACAGGTCGCTGGGCCGATGCTGTGCAACCTGTTGGTCTCCCGGGGAGGGTCGCCGGTATTTCCTGCCATGCGTACTGGGGCCACATTAAAGGAGACCCCGGGAAGAGAGCAATTGCATACATAAACGACAGACAGTCCTCTCTGAGCGATCGGGGACTTTGCTTTCGCCATTCCTTCTCCGCCCTGCCTTTTAGTTACGGGTGTGAGGTCTGCACCTCTCCACTGCGCAGCGTCATATTTTCTCGCCACACGTGTTATCCCCCCCCGCAAATATATAGGCGTTGGCGATTTCAGTGACGGGGGTCTTATCATCGCAGGCTGGGCAGATAGAATAAGAATTAAAAAATAATAAAAAACATCCCGGGTGTCAAAATGGCAGCTTGCGGGCTGGCGGCTCAGCCGGCGACACGTACCGAGCTCAGGCCAGGCGCCGCAGCCCCGGGCATCTTGTCACATTTCGTCATTATGTGCTGTAAACGTAAGTGCGATGGGCTTCTGCTCTGTTATAATGGTGGCCGGATAAATTTATGCGAAACGTGCGGCCCGATGGTATTACCGTCCACACCTGCACCTGACTTAATAAAGCAGGCGGGTATTTGTACGCTTTTCAGCTTGTATAATAAAAGCTTATCGCGTCCTCGGCGAGTCGTGCCATCGGCGACTTAAAGAAACTCCGTCGGCTAACTGCGATTGTCTGGACAGCTTGACTCGTGTCCGTAACCCTGATTACACAGACGTGTTCTACGTTTAATATTTAAATAAGAGGGAATTTGGCCAAGACTTCGCCTACCCCCGCCAGCTGCGCCGAGACCCAGTCCAAGAAGCGACCCGCACATGTGTTCCCAAATCGCCCCCCCCCCTGGCAGCGGACTGGGAAACGGATGGGGGGCGGGGGGTCCATCGTCATTCACACATCCAGACTACCCCACGTAGTCGGAGGTGCTGCTGTGTATCGTATAAGGGAATCTCCTAATCCTATACCCACCCCCGCCGGTCTCCTTAAATATCAAGAGGGGGGCACCCGGACATCTTACTTTAATGCCGCCTAGTGCCACACATCAACGCACCAAACTTACGAGTAAAACTAGGCGCCGCCGTCTGTCATGTAAGCCGCCCCGGAGGGCTTCGCCCCTGTGCTGTCTAAGAGTCCGCAGCCGAGGGTGGAGCGGCGAGATGGAGAGAGAAGCTGAGCCGGGAGCGCCGATCCCAGGCAGGGATTCCCTGAGACGGCGTCCCACATCAGAAATGACAGCCACGATGCCGCTAAGCCTTAGTACAAAGTGAGCATTACTACTTACCCCACCCCACCCCCAAGTGAAGCGGCGGTCTCCCGGGCCACGACGTGTCAGTGTTTTAATTTTCTTTTTTCCCCTCTTTTAAATTACGGCTAATCGCGAAGTTATAGTTGTAGCGCTGCCGGCGACCTCAGCGGTTTCGCCACCACCGACGTAATGACACGTCTAATTTGCATATCCAGTTATTCGCCCTCTGATTGGACGGTCGGGAGTCGGTCCCGTTCGGACCGCTGGAGGGCGGAGGAAGGGGGCCGGTGCTCGTGCCGGCCGGGCGCACCTTCCGGCCTCACCTGTGTCCAGACGCACCTGCCGCCGTGCGGAGCGCGAGCTCTGGCTGGGCACCACCGGAGCGCACGCACAAGATGGCCGCTTCCAGGGTGAAACCAATCGGCAGAGGTTTTACTTGAGTCGCACGAACCGCACTCTCCCGGATACTAACGCCGAGGCGGTCTGCTGAGAGACAGCAGAAAGTCGCGCATTGGCAGCCGTCCGTCAGCGAGCCGCGTCCTCAGGTGGCCAGTCGCGGTACAGCGCCTGCTTAACCCCGGGCCCGTGCTCTAGCTCTATATCTAAAATAAGTGTTTAATTCTCACACCAGACGTGATCAAAAAGTAAAACCGTGTTAGAATGCGAGAGTACATCGGAGTCCAGATATATAGTGAACTTCAGTAGTCTTTGGATCAGCGCGTACAGTCCTGACACAATAATGTAAATATGTTGATGCCAACTGATTAATGCAAATTAAATGGGCAATTCATTTATTGTGCTGCCCTTAAGAAAAAGCCATCAACAACAGGACTCTTTCTGAAATGCATTTAGGCTTTTTTAAAGGTCAATAGTGCATTTTTATTAACTATAGTATGCATATGTTATATGTTGAAATTTAATTCTAGGATCACTGCAGATTTTTGTTACTTCCTGCAAGGAATAAGCAATGGGTGAGTGTCAACTGTGGGGAAAAAAAGTGTATGATTCTAATCTCTAAAAACAACAATCAATGTTTACTTGCACCCGAGTTTTTAAAATGTTTTCTCAGTTATCACAAGGTAATGGGACAGGTGCTGCCTTTGTAGACAAACTATGGACACCAGGAATGGAATGTTTCTGTGAGACTTAAATGTCCAGCTGTTTTCGGAGTGCTTATTTAATGCAGTCACAGTGAACCTGGAAGTTATTGAGTATCAGGAATTGATCCCACAGCCCTGGAAACGTGAGGCTACAGTCTTAACCACCATCTGACAAGTTTCATCCTGCTACTCTTGTCTCCTCTCACATTCCAAAGACTTGCAGTAAGTCTAATTGGCGTGTCTAAATTGCCTGTAGTGCACTGTATGTGTGAGTGTTATATACGATGGACTGGGAACCTCTTCAGGATGCACCTCTGTCGGGTGTCCTATGCTACCTGCAAAAGGCTCCAGGTGACAATGATATGATGGATGAATGTAGCCTATTCTCTTCAGTAGAGGTAAGGAGTTATGTTGAGCATCAGTCTGTTGAGAATCAATTTAACACTCCATTGGCAATCGTATTTAAGTTACACTGATAAGATCATTCATAGAGTTTTACCATTGTCAAAACAGATACTCGAGTTGAGTGGTTTTATTGAATTTATTCCAATGAAAATTTGCCTTTTAAAAATGCATTGCCTATACAGTATCTCAAACAAAGGTCTGAAGTCATGTCCTTTGGGAGAAAAAAAAACAAGTTCATTTGAAAACAAAGGCCAAAGCCAAATGGTAAATCAAACATAAAACTAACTTTCCAGCTGTACATAAATAATGAGCCAAAAGACAATTTTCAGAAATTTCACAAATCCCTCCAATATTTACACATCAATAAGCCTAAAGGTTAAACCAAACACTTCAAATTACATTACAGAAGTAGGCATGAATTATGATTAAATTACCTTTTTAAAACCATATTTACCTTGCTCTGTCAATATATATTAGAACTATTTAAGACATGACACATATGGCTACGCCATATACAACTGATGAGACAGACCCATCAGAATATAGTATTAAGCATTCGTTTGTAAAGACATTGTAAACCATTCAGATGGATCGGGGGGGAACCTCTAGTCATTCACAGCCCTAAGCTTTGCAGACTCATTACATTTCATTTATTGTCAATTTATAGCATGGATATCAAAAGCCTACTTGTAACCTATTCTGAGCAGTAACTTAGAATTGTATCAATACTAACTGACAAACTATAAACCAATCAAATTCATTTACACAAAAGAGAAGTTGCTCTAGCAAGTGGGGTATAGCCATTGTGCTGGCGACTCCCTCTAGTGTTCAGCATGGTGAGCTGCAGGTTCATGTCTGGAGGCTGCTGTCCTCTTTACTGAAGGGTTGTGTGGATCCTGGTTTTACCCACGACAATCCAGACACCTGCAGTCCCTTGTGATGATCCTCAGGCCGTCTCTGTGAAAATAAAAGAAAGACCCCCCCAATGGGAACCTCACTTCTCCTCTGGCATTCAGTCAGATGAGATGATGAAAAATAACCAAGCACTTTTGGGCACCACTTTCCTACAAAGCAACTTAGCATTTTCACTCCCTCATACTGGATGTTATTTTTCACAGTTAAGTGCCATAAAGAATGTGCATTCATGACCCTAAGGTACTCTGAAGGACTCACTTTATGAGTGAACATCTTCTCCTTTGCTTCTTCATGTACAACTGGATTCCATGGTGAGAAACTAGAAAATATCCAGACATGCAACTCAATGTTGATTTTCCAAGTAAATGACTATATGATGCCTCGAACATTTGTAGCAGTTTGCATAAACATTAAGCAACCGGTGACACTAATATATTTAAAAATACATTCTTGCATTTACTTAGTCACAGGAAGCAACATCTTCTATTTATCTAACCTTATTGCATAGGGGTCATCTATTTTTGGCTGATCGAAGAGGTGACTATTGCACAGTTTCACACTGTCGACCACCTTGCTCTTGAAGAGCTGGACATCCTTTTCATACCTGTGAGGATGCAAAATGTAAAATGTGTGCTGCACGCAAGGGTGGTCTGCAGGAAACATGTGCGACCTGTGGTCACACAGCACAGAATAAATAGCCCCAAAGCCAACCACGACACCAACTACTATTCAGCTTTCCAAGACAGAAGCATGCATTAGGAGGAAAGTCACAGCTGCTGTCAAGAGGAAGCATGACAGACCTATATTTAAAAGAAACCTGCCAAATTACTGACCACCTTAATGTAATAGAGGGGTATGAGACGCCTTGCCTAACATAAGTGATTCACAATCAGTGTAGTGTAAGCCTCATGTTCAGGTTGGAGCCATGTTTCCCCAATCCAGTCCTAGGGGACCCAAAGCCAGTCCAGATTTTTATTCCCTCTGAACTCCCTCCCAGACAGTCCACATTTTTGCTCCCTCCTACAGGGAGCTGGGAGGGAGCAAAAACATATACTGTCCTTGGGTCCCCCAAGGACCGGGAAACACTGCGTTACAGACTTCACAGGCACAAGCAGTTGATCTGCTTAAACTGGTCACCATGACCTTCACCTAAACAGTCCATGCACAATGAAAGGCCACACCGAGAGACTTACAGCACAGCAGCTTCTGGGTTGAGGGGCTCCTGGGTGCTGATTTTGTAGAAGATGGTGCGTGCATACATTAGCACCTGCCAGATATGATTGTGGTTCCGTCTGTGGGTTCAGAGGGACAGAAAGCAGGTATGACATGGACGTTAGCATGACATCTTCAAAAGCAACAATGGTTTATTCTGGTTTTGTGTGTAACACACACAAGCTGACAGGTCAGCCAAAGTAACAGATCCAGTGTAGTCCAGTTTCAAATAAAGCCAGAACATAGGCCAGAAACACCCATACACCAATGATTAGCGAAAATTATATTGGCTTCAAAATAGACCAACCGGCTAAAACCAGTCAATGATTCCTATTGCAAAGTAATCTCACCCACTGTGAGAACTGAGGCTTTGACTTTTCTCAGAAAAATGGAAGCATGCTGCTTTCACCTTGTATGTGTAACTTGTGGTATAGAGAAAGAGTTAACATGGTGGTGTCTGAGGATTTTTGAAATAACATTCGGCTATAAAGGCTTCACCATATCTATCAGTATAATATTAACACCACAACCTATGCTTATGCATGTGCACCATGAGCCCATAGATCTTGACCAGGACCAGGAGAGTACTGACCTCCACTTGGTAAAAGCTCTCTTCACATCAAGCTCTCCCGAAACAGGGTCCACTAAAGGATGGAAGACGGGGATGTCAAAGACCACCTTCTGAAATGCAAGCAAGTCGGGAAAGGATATGAGTGAGACCAGCACTCTAGCCAAGCATTGTGAAGACCAACAAGAATTCATACTGGTAGCATACAACCCTATTGGCAGCCCAGCGTGTCAACCTTTGCCATTTGTCCATTATCATCAAATGGGAATCTGGTTTGTGACAGGAATTCCATCTTGGCAAAAAGCTTTATTCAAGATACAAAACCCAAAGGCTCATTCTGGGCTGAAAGCTGTACAGCCAGGTTCTACAGCACACCAAGTCCTATTCCATGAAATTTAATCTGTGTCATTTTCAGTTACATGTTATACAAGAAATTCTTTACTACTCTCAGGAAATGTAACAGAAGCATCCCACTTTCCCAAAAACGCATCATCCTCATGACAGGCGCACCCATCTCTTCCGTTAAGAGTTTGAAATACCACGAGGGTGTCAGACTATGCGTGTTGCCTGAGGCTTTAGACTCCGATTCCTTGTCCTATCTGCATATCACTGTTTGCCACAGAAAGTTCTAGTCTACACAATAGTTCCGCTTAAAGTCAATAAGCAGCCCTTAAGGTGACAAAATGGAAGATAACCTGATTGGCATGAAACGCAACAACATTCAAGAACTGACAACTTAAAAGAAGTTACAGCACTTACAGGACAGTCCCCGTCGGGATAATTATCGGGGATGTAAACGGTGAACTTGAAGACCCCATCTTGGTACAAGCCATGTCTTATAAAGATGACCCCGAACCACACTGAAATTAGAAGTAACATCATAAAGTTCTGATTCCACTCAGTCACATGAACTTATTCATGGGGGGGAAGAGTCTGGTCTTACTTAATGCTGATCTGTATGATGGCTGCACATATATCCCAGGGAGCTTCTGCTTGATCACCAGGGTACTGGAGGGACAACAGCAGTCAATTGCACATCCAACTACACATCCAACTGGGCCCAGGCATGTGCTCTCATGATTTATACTGACTCAGATCAGAAGCTAAGGGAACCTAGGAGGAGACTAGATGCCCTCAAAAAAAAAAAAAAGACGACGACTCATTATGCAGAGCAACACCATACTGTAAATACAATTTACTTTGCCTTTCATCATTTTGGTCACTAGACAATTGATTGCTTTCCGTTTTGCAGTCCATCAAAATCTAAAAGTTTTGCATCTGTACAATCATACTTCTAGCAACATACCTGGGATGTAAATTATAAAAAAAAAAAAAAAAAACACATACACCTCACGGGTCAGAGTATAAAGGGTAGAAAAGGCAGGCACACTTACAACTCTGCAAGCAGAGAGTACTCCAGGTAGAAGGGCCCGTAGGATGCGTGTGTGCCATTGGTGGACTGGGCACAGGGGGAAGGCGAGGCAGGCTTGGTGACTGGCACCACATTTTTGGGGATGGAAGGCAGCTGCTTCTTGCCAAACGATGCCCGCGGAGGGCTGACACGCTGCTCCCCGGGTCCCGTCTTGTCCTCACTGTCAGATCTCTGTCATCGGGATATAAGACAATAGCTCATGCTTTGGATTCTCAATGTAATGATAGCAGACCGTGAACATGGACTGAGCAGCAAGTGTGTGATTGCAAAACAGAAGCATTCTTATCAGCTTATGCATTCTTAAAATACATTTGAACAAAGTCATATGCAAAATGAATACTTGTAAAATACAGCTCTGACACTTATGAGATTCCCAGCACAAGTCCCCAAAAAATGGCAAAACACGCACAAGGTTTACAGCTCAAGGTCAGGACTACCATATATTATAGGGGCAAGGGCATGCTTGTGAACTCTACATCATAATTGCCTGCGACTAGCTAACACCTACTTGGAAACCGACAAAAAAAATTTTAGACAGGGGGTTGACAAAAGCAATCAGTAAGAGATGCATTTCCAGAAGTATAATCCCTGAAACATTACCCCCTTCTATCTGGGTGGGGCAGTCCTTCCAACACCCCACCAACATTCCAGTCTGGCTCCACCCATTCCTTTCAGCACAGGAAATGAAAACTATGGCACAGCCCATATCCTTACTCTAAACAGTACGGCTCCCTGTGACCTAATTAACAGAAAACGACGCAGGATTTACTACAGTTTCCCCCAGAAACGTATTTCAGACCTCAGGATGCTGATGCATGGGTGGAATTTATTTTTTTCCACAGGAAAGAATAATTTCCCTGTATGAATCAGCTATGGGAGGCCATTTCAATGTTTTTAAGAATAATGAAAAACATGTATTTAAACACATATGGCTCATAGATTATGCATGTAAAATGCCTTTTCTAATGAAGTAAAGTAAATCTTAAACCGCATTAACATTTTGCCAGCTACAGATAACCATTTCATCGCATGCATTACAAAATTACAGTCCATCAGATTTTGTAGTGTTACTAATGCAGAAATAACTATCATAGACAAGTCTGCTCCAATCAACAGAATAGATATTCAAATGCCTAAGAAAAGTCAAAAAGCTCTTCCTCAGACAATCCTTCAAACAGGTCCATGTTTGAAATGCATGGCAATCCCAAACAGTTTCCTTTGGTCTTTACAGAAACATTAATACTAGACAGTCATGCAATAGGTGACATACAGCTTATGACAAGGCACACCTTTGTCCTTAGGCTAGACCAATAGGGCCATACCGGTCTACCGGCATTCTGACAAACCAGAGCATGCAGGCCAGACAGTTACATTAATAGCTGCATTGCAACTTGAACTTAAAAATTAAATAGATTTATTAACCATACGCAGCAAAGCTGCCATACCCGTCACCATAAAAAAATCTAGGTAGATGTTAAACTTCAGTTTGTAAATAATATCCTGTATCCTGCATGTCAACACACCTCAAACTCAACAAAACGTATTTTACTTCCATTAAGTAAATGATTCCTTTTAAGTCAAATGATTATGTACTTTCAACTACTCTTCAGCTTGCCAGGAAATTATTTCTGAGCAAAAACCTCCCACTGTACTACAAACTGTGGGCTTCAAGAGTGCAAACTGCTTGCTCTCATACAGCCTGATGTGTCTATTCTCATATTCATCAATCATGATTATCAGGTGCTGTGGACGTTTTACAAACCATCATCTAAGAAAATAAATGCCCCCTTCCCACTATTTGCCATTTACCACTCTGTGACAGGTTTGGACTGATTTCAGTCTACGGTTATGCTTCTTGTACCGATACTGAGACTGTAGGGTCCAGCTATTTTTCAGCTCAGACTAACTAGCGAGTAATTATCTAAATCAGTTCTATGACTGATGCATTAAAAAAAAAAAAAAAAAAAAACATTCACTACCATGTTAACAGGTTGACAAGAGAACCACACAGATCCAGATCCCGTGTAAGTAAGAGGTAAATATTAGACCATTTAAACTGCTGGAAACCACACCCTGGGCTTTTAGGTCACAACACTATGTTCTTCATAACACCCATTTTCCTGGATTTCCCAGAAGACTTGCATTTTGATACCCTTAATGGAAAACCAGAGCGTCTGAAATCTAGGTTGCCTGAGCAGATTTCGCATGAACGTACCTTGCGACCCGCGTTTGCAGACATGCTCCAGAACGTGTTCATTACTCAGAGATCGCAAACGGGGCCTGAACTCAGCCTCACTGCCAGCCCCAGTTCGAGAGACCCACAGCCTCTGACATCCGCAGTCACAGCTTAGGTGGGGGGCCGGGGGTTGGGTGGGTCAGAGGGGACGACAGATGAGTTTCTGCCTGTAATCACAATGGGATACTGTAAGGGGCGTGACAGTTGTCACTGAGCTGATCTGACAGCGGTTTAGAAAACAAGTCAATGATTTCACTGTACAGGAGGGTTCACAGCAGGAATGCAGCCCAATGGCCAATCATAAGGCCAAGGCTAGGTAAATGCCAAAAGGATCAGATAGCCCTTGAATGGCCCGACACAGGTCGTCAGCTTTTACATGGTGTTCAGTCATCTAAATACAAGGGCAATCTCTTTCTCATTTCTGAAAAACACCTCAACCGTATAAGCATTAAGAACATTAGAACATGTAAATAAGCAAATGAAAAACGAACTATGCCTTTGTTATTCTTGAAAGGTGCTTAAACAGCTGACCTATTTGCGAGGGAGATCCATGCGCTGTATTCATTCACAGCACGACAAAAAAAAAAAAACGTCTAACCCACAAATGTCAACTACTGTATATAGCATACGCGTCTCAGGGAAAAATATGTAAAGTATAAAAAAGCAAAATGCAGAAGGCATCACAGATGTTTTGCAGCTAATCAGCGACCTCAAATAATAAATCACCGAAGAGGATAATGGCTTTATTCTCACATCCTTCAGATAACCTGGTTAGCCGGCCAGCTGACTCGCTGCCTACTCTACTTGATAGCAAACCATTCCAGCATACAAGAAAACGGTATTTTAGCGACGAGCCCATTGTCGAAACAATATTATCCAAATAAACTTACGTGAGAAACCCAGAACTAGCCGCAATATGCGTCACCGGCGTTGGATAATCTATCTGTCATAAGAGTCTCACAGACTTCCTTGGCTAGACCTCAAAGTAAATCTGCCAGACAAAATACCTGACTTCGCCTCAACCGCACTTCATAGAAGGCGGTGCAGCTTGTTTTTTTCATTTTCATTGGCCAAAATTTAGCCATGATTACGAACTCGTCGATGTGATTCGCTGAGGGGCCTCTCAATAAAAAAGTCGCCGACACAAACACTTTAGCTTCAACACGGGATATTTATGCAAGTGAACCTTGCACTAGTATCCCCTCCGCCCAGCGCACGTAAAGGCGACAAAATAGTTCACAAATGTTTGACTGTGTCACGAAATTAAAGTTAACTAATTCCACATCACTGAAAACAATCGTCACAGGAAGATATTAAACAGCTCATGTAGTATACTCACCTCTTACGATCTTCTAGTAACACTATTGCATACTACTTTCGAAATAAAAAGCAAAAAGCGTGTTACTATCAGACGACTTTAAGAGTACTGTACTTTTGGTTGTCAATGCGCGAACCGATCCCTATGAACTGCCCAACATTTTTGACACAAACATTGGCTAACTCCCCACCTTTTCTCACGAAACCAACCCAGCTGAAATTGGATACAATGCTCGGAATGATCTCAGCTCTGATTGGCTAAAATGCATTTTGTACTCGACGTGAGAATTTTTATTGCTTAATACCACTGTCAATCATTATAAAACCCACACAGGTTAATGTTGATAGGCCAATATTCTCCTGTGGACTGGCGGATCGTGTTATTGGTGAGCGTTACGTCAATCAAGAAAGAAAGACTACGGATTGTTTACATGGACCGTAAACGACACATTTAGAAAGCTGGGAGGGATCGCGTCACGAATAAAAGCAGGTGTACCATTCAAAATGTTTAATCCTCAAATTATATATTTTAAATGATGGGTAAATCGAAGCAACTTATATTTTAAGAGGATTTTTATTGATGAAATTGTTAATTGCACTTCTTAATTTCAAATATCTCATATAAAATTAACCTATCTATAAGGATTCGTGTTACATTTAATGTTACGTAATAAGTAGAAATTATTAGGAAAGAAAGAAAAATGTCAAAGTTGATCAAACACTCCAAAAGCTGAATAAGTTATTTCTACCGAAAGAGAATGAAGCGCATTAATATAGCTTTAATCCTTGTTGTTTCATTTATTTTCGAATTGCTGACTCACTACTATATATATATATATATATATATATATATATATATATATATATATGCACTGAATAAACTGAAAAAAGTACAGCTGTACAAGTGGGTCTATTGCTCAATTTTCTTAACTTTATTTTTTTTTAAGCTATGAATATGAAAATAATTATTGAGTTATGATTAATGGTTAATTTACTGACAATTAAGTTCAGTAATAATTCTGAATAAATCTAATTTAATGCTTCACTGCTGAAATTAATTGCGGAAAATGGCATTGTCCAGCTTAAAATGTAAAAGCCAATTATTGACTCATTATTGCTTAGAATTTAATTCTGTTTTCGTGCCTCCATGGTCTTGACAAGGACAATTTGCTCTCAGATTTTGTGCAATGGCCTTGGATACTAAAAGACCATGAGTTTTTTTTTTCATGTAAGGAAATCAGAAATAAACTTCAAAATGCATTCAGATGACTTTCCTAAGTAATTCATGATGTATAGGTAACAGGTGATGAGCTTTTACAAACATTCTTAGGTGATGCCAGTCCGTATTGACAAAATTATCGCTCTAAAAGATTCAGGGTGGTGGCTCGGTCGGTAACACCATGACCCCCCACTTCCACAAGTTGAGTTTGAATCTCATCTGAACTCAGTGAGTGTGGAGTCTGTTCTTTAGGAATAGAGTGCATTTCATGAGGGTCCTCCATTCTCCTCCAACAGTCTGAAGGCATACAGACAGGGTAACTGGCATCCCTAAATTTCCCATAATGTGTGTGTCTGGAAGATGGAGCCCAGGAAGCTCAGGGCATGGAATGCCAGCCCATCACAGGGCACAACTAAGGGTAAAACACCCAATTCACCTGGACTGCGTGTCACATTAAGGGAAGAAAACCTAGAGAGATCTGTTGGAGTCTGTACTGTAAACTCCACACATATGCCCAGGAAGTGTGAGACGCAATGCTGCTTTTTAAGCCACAATTCTGTTATTACAGTATAATATATTCATTAGATTAAGTATAGTAAGCCCCTATGACCCTGTAATGGCTGCGGTTGAAAGGTATGGCGTAGTGCAGTATGCAGCATTATGTTATTTTTACTGAACTTAAAATAGAGCCATACTTCATGTATTTGTCCTTTAGTCTGAGTGGGACAGGTGGATTCAGCGTGGGGTGTGTGTGTGTGTGTGTGGGGGGGGGGGGTTGTATTGGGTGAGAATTGAATTGTGTTGGATGCAGAGAACTGAAGTAGTACTGCATCTCCCAAAAGCCATGTGGACTGTTTACCTGTCATCTGAGGCCAGCCAAGCTCTCTTGTACACTATGTGTAATGCTGGCCTGTAGGCAGAAGGCGTCCAGCGACGACATAGGCGATCACCTGGGTGACGTTTGGATATGGGGAGCAAAATATCGAGAGAGAAAAAATCTGAAGGAATATCTCCATCTGCATTCCTGTATTCCACAGTTACGTACACTAGTTTTAATATTTCACCACTTTTCCTGCAAAACAGATGAGCACTAGCTAGTTTGCAGCCAGATACCATGTGCTACTGAAATGTTTTTAAATGTTTCTAACTATTTTCACAGAGGTTCAGACTCATACGTTTGCTACCTGGCTATGTGTCTGATTCGTAGCAAATTTTTACTTTTTTTTTTGGGAGGGGTTCAACCCCATTATTTTACTATGTGGTTACATGTCTGATGTAATGGCAAAAGAAAATAAAATGTACATTTTTCAGTCCGTGCAAGGAGTGATGCAGAAATGGCGAGAGATCAACTCACTAAGTATGTTTTTTGAAGACTACCCAGTGAAACATGGCTGTGTAAATGTTATCGGTTATGATTAGCCCACAGGGACTCTCCTTTTTGTCAGCCGGCCAGGGCACCAGAGCGGCACAGTCACACTTCCTTCAATTTGAACAATTGCCGCGGCTGTAAATCAGATCAGTCCAGCTCTTCTGAGATCCTTGGACCCCCTCCCCTCCCGGTTCAGGCCTAGAAACTGGGTTTAAAATGACAGTTACAAATAGTATGTGGCAACTCCCAATGAAATTTGCCTTGACAGCAAAGACACAGAAACGCATGAACAAATGACTCCGCGTCTTTATAATATCTAATAACAACATTAGGCTGCATTTGGGGAACCTGCGCTGGATTCAAATGCAACATTCATTTTAGGTATATGAATGACTTGAGTGGGGAATAGGTTAAAAAAATCTTCATATACGAATAGCTTTCCTTTGTCCCTCAGGTCAGAGACTGCTTTACACCTCAGTGCAGCAATTATGCAGGATAATGACTGCAGTGCAAATAAGCCCAGAGATTTTATTAAACCAAATGAGAGAATCAGCTGTGTGTTACTGCGGCGTGATTGACAGTGACAAGTGTTGCGTGAGCGCAGATGTGAAGATGATGAAGGGAGTCTGCACGAAGCTCTTGATAATGTTGCCACACATAAAGTTGCCTTGGCGAAGCCCAGCCAGTAAATAGAAGGAAGGAATTCTGACGCGGTTTCATTTCCATTGTCGGGCAGGTAAATACAAAGGCGAGAGGCATAGTGGCAGAAGGGGGGGGGGGGGGGGGGGGTAAGTGACAGGGGGCTCAATCACAAGCCTTCACCCTGTGGCATTTCATAAGGATGAAAAAAAACACCCCTTTGATCACCTGCATAGATTTCACTATATAATAATGGTGATAGAAAATATTTATATTAAAACTAAAGGTCGTTTCCCCAAAATAGGTAAGCTTCTTAAGCTTCAATCTTTCCATGAGGACTAGCATGGGTATGTACGTAAAGGAGGCAGCAAAGCGGAATGCCGATGGGTTACCTGTGTTAGAGAAGCTAATGTTTCAGCTGTACCGAAACCACTTGGCAATGCTAGCGCTTTGGCTCTCTTCTAGCATTTAGCAAAGGCTAATGCTCCAGTGCCTACTGAAACAGCTTGCTAATGCTTCAAAACTTGAACGGTTAGCTAAATTAGCGGTTGAAACACACTGCCATGTCCTGGCATTCACTTCATCTACCGCTGATTGAGTGTCCGTGATGTGAAAGGTCAGGTAATAATACTCCACAGTTTACTTGTTAATGATATTAGATTGGCTTATAGGTGTCCTTTTGATAAGAACATGTAGTATTTACTTGCTATAAATCGTAATTACCCACTCCCATAAGACCAACTAATTATCCTAATTATTTTTACGATGTAGTCTTTATTCTCATATATAGTAAATTTTTAATGCAAGACAGCAGACTTGTATCCTACTCTGCTCTACCTTAGACTCTTTGTTGCTGTTATCGTAGGAAAAGTGGAAAGCGGACATTTACCCATGGTCCTACCAAGATAGCTTAGGGCCCCAGGGCACAAACCATGCTCCTCAGGGTCCGAGCACTGCTGATTTTTCAGCCTTCCTTTACCTGTCAGCTGAGTGAGAATCCACTGGCCAATCAGAATCAGCAATTATCTAACTACTTGGGAGAACTGAAAACATGGCCTGGATTTTGAATCGAGGGCCAGATTTGAAGAGTCCTGGCTTAGGGTCAAGAGCATGAATGCAGCTCAGGTACTCAGAGGCTGGACTACAGATGTTTGGATAACTGTATTTTGGAGGGGAAGATCTCTGTGTACGCCGTATACTCCGGAAAACACAAAAATACCATTGTTGTTTTACTGGCCATTATGAGTTACGTAGTATTTTTTTCTATGAGGCACTCAAGGATAGACTTATTGAGTACTGGTACTCTGCAATGAGTTCATTACTCTGCAGTGTGGTGAAAACGGGGTCATGTGGGGATTCCAGGTTCAGGGCTTCACTGTGAGAAAGTACAGCCAAGCACGTCAGTCGTGTAAGTGAACTTCAGTATCGATCTACGGTTCAGGCGACTGCAGTCGTTCCCCTTTGTACTTCTAGAGGACACAAGGATACCCAGCGCCCACGGTGATAGATGTGCGAGGGACACCTGTGAATGTATCACAGACTGGCATTTATTAGTGCCATTCACAAAATACAGGGCATGTTATTGGATTTGAATAACAGTGCACAGTCCCGCTCCCACAGCCCTGGGAATATATTAAGATGAAGCAATCTCATTTAATAACACCCAAACTAATAAAAGTAGAATGGATTGGAAAATTAAATTTATGAATATTGCTCGGCGAGATGAATGATCCAAAAAGCCGAGCCTATGTTGTCATCCGTAGCCAGACAGCCCCGGTACAGCCTACCTCCTTTATGGAGACAGATTCGGTATTAAAAAGGCAACTTTGGCCGCCTCAACTCCTTCAAGGAGGTCACAGGGCTGTTTTCATTTCAAGCTTCTCAGTAAATAAAACCCGACAAGTGCAGAGCTGAACCAAAGCAATGAAGTATTTATGTCCGAAGAGGTGGGCATGATGTGTAATTCAGACTCCGTGAACTTTTTATATTTCTTGTGAAAATTGAAATGGAAGGACTTCAGCCTGCAATCATATTGATTCCAGTTACGTTGACAAGGCTCCGCCTATAATGTATGAACCCCCACCCCCACACACAGTATAACTATTCTAATGTAAAGCTTTTAAAAGTTCACGTTTTATTACGGGTACCTTTGATATTCCCCATTTTCTTTCTGGAGAGCCTCTCTTTAATTGACCTTCTAGATGTTTCGACATAATACAGTTTTGCATGCATCTTGATTTCCATCTGTTGCATCTGTTTTTGGGAGATCATTCATTTTGACTTAAGAATATAGGATGTTTCCCACCTGCTTTTCTTATTGTTCGGTTCTCCGATATTCTCCTATAACCTTACCGATCTCATGGGATCTTAGCAGCTGCCAGAGTGTGACTGGTAAACAAAAGCCAAACAGCGCACTGGGCATGAGATTATTTTTTCAAATACCCGTACAAAATGTCTAGCAATGAATAGATAATTTAGCTAGTTGTATGCATGTCTGTACTTACCGCACAACTATCGTAATAAGCTGAAGGCACTGGGAGGTCACTAATCACTAATTAGCAAACGGTCTGCTGTTGTAGGAGCTCTTCGACGTGCGTTCATAATGCACGGACTCTTGCCCAATCTCGACGTTACTACAAAACACCGGCTAGTCCGGCTGCCTAATTTACAAGTATCGGTCTCCGACTGAGCCCAACAACTCCAGCACGTCTGAAAAGCTGCATTCGGGAGATTAATGACTTGGCAGGCGCTTTTCACTTATTTATGCGTGTATGCAACTGTATGTGCCTGATGTCCATTAGTCTGATTAGTGTTGAAGGCTGGTTTGACATATGTTGAGTAATACTTCAGCCATCGGTGTTGGTGAGGCTGTCTGTTAGCAATGTATGCCGCTAAAAGGTGCAGACTATTTTACGTTGCGTTTGGTCATGACCAAAAGAACAATTATATCTTAGAATAACCGGATGGCGGTTTATAGCAGGAAATTGTACAATAATGTTAGTATAGTTTTCACAAAATTCGCCAGAGGGCGCTCGGACATCACGATCATCAGTCAATGAGACTGAAATCACATTTCACGTTTTTTACATTAAGCGGATGCACAGCGCTGATAGCCGCAAAAATAAAAAATTGCATATTTATTTAATAGTGCATTTTCTTCTGAGGTCATTTAAAAATATAAAACAATTATATATATTTTTTACCAGATTCCATAATATTTAAAAAAAAAATAACAGAAAGGCTTTACGACTATTGCATTTATTACTTAGCCCACACGATTTTAAAGAAAATCGTTTCATTTTAATTTATTATTTTCTAGCGTCTGTTAAAAATTTTAATGTCATTCATTTAACAGAAGCTACTCCATCGTAGATTTATAATAAACCGAAAATTACGAACGCATGCATTTCTATTCAAAGGCGCAGTTAATATATATTGAAAACAAGCTGAAAGATCAGGTGACGAAATTACGTCCCAATTAACTATTACTACACAGTTGTACTTTCATTGGAGGACTTCCACGTCTCCCGACATTTATAACTTAATACAATTACAATAATTTGTCCATCCACCCACCTTGGAAACGCTTACCCTGGCCAGGGTCGCAGGTTAATAATGATAATGATTAATCATTTATAAAATAAATCATTTGGACATTTGTGTGTGTGGATAGATAGATAGATAGATAGATAGATAGATAGATAGATAGAATAGATAGCTTTAGGAATCTAATGTGCACATCACATCTTTTACTGTATATCAGAATATCTCCTGGGTTATGGGAATAGAAATAACGCTTTTATTTCCCCGACCGTTTCTTAAGATATACATGTCACCCACCATCGCTTTTTCTTGATTTTAACATTGCGACAGTTTAATAATATCATTAACATTTGACCGATCATCGCTAAGGTACCTTGAAATTACTATGTGTGCATTTTATGCCTTCGGGCCTTGTTTCAGCAGTCCGCGTTTCCTTTGTGCTAATTTTTAATTTGGCAGAGTAACAAGTATGTTGTTCATAAAAAGAAAAAAGTCGATTTGATCATTACATCATGTAACCCCTCCGCCATTGTTTAAGCAGATGACAGAGCTCTTTGGTCTATACTTAGAAGGTGCTAAACTCACGCTGCAAATGAATCGCAGGTGCAAACGCGCGGCGCGGCCAGTGCCTTCGCATGTGCCCTGGGACTAACATCTCCGTCAAATCAAAGCTCACTCTGGCGATCCCGTACCTAACACCTATCATAACTTACTTGCAGCTTATATAATTACATTTTTATAAACATGATGTTTATTTTAGGAAATTTCCATATAAAAACACACAGGCCACTGACTTCACAGGCAAGGGAATTCTCACGTCTTTTTAATGTAGCACCAATGTTGGTATATTTAAATTGTGAAAAGATATTTGATTTTGTAGCTCGCCTAGAGGAGTAATTGGTTCTCACTTAGAATAAACTAAGTTACGCATTATAGAATAATAAGCCTTACAGTTGAATTTTAAACAATGTCCAGCACTCACTGTTCTGCAAAACTAGGTTTGCTTGAAGTTATTGTAATATCAGTATATAAAAACATTCAGTTCCAAAACAACATGTTAAAACATCCACACTGTTCGCGAAGCAATTTTATAAAGGGTTTTCACTTAATTTATTCATTCCTTGAATCTTAATATCCATTTTCATCCATTTTTCACTTCCAATTGTTTTCCACATGGATGCGTTAATTCATTAAAGTAAAATTATAAACATAAAGAATATCTCAGCGATATTCCCCTCTCTTTGAAAAAGCTCAATCAACCATAATGTCCTAATTTTTTCACTGTGAACCTCATTTCATATTATCTCCCTAACCAAGAAAATGAGTGCCCCAAAAGGGATTTATTTCATTTATCGGGATTATTGAATTAAATTAAACTAGACACTTACCGCGGCCTGAATATTGTTAACCCACCCACTTAAAGGTACTCGTAATCGACAACACGAGGTGAATGTATGATTTAGATAAACACATTACACGAGCCTTTTACTCGAAATTCGATGCGTGTTTAATTAATTTAAACGGACTTGCCTTGAGTGACAAAAGGGTTTCATAAAGTGGAAACATCTCAGATTGAAATAAAGTAACATCAGGATAGTAACAAATTCGTACTTTGTAAACAGCAAATAGACATAAAACAAAAACTTATTTTATTCAATATAATATTTAGACATAACTCCCCCCTTTAACTTTTCTAATTAGAAAAAAAGACGCCGTGGTGAACATTACACATATAACTAGCTAACTGCTCTAGTTTGGATATCTATAAAATAAATGTTTAATTTTGTCTAACAACACGAAACGATATACAGCTTATAATGTAAGTTCCGGGGGATTCCCTTATATAATTAAAAATATTTCATCATGTAAATGCGGCACAATTGTAATAAAGTAGAATCAAATATGGAATCTTATAC
The DNA here is from genome assembly GCF_023856365.1 of Brienomyrus brachyistius. Taxonomy (NCBI): domain Eukaryota; kingdom Metazoa; phylum Chordata; class Actinopteri; order Osteoglossiformes; family Mormyridae; genus Brienomyrus; species Brienomyrus brachyistius. Next base: position 11,820,102 of record NC_064543.1, on the reverse strand, counting down.
ATAAGAGCGTGCTTTAACTTTGCAAAGACTCGCGAAGCCTAACGTTGGTCAGCAGGGGGCAGACTTTCTCTACCGTTGGAGAATAACCGGCATTAACGTGACTGAACTTCTCTTCCGTAAGCTGCTGTAATTCTCTTTGCTCCAAACCTTGTTGCCCCTGTCTGTAAAATGCATCTCGTTAAAGGGGGGGGGGGTTAGCAATGCCGATGTTATAACAATCCACCTCCCCAACCAGGCCCCCATGTCTGCGAGAATGGTCTAGCCACACACGCAGGCGTTGCGGTGGCCGTCTCAAACAAAGGCATGGCGCTCCCCACCAGACCGTCCCCACGTTTAAAAGGCTGCGTCTGCGGAAGCCAATTACACCCACAGCCCAGTGTGAGGTCCTAATGACCCCAATTACTGCTCGGGATCAAAGCCGGCATTCCCTGCCTTCCCCAACACCTAACCCTTGCTTGGGCACCCTCTTTTATAGTAATCGTTACTCATAAAGTATGATAATTACAGAGTTACAGTCACACAAAGAGCAGCAATTGCGATAAACCTAAATAATATCAAATAAATAAGCAAATAAATAGATACATATATAAAGACATCAGATTAGCCGCAAACTTTTGTGTCTAACTTAAAGCTGATTTATAGTGATAAATTTATATAAATAACCAGGACACAATAGCCCTGTAAGCGCACTATTTGAAAGCCCCTATATGTGTTTTACTGTTACTTTAAGAGGAGTTTTAATGTTCCCAAGATCTAATCTGTAGCAGCAGTTAAACTCTGGTATGAATTAAGTTTAAACCATAATATGGCCTGACCATGCTGGAAGCCAAAGCAAAAAGCCGCATTATGATGTGACCATATGCCTGTTTAAAATGTAATAGGATGGTCATCGCATAGCATGAGTACAAATGTATCGTAAGATGTTCTATGGTCGTGTCGTAGAGAGTTTTGGAATCCAAATATGTCTACGTTGGTTTTCATTAAAATTAGCTACATTGTAAGTAGAGTCGCAGGCTGTAATGGAGACAGCCACTAGGAGAGTGGGGATATGGTTGATGTTGCCATGATTGGTTCGTGATCCCCGGCCCCCTGGGGGTGTACTGAGGCCCCGCTGTCCAGACTGTTCTCTTCACATCAGGTAAATGATGATAGGTCTTTTCCTCAGCTCATCTCTGACGTGAACTGGGTCTCAAAGGGCCAAAGGGAGAGAAATCTCTGCCCACATCCAAGGTCCGGCTTCGGCCTGCTTCTCGCAGCCCCCTCATGGAGGACCCGGCCCTTCGGCTAGGAGAGGCCGCTCAGTGAATTGCTCTCCTCACCCTCTCTGGACAGGAGGTGGGAGCTGTCCCACACACTTTGGCAATGTGGTAGCTGTCTGTGCCCTTTGACATTTTCTTCCCTCTTACATGCTGCCTGACTGCAGATCATTCCACACATGAACAGAACACTTAGTCACTGTGTGTCAGAGTACCATTCGCAACAAGGGTTCATTCATGCTGTTTCTTTGTGCAGATGCCACTCTTACTGAGAAGCAAAACTGAATGGTCAAAAATGGCAACATATTTAGTAGTAAATGACCCTTTCAGCAGGCAGCGTGGTCGAGCAGGGGATAGCAGTGCTGCCTCATGTGTCTGCGACCAGGGCTTGAGTCTCATCTATGGCTCCATGTGAGTGGAGTGGTCACTCTGTGTCATCGTGGGCTTTCTCTGTGTCATCGTGGGCTTTCTCTGGGAATTCCGGTTTCCATTCACAGTCCAACAACATGCTGAGGTAAATTACAATGACCAAATTGTTTCTGTGTTTGTAATTATTACATTGTGGGGACCAGATTTCCCCACAATGTGATCAAAACCTGTAACTTTGTAACTTGTGGAGACATTTTTTCAATTCGTACAAGGATAACCTCAGTTTTATAAAACATCTGTAAGTGCAATCAAAAAATTAAAACTGCCAAAGGTCTTGAATTTTGTTTGGTTACTTATGGTTAAGGTTAGGGCTGGGTGGGGGTTAGGGTTGCCATGTTAGGATTAGGGTTATGCCCATAGAAATGAATGGAGCGTCCTGTGTGTGCATGTGTGTGTATTATGTTTATATTACATTGTGGGGACCCCATAATGTGTTAAAACCATGTTCTTTTTCAGGTCACCACAAAGATCTGTAAATGCAATCAAAAAAATAAAAATGCCCCCATAGCCCCATACAAATTAATGGAGAGTCCCCACGTGGAAATATAATTACAGCCTTGTGTGTGTCCTGTGTGTGTCCTGTGATGGATTGACACCCCATCCTGGGTTATTCCCTGCCTTGCACCTGTAGCTTCTGGGACTGGGTTCGAACCATAGGACAAACCAAAGGACAAACAGATACAGAAAATGGATGGACCCTTCCAGCCAATAAAAAAAATGATATTTCTTTGCTGTGTTTTATGAATGGATACGCAATAACACTTTTATAGCTAGTTATTCAGAAGAAAAACATACAAAAACCTGCTTGATACGTTTTACGGCAGATTCAATGGAGGCTCAATGTGGATTTGAAACCTGCTGCAGTTGTGTATCTGGAGAGTCTGCATGATTACCCCATGTTTGCACAGCAGTTTGCTGGTTATAGAAGCCTGTGGCTTTGTGGACGTGTGTGAGTGTGTATATGTGTGCCCTGTGATGGACCGGCTTCCCCTCCATGGTGTCCAACACCTCGTCACTAGCGTCACAGAAAGAGGACAGAAGGGTATAAAAAAATCCATCCGATGTCATGAAATTCCTCACATATGTATGCAGCATTTCCTGAATTTATTATGATAAAGAGAAGTGCCTGGTTTCTTCACAAGGAAAGATAAACTGAAACAGTTGTGGAAACGCATAATAAAGCGAATATATAACGAAAACAGAGCCCTGGTCTTGTTTTGTTGTTTTACTGGTTCACTGAATGGTTTAACCACTCCAGCCCACTCCCAGAGTCTCAGTCTAACAAGTTTCTGAATACCTTTTAATTAAAGCCAGGTGAGGTAAATTACAATGAAAATAATTACTTAAAGGACAGTCCTGCTGACCGCTATTCAAACTGAGGAGGCGTGACAGATGAATGGGGCCACGCCCATATGCAAATTCACCATACCCCTTCAGCTGTTTTGGTACCACCAAGTTTGTTTTTCATAGGAGAGCTGACTTTGCCCCTCAATCAAAGACAGAATCCTAAATACCCGGTGCCTCTTTGGAAGTGGGGGCGGGGGTGGGGGTCAATCATGGCAAGGCCACGTTTTGCATAATTCATCTGGAGACACAATCAGCGCCATCCGCTTTCATTTCCTCTTGGTTTTAATGGAATTGCCTATTAACGCCTCCTTCACATGCCCCCGTTTCCTAATTAATGTAGATGGAAATACGCGAGTCGAGCGGGCGACTGAGGGATCTACCGCCAGAGCTACCGCTGCAGAGTCTGTGCTGTGTTGTTTACCAAGTCATTGATGTCCTTCGGTTTTAGATTCAAAGGAAGCTGTAGTATCGCTACTCAAGTTGGTAATGCGGCGGCAGTGCTTTTCAGTGTCAAACACGGAATGGGTCCCACATGGATGTAAAATGATAAAGCTTGAAGACAAATAATCATTGAGTTACAGCTTTCTTAAGGAGACGGCTCACATTTTGGCTGCTGGCCACGTGTATCAGCGAAGCAAATAAAATGTAAACACTGTGAGCATAAAAGCCTTCCCCAAGCATCCAGCGCCATGTTTGGAAAGCGTATAGGTGAGGCAAGGGTCAGAAAAGATTTTCCCGAGGCTGTCAGCGGATGCTCTGTCAGAAGTGCAGATGAGGAAAATGCCAGGAACTAAGAGGAGGACTGATGTCAGGCAGGAAGCAGAGGTGTGTAAGACAGGAAGCAGGGAATACACAGAGGTGTGTAAGACAGGAAGCAGGGAATACACAGAGGTGTGTAAGACAGGAAGCAAGGAATACACAGAGGTGTGTAAGACAGGAAGCAAGGAATACACAGAGGTGTGGAAGACAGGAAGCAAGGAATACACAGAGGTGTGTAAGACAGGAAGCAGAGAATACACAGAGGTGTGTAAGACAGGAAGCAAGGAATACACAGAGGTGTGTAAGACAGGAAGCAGGGAATACACAGAGGTGTGTAAGACAGGAAGCAGGGAATACACAGAGGTGTGTAAGACAGGAAGCAGGGAATACACAGAGGTGTGTAAGACAGGAAGCAAGGAATACACAGAGGTGTGTAAGACAGGAAGCAGGGAATACACAGAGGTGTGGAAGACAGGAAGCAGGGAATACACAGAGGTGTGTAAGACAGGAAGCAGGGAATACGCAGAGGTGTGTAAGACAGGAAGCAGGGAATACACAGAGGTGTGTAAGACAGGAAGCAGGGAATACACAGAGGTGTGGAAGACAGGAAGCAGGGAATACGCAGAGGTGTGTAAGACAGGAAGCAGAGAATACACAGAGGTGTGTAAGACAGGAAGCAGGGAATACACAGAGGTGTGGAAGACAGGAAGCAGGGAATACGCAGAGGCATGTAAGACAGGAAGCAGAGAATACACAGAGGTGTGTAAGACAGGAAGCAGGGAATACACAGAGGTGTGTAAGACAGGAAGCAGGGAATACACAGAGGTGTGTAAGACAGGAAGCAGGGAATACACAGAGGTGTGTAAGACAGGAAGCAAGGAATACACAGAGGTGTGTAAGACAGGAAGCAGGGAATACACAGGTGTGTAAGACAGGAAGCAAGGAATACACAGAGGTGTGTAAGACAGGAAGCAGGGAATACACAGAGGTGCGGAAGACAGGAAGCAGGGAATACACAGAGGTGCGTAAGACAGGAAGCAGAGAATGCACAGAGGTGTGTAAGACAGGAAGCAGGGAATACGCAGAGGTGTGTAAGACAGGAAGCAAGGAATACACAGAGGTGTGTAAGACAGGAAGCAGGGAATACACAGAGGTGTGTAAGACAGGAAGCAGGGAATACACAGAGGTGTGGAAGACAGGAAGCAGGGAATACGCAGAGGTGTGTAAGACAGGAAGCAGAGAATACACAGAGGTGTGTAAGACAGGAAGCAGGGAATACACAGAGGTGTGGAAGACAGGAAGCAGGGAATACGCAGAGGTGTGTAAGACAGTAAACAGAGAATACACAAAGCTTGCTAAAATTGTTTTACCTCTCACAGGGGGCTTCACAAGTGTGCTTTTATGTTTTTTGGCTGATTTTGTAGGTGACTTGAGGTGACTAAGGGAAGTATATCCCATAAAGCTCTTCTTTTTCCTCCCTCATTTGAATAAGGTTTGGTGGCAGGGAGGCTTGACAGATGATAAAGTGTATTAAGAGTGACACTGTATAAATAGCATCCCATTGTGCTCAGGGAGGGTTGTGCTCCGGCTGGTCAGGCAGCTCCTGGGCTGCCTCACACGTGGATCCTCACCTTAAGGAGGAAAGACACTGACCTCACAGAACACCATGTTCGCCGGGGTCGGAGTAGCACTGTTGGAGCACCACAATGACTCCACCCCCCCCCCCAGCTTTGTGGGTGGTACCCAGATGAGTGATTACAATTACTAACCTAGCAAATGTTGATCAACATTAAAATGAACATTAGCAAAACCACGATGTTTTTTTGTGTTTTCGACGCACCCTCCCTGAGCTTTGGCAGGCCTCGTGCTTTTGGGAAATCACAGCCGTCCCGTGGCCACACCTGTTTCAGCACCCCCTCCTGACACCCCCAGAGCGCTCCCATTCGGCATCCACATGTAAGGGGAGGACAAGCGACATAATTACAAATTTACAAAGACTGCAGTGTGCTTCTCTTTACCCACAGCGCCACTAATTCCAGCTCATAGAGACATAAGCAGCAAAAATCTGCCACACCCTTAAACCTTTTTCCTCTCGCAATGAGTCGGATTCAGAGGTCTGGCTACCAGGAAAAGATGGTGCCATTCCATTATTTTACTTTGTTTTCTCTCCTCTCTTGTGGGGACTGGGCAACAGAAAGCAGTTTCCATGTTTGGGAAGGAAAGTTTTTTTTCCCAGAGGGAATATAGAGTATTTGGTTCAATGGGGCGGGTGGTTTGAACTTGCGCTGTATGTAAACAGCATCTGTACATGACAGGGCTGATGTACGGCCAGGGAGACCTCAGGCAAGTGATTCTGCGGTGGCAGAGACCAAAGGAAGCTTTGCAGGGGGCCGACCACAGCCAGACCACGCCAGGTATAACCTGTGCGCATGTGTGTGCACCACTGACTGGATGTTTTGACTATGGGAGGGGAGGGAAGGTTTTGGTGCCTCATTTTTGTCAGGGGTCAGGCAGAGTTCTCAAGGCACCCCACCAGCACAGAATCTGCTACACGACACCTCCCAATAAGACTACATCGTCTTAACTGGGATCCCCGTTACTGTGGGTACGTGGGTCGCTCACAGATACACCGGCCGATATCCCTTTCAGGGAGAGTCACTGCCCTGTAACGAACTACCCTGCAGTCTCCTCCATCTCCAAACCGTCGGCAGGCACTGCGTACTTTCTAATTTGAGCGCAGGCCTCATTTTCCAGGGATTTAATCACACAAAGGAGTGGGTGCTTAATTTCCGGAGCGAAATGGGCCACAATCGGCGAGACAGAATACATCTCAGCGGACGAGGCAGGTCTCTAATGAATGGGCCGTCCTGCTCGGGGCACCACATATGCTGGCAGGGGAGGGGGGGGCGAGGGGGGGCTGATGACCCGCTCGCATGGCGCTGGGCCCTCGGCGCTGTCCTTTGCTCACTCCAAGCACTGCGGTCATGCCCTTAACCACGGTGCTATCTCACTCCCCCTACCTCCATTTTGTTTTATCAGATAATTCTCGGGTTTCTCTGCCTGTAAATGAAACTATTTACATAAGAATGGCAGGCCACTTTCTGACGTTAAGAACAGCGGGCGCGCCACATGGAAAGGGACAGATTGAGGGGATTTGAACTTTTTTTTTTTTTTTTTTGTGCAGTGCTGTGCAGACACTGTAATCTAAATGTATATTTTTCTTTAGCTTAATACTGGAGTGTTATTGCCTGTGAATGGGCTGGAGTATATGTTGGAATTATCCTCTGGCCACCAGGAAGGTGTTAGACAGCGACCGAGGCAGTGAGAGAGCGTGCGTGTGTGTGTGTGTGTGTGTGTGTGTTAGAGAGAGAGAGAGAGAGAGAGAGAGAGAGAGAAAGAAAGAAGAAATGGAGCTCAGAAGCCCCCCCAATAAATCAGTCTCCACACTCCAGAGCAGCTCAATCTTCATCTGATAAATGTGTCCTGTCTGCAATCTCAGGGGACCTAAAGTCCTCACATACAATATGCCTCTGTGTGGCCAATCTGGGAAGAGTTTAGGGCCAGCCCCACCGCACGCTGGGATGGCGTAAACGCTGTCGGCTCGCTGTCTTCAGCCTGCCGTGCCACGGAGCTGCGACCGCCCGTGTGGCTCTTCTAACCACTTCGTGGGCTTTGTTCCCCAGCTTAACTGGGATAACTGGCTCAACTGGCTCAGAAACTTTTCATTGAGATAAGAAGCTAATTAGGTTGCACAATATGCAGTTGCTTAATCGATAGCATCCCATTGGCTAAATCATAAGCAATTTACTCAGGCAATTTTTTTGCATGTCTTCTGGGCAGTGCTACTACCCAAGTAAGTACATAGAATATTACAAAGTCATTCATAATTCATAAACATCACGCTGGATTCAGTTTTCTCTCTTTTAGATAAATGTGTAACCTTTTAAATCAGCTAAGTGATTATCAGCTAAATGTTTTCTACAGCTGACTGTTTAACCTGATTATTTTCATGTAATCGTAACAGGAAAATCGTAACCAAATCCCAGAGGGTAGGACCTGTTAGGGATAGAAACCTAATTTACCTAACCTAAAAGCCTAATTTCATATTACTACTGACGAAACCAAACACGTCAACCTTGTACAGGACATCAAAATAAACAGTATATACGAAATACAAGTGTGACAACATATGTCTAACGAGAGCTAAGCCAGTGATTCTGGGGATAACCAGTGATAACCAGTGATTCTGGGGATAACCCCTACGTCTGGTGGCACGGCTGGGAAAGGGCGAACACTGAATGAAAAATGCTGCTGCGTCGGCCGTCAAACCCGTGTGCGATTCAAGATTCTCTCACACCGGCCATGCTGCTGAATATAAATACTCCCCCCCCCCCCCCCCCCGCAGCTGAAGTGCACTTTATCTAGAGGTGTGGTGGGGGAGATATTTCCAAGGGCTTTAGTCGTGCCGCGGAGCTGATATTTCCTCATTTCGCTGAGCCATTCTGAATATTTAGCGCCATTCGTGGTCTTCCGGTTTTCCGGCCCAAATTGAGCCCGAAAGACGAAATTCACGCTCGGAGCAGGAGAACTAATCTGCACTCTGCCTGTTCCACTCCTTTCTATTTAATTGATAGAAATTGCACGCATCAAAGAAAAAATACATACTGAGATTTAATGTGCATAAAATGGACATTAGCATTTTAAAGAGGTGGATTAACACATTAATCCAGGCAATTTTCATCTCCCACTTCCAATAAAATCGTCACAGCGCAGACGTCCTAATGAGGCTTAACGGCCTTTTCATTTGGAGCGGTGATTAGGGATAACACCAAACTTTAGTTTCTGAAGTGTACGCAAAGGGCTTAAATCCTGAGCTGGCACTTTGAAAGGAAATATTTTATTAAAAATTAACAGAGTTTTCACAGGACACGTTGTGCAAGATGTGCGGAGACCCTGCTGCGACACATGTGGCCCGGGCGATGGGACCATCTGTTGCACCTAATCTATCTATATCGTTCGGTCTTTGTATTGAGTTATGGCAGGAAAAGCATCTGATCTGGGTCACATGGTCAAAGTTTAACGTGTTCGTTAGCTATGCCTACGTAACTCTTACGTAACTCTTAATTGTCATAAGGTAAAACTCCATGGAACAGAACCACCAGCTGTCTTCTGCTGAACCTCACCATGAAAATGACCTCCGCCGCTTTACAGAGGTAGCCATCACGGGAACTGCTGACCCGTATGTATAAAAGGCTAGTAGCGTAAATGATGGTGCTGCCGGACCATTTGCATTGTCTTAGATTTGCTGAGCATGCAATCTGCACCTGTTTACTGAGGAGGGGATGGTGCTACATGCTAACTGCAGTCTTTATCTCGGACAGTGGTTCTCAAACTCGGTCCTCGGGCCCCACTGCCCTGCTTGTTTTCCTGCTATCCCTGCCCCGCACGCAAGTCCCAGCAGTCTATCGGCTTCTGATTGACTGAACACACCTGATCCAGGTAATCAGCAGTGTGTAGGGCAGGGATAGCCGGAAAACGAGCAGGGCAGTGGGGTCTGAGGACCGAGTTTGAGAACCACTGAGCTAGGATGATGCAGATGTTACACAGAGAAAAAAGACAATTACGAGCAAGAGAAGTTTGGCATCAGTCACAGTCCTTTGCCAACAACATATCATGTATCTGGTGAAAACTGCCCATCATTTTATTATACTATATGATTACGTGGCTGAAGCTTTTATCTAATGAATGGGATGCATTGTGAGCACACTGCAAAGGCCTACTTGCCAGACTTGTGTCAACAGGATGCGGAGAAATACCATGCATGAAGGGTGTAAATACCCCCCCCCAAGAGGAAAGAATGATGAAGCCAAACATGGCCTGTATCTTCCAACTATTTTGTGTTTTCTTGGTTCAACAGCTCCTACTGGAAAATGTTAAGACACCTGTAGCCTATACTTTTACTGTAGTGCTGCTTACAGTTAGGAGTCTGTTCCTGCGTCCCTGTGAATTCTTTATGCACAAATACCTATTTTTTTCAGCCTCTGAATATCACTACATGAAACTGCACTCAGAAGGGTGATGTAATTTTTAAAGCACAGCTCCAAAAACCTCCACACACCTTTAAATAAATAAAAGTGAGAGCCTGGGGCCTTCAAAGGTGAAAATGACTTATTTCTTATTGATTCACATCATTTTTTGTCATTATAATTTCACTTTGTAGTACTGCTGTGGACAGTGCACTGTTTGAAGCAAAGCACAAAATGTTCCTTATTCAACGAGCCACATCCTAGACAGTCCATCTGTCAGGAAGGTTTTAGAGAACATCAGTGGTGGGAGGGATATAGACGACTCAAAGTGCAACAGAACTCACTTCTGGACAAAGACACCCCTACCAGGTATATCAGACGTCTTATATCTGCCTTCGGCATGCACCGTGCACCATCATTTTGCCTCCACATGTGATATCTGAATGCAAGACAAGTCACTGTTCCTCAAACACTCAAAGCCTCAGCTGTCAGTCCTTTGCATGCCAGAGAATTCCATTGGATTGTGTTTCCAGTATTTCTCTCTGTAAGTCATCCTTGTAGGTTTGGAAATCGTGCCCAAAAAATCTTGTCTGTTCCTCATCTGTTTTGCACATGAATGAACTCAGATACCCACGGTCCAAGAGCCGCTCAATAAAATCAAGGGTCCTGGGGAGATGCCCAGTCACTTTCTCTTCACCCTGTTCACGGTCTGCCTCTAGGGTGATTTCATTGGCTGTGTGGGGTGGGCCGCAGTCCCCACCGTGACATTCACACTAACGAGATTGGGCCTCTTCAAAGGGGAGCCACTCCAAGGCTGGCGAGTGTCTCCTATTGGAGAATTCCTGATTTAAATGTGCATAAAACAATGATTTGTGATGGCGCTCATCATCTGAGGAGTTTTCTCCTTGGACCTCGGTTCACTGAGACAAGAGCAACAGCTCCAAATTCCCTGGTCATAATCCACTAGTTAAAGGGCCACTCATTTATGGAAGTCCCACAGTGAATCTGTATTCAAGGGGAACAGTATTTCCTAGCCCATTTGGTATACTAGTGTTCCTTCTAGCCCACCTCATAATTGCCCGACTTAAGCAACTATTGGAGAAAGAATTAACTTCACCTGATTTTCCAGCCAGAAATGTTTTGAAAAGTAACTGAAAAATGTAGAGGGGTTTCTCCCTCCATCGGTGTTCCCCATCACTGTTGTCTGTCCTGTGACATGTCATGGTTGTATGATCATAGCTACACTACTACCGTGTGATCCCATCACATGACTCTCAAAAACCACAACACCAATCAGGGTGGATCCTCCACTCACCTAGCAACCACCACCTCTCCATCACTGGGTCCAGGGCGCAGAAACCATCACCATTCTCTCTGTAGCAACACCCCCACTTCGCACAATATGTCCTGCTGCTGATTGGCCAATGTGAGGAGAATTAACGGCGCCTATGTGAAGGACGACTTCATCACATTCCAGTGGCAATCACTCTGTCTCGGTCAGCACCTCCTGCTCTTGCCAAACTGTTTTTTTTTTGTGCTGTGATCCAAATGTCAAGCATGACAGTGTTCCTCTTCCCATTCCATTGCATCAAATAAATAACAGGGAATGTGTGCTGATTCAACCTTCTCTCACTGATTTAGCTACTATTGAACCAAAAAATCTGGACTGAATTTATAATAAAAAAAAAAAGAAAAGAAAAAAAACTGATAAAGGAATTTTTTCCCAGCAGGCAAAGTCTGCCCCATACCCTAAACAATGACTTTTTTGTTCTTTTTTACTCATTGTCTGTAATTACGATAATTGGGTAGGGATGATTTGCGTTAGTGGCTTGTTCACTGGCCAAGACAGTTGGACAGACCAAAGGACAGGAATTCAGTGCTCTTCTTTTGATATGCCTTGGCAAGGTTTTCGAAAAACCTTGAGCGCTCATGAACTCGGATGCTTTGAAGGTCCCTGATAACCATCAGCTCGAGCTGAACAAATACTAAGCTAAATGGAATCCAATTTTGCATTGTGTCCCTCAAAGAGCTCCAGCAGCAGTAATTGAATATAAAATTTGCTGATAATGAGATCAAAGGGCTGCCACTTTCCCCGGTTCAAAAACACAAATTAGCGCTCTCCCAATCGACGGAAGATCTAAACGAGCAGTGTTAGAACATGGAATTAAGACCCACTCCTCTGCAGAGAACCATAGAGCGGTTTTGCTCCCAGAGATTATAAGCGCAGAAGCTTGCAGCTGCCGAGGCAGATTAGATTTGTCTTTTAATTCGGCCGTTGGAGAGACGTCTGACGTAGCGCTCGCTGGCCTTCTACTGCGGCCCGCTGCATGCGGCGATGTTGTCGCCACCGCCGCCGGCCGCTTTCATTCTCCTGGCAGGCGGATGGCTGCTGGGTGGCATTTTCACACTTGTCAGTTACAAATTTAATGGCCAATTATCATCGGATAAACATATTTATAAAGTGCAGAGGGAGCCGCTACGGAACCGTGAGCACGTCAGCGGCTATAATTGTCGCGCTAAATAAGGACGGAGATGAGCCTGGGGGCCCACAGGGATGAGTCCGCCCCTTATGAATCCTCCGTAGGTCTTTTTTAACACGCATGCAAATATTGAATCAAGTCAAGGAAACATCTCTTTAATTGTGCGTCACAATGGCCGCTATGAGGGGTAGAAAATGCTACGCTATGGCTTAGCGTAACATGTGGCTGCGAAAATAATAGGAGGGGAAAAGTACTGTGCACACACCGGCATACAGTCTTGTGCAGTTAAGCTACCGCCAATTAAGGCTAGCAAGGGGAATGGGGTGAGTATCAGTTTTAGTATCTTCAGGCAATGGAAAGCAACCCTAAGGAGTGATATTTATGCACTTAGACAATGCGTGTAGGGGTATCAAGCTAAGTCCCCTTCGCTAGGCGATAATGCCCCACAGCATAGGCTTGGTTGTGTTATGAAGAATGCAGTAGCAAGGATGTAATGGTACTATCTTAATGCTAATGAGACGACGGGAAGGAAACATTCTCCCGAACACTGTATGGCCGCTCTTTAAGGGCTTTCAGAGGATGTTAGCATTCACGGAGAAACAGTGACATTAATGAAAGCCAAGGCGGGGGCCCGCTTTGCCTGTAGTCGTACTCAGGTTGGACCGAGTTATTGTGGCAGCCACAATGTTCCGTTACAGTTCAGACAGGTGGCAGCAGACAAAAAAAATTGAGATTTTATCTTTTTTTTTTGCCCCCAATTTTTACCTTTCCAGTTGTCTGCTGTCTTCCCTGGAGGCATGAACCTCAAGTCCTCCGTCTCTGGCCTTGTTACCCTCGGGCGTGAATCACTGTCAGCACTACAGGCAGCTGCTTACGTGATGCAGCCTGACAACACGCAGTTCACACGCTCCATTTAGGAAGTCCGACATGAAGCGTGGGCCTTGGGGATCACTCCCCGGGCTGCTCACCCCCTCCTCCAGCGACCGGGGGGTGGACAAGGTTGTAATCCAAGCCCGACAGCAATGGCCGTCGCTGTGGTTGGGAGTCGATGCATTCGCACTGTAGCATAAGATCCTCCTGTTAATTACCACAAAGCACTCTGTCCCTTTTTGTTGCTTGGGCCTAATTGACATGATTTTGTTGCCAGCACTTTGCTAAAGTAGTTCAGAGTAATGCTTTGGAAAACATGTAACAAACTCTTGCTGCCCCCACCGCCTGCAGTGTCCTGCAGTGCCCCTTTTCAGCATGGGGGTAGACATATTTATGCTGGCACTCGTTTTGACACAGTGGAAGTAAAAAAAAAGTGATTCCCTCAGGAGATCCTACTGAGGCATGAGTTCCCCACAGGAGGAAAATGTCCGGGGACGCTGGGATTTCCATACAGCCATGCGGGCAATTCCGCCTCCTTATTCTGAGGCCTCAAAAAGACCACTTTGCCCCTCGTTATTAATCCATTTGAATCGACTTTCAACCCTTTCTTGCTAATTAATTTCCAAGAACAATGAAATTGAATACAACAGCGAAATGGATATAATAATATAACAATTAACAAAACAATAAAATGAAAAACACAGCAACAGTCACAATGGCAACATTAAACTCTGATGTTTCAGCTTTTCCACTATTTCATGTTGTCTGCGACTGAAATGCCCATCGATGCCCTGACTCAGGCAGTACTTTCCGGAAGCCTTGCTCTTATCGAGCAGGCCAATTAATTTTTTTAAGGCCCCATCTGCATGAGCTGATGCCATTGTCAATATCACTGGGCGCAGTGCCCACCTCCCCACATAATGCAGTCGATCTTTAGTAAGGGAAAAAAAATACTTGAAAGGGCCCAAGTATTCAAGATTTATCAGTATGAATAATTTCTCCATTTCAGTGTCAATATTATCCTTTTTTATTACACACAGACGTGGACACAGGTGAACTTGATGGCTCTATTTTTTTCCACCGTGGGCTACTTTTCTGGAAGATCTTCTTTTCATTAAAGATAATATTCTGTTCAACCTGAATACTGCCGTGCAGATGCCTCTAATTAGACCCTCCTCGCAGAGGGAGGAACGCAGCGAAAGAGAGGGAAAATGAAAAAAAAAGGTGATAAGTGCCTACATGGATTAATTTCCGTGATCAGATAATGAAGGGGCTTTTCTTATGACATTAACCAAGACAGAGTGCGTGGTGGAAAATCCCAAGAATACATTCCAAGAAAATATTGTCATTTGAAATTAAAAGACAGGTGGGGAATGCCTGGAGGCTGTATATATAGCCTGTATATTGTCTCAGTATTTTAATGTCATGAAGCCTTCCAAGCGATTTCTTTCTACTCAGAGAGTTTTGCGGTGCGTTGTTCAGGAGAATTTCTGTGTTCCTGGGCGGCCTTTGTGAGTTTGCTGGTTTTCGTGTCTCAGACAGTTTCATTGATGTGTGAAATGCGTGTTGCCTTGTGTCTGCGTGTGTGACATGCATAAGCACGAGTTAGAGTTTTGCTCCAGCACTCAGGTGTCTAAGGTCAAATTCAGCGATGCTGTGGTTGGTGTACCTCCATGCCAGTAGGAAGCCTGGTTGGGGACGTCCCCCTTGAGACTCAGCAGATAGCAAGTACCCTGAACGCATGGTGGTATCTGACAATGCATGAGACCATCTTTAACCCAAATACGGTACTAGGTACTTCAACAAGCACATGCTAACCACAGCTAAATGCTAACCTGCTATACTTCTTGAGTTGCTTTAAGCAACAAATCATTGAAGAGAGTACTAGGGCTGCCATAATGGGGGAAGGTGGGGTAGGATGATTCCAAGAAAAATGGAACATAATTGGATTGGCCTGGGTTGGGGGCCCAGTCTGATATTTTTTCATGGGGCCCAAAATCTCTAACAGTGTCCCTGCTAACATTGCAGTGTGACGGGCCTGATTCATTAGCCAAATGACAGCCAGCAGATAAGGTGGTGAAATGGGATGATTGTGTGGGAAGAAAACAGTCCCAACAGGAGCAAACAAGGGGAGCTGATGTTTCTCCCTGTTACTGCAATTTATTCGAGGTTATATGCAGAAACCAGCTGCTGGTAAATATGTATTACCATCATCGTTATTATCATTCTCATTGGCTGCGCTGATTGGGGAGACTGTGACTGCTGGTGTCTGTTTGCGTTTGCCTGGGCGCATCCGTGCTGACAGGCCGTGTCGCCGGGTCAGCTGCGGGGATGGCTTTGCAGGGCCCTCATTTAGGTCCGATCGCAGTGACGTGAGGTGCCCGGGTGTCATTTCTGGTCGATGTCTTGTATGGCTGTTGGAGTTCTGGGCCCATTGGTGTCTTGGCGGGTCGCCCAACGAGGCCAACTGGCTCGGTTCCGGTGCCGATTATCGGGACACTGATCTGCGGCCACCTGCGGCACGTTGAAGGCGACTCTTGTTGTCTCCCATTAAAGCTGCTTGCCAGATTGTAGCTCCACTGACATCCCTTGTCCAGCCCAAAGTTCACGCCTGTGGTCTCTCCCCTCCACCCCCCTCCCACAATTGATTAACCCTTACATACCAGACCCAGCTGATTGGGCCCCATCAATCCAAACTGCTGAAAAACCTTTCCAGGATGTCCACACTCAGCTTGAATGCATTCAGACCCGGCTGCCCTCCCCCTGCTCTCACTAGGGCATCGGTGTGGCGGGGGGGGGGGGGGGGGACGCCGGAGGCAGCTGTCGCACACAGGCCAGGCTGCTCTTGGGCAGGGGGCAAAACACAATTTTCCACCTATTACCCCCCAAGAGAGCTTTGGCTTCCTGACACCACTACTCTCCATATAAATGTACAATTTCGCAGTCATAAACAGCACCTGTGCATGTGGACGGCTCCAGGAGGATGGGAGTACAACGGGGGGGGGCATTTACAGAGAATACCAGCGACTCTTTAAAATCCCCAGTGGATAACAGATAGAGTGGCAATTAGCCAGGCAAATACTACTGCTCCAAAATTCCTCGAACCCGTGGACGTCTATCAAATAGCTGCTCCCCCGGTGTGGAACTCCGTTCTTACATAATCAGTCAGGCAATTAAATTGAACAGCAAGGCGCTAATTCGGTTTCCACAAATAAATGCTTTATAAAAGTTTTACTCTGTAAGAGTGACATGTTGGGGGGTGGGGGGGGGGGGGGGGGCTCACTGTAGCAAACGTGGGTCAGAAACCTGACAGAGTCTTCGTTAAAAAAAAAAAAAAAACACAATATTTTTGGTTCGAAGTGATTTATTTCGACCCATTTTTGAAGGGTGCGTGATAAATAGCTTACGGAAAGGTACTAAGAATAACTCCCTGAAAAAGCAAACAGAGAAAAAGAAACCAGTATTACTGCTGGTTTGTAATTAAAATAACAGATGTTCTAGGATCAAATTCGAAAGAAGTAGAAATTCTACCATTGAAGGATAGAGTACAAATGCACCTGCAGATCTGTTACTGACAGATAATGTGTATTAATCAATATCAGCAGTGGCCACACGATTAGGCCAGAAAGTTAGATCTGTAAATGAATCCGGGGAAAGGATGTAGGAGAGAAGACTTGACTTTGGTATGAGGGTGGAGATGTGTTTAACTAAAGAGAAAAAAATAATAAAGTAAAACAGGGATTGAGGAAGATGTAGGTCGTGGGCATAATTCTGAGTGAAAACCAAAGTCACCATATAGCAAGGGTGAGGAATCTGATCCATTGAGAGCCAGTGCGGTTTTTTGGGATGACCTCTCAGGCAGCCAGTAGTAAAGCAGTGGTTCTCGACTCCAGTCCTGGCGAGCCACTGTTATTGGCTGATTAAAAGGTTATCCCAAAAACACGCACCGGCTCTCCATGGATCAGGTTCCCCCACCCGGCTACATAAGAATGATTGTAAGGCAGATGAAGTGAATGAACGTGCTTCTCACCTGATTTCACTCCAGCACAAGGAGCAGCACATGCCAAGTGTGACAGATCCCCCCTGGTTTGCTTACAGAGGCCTGCCGCACTTTGGCCTTACTCCCACAGGTATTTTGCGGTGTGCGACCAATCAAAACAATTATGGTTCTGCAGAGACTCAGTTAGGTGCTCCTGGCTTATCACCATCTGACATAACAGGACGAAAAACATGTTTGTGATGTCAGTTTCCTCAGTGGTCTGATGAACATTATCGAATATTTCAGTTTACATGGCTCAGGCTGATAGCCAGTGAAGGGAAGAGAGGAATTCGGCCCGGACGTGAGATGGGCCTATTCCTGGCAAGGGCTTATGGGTAATAATAGGGCCAAACCATCTGGCCCAAATTGGAATACCATGGATGTTTATAGAAACCTAACCTGAATGACGTATTTAGAGAATGTACATTAAAGTTAAAGATACATAAAATGTTCGTAGCAACAGGTGCTGAAAACTATGATATCTCCCTCTTGCCAGGTACCTTAGTCCCCCCCGCGAGGATTTCAGTTGACAGTATGTAATGATTTCAAAAGGCAAGGTCTACCAAAAGTATTTGAAATATATAACCTCATGAAATCCATTGGTGGAACAAATAAGGCAGATGAATATTGGCATATCGACATATACAGTATGTATGCATGTGAAACCAAATAACTGGTGTGCAATTCACTAATTAAAATGATTATACACTGAACAAAAATATAAACGCAACACTTTTGTTTTTGCTCCCATTTTTCATGAGATGGACTTAAAGATCTACAATTCATTCCAGATACACAATATTACCATTTCTCTCAAACATTTCTCACAAATCAGTCTAAATGTGTGATAGTGAGCACTTCTGCTTTGCTGAGATAATCCATCCCACCTCACAGGTGTGCCACATCAAGATGCTGATCTGACATCATGGGTAGTGCACAGGTGTACCTTATACTGCCCACAATAAAAGGCCACCCTGGAATGTGCAGTTTTGTCTCACAGCAAAATGCCACAGATGCCACAAGCATTGAGGGAGCGTGCAATTGGCATGCGGACAGCAGGAATGTCAACCAGATCTGTTGCTCGTGCATTGAATGTTCATTTCTCAACCATAAGCCGTCTCCAAAGGCGTTTCAGAGAATATGGCAGTACATCCAACCGGCCTCACAACCGCAGACCACGTGTAACCACACCAGCCCAGGACCTCCACATCCAGCAGGTTCACCTCCAAGATCGTCTGAGACCAGCCACTCAGACAGATAATGCACGGCCCCATGTTGCAAGGATCTGTACACAGTTCTTGGAAGCTGAAAATGTCCCAGTTCTTGCATGGCCAGCATACTCACCGGACATGTCACCCGTTGAGCATGTTTGGGATGTGCTTGACCGGCGTATACGACAGCGTGTACCAGTTCCCACTAATATCCAACAACTTTGCACAGCCATTGAAGAGGAGTGGACCAACATTCCACAGGCCACAATTGACAATCTGATAAACTCTATGCGAAGAAGATGTGTTGCATTGCATGAGGCAAATGGTGGTCACACCAGATACTGACCGGTTCTGAGTCCCCAGACCCCCAATAAAGCAAAAAACTGCACATTCCAGGGTGGCCTTTTATTGTGGGCAGTATAAGGTACACCTGTGCACTACCCATGATGTCAGATCAGCATCTTGATGTGGCACACCTGTGAGGTGGGATGGATTATCTCAGCAAAGCAGAAGTGCTCACTATCACACATTTAGACTGATTTGTGAGAAATGTTTGAGAGAAATGGTAATATTGTGTATCTGGAATGAATTGTAGATCTTTAAGTCCATCTCATGAAAAATGGGAGCAGAAACAAGAGTGTTGCGTTTATATTTTTGTTCAGTATATGTTCAAGGCGTGGGGATGAAAGGGGAAGAAAACCAGTATTTAAGGTCTTGGACACTTACTGCAGGTGATCAATACTGGCAACTAAAACATCCCAGTAGGCACTGGTCTATAACTAGACTCAAAGGGCGTTCTTAATTAGTTGTAATTAGGAGGGGAACTTTGAAACTAGTTTTGAACCACAGCAAATTCTACACACATTGACCATCAAGCATCTGCCTTGGAACTGACTTAATAGCTCCCTCCAGTGGCAAGTCAAATTGACACAACCACTGATTGCACGGGCTCAGATAGATTGGAGGTAAGTTGCAATAGAGTCTGGGTACATCTAGACAGGGTCTTGTGGGTGCTGGTGAATGACAGCGAGGATGCTACCGGGCTTTGGATACCAGTAAAATCGCGATGTCACTGTCCAAGAGCTGAAATGAAAGCTGCTACCCAACACGGCTTCTACAAAACTCCCAAAAACAAGATTCCTTTTCCCGTATCTCAAGAAAATAGAGGCAACGCTGCTGTCTGGTGGCCTGTCAGAAACGCTTCCAGCGTCAGCTTAACGCTGCACGAGCGGCAGTGTGCCGCGCGATCCGCAGCCTCCTGCAAATCCACTTTGGATTTAAGCGCAAGAGACACGTTGGGTTTGCGCTTGTCTGACTAGCATTACGCATCTTTTTAAAAAGCGTTACCACTCTTGCCACTATTCTTCCCTTTCTTCCCCCCTTTTTGTAACGATGCATTAAGTTATCTCATGTTTAAAAGATTCACTTTTTTAAAAATAATTTTTACGGGAATCAAAGCCTAAATATTTCAATAAGGCTGCTTTATTATTCAGGGCGTTTGCAGGCATTCCAGACAGAGGAATCCACGCGCCTCAATCTTCAGCAAGCCGTGAGTTCGCTGACTTCAGATGGCAATATTACAAGGATTAGCATGGCATATGAAATATTTAGTGTTTTTTCTCCCCCAAAAAAATCTAATAAATCAAATGACTGCCAAGTGTCATTAAAGTGGTGGTCTTTGACTGAGGGGGGGGGCTTTTCATATTCAAATTTTGGCAGAAATGAAAGCAGAGGAAGGTTATAGTACCTGGTCTATCTTAGGTAACATCCCCATCCAGTGTTTTGTGCTCGCCTGAAGGATTAGGGTTGAGAATCGGGGTTGGGGGGGGGGGGGGGGGTGGTGACGAGATGGGGGACCTCTCCACCCTTCCAGAGTGCGGTAGGAAGGTCCTCCTGGCAGCCATGCCTATCCCTCAGAGGTCAGTGAAGGGAACTTACACTGAAGGCACATTGGCATCAGCAGGCATTTGGGTACAATGGTTGGGCACCAAGATTTGGGGGGGTCCCCTGCTGTGCAGTGGTTGACCAGGTGGTGGCGAAGGTCCATTTTAGATCCCACCTCCTGCACACCCGCAGCCACACCCCCGGTGAAGCCAATGGGTTGCCCAGCTGCCTCAGCCACACTGTGTTCTTCGATGTGTCCTCCTTCGCAAATGGACCAACAGTGACCTGAGTGACATTTCATTCCCCATCTCCCGGGGTGACATAAATGATCCTCAGATGCCATGACAGATTCAGCACGGTGTAGTAAGACCCCCTTACATCATATCTGAAGAAACACAAAAGGTTCATCCAACATGGATGGTGTCTAAAACCAAATAAGTAAAACTCTGTGCTGCATGGTAAGTATGTGCATGTAATTAAGGGCAGTAGAGCAATGTGGAAGGTGCTGCTAGGGTGAAATGTCCTAGTGTTGCTCTCCTGTGCCCAACCTGTACTCCCTGGGAAGCACAGTGGGATGCAAGGACTCAAACACTTGGTGGAACGAGGTCAGTCACAAGCACGCGGCCGCCACTACTGCTCTACGGCTGCCTATTTTGAGGTCTTGTTTAGATGGGGGGATGAGGGGGGGGAGCTTTGAAGACGCTTGAAAGGTAGGTGGCACCAGCCTCATGGGAGCGGCACTTCCATTTATCTTGGGGGGGGCAGGGGGCCTTGGTTCCTCGCCAGTCGTCAAAGCGTGGTGTGTAAATAAGCTGGTTCGAGGGGTGGGGAGCTGGATAGGGCTGCATGGTGTGACTGTATCATTAAGGGATTGCTCATCAATCCCTGTAAGGCTCCCCGTAGCTCTACAGATGTGTGGCCGGTACTTCAGATGGAAGTTATATCAGTGTGTTTTAACAGTAGGAGATGCGTGTTGCATGACCGTGACTTTTTAACCGAGGGATGGACGTGAAATCTCTGATTGCAATGTCATTTTTGGTGGTGTGCGATGGTGGGATTGGAAATCAGGATTGATTTAAGAGAGACAGACAGACAGACAGACTCTATTGTTCCCATTATTGTGCCTTTTTCACAGTTCATATTTTCATTGAAGTTGAGGTCCTGGTTATGAAGCATCGGTTTAACTTTACCTTATGGAGCGCACATATTCATAGAATGTGCCTGGCGGTGAGTTGGGAGAGTCAGCCGCCCTGCAATGACAGAGCCACAGCCAGGCCAAGTCCCCTCTGCCACATGCCATCCGGCACATTCTATATCCAGTCACATCTCTTGGGTGACCAGGAACAATGCGAGCGGCGAGGCCCGCAGGAGGAGGGACATTCGGGACCTAGGCGAGAGGGATTCTATTCGGAGCAGATATCATAAAGGACACAATATGAAAGTAAGAGAGGGAAGACAAAAAAAACAGAGGTACTGAAAAAAACATCAAGACCAGGCAAATGCAAATGGCCATTGTTGATGTCTTCCGCCTTTTTATCTCAAGCAACTGAACACGGCTTTTAATCAATGTATTATACATCAAATTGATAATGTTAAGTCCAGATTATTCAAATGTATAAAATATTCATGGGGAACTGTCCAAAGTTTTACATCTACTTGACTTTCTTCTCCATTAATCACGGTGCCTAGAAGGGTTTTAGCAGAAGGCAGAGCCGTCAGCCTGACTGAACCTGACAAGCCGGGATGGACCAATTACAGAGCTTCTCCTTTACGCTTTGATGTAGCACAGAAGCAGAGGAGATAGGGGCCGCATCGCGTGGCACATCATGTTAACGACTTCGATTTAATCCACACGCTAAACTTTATGTACCCTGTTAAGCGAGATGCTAACACTAATTACACTGCCTCAGAGAAAGTGGGGGATGGGGGGGGGATGGGGGGGGGGGGGGGGGGGGGGGGGGCTTGATGAAGCCTGGTCCCACGATCACAGCGAGCAGGCATGGAACGGAGAGGCATTTTCTGCTGAATTAAACATCACTAAGGGAGAAGGTGAGCGGTCGGGCCGCCGTGGCCGAACAGAACCGATTGGTTTCTGTTCTTTAATCGACACTTATGAGATCGAAAGAGTGGGGGGAGAAAAGGGAGACATATGGAGGGGGTTATGGGGTGGGGGCTGCCATAAGAGGGGGCTTGATGATATCAGCCGGTAATTAACATGTCAGTTCAATTACACATCCCCAAACTGGAATTGTCTTGGGTTACGGAGCGAAGACCCGTCTGCTTGGCTAATTAGTGTGGAATTACAAGGTCTGGTGAGTCACCGCCACTCACCTCACCATCCCGGGTGACGGGGAGCCGCCGGTATGAGTAGGACCATCCCTGGCAGGATGTGACTCTATCTCAGAACCTCACACACTTCCTCAGGCTGCTAAACGGACTCCTCTGCGTCTATTTGAAAGGTACGATATCCGGCGATCCAATTAAGGTGAAGCACCTCGCCGCCGCGTACCAAAACAGGCCCACCCTGGGACTCTCATTAAGCAGCTGCCCACTAAGGCTCACCGAGGCCTGCCAAAGAGCGGATCTGATATTTTTTGATAAATTTCTTGTGTTTGTCAGCGGCACACATGAAACAATGAGAGCGTGGGGGGAAGTGGGGGACGAATAAATAAATAAAGTCAAACAGAGACGGAGAAGTGGGAAGATCAGCCTTCACCGCCCGAACAATGTGTCCACATTCAAAACAATGGCAATTGTATGCAAAGCAGCAACTGGACACGCAGCCGCAGATCTGGCTCCGTTTAAGAACCGCTGGGGTCACCGAAGAGATGCGGTGAATAGGAGCAGGTCCCTAACTGTGTGCAACACGCAGCACGGCGACTCTGCAAGCCCTGTGGGATTTGGGAGTCTGACTCACAGTTGGCAGAGTCAGCTTGCTGACCAGCACTGAACCTTTGGATGGTGAGTGGGATTTGAGTCGAAGAGATATCAGCTAGTCGCCCACGCGTAATTAACAGCAGGAGCTGGAGTGCACTGCCTGCCAGTCGAATGCTATGTGATGGCAGCGTGACCAGAACAAATCCCAGTGCTAATGTCTCACCAGCTCCGACCTATGAAGAAATAGTCACAAATCCTAGTAACAGCCTGTAGGGTAAGTACAGAACAGGTCAAACGTACTATTTTTATACATTGACTCATATGTTTGGTGATCTTGTAACAGGTAGATAAATATATTTTGTCCTAAGCAACGTACAAGTGAGGATCGGAGAGCAGGGTCAGTAATTTCCCGGAGCAGTTTGGGTTAAGGGCCTTACTCAAAGGCTCAAAGGTGAAATCACTTTGTCAACGATGGGATTTTAACCAATGACCTTCTGTTGACAACTGAGGACACCCCCTATAATAATGCATTCAATATTAGTATGTTTGTAAGTCTCGAGTCTGTATATCACATTGACCAATGCTCTGAATGAAAGAACAGCTTAATTTGACCTGTTTTAAAGCTAAAAGTAAGGCTTTTGTTATTTATCATGACCTGTTGTGGGTTCTGTATTTTCCTTCAGCATGGAAGGACCCCTTTCCCCCATTTATGCTAGACAGAGTGGGGGGTGGGGTAATATGGACCAATAAAAGCTTTATTATTTTATTTTGGGCTTGGAATCATCACTGGGTAGCCATAGAACCACAATATGTGTTTTTATGCAAGCAAATGCACCATCAGTGGATATATAATGTCTCATCTTAAAATCTGCATGCTAGAAAAGCCGATGAACTGAAGGTTCTGCGTTTTTACCAAGCCTAGCCTCTCTTGTACCATAACATCGCCTGTGTCACTCGGACTCCTGAAGGTCTCTTAATCTTCGGCTGCAGGGATTACAAATGCAGTTTAAATGCTGGGTGTGTCGACGCTACACAGTCACCCCTGTCCTGAGAACAAATCCTTCCAGCCACCCCCCTTCGCAGTAAAGCCACACAGATCTCATGAAAAGTGAATCCCATTTCCAGCTCGCTGCCTTTCCAGGGAAAATCAGTGGCTATTTTTCGGAACCGTTTCCGATACACATGACGCGATTAAAATGATCATGACACAGTGTGAGAAGGAGTGGGGGCGAGGCGCCCAGCCACCGGTCCGTGAGGATTTGGGGGGATCCACTTTCGGAAGCTTCCAGATACTTCATACAGTTATGGATCACACTCTTTCCATTGTGTTTCATCAGCCCAGTAAAAAAAATCCCCCCATCACATGCTCGGTCCTCATTTAGCCTAAAACTAGGGATGGCTCCCTCTCTAAATGTATCCAAATGTCTTACGTCTAGAAAGGAACACCAAGATCCTCAGAATACCCTTAATGTGAAATTGTGTGCAGCTGTGTGTTTACTGTGATCGACTGGCATCTACTACTATGAATTAACTAATATTACAAAAAAAATATTAAATATATATTCAATATTCAATAACTCATTCAGATAACTATGGCTTTGAAGTTCCATTTACAAATGTAGAAATGCACTAAGTAGTAGAAACATAATTATTTTTAGTAGATGCCTACTTATCTTACAAAATAAAGCATTACCTATCCAAGCTGTACAAACGTATACATTACTTTTTATAGGCTTTTTCTTTACATTTGAGTGAAATACAATAAAAGTTGGACAGCTGTGAACTAGATATATATTCATATACATTCATCTGCCCAGTGACGAGTTCTTGGGACCTACTATAGCTTAGTGACTTTTGCTCATGGGAGTTTGTTAAGAGGACAGAAGGAAAAATGACTACAGTATAGAGAGAAAATCAGGTTGTTGAGCAGGTGGGTATAAGAGGCAAGACCAACCAATCAGATGCCTTGGTCCTGCCACCACTAGTTGTTTGGACCAACCTCCTATACAATCTGATTGGATATTTCACTCTGCCCATTTTTGTGTAATTAAAATTCCTGCAAGCATGACTTTTCAAGGTGTTGGTGAAACTCAGAGCATACGAATTGACCTCAACATATTGTATTGTCCTTGTTCTCACCACGGAACGCCCAAGCCCTATTTATGACTGATTTTGCCACCATATTCTTAGCGGCCATCCTGTAAAAAGATCATGTTTTATTATCTTATGGAAAAAAACACAATACCAGCCACATAAGTGAGAAAGTAGCGCCAACTGTTGGTACCACTGAACGCCATGGGAGAGAGATACTTTGGGGAGATTTATGGCCACCTTTTACACAACACATTACCACAATAACCAAGGACATGGTTTGCTGTGGCCTTAACTGAAGGTCACTGGAGAAGTTGAGAAACAAGCACATAAAAGATGATAGTCCCGTAGAAGCAGCGGATTTTATGATTGGATAGTGACACACTATATACAGAGTGCAAAAACGTCTCCACGTGTCACGTGTAACAGGAAAGTAATAGCTAAGACACCATAAGCTATATAAATACATACTAACAAAGACATATGAGGTACACCTTTATTTTTCTTAGCCTGATCCATAGCATTTACTCTAGTTCATCACCAGGTACACCGTTAACCATAAACACACAATGAACTATTGCTCAGCTGCAAACTCCGAACTTGGCCGACACCTACGAGCAATTAAATAGCCGCTTTGACTGCATGGCAGACCTTGAAATGGAGCGAAGGCGAAAAGTTGCATGCCTCGCATCTCGCAAGGGTGCGGAACCGCTCGACCCAGTGAGTCAGCTGTAAATGAATTAATGACCATATGACCTCACAAAGAATTCCGCTCTTCTGTCCTTTAATTAGGTTTGTAAACTGCACGGGCATTTCATCCGGCGGGCAGCCGGAGAACTGCTGCGGAAATCTCTATGGAAACACAATTTCTCCGGCAGAAAAACAGAAACTAAACTATGAGGATGGCTAAACGAAATAAAACAGCCTGCACTGGTCTCCTCTGCCCCGGAGGTCTGTGGACCTATATCGTAGGTTGTTGTGAGGCTAGATTGCTAACGTGTAATCTAAAATGGTCTTGATATAACAAAACAAGAAGGGTAACCTTGAAGAGTCCTGCTCCGGTTTATAACGACGGCTCCCAGAGCCGTAGAGGTCATTATTTGCCAATTCCGCTGACCCGCTTTCCCGGCCCTTAGCCGTCAAGCGCAGAACAAAGCAATCATCGCCGACCAGGGGTATCGATTCGGCAAGATCTGCAGCAGCCGTATCGTCCCCTTCTGGGAAAAGTGGGAGATTGACAGCGTTAAAAACAATTATAATCACAGCAGGTTCCTCCACTCGCCAGCCCTGCAGTTCAGGCCGGGGTGCAAGCCTGAGGAATGTCATTAGCCCACCGTGCCCCGGAGTGGAGCCACAGCAGAACATAAATGACACCGTTAATGAAACATAATTGGCCAGGGCATGGGGGAGGGGTCTCGCTTGTTATGTCGGCCATGTTATCTCAATTGACTGCCGCGTAAGCCCCTCCCGTCAACTCACTGGGCTCCGGCCCGGTTAGGGATTTATCAGGAGCCGCCAGGAGCAACAGCAGGCAGAGATGGGGGCCACCCTTTAAATAAAAAGCTGTTCATGAATTTCATTACAATGTGCATAATAAATGGGAGACTGAAAATTAGACGCCATGCTCACATTTACGTGATGAAACAGGCCTCTGCTTTTTCCTGGCCGCGCTTAACTGACCTATATTCAACCGTTAAATGCTCAGTGGAAGCTTGCTATTGAAAACATGTAATATTTTATACAATTTTACAGATTGATTTATCGATCGGCCCCGGGCGCTTTGAGGAGACACATATTCAATAATCACTTGTGTCTGTAAGGCAGACAAACCGGCTTTTTCCTGTTTTAATTTTTGAGGTTATATCCATAGGCCATGAAGCAGGACAAACATTGTTAGTGACAAAGAGTGAGAAGACTGGTGATTGGATGTGAAAGCTAGCTTTATGTGCAAGGTCAAGCAGACTGGCGCTCCGCTTTTCGCCATCCCAAGCTGAATATTGGAATATTGACAGCGGCATCCAATATTTATGGTTTTCCTGCGGTATACAATACTGTCCATTTGCACTTGAAAGGAAATACAAGCCCAGGAAGATAAATCTCTTTTTCCCCTGGATCACTGAGGGAATCACGCACACCTCTGTTGCATTTACCCCCCTTGAAGGCAAACAGGAGTATAACAAATCATTACAAAATTTTCAGGAGAAGGAATCACCACGAGGGTCAAACCCCGCTTCCTATAAGAAGTGTGGTACCATCAAAAGTCTGAAACCCATACCGAGCTTCACCCGGAGCAGCCGCACTTGCAGTGGAGAGGACGGAATTGCTATTGACATGAACCCCAGTAGAAGGTTGTGTGGAGCCCCCTGGAATCTCATAAATTTTTTATTTAACACTTTATTTATTTAGTGGGCACTCAATTCTAGCATATATCAACAATGCTATTCATGCTAACTACTGAAATTCAAAGCTAGCAGTCACTTGTAATTAGCACTGTAACGGCAAAAATGAAAGCACCTTGATTTTGACCACGGAGTCATTCAGTGAAGTCTTTTGTTCATGTCTCATTGAGTCCGGTGGTCTTTGCGGCATGCAGCTATTGAACTCCTCATCACAGGGCTGAGATATTGAATATTCATGAGTGTCATTATTGCGTGCAGACAGTGTTGATGATGCGTTTACTAACATAGATTAGACGCTGTTCTGTTCTGTTGCTACAAGTTCTGGAAACTTCCACAACTGGAGGGCATGGTAGCCAGTGGAATAGTGTTGTACTTTTTCAGAAATAGGATATTACAAAAGCCTGGTGATTATATTATTTTGGGGCTCTTGAGATATTCTACACATCCTGAAACGGATGGTTTGCCCCATGGCCAGTTGGCCCATAGTAGAAAATAGTGGTTCATATCCACTGTACCAATAGTTGCATTCATGCCAAATACATTTCTTGTTCTTTGGCAAATCTCATCCACACTCACCAAATCCCATTAAGCCGTGAACATTAGCCTTTATATTCGCAACCGTGTGGAGTTAGTCATGCATAAACTATATGCTAATCAAAGCCTGATTTGAGGATGTGCTCCTGTAAAGTTATATAATTCTGCATATTCCTGCAGAAAAAGTGACAGCTTGAGTCGTCATACAAAGTGCTGCTTTAAAAGTAAACAAAACGATATTGACTCTGAGCAAAATAGACTCAGGCAGACTTGCGACTGAGTGCCAGGCGAAGAGCTGTTGACATTACAGGAAATTGCTGAACACTTGTTCAAAACCGAGTTTAAGAGAACGCACTTCAACAAAGTATTAGTGGTCGGGGACTCTGGTGTTTATCTGCTTGGCTAAGATTAAGTAAAGAGCTCCCTGAAAGACAGGTTTGCTGCAAGTTCTACTTTTGTGGCTGGGGGGGCGGGGGGGACATCAGAGACCATTCCCATCAGCCATAAACATCTGTTTGTAGCCGACAACCCAACAAGGTCCGTCAGCGATGCCGTTTACAGCACTGAGCTCAGCATCCCGCCGCAAAGTGACCAGAAAAAATGTGTTCCACAATTAAACCAACAATTTATCATAATTGGTCACCCAAGGAAAGCTTGAGTAGGAAAAAAAGATGTACTGACAAAAACTGCACAGCATATGTTTCCAGAAGCAGCCATATGACATTCGTTTAAGACATGGTATGTGTTTTCATCTGAACATTAGCTACACCCAGATCCACAGTAATGGTACATTATGGAAAAGCAAAACCCTGAATTCATGTCCCAAAATACACTTTTTTTGAGCTTTGGGACTTTTAAAACATCATGATCATCACCAAAGATCTTGACGTGTGATGGAGACATAGGAGAAGGCTCTCAGAGTGCGGTCTGGTTGTAATTTTTCCCATGATAAACCCTTTAGAATTACGCTTATCTTTCAAGATGGCTCCAGTGATCAGGAATACAACACAGTCTATATAACGGGTATCACGGTCTCCTTTAGCGCTGAGACGAGTTTTTTGGGTGCTTTGGGTCTAACTTTGGGCTCTCTCATGGTCATCTACTACATGTATTTGTGTCAAATACATCAACAGAACATATGTCTTTGCTTTTCTTCTTGACATAATGATTGGGTCGAGGCAAGAGCACCATCATCGAATATGTTGCTCATTTTGTGTAGCGCTGCAATATTCACCATCTCCGCATGCCAAATTGTAAGCTTCTTGCAAATAATTATTTACAGACAATTCTCCTAATTCCTTGCTGTTGTCAGTCTATCGAATTACTATTGACAAGTCTGTTTTTCAGGGCGGAATATATCAATACCCGGGGACATGCGCTTACAATAAATCATCCAGGGAGCTCCAGAGATCTCCAATCTGCGGGGGTTTGCATTTAAAAACACTGTAATGAAGTCTGACGATTGCGCCGTGATTCTGTCGAGGCAAATGAGAAACAAATGTATTGGAATAAGCCGGAGAACTGCATGTGCTTTTTGGGTGAAACGTGGTTAGAAGCAGCTAGTGTGTTTTAGGGTTTCTGTTTGAGTAGGAGCCCTACTTACACACAGTCATTATGTGAGGAGAGAGCGTCCAAACCCCGCAGAACACACTGCTAATCCTACAGCAATAAAAGCTGAAAACAGCAACTGACAACAAAATAAGGCCACATTTGGGCAAAAATGAGGGATTCCGCAGCCTGTCATAAGCATTTGTCTTTGGGACAAACTGCCACAACGACAATAAACTGGCCCCTTTAAACCGTTTGCTGCTTGCGTTGCACAGTTTGCTATTTCTGTTGTCTTCTATTTTACGTTTCTTCTCATCTTACTCCTTTTACATTTGTTCATTTGCAACCTGTGCAAAAAAGAGATGATCACCAATCAACATAAATGGTACAGGGCCCACCTGGGCTACTGAAAACCTAAGGCCTAGTACATTAGACACCCTGTGAAATGTCTGCATGTCTGCCTTTATAAGGTCATGCAGAGGAATGTGTGAAGACAACAATGACCACCACGAAGCTCTGCAAGGTGGATCTATCACGTGAACAGTTTAAACTCCCCTCATATGAACGAGGCTCTGCGAAAGAGAAGGTAAAGCAGAGGAAGTACTGTCGATCTGCCCAAGCCCAGCGGGTTTATGGTCGCAATTTCTTACAACGCAAAGTATGCACATGCTAGGAAGCTCTGCTTAAATAACCAGAATCACATGCAAACGAGGAAGGGCAATATCCTGCCTCTGAAGGGCAATATCCTGCCTCTGAAGGGCAATATCCTGCTTCTGAAGGGAAATATCCATGCAGGAGAAAGGACAAGATAAATGGAGCGGACGGACCAAAGGCAATGGAAAAGGCTGAAGACGCAGCTTGCATTTTTGTGAGACACTGCTATTATCGCAATCATTTCTTTTTCACAATTTAACATGTTGGGAAACAATGCAATATGCAGAAATTATGCGCAGAAACGAAATTGTCTCAGGATAAAAGTAGTCTCAGGGGCACTGTTATGTGAGTCACAGCACAAATGGCAGACATGTGAAGTCCATCTGAGATCAAAAAACAGACATAATCTATTCAGTCCTGCTGGACAAAAGTTATCCATGTTCCGACAAAGCAAATAATGTGAACACGCACATACGGCTGAAGAATGGTGACGAATTTCTTGGGGATAAAGTCGATGACACCAAAACATTTGCTGTGTGATTTTATGGATGGTAATTATCAATGTTTCTGCTATTGTCGTTGGCATGCACATCAGCAGTGATCTGTTTGGTCAGAGCGGTTTAAAGGTAGTTAAAAGGTAGACAGGACCCAAGGTGTATGGCATCTGAGTGTCTGTGCTTTAAAAACCATAAGTAATAATTCTACCAAAATCCAACAAAACGGTTGATGTGTACAAGTCACCTTAGTGACAACCTTTATGTGATGTAGAACCATGAATGAGTTCACAAAGTGAGCTGACTGGATTGCAGCCTGTTTATTTCACACCTAGAACTAGAGAAAGTGCCACAATGATTAAAGTGTAAACTCCACTAGTACGGTGATGACCTTACGTCAATACTTTGGTTGCGGATACTTTACCTAGCATGCATGGGGAAATGCTTGGACTACTGGAAACGCAGCATTAAACCAACCGGAGCTGTTCAATGGTGGCCCAGTTTAGAGGGACATTGATCAGTGAGCAAAGATTTTAGCCTGCAGCGACTCTCAGGTCAGTACATGTAATAAAAACAAAGGACAAAGCAGAAATTCCAGAAACTGTAGCATTCAGTTCACCTCTGCTTTTGTTGACTAATCTTTCCGAAAGTGTGAAAAATGCAGAGAATGATACAGAATTCTAACCAGGGCACAAGCAGGAATTGTTTTCCGAAGAAAAAGTGAGACACAGTCCCACGCCACACGACTTGACTCTTGGTTTTTTCGAATCATCAGCATTTTTAGCGCACCCTGCTAATGGAAACCATCCCGTTTAGGACAGCAGACCCCGAGATTTCTCAGTACTGCTTCCCAGTCCCGGTCAAAGAGAAATCACGATAAATAAACTAGACCTGCACTCTGCGAAATTCAAAACATGCCTCGCAAATCTCGCAACAGTTTAAAGCGGAGACCCTTTTTCTCCCTGCATGCTGCCAGCTGGCCCAGTAAGCAGCGACACCAGGAAAATAGCTGTAGCTGCAATGGAACGGTGGTTCGATATCGAGGAAAAACACTGAGAAGTAATTTGGAAGCACACAAAAGAGGAGGTTTTAAACCTATTGGGAAACCAGAGGAATTTCTATAGTGGCTAATCTCTTAATTAGCCTATAAGAAATAATAAAACACAGAGCAAAAAAGAGGCTGCCAACATTACTGAGAGGCAATAAGTGTTCGCTGAGATTTTAGAAAATATGTTGCTCATTAAATGCGGGGATAATTGGCTAATTTCCTATTTTGCAAATGAGGTTTGCTGGGCAAAGTCTAAGTAGTTATTAAAAGTAGGTGTGTCCTGCAGACAGTGCGTAAATTAGATTTTATTTCCTGTTATGAACCGAGATATGCAAGTGTTTACGCTTTGTGGTGTTATCCAGAGACTGCAGAGGCATATTGAATATCAATTACAGAAATTTTTCAGATGCATTTCATAAACTGGGTTCATATTAAATTCTGCTTGACCCCACTGCTCATTAAAGAGAAGTATTTTTTTTTGTATGCTAAATTGGAAGACAAGAAGTACAGTCATTGTCTGTAAATGGTTTATTGTGAGGCACGGTCATAGGGAGATATTTCACACCATTGACCTTCTCTGGTTAGGTCATTTACTGCAAGCTCCATTGCTTAAACTTAAAATATTATTATATACTATTACATTAGCGTCTTAGCGCCCTTATCTAAGTATTTACCTTTTATTCTATAGCAGTGTTTTACTGAGGTAATTTATCAGTTGAACGGAGAACTTTTTGCTCTCTTACTCCTCTGCCTTTATATTATCTGTTGTCTTTGATCAAATTCATTGGTCACTCAAAGTGCGATGGATTAGGCGCTGCTGTATCAGCCTTTCTGGGATCTGATGGACCTTCCAAGTCCCTGGATGGACAGCAGATTACTCGGCTCAGCGTTGGGGTACTGGGTTAAGATGGGGTCAAGTGCTGGATTCATAAGGGGAATGAGGAGCAATTTTCCAGCCTAAGACTAGGTTTGTTAACAGAACTATGAGCTCTGGACTCACAAGCTATTTGTTTTTTGTACAGTCCGCTTCCATGCCAAACTTCTGAACCATATTAGGACAATCTTTTCCCACCAGTCAGGTGGTTAACTCAATGTCTTTCTCTCTGCCTTAATATCCATGTCTTAAAATATGTTCATATTTTTGTTATGGCTATTTATTATTTTCTAGGCTATTAATTTTTTCTCATTTGCACTATGACCAGCGAGAGCGATATTTCCTTTCTGTGTATGACTAAATGTATCATATGTCTGGTGCTGACAGTAAAAGATACTTTGAAGGAAGCGGAGGACAGGGTTAAAGTTAGTTCTAAGCGAGAGTTTTGGCTGGAGGTCGGCTGTAAGGTGTGTGTTCTGATATTCTTTGTGACTTATGCTGTGTTCCAATCACCTCTGAAGTTGTAGCTGAGAATGATGTCACACCTGAGTTTACTGCATTCCAGACCAACCAGCCCGGTTAGCTATTAGCAATGATCACTATTAGCCAGGATCACTGTTAACTCACTGTTAGCAATACCAGTTGATAATAATGCATTTTGTGATATCAACATGCCCACAGATAGTGGGTGAACAGTACTATGCATATAAGTCAGAAGTAATAAACAGTTAATCAGTAATTACTACAGCTTTTTGCTGTTGGTGCACAGAGCAGCCATCTTGAATTCTGTGGTTGGGGTTGCAGAAGTTCCTCCGACTTTCCAAGTAAGAAGTCCGACTTCAGGGGGTGTTCCTGTTGAAATTTCCGACAAGGAACTTCGGAAATTCCCAGTTCAAACTTCCCAGTTCAAATGGAATGCACCATTAAGCGCCATCTTCAAAACTTTTACTAAGTTAACCAAAGAACCAGACCTTCCCTTTTGCATCTCTCCTACAGATCTTCTATTTTCTTTCCAGCATCGGCCAATTGGTCTCCTCAGCACCTAGTGGAACTATTTTTCCGATTTTTATCTGAAAGCATCGGACCGTACCATTGCTGGCAGGTGGTGTGGAAGATCGGCGTGCCTGCTAAGCCATCGCAGCCCCCAGGCTTCGCAGGCCTTGGGGTTACATGCGTGTTGTGTTTGTTTGTTTTCCTGCTTAATAGTGGGAAGCCGCAAGCCGGTCGCCATGCCAGCGCACATGGGAACCCGCACAGCCAAACCAAACCACTGAGGCTTAATTGCAGTGGGGTTTCGACTTGTAAAACATAGCTTGGCTGGCAACGGAAATAATTTTTCAAATCTCAAACCTCATGAACGAAATGTTCTCAGCTCTAAGCCGAGTGGCAAATCAGGTGCTGGCCCACAGTACGAGGAGGCGAGCCTGTTCCCCTGAGACTGCATGGCGATTTCATTCCGACTCGAATAAGGCATGGGTTCCTGTGGCGTGAGAGGAATCTGTTAACTGAAATATGTAGGCAAAAACCATAACTATAAATAGAGTGTAAATAGGACTCTGAGCAGGGAAAGGGCTAAGAACTAAAGCAGCTGCGTCGGCAATCTGAGGGACTCTGCTCCTCTGCCCAAACCAAGAGGATCAATCAGGTAACAAATGAAAGGCTCATATTTTACTGTGCATGTTTACAGATCAGGTCAAAGAAAGATGATTCCTAAGAATGCCATATTTTTCATCTTCTAACAAAGCTTTAAGGAAAAGGTTATATAGTAATCACCTGCATTCAAAACTAACATCCTAATTATACCGTTTCTTTCATGATGGACTAAAAGGGGTTTTCAGAACCCACAGTGGGCGGGGTTTGCTGCAGAGTGCCAGGCACCGATTGGTTTAATCCAAGATGGTTTATTGACGCAACCAATGAATCGGTCAAAACCGTCAGTGCCAGACGCGTCACGCCAGGCTATGGGTTTCAAAGCCTTTCTGCTCCTGTCGCTTTTGTTCTTTTCGTAGGTGTTGTGGTAAGGCTGATTAGCAGCGTTTTACTGTTGGCTGACTGCGCTCTGCCGGCGTACAGGAATTGCAAGAGTATAAGAGTAAGAAGTTTGCTGACAGCACACCATGACTGTGCATAAAATGTCCAATGAGGAAAGGTTGGATGCCTATTCGTTCTCATTAAACATGAAAATGGAGATGACTCTCAGACCAGTGGTCAGAAATAACTCTGATCAAAGTGAATTAGCCTCATTGATTAATGAAAGCATGTTCTAGTGATGATCAACCAGCTGGTGAAACAGATCTAAGCCCTTGTTTTATTAGTCCCTTTCTGTAACCCAGTGCAGAAGCCGGGAAGATGCGGACAGGTACCAAAACACTGTACCAAAACCTGCATACCTTACTGGGTCGTGACGACTCGTTAAAAATCAGGAGGTTTTCTTAATGCTGTACGCTCATGTCTTCCAAGGAGGAAAATCCATTTTATTTCTCCTGAACTGGGCACCATCTTTTTTCCCCGTTAATGAAATACACTTAAAGAAAAAGCAATTAATTTAGAAGGAGCCAGGTAGTGTTTTGATACCAGCTAATGAAAAGTCCCCCCTTTTAACGATTTCGAACCATTTAATTATATTCTGCAAGTCATACATCTCCAGCAGCGTGACTCAGGAAAACTGAGGTTCTTGCCAGGAGGACAGTCGAATCGGGGTGACGGCATCCCTGCGGGCCTGCTGAACGCACAAACGCTGCGATTAGCCACGATTCCCAAAGTAAGACCAGCTACGCGCAGCGGAGCCGTGCTGACTTGACACTTTGCACGGGCCACACTTTTACGATCGCCGCATGCTTTAATTACGGCATTTTCACCGCTGACCCCCAAATAAAACGAAACCCTCCTAACGAGGGCAGATTTACAAGGGGGGGGAGGGGAGGAAACGCAATTTTTTGAGCAGATGTTAATTGCGAATGAGGCGGAATGATGTCAGTGGATTCCACATACAAGCCGTGACAGCCAGATGTTACAGTTTCGCCCTGTGTCCTTTTTTATATAAAAAGTTACAATTATAACACTGCTGTCCGGGCAGAATTCATGACTTGCAGATGACTGATATATTTGTGTTCCTTGTAGTTTTTTTATCAGTAACTCTCATCCAAAATTTCAGCCAAAGAATTAAGGGTAAGTGGCTTTTAAAACTGCATAGCAGCTAAGACCTCAAGGAATTAAACTGGCAACCCTATGGTCGTTAGTGCAATAAATCACTAGTGCTGTCACTCCTACACCAGCTGGCGAGCGACATATGAATATTTCAGCTGATAGTGCAAACGGTTCTCCGCCATGACCGCTTACCCAGAGGTCAAAGCGAGCTTGTAGCCGACCCCGGGGAACACAGGGAACGGGTATCAAGGGTGAGACGCCAGTGCATCGCAGGACACAAATGATGATGCATGACCAGCAGAGTGATCTTATCATTGCTGGGCCCTACAGCAAGGCCCTTAACTCAAAAAGCTCCAGTTTCAGGGGTGCAGAGAAATGGCTAAGCCTGCGCTCTGACCCCAAAGTTCATTGTCATGGGCGAACAAGATGAGGCACGTGAAGACCCACCAGTTTCCATGGAGCTGTACGCCTGTGCTAATCACAATAAAACACCACCCTCATTACGTACGGTCTATTGGATGAAAGGTGTCTGATTTGCAAAACAAAGACAGCAAATCACATGAAAATGAAGTATTCTGTTTCCATCTGACCTTTCAAGGAAGCGCAGTATTGTAAGCAAGTAAAATTTATTCATCAAGTGCCTTTCACAGACAAAGGTCACGAGGCACTGAACGATATGCATGTATTGTAAAATGCAGAAATACAAGCAACATAAATTAGAAATAAAACCAGAGCGGAATCATCGAAATGCCTGCTTAAACAGAAATGTATTGAGCTGCTTCTTAAATATCTCAGTTGATGGAATAGATGTCGGTGACACTGAAAGTCTGTTCTATGACCTTGGGGCCACAGACTGAAATGCACCAACCCCGCCGGTCTTTAATCCGGTCCGAGGAACTGAAAGGAAACGCGATTGAGTAGATCTCAGAGTACGGCCACGGGAATGATGTTGCAGAAAGTCGGTGATGGGGTGGGGGGGTTTACCGTGGGAGGCTCTGTACACTGCAAAAATGACAATCTAAGTAAGTGTCATTTTTATATATCTGGATAAGATACATTAATGAACTGACTAACAACACATTTTATGAATAAGATTAATTTGCTTGCATTTAGGCATATTGTCTTATTTTAGGAAATCTTACCAAGTAGAATTTTCTCACTGACAGAAAGTGTTTATCTTACATTTGAAAGGCCATTTTTTGCAATGTAGGTGAGTACCAAAATTTTGAACTGGATCCTGTATTTTACCGGGAACCAGTGTAGGGAGGATAAGATTGGGGTAATATGAATATTATCTAGACACAGGATAAAGTCCAAGGGTGTACAGCTAACCCTGTAGGAGATGGCTAGCAGCTATAGCTCAGAAGTTTAACTGAGATTAGTTAACGAGTGCTTTATTTAGACTGTAGTAAATCTTTCCCCCAGTTAAGTTGTTCAACCTATGCATGAAACTATTGTAAGGGTCTGTCCTTCCACTGCAAGCAGCCGCCCAGAGCACAGTGTGCGTTTGAGTGTCTGGACTGTGTGGGGCACTGCTCAGGAGCCGTCCCTAGTCAGGGTGAGCGTGTAAGACTATTACTGCATTCGTTTTGAGTGGAAATGCCAAATTACAGCAGTTCAGCTGCCTAATCTTTCCAAGAAGTAAAACATTTTGCCATCAGGAAATACAACTTGAAGACATTATGTTATATGTCTGGATTATTTTACAAGTCGGGGCTGTATTGTCACCCGTGTCAGTAGGAAAGGAGTTATGGCATCGGAGGCGACAGAGCAGACTGTAACAATTGGAGCTAACGAGATATATGGAAATGGCGAATTGGCACGGTAACTTACAATCGCTTGGCAAGCAGGCGGCAGAAATGTAAAGGGGATGCACAATGTGTCTCTCTTAGGGCACCACGGGGACGTGGGGGAGAAACCAGACACCAAGGAGGCTGGCACTTTAAACCAGGGCTGCCCAGAGGTGGTCTGGGCAGGTAGTGAGATCAAGCCAATAAAACGTGGCCAAACACACACCAGTCACAGTGACGACAAAGGTTTGAAAAAGACATACACATGTAGAACATGCGCAGATCAAATCAAATGTACAACAGCACTGCAAACAGCAGTAGATGCAGGCAATGAAATGAGTCTTCTTGGGAGCTCCTTATAGTCAATGACTGCAATATGTCTATCAATCTATTTTCTGTAACTGCTTGTCCTGGTCAGGATGGTGGGAAGTCCGGATCCTATCCCAGAGGCTACCGGCACAAGACAGGGAACAAACCCAGGATTGGGCGCCAATCCCACCTCAATCATTCACACAGGCTGTGATAATTGTATATAAGAAAAAAAAGTAAAATAGCAAATAGTAACAGTATAATAATAATCATCGTCATCATCATCATCATAAAATAAAATGTAGATGTGCAATGTGCAAATTGTTCGTGCTAACAGCACACATGCTAACAGCACCCATCCTAACAGTGCCCCTGCTAACAGCGCCCATGCTAACAGTGCCCCTGCTAACAGTGTCCATGCTAACAGCACACATGCTAACAGCGTCTATGCTAACAGCGCCCCTGCTAACAGTGTCCATGCTAACAGCACACATCCTAACAGCGTCTATGCTAACAGCGCCCCTGCTAACAGTGTCCATGCTAACAGCACACATGCTAACAGCACCCATCCTAACAGCGTCTATGCTAACAGCACACATGCTAACAGCACCCATCCTAACAGTGCCCCTGCTAACAGTGTCCATGCTAACAGCGCCCATGCTAACAGTGTCCATGCTAACAGCACCCATGCTAACAGCTATTGAGTAGCCTCACTGCTTGCGGGCAGAAGCTGCTGGGGAGTCTGTCGGTCTGTTACCCAACGCTCCTGCGTCATTTCCTATGACAGATATGTCTGTTTTTCATTTTTAATGTTAATTTAGCTTCTTATCAGACAAACTCACCCAAATGTTTCCAAATTTGATTACAACCCCCTCCCCCCACCCTTTTTAAAAACTAAACTCAAACTACTTTGCTCTTAAAAGGCCCACAGCTGCTGTCATCGTGGGATCATTTCATTGCCTTATTTAAACAAATAATGACAAAAAGACTCATTCTGGTTTGGGGGGGAAAGAGAAGAATCTGTAAATTATATTGCACTAGCCAGACATCCATGAGAGATTACAGTTTTATGTAAACAGGGTGTTCGCATATGGTGAAGTTAGTGACCATTAACTCTTGCCCTGCTACGCTGCGGTGAGAGCAGAGATGAAGCTCTATGTGTGTTATGTGTTATACAGCTGAGTACAGAGAGTTAGGTGGTTTAAGCATCAGTTCTATGACACTTGCGTATCTATGCTCCTTGGCATCTGACAGATCTATGCTCCTTGGCATCTGACAGATCTATGCTCCTTGGCATCTGTGATAAGTTTGTCAGAGCAGGACTGGGGTGCAGTGTGCATGACTCTCTAGGTGGTAATGATTTTTTAGAACCCGGTTTTGTGTTCGGTGGTCTAAAGAATCCACACTGGCTCCGTGTGGATCCAGGCACCACATGTCTCTTGTACGCCGGCACCAGGAACGTGGGCGGGCCGGTGAGGCTGGGAATGGGCATTCCTGCGCTGTGGCACCGGTTAATGAGCTCTCCGTACGTTCAAAGTGAAATCACGCCCATTTAAACCCGTCTTACACGGCAAGCTTGTACCTTTCATTTGCAGTTGCGGCTGGGGGGAGAACCACAGAGACACAAACGTGCAGCATGTGTGAGTCATTACCTGCGTGGCTGTTTGGTTTGATGGGAGCGGCGTGTTTCTCAAATGGAACCCATAATTCATGCCCCGTGTTCATGCGTGTCAGGGAGTGACAGAGGTCGCTTTATCAAAGTACAGTGCCGCGGCGAACTCACAAACCGCCTCCCAGAACTAAGGGCCCAGCGTTCAGGCACTCTGAGGCACTTTGAAACAGACATACATCGTGCAAGGCATGATTATGGTCATGAGATGGCCCCCTTCGTGTTTAACACGAATGTAAAATGTGAAACATACATTGCAGGACTGTGGTTACTTGACGAGTTTGACTGGTACAACCCTGAGGCCAGTGGAAAAAAGGGGGAGCGGCATTGCAGTTGGGAATGATGGGGAATATGTGGAAGATGAGGTGCAGGCCCGTCATGCTCCCAGTCAGTGGGAGACAAAGTGCATGCTGGGAGTCTGCCACCGATCTCTGTGGGTGGCACGGGGGACCACCCCCCACCAGCCGACCCCCTCCCCCCACAAGCGATGCTCCCCTCTGGATGTTGTTGTTCTCTGGGATGTTTGTTGTTATCGTTTACAACTTTAAACGAACCCCAAACCAAAATAATAGCACTCAGAACGGCAGTAACGAGCTGAAACACCCGTCTTCGTGCTCTCAGGCCTTGTAACTGGCGTCAGATGACATTTCACAGCTGCGTGCCCTGTGCTCTGTCTAAGTCATTAAAGTTTACTTACAGCAGAACTCGGGTGGAAATATGTCACCCAGCTGAGGGGACATAAAAAAGAGACATGAAACGAGTGGCTCAAAAACAGCAAAATCTGCCACTTAAAAGCGGCAAAAATTGAATAATGCAATATAGTAATTCATAAATGTGTTTTGCACTGATAAAATACTAAAAACATCATATAAACAAGACTTTCATGTCTTCAAAGGGGCTACTCCTTGTTCAAAGCGTTTATTTTCGGAGTCGGTGGGGTGGGGGCACTGGAATAAAATATATTTTTACACGCTCGCATGTCGAACATCCAGTGTCCCGATCCCGGCGGTGAACGTGAATGCGCCGTAAGGAAAGTTGGCCAGGAAAGTCAGTCCTAGCTCACGTGACACTTTAATGTTTTCCATCTTGAGAGTTGCAGCTCCCTCAAATACTGGGAGGGGGGGGGCTGCCTCCTCCAGTCACATGCAACAGCACCACCCAGAACAGGTGACCAATTTGCCAAAACGTCAAGTCGCATTTAAGTGAGACCATGAAAGGGGGGGTCAAAGGTTGATTTCTTGCAGATTGTTAAAGTGTCACCGGTAAACCTTCCTACAGCAATGCTTCTTTTACTGAGGTGACGTGTTTTAAAGTGCGATCGTCGCTGTTTGCCGTCTTCATTCCTGCTGCTGTCAGTCTGCTGGCCGTAAAACATTCTGAACGAGACCATCGGCTGCGAGAACAAAACGCACGTTCAGTAATATGCGTCAGTTGAGGCTCTTCTCGTGAGCGGCTCTACACGCCGGGCCCGAAGGCTGATGGGATACACGTCAGGTGCTCCACAGCACGAGCACGCCAGGGCCGGCCCGAGTCGCCGTCAGCACTGCCGGATCCAGCTGGCCCGACCCCTGATCCAGACAGGCCTTGCCGTGTGACTTCACAGGCTTGCCACCCTCCTGCCGGGTTTAAAGCCGAAATTTTCAGGGCCGATTCTTTTTTCCACATCTGGTTGTGAACTGGAACCGTCAGCATGCAGATATAAGAGGGGGTTCCTCTCCCTCTCTTTCTTCAACTCTTTATTATAAATTGCGTTTAACTGTGTCCATGAATATAATTGTTCTTCTTAAGCATATGCAATAATGTAGTAGCCCCTGCCAAATTACTAACAGGCCAGAGTCATAACTTAAGATTTTTAATGATTTTCACAGTGTTTGCCACATACTTTGTGTTTTTAACTAGAGGACACTTTATAATATATTTTTTTCTCTCTATTTCTCTCTCTCTCTCATACACACACACACACACACACTGTCCTTCTCTTTTTCAGCAATAAGCATCCAGGCAACAAAACAAACATGCCATATATGAGGTTTTGCTCAAAGATTCATTCTATTAAAAAATACAGTCACTGTGGTTGCACTGTGTGGCTGTAGGGAACCGTAACCCTTCCCTGAGTCGGAATGGGTTTGACAGTCCCTCTGTGTGGTTTACAAGCTGGGGGGGTGGCAGGGAGTCAAGCAAAATGCTGACAGCAGTGACAATTTACTAATAGGTCACAGAAGCCCACATTGCAGAGTGCAACAGATTAAGCTGTTTCTTAGCAGTAATAATTGTACCAGAGAGATGGACATTAAGGATACCTGTTCAAATGCTGCAGTGAGTCAATCAATTAAAACTGAGCTACATCCCAAATCGGATCAATTACGAAAAGCTGTTAAGGTACTTTTCGAGACACCATTTTAAGTTTTTTTGCTAATATATTTTTTTGACTTTCGTGAATGCATTCTCCTGTTATTTTAATATATAGCTCATCCACAATCAAGACACATTAAGTACCTTAATTGGGCTCTTAAAATGCAGAATTTGTTTCCAGTACAAGTAAAGCAAGCAGGCTTCCCCCTTCAGAGTCTGTCACCAAACTGGAAAGCCCCAACCTTCATCATGTACCTAAAGTTCTGGAGGGACCAAGGCTGAGATCTGTTCCAGGATTGGGACACTCATCTCCCCTGAGACTTGGATTCCACACTTCACAGTGAGAATCAGGTCTCTGGACCTTGGTCAGTAACACAGAGCTGAGAAACAGAACCCCCCCCCCCCCCCACTTCACCCCTGCCTTTTGGGTCGAACATTAATGTTTGACAGCAAGCTGGCATCCACTCCACTGGCTGCTTGTTGACATCATTGACACCAGCGCTGTGACATGTTGGTTTAATGGACAGGGCGCGTGGCCTGGTTGGGCAGAAGCTTCACCATGGAAGTGTCTCGTGGTTTTGGGGCGGCCCGCCTTGCTCCAGCTGTACTTGGCAGGGCGCTGCGATGATCCACCACAACTGGAGACTGGTGCCGTTTCATTTGATGATCCGATAATAAAGCGTATTTACAGAAGCATAAATAGAGCCTGAATTGTCCTAGAATTCTAAAGGTCTTTGGCAACGAGAGGCTGCAAAACGAAATCAAATACTTCCCCTGGTTTTTCCCAGTTTGGCCATTTTTGTTTGAAAAACGCCAACGGAATACTGTACGGCTGATTAAACTCAGACGGATTGGGTGTGTGAGGAAATAAAGTGGGTATTTTTGGGAGCGTGCTTGCATCCCCAGTTTGCTGCGATATGGCTATCATTCCAGTAAGTTACTAATAAAGGAGTTTATCCCTTGGGAAGTGCCCAAGTTGACATGCCTACGTCTTCTCACGTCTTGCAGGCCGAGTCGGCTGCATCGCCGAAAACTGCATCTGGAGAGGAAGAGAGAGGCTCGGTATGTAAATCTGCGCTCCCTCAGGACTAGACCATGGAAGTGGGTCCTTCATACATGCCTGCTGTATAATGGACAAATCCTCTTTAATGTTTTTGTCATAAAAGAGCAACTGGGAAGAGAAGAATCAGGCAAGTCTACTGAACTGTAAGCATTAATAGCAAACAAACTGCTGGATGTGGCAGAACTGCTTTCAGCTTAAACTTCACTCAGGCCTCAGATGTGATTTTTATTTATTTTTTTGTTTTTCTTTTAGGCAATCGCAAATGCGATCGGACACCAAGAATGCTGGGAAATTTCTAATTGTGTCCGGAAATCTGCTTTCCGTCCTTGTGCCATTGGATCTCAGATGCCATCTGTTTTTATTTTCTGATGTGTCTGAACAAATAAGCTCAATGACATGGAAACCATTCGCACATCATTCTCTCAGTGAGACCTGTCAGAATACCATAGGTCAACCTCTGGCACCTTTTACAATACACGGTGAATGAAGCATATATTCAAATTATTTTGTATATTTTATATTTACAAACCTTTTCAAATAGTTTTCTGGGATTTTTAGCATCTGTGATTAAATGCACATGTTTGGTGAGCATGCAGCTGTAAAGCGGACAGCACCATAGCATACTTAAGCTCTC
Organism: Brienomyrus brachyistius; assembly: GCF_023856365.1. Taxonomy (NCBI): domain Eukaryota; kingdom Metazoa; phylum Chordata; class Actinopteri; order Osteoglossiformes; family Mormyridae; genus Brienomyrus; species Brienomyrus brachyistius. The sequence continues at coordinate 11,776,318 of NC_064543.1, read as the reverse complement.
ACAATGCAGAGGGGCTCACTGAACCTGAGATGATACATCACAAGAGTGTTTCCACCCTTTGATGACACACCAGCTATTTGATTGGTTCCGTGGACCTCGTGGATCAGTGAATTGCATCGTGGCCTCATGTCACCCTGACCGTGGGTTCCATTTCAGGCCCTGCTTTGTGAGTGTGGACTCTTAAAGTTCTTTCTGTCTTGTGTAGCTTTCCTCCAGATTCCCCACGGTTTCTTCCCACAATCCAAAATCATGTGGTTAGTATAAATCTTTTCTCTGAAAAGGGTCTGTGCCCTGTGATGGAATATTGTGTTCTCTAAAGTGTTAGTCTGCCTTATCCTCTGCAGACACCAGGATCTATGTAACCCTGTCCTGGATAAGCGGCTGTGGATGATGGCCTCTCGTCTTGAGGTGCTTATTCCTGGATACACCAGTGACGTGGCTTGTTTATCACTTCAGAGGTCACCACGGGGTTGTTGCAGATGTGGGGACCGGATCCTGGTTGCAGGCACTCTGGCTGCAGTGATGCCAGATTTCCTCCGAATGATCAATTCCCACCTTTACCGCAGATCAACTGTGAGTTGAGACATGTGGAAAGTGTTTAGGCCGTACTAACCGAAATAATCTCCCAAAAGTAACAGCTATTTGCAAACTGAGCAAATACCCCATTGCTCCAGCTTCCAGCTAATTTAATTACAGACCATAAAATATCAATCAACCCCAGATGAAGTGGGAAGAATATATGATCTTTTGCTTTTCCTTTTTATGGATAATTTGAGGTTATTTACACATGATAAATGAATCCTTAATTGGTCCCAGACATTCAAAATAGGACGCAGAGTGCAAGACAAAGAACACCAAACATTATCTTTTCCAAGTCATTAATGCTCATGAGCGCTGAGTTTGCTCAGCTTGATTGATGAATAGTCACAGCAGTGGAGTACATGCATTCCAACCCTGTGGCTCTTCCATGAGTGACCCATATCAGTGGGGGCTACAGGGTCGTGCCGATGGAGCAATTTGCACACTTGGATTGGGGCGAGACATCGCCTTTGTACTGTTTTGCCAGTGAGGAGGGGGGTCATACCTTTGTTTCACATTTGTAATAAAAGCCCACTGGGTCTTGGGGAAGTCTACTGGAACAAACTCAATGGCCCACTGAACCACTTCCTACCTTGGGCATAATTCTACCTTGGTACAGATTTATTGTACTTTGACTGTCATTATAGCAATGTACCTCTGTTATTAATTTATTAACAAAACAGTTCAGTATCGTTTAGTTTGACAACACTAATGCTATACCTGTTTGGGTTTGACTACAGTAATGCTATACCTGTTTGAGTTTAACCACTCTAATGCTATATCTGTTTGGGTTTCACCACAGTAATGCTATACCTGTTTGAGTTTGATTACACTAATGCTATACCTGTTTGAGTTTAACCACACTAATGCTATACCTGTTTGAGTTTAACCACACGAATGCTATACCTGTTTGGGTTTCATCACACTAATGCTATACCTGTTTGGGTTTAACCACACTAATGCTATACCTGTTTGAGTTTAACCACACCAATGCTATACCTGTTTGGGTTTCATCACACTAATGCTATATCGGTTTGGGTTTAACCACACTAATGCTATACCTGTTTGGGTTTCATCACACTAATGCTATATCTGTTTGGGTTTCACCACAGTAATGCTATACCTGTTTGATTTTGATCACACTAATGCTATGCCTGTTTGATTTTGATCACACTAATGCTATGCCTGTTTGGGTTTCACCACACTAATGTTATACCTGAGATTGACTACAATAATGTTCCTCCTCTTTATCTGTACAATTTGGATTTGTGGGTTTCACTGGGGGATTGTGTCCGATAGTTTTCCTTTAGTCAGAACAATATCTGGTGGGGACTGACTGATATAAACAGTTTCTCTCTGATACTGATTTGAAGATGTGAACTTCTTCAACTCAAAAAAGGGCAGAAGCGCACAAAGTTTTGAGATAATTTAAACATAAAATATGCTACTTTTTGACATAATATTGAATGACAGTGAATAACAGGAATTCTTATAATGCTGTTCTCGCAAACAAAGAGCTGATCAAAAGTACATTACCTGCTGTATTGAACAAAGGTAAGGAGCGTGCGCTGATTCAGCGCGTTGCCGTTCCCGACTCACAACAAACCACCTCATAGAAAAAGTCACTTTTGTTTCGAAAGTCTGGTGTGATGCAGTATTTCTATTCCAAATTTGATCACTAACGTTATGATTGGTTGCTTCTGTACTGCGTTTTTGGTTTTCACTCTTTGTCGGCCGTGTTTGCCCTCCCATTTCAGATATGAGGATGATGCCTTTTGCTTTGCACTTTGTTGTTGTTTGTATTTTGGCTAATTAGGGTGTTACTGTAGGTATAGTGTGCTGTCTTTTGGTCTAGGAAAGGTATTGAGTTTATATATTTAGCCTGATGTGCATTTCCGTTTGTTGTGTTGACACTGGTTGTCTGACTCTCAGTCCTCATATATCTAGTTCTTGTAAATAAAACTCATGGCAAAAAGAATTTCCCTTGGTCTTTACTATATATATCTACACTCACTCGGTCATGACTCAACCCTATACTGCAACACTTACTCATAATGCTAGGCTAAGAATGATAGGTGATAACATAGGAGGCATGGATTCTGAACTTCTTCTCCAGTGAGAGGCCCATTTGTCATCAGAAACGTTTAAAGGCATTATTTGTGCTTTATCGGGTTTTCCCCTGATGCCGATGAATTCATGGATGCTTAAAACTAGCCAGTATACTGGTTCATTGTCTGCTCCTTGGGTTGTGTTTGGAACTTCTACTTTGCTCTAATTCTGTACTTTATGCCTTAGTTTTTGCTGCCATTGCACAAAGGCCTCTGGTGAGACTCTGTACCAAATAAAGTACAAAAAAAAAAAAGTCCAGCCATCATGTTAACCCACTAAGCGCTCGAATCCTGAACCTCTCGGGCTGTGACTCCTGAGTTTACCAGAGCATGTTCTAGAATTCTCTGTTCAGTTATTCTCTCAGCCCATGCTGTTTGCTGGACATATCTGGGGTGTGGTCTGACCCAAAACGTCTCCGTACCAAAGCACCTGATGTCTCAAACATCACAAAGGGGTCGGTACCAACCCAAAAAGCAGAGGCCATATACTGCTCACCCCATAAGGTCTCTTTTAATTTATGAACATGCTATGGGTGTAGACATAGCTCTCACAGTTATAGTTTGGTTTGTTCATGCAGTGATACAGAAGCCGTCACACAGCCAGGTAACCAAAGCTAACTCATCACCTGAGTTACACCTTAGAATTACTTGCGGTTCTTCCCCTTGTTCTGCTCGACCTTTTCAACCTTATTACAATTCTGGGGTCGTACTGATATTACTGTAATGAGGGGACTGAGGTTGGGGGGGGGTGTGTGTGCAAGGTGTACCAAGCACTCGATTCATTCATTATACGTGTAATAATGTAATATGTACATAGGCAAAATAAATGTCATCTCTCCACCTACCCGCTCCCCCCCCCCCCCCCCCCCCCCGGCTACCTCCCTCATATTTTCCCAATATTAAAAAACTGGCATTTGCACAAGTGTGACAGAGATGTGTCAGCCATGTGTTGGGTGGGTGGGGGGAGGATTGGGGGACAAATCTGTTGGCCTATACAGGGCAGTGTACCTTCTCAGGCCAAGATCAGGATCACCCAGAGTAGGGGTCACCGCATGGGGGGGGGGGCGGGGGCGCAGGTATCCTGGGGCTGCACCGAGCTACAGACTCACGAGCTTGTGAGCACCATCGTGCATTAGTGAGTGACCACTGTGTGTGGGGGCCATTTCAAAACCTTCCCTTTCAACATGTATATGGCAGGATGCATAAAACATGACCAGACGCTCCTCTCAGTACCATAAAACGCCGATGAATGATTTAAGATGCACAGAAACCTCCACAAATATATATACAGATTGACACAGACGTGTTCTTGCCATAACAGCACGGCACCTGCTAGATTATTTCTTTGTGAAACTCGGAATTCTGCGCGCCCTTTCAAAGTCGGCTTACCACGGTGGCTCTTCCGTTGGTTCAGCGCCCCCATTTACGGTCTTTTCCAGGCTGTAAATGATTGGCTTATTGCTCTTATATGATTTAATGTCATTACGGCCACTAGGGCTCACAGAGTCCAGTTTCCCAGGTAAAGGTGGGATGAAATGAGAGCATGGAGGCTGAGATCTCAGACCCGTATGAGAGGGTGTCTTGTCTCCTGGGGAGGGAAGACCACCCTGCGAGGCCCCCCCCCCTGCCATTATCAGCTGTCTCCAAACCTTATTAATCCTGGAGCCCCCTTTCACATGTACGGATAATTAACTGTGGCCCCAGCCCAGTTCTCATGCTACCTGATACCTGGCGACAGCCCCGCTTTAAGGAGACACAATGATGAAAAGGCCTCTTTCTGACGGGCTCCCTTTGAACCTTGGCCACCCAGATCTATCATAATGCCCCGTTCTGATTGGACCAAAACAAAAACACTTTGTGCAGGATTCTCGCAAAATCAAAAAAATCGACGCTCGCTAACTCATTGTTACCTATAAGAGTTCCTCAGCCATTTGCCGCTCGACGATTAATCTGGACGGAAAATCATCTCTCATTCAAGGCGCTCAATAGGAAGGATGTGATTATATATTAAATTTGAATTACCAATGGTGATGAATCTCATCAGTCTGCCCTGGTTGAGGAAATCACGGATAAACAGGGAAGCACAGATTCTTAGCATGCTGCTTAAGCCCTCGGTTCAGCCTTGCCAACTTCCTGGCAAGACTGAGAGCAGCTTTATCCTGATGTCAAATAAAGAGAGGGCAGTCCTTGACCCCTGTTATTCCGCCGATAGTGTTGCCCACTGACTCCAGAAGGATCTTGTGTTTCAGCCATCGGCCATCTTCTTCAAAGAGCAGCCGGAGATCGTATAAAGCGCCCAAACCTCGCATCGTTGACTCTTATGTTTATGGAAGGGGTCACGGGGTGACATGTGGGCGGCTCATTTAAATATACAGAGCTCCTGACGCGGTCCCCAAAAATTCACTGTGGCCTCCTGTACACTTAAGAATAAAATAAACTATGAACATTTCCGAGCAGGAGCAGAGCCCTAATGATTGAGTGTTTGAAATTATGGTCAGAATTATATATGAAGAAACGAGAAAAAAAAAAGTTTTGGGAATCTGAAAATATTGAGTTGGACATGTGTAATATACAGACAGGCTGTTTAAAGCGGCTTTGAAATAACACGTTTGTTTTGGATACGCACACACTACACGCCATCTTGGATGACCGCATGGGGGCTAACGAACTGCAGAAAAGTGGTACTCAGATGTGTGCTCAGATGAGGGGCTCTGGAAATACGGAATCACGCCTGTCTTAGTGAAAAGGCTGAACATGAGACTATGTCTCCTTGGAGCAAGCTGCACAAGGCAGGGATACCATATCCGGAGAGGAGCAGAGCCAGTCCGCACTCTGCTGAATGGGAACAGAGAAATCTCTGCATGGCAGCACCAACGCGCTCTGTGTTCTAGACCTGGAAAGACTTTCTCAGTATGGGAGGTTGTTAGAATAAAAAGCCCATTTTCATTTTTACGAAATAGCATCACGGTGCCATGGGTAGTAAGATGGTGGGAGAAAAGCATTATAAAGAGTCTAAACATAGATATACGGCTTTAGTGTCACAGTAAGCAGAGAGACCCACCAGGGGGTCATGTCAACAAATGATGTCACATATTCAGCAAATGACCCTCTGTCCTGTGTGAAATGAAACCCATTAGAAGCCAAAGGCCCTGAGTGTATGAAGAACTGAGTGAGCCAGCCGATGACCATGAACGCCAATCAGGGTCTGGTTCCCTTTCTGACCTGTAAGTAGGAGACCGGCTCCTTACTTATTCGTTCCTTCAACAGCCAGTCACTTACATGAGAGGTGTAGCCTTGCAACGGGTTCCATTACCGCTGTCTACCATGGCTATAAGTGATGGGAACAAGGCAAAGCTCTTGGTATATTTTCTAGCTTCATAGGATTTCAGAATCAAATTCATGGGATTTCAGGTTTGACTTAACAGGCAAACCTTGCAGCCCTGCACATATGCAATTTGAAAGTCGTAGAGATGTGTGGAAACAGTGTCATGTAAGTGTCACTACTGCTGCAGAGTGTGGAACTGTACAAATGATCTCAGAGGTTACAGGAAAGGATTCCCCCCTGTGTTACTATAAGCCCCCCCCCCAACCTGGCTGGATTGGCTTTGCCCAAAATCAGGATCCAAATGAAGAAGGCCACCGGTCTGTCCCGGTCACAGCGAAAGCGATGCGGGTGGTGGTGGTGGTGGGGGGGGGGGGGGGGGGTGGAGTTGGATGAGCCCAGCAAAACCATAAGCAAAGAGGACACACGTGGCGAGTGACTATCAGAGGTCACCGGCATCAGAAAATGATAATTAAAGCGCAAAGCGAGGCGAGCGTTCCGAGGCGTGGAGGCGGCTGTCATCATGTCTCAGGAATTAGACAAACACATGCAGCTCGGCTGCTGCAGCGATTCAGGCGCCTCGCTCCGACTGCGGTTTGGGAACATGAAAGCCTCTGTGGGACGAGCTGGAGGACTGGCCTTAATTTGGGGCTCCGTAGCCAGCGACTCTGGCAGCGCGCTGTGATCCTGGGCCGGGGCCGGGGTCGGGGTGGGGGGGGGAGGGGGGGGGCATAGGGAGGAATTTGGTTGCAAACTCCAGCGGGGAGCTCAGCCTCGAAACGAAACCCGGAGCGACCGGGCCGCAGAGAAAATGGGCCTATCCGCAAGCGGACCGCAACCCCCGCCCCCCTACTGCACTCATACCTGACCCTGCCCCGCTAGACTCAAAGAGGGGCATGGAAGGACAAGGGGTTCCTGGAGCACTGGGGGCCGGAGGGGGGGGGCGTAGGAGCAAGAGATGAGACTGCCAGTGGCTCCCTCCCCATCCCAACAACTGTCACACTGGCAACGAGGACCCCCATTTGGCCGCGCAGCCCCCCCAGAAACAAAGCTACCTTTGTCTTTTTATATTGCAGCCAATTAAACTGTTAAATCCGATATCTATCATTGAGATGTAACACAAGGGTCAGTTCAACGGAGCCGGGTCGAAAAACGAGACGACGCAATTAACAGGTCACAGTGATCCCTGTGAACGTGCATCACACGAGTTAAGCTGAGCATGTTTTTATTGAAATTGTAGCAATCCGGCAAATTGGATAATATCTCCCCTCCATAATTGGACAGCTATTGCAATGTACATTCATCAAAAAAAAGGCCCATTTTGTTACTTTTCTGAAAGTCAAGCCTCCTAAATATACTTAGTTGAACAAGGTTTCATTACTAGAAACTCTAATGACAGCACATTAGAGGCGAAGCAGACAGATGACCCTAAATGCCCTGAAATCCTTTGGAAACGACAGGACCTTCAGGAATTCAGAGGTCACAGTCTTAGTGGAGCATTCAGCCAGGCCGGCCCAGGAAGCCCCGGTCCTGTTAGGCCCGCACAGGACACAAATGGCCGTGTACATCCCACTGACCTGTATGATCAGTTCCTGACGGTTTAGCACATGGCACGGATGTGTTTATTGCGTATGGAAAAACGGGAACGGCAACCGTTACAATAACATAGGATCCGGACACATTGACAACCAGCACAAAGACTGAGGTGAGCAGGGTGTTTGATGTTAAGCTTTTATATTAGGAATGTTTATAGTTTACACTGATTTTATGCTGGAGATTTAGTAGCTGTGCCTGCCCCATCTATACTATAGCCCTTCCGACCTTTCACTGACATTCACAGTAACCTGCCCATCCTGATCTTAATCATACCCCTGCCATGATTTCTTTATAAATCCCCCTAAGCAGTTCACACTCGTAACTTCCGCTAGGCCTTGTTTGGTCTTGTGGGCTGTTAGTGGAGCCCGTTCCGTTTCCTTGATAATCACATGGTGCTGTTTCCTTCCCAAAACATCGGTGTAAGGCTGACGGCACCGCAACTGGGACTGCAGACGCTGTTATCTGAACCCCGCTAACCCGCCTGGCTTTGCTGGCTGTTATATCCCATTTGCCTTCTTCTCATGATCTGCTAACATTTCAACCACAAAAACTGATCAGAAGGTCACAGTAAATCTGCCCCAATAGGACTTTGGGCAGATTTGGGTGCAGTCATGATATGGATTTCATCCCAAAATTTGCCTTACCCCTTTCTCAACCCAGGAACAACCTCATTAGTGCTTACGCCACCGGACGAAGAGCGAGCAGGTCGAAAACATTTCAGAAAAGCTGTTCCCACAGCATGTGGTCGTAAATTTTCCGTCTTCATTCCTATATCGGGGTGGGGGGGGGGGGGGGGGGGGGGGGGAAAGAGAGCAGATGGTGTGTTAAGTAAGACAGGCAATCACTAAAAATATGCACGAAGAATCAATAGTGGGGTGGAAGCCAAGCTCCTGGGGCAAAAAACAGACTTGTCATGCTGAGGATCACCAGCAGAAGGCAGCATTGACTACAAAATCTGCAAATGGGCAAGTGACAGACACACCCACACGTGCAAATGCAGGCAGAAATGCAGGCGAAACGCCGGAGTTGCTGTGGGTGGGACTGAGCATCACTGCTGAGAAGAGACCTAAGCTCACATCTGGGGACCAGATCGCATGGCAGGGTCGGTCGCAAATGTGCTGCCTGCGTTCAGTGACTGAAAGGCAGCGGCCGCAGGAATGCGGCGGATAGCCTGTGTGCGGTGGGGACCTCTGCCTTCACTGTGGAGAACCGCTCACATGTAAACACCGTCTTTCACCCCAACCTGATAAGCACTGTTTACCAGTCGATCAGAGAGGCACAGCTGTAGCCATACAGTTGTCGCAGTTGACATTATGCAGTGGATCATCGCTGCGCATGAATGCATCGCTCCAATAAACGATTAGCAGAAACGAAGGACCCACCAAGATGGGGATAACAGCCTGGAGGAATTTCTTACTGACAAAACAAATGAACCATAAAGAAAATGGACATTGCATTGAGCAAACACACAGGAATTGTTCTCTAATGTCGAAAAGGGCCCCTGTAATTATAAGTAGTTACAAGAAACCATATACAAGAATGAGAAGCTTCATAAGAAGAGAAACAACCTTTAGAAAATCAAACTTAAATGCTATAATATCACTGTGAAGCTTCATAAGGTCTATTAAAGTTGGATCAGACTCTGCAGCACGATGTTTGCCGATGTTAGAATTATTCACTTGCAGGCACCCCAGCCTCTTGCTGGCCATTGCTGGGCTCCCCAAGCTACGCCCACGGATCTGGCTGAGACGAGCGATAATCCGAAATATGCCCGTGAGTCTGTCTCTGTTTAAATACATGTGTACACAAATTTACCCTGTAATTTCATATCAGCAATTAAAACAAAAATGAACTCCAGGGCAGAGTGGAGAGGCTGTGATTTACTGTCACAGTGCACTAAATCACGCCGTCCTCTCTGTGACGGGCCAGTATCTCCCATCGGGAATTTATGATTCAGAACCGCAGACTGGGCCCTCCGCACTGCGTTCTCACACACGCTCGCATGTTTGATCCACCGGCGCTGACTAAATAGCGTCAAGGAGGGGAGAGAGAAATACAACAGCGGCGAGAGGGAGAGAGAGAGAGCAAGAGAAAAAGATTTAATTACTGTTATGCGCTTTTGTGGGCCTGCGTTTAAAATAACTGCTTGTCTTGCACTTTTGAATTGGCTTGATTCATGGGGACCAGATTGGTATCAGATGTGGCGGGGTCGTGGAGGATTCGACCTTTCGTCGCCTTCCGTAATCGCGCACACCGATGAACCGTCCGCGACTTGACTCACGGAAAGCCCTCAGCTCTTATGGTGGAAAAGCCTTTAATCTAAAAAAGAAAGTCTTTAAAGTCCATTTGGCCATTTAAAGGAGGGTAAACCAGCATTATCAATTTAACATACTTAAAAATTAACTTCAGATCTGTCTGTAATTGTCTTTTTTTTATTTTAGACTTGTGGCAAACCAGTGAAAAGCAAAATGAACAGCAACTGCATGAAAGGAAATTATATCACAAAAATAAATAAGAGTAGACACTGCTGTTGTTACTCTTGGGTAAAAATCTTCTTTGAATTTAAACACATACATTTAATTATAGTTATTTGGTATGTTTCGTTCTCCAAAAGCTGACCTAGTTTCAGAAACGTGTTTGTTCAGGTAAAATTCAACGTTCTCCACCACTAGGAAGCTAACAGTTTGAAGGAGTTTATATGTATTACAGTTGTATTTGGAGATGGAAACAGTGAAACATTTGGATGGAAGCTGGGATAGTGGGTAATGTAATCTTTTTCACGTGCCGTCTCTGAGAAAATGCATGTACCGCAGGCCGGCTAGTCTTCCATGTGGTACTGCAGTTACACTGTACATTTATTTTACAATTAATAACCTGAGATCTACTGTGGAAATATTTGTGTTAAAAAAAAGCCATGATGTCTTCCCCTACAAAGAACAGCCAGACTTTAACTCGTTGATAACTACAGTAAGGACAGCGATGGAAACCGTGGCAGAGTATATGAATATGAATGTAAACATTTTTCCACTGAAGCAGAGCCATAGAAGAGACGACAAGAGAGACAGCCGTTCCTTTCAAGATGAAAAAGGCTCTATATTTATCCACAGAAACCCATCATTTTCTCTGCCACCTGTGAATGATTGTGGCCTTATTGAGAATCGCAATAAAAAATCCAGTCTGACTCAACCTAGAACAACCCACCCCGCGTAAATGCAAAAAAAACGTATATATAATGCAGAAAAGAAGAAAAGACATTAATCTGCTCTTGGTTCAGATGCAGGACCTTCAGAACGTACACATCTGTATACCAGTACAGACGGTGGACATCCAAACCCCACACATGTGTGCGCCAGCTGAATATCGAGCAGTACCATTTTTACTCTTTTAGATATCAAAGACCTCTGGGCGCTTTGGCAACTGTGGGCCCGTGGTCCTTTTACAAAAGACAAATAAGTACAAGGCTCCGGCCTCGGTCCAAGATCCGTCAACATCGCTGAAACAGCAACGCAGCTCCGCGGCGTGTTATCCGCGCGCAGCGAAAAAAAAGGAGCCCGTGGCGAGTTAAGGCAGTTACATTGCCACGGTACGTGTCTCTGAAGTAACAGAGTCACGCGTTTTTTATTAATCGGGCCTGGCAGTCCGACGAAAAAACAACACTGTTTGCAGAACCACTCGACTGCATCAAAAGACTGTTCAGGTCCCTCTGAGAATGTGGAAGACATTAACGCACAAGGTGTGTGGGATTTTTTTTCATGTCTGATGCCCCGAGGTTGTTTCAAGCAGGGGTCAAACCCTGAGTTTGTCTGACATATAATATCGGCATAAATATCTGTAACGTTTTTAATCTTTTTATTACAGGATTGGTTGAACAGAAGGGATTACCGACTGATTGTGTTTCATTTCTGTCTTCCATTATTCCAAAAAAATTACTCCTTTCCCCTGGATTGTTTCTGTAAAATTATTTCAATGGTAATGTAACCGCGAGATTAATTGCTTATGTGTGACTCTGGAAAATATAATGTCATTTTCTGAGATTTTTATTACTAAAGTCTACGAACGAGATGGAGGTAAATTAAGGCTTTTTTCACCATGGATGTGTGGCTTTCGTTACCATCGGAAATTATTTTAACTGTCTCTGACCCACTGCATGGACGTGCGACTTCTCTACAGGACATTTTTGAGGTCTCTGCATTTTGCATCATTTTTGCCTGTGGGCGGGGTGGGGGGGGGGGGGTTGTGTCACCAAACAAAGAAGACAATGAACAAGGAACGCTATGTCATCTTTTACAAATTATTATCCGGAGGAAGACAGAGGGCAATTTGTTTCACGGACATTTCGTAGACGCTGTGGTTTCTCAGTTGCAATGCTGGGATTGATTTGGTTTCGGCGAATGGCATCACGGGGAAAGAATTTCCTAAAAATGGCTGAGGAAGCATCCAGCCTCTGTCATTGAGCAGTGTTCCCTGCCACATGCGGGGCACCGTTTGCTCTTCCCCTGCGCCCAGCGTCAATCTGCCCTCTCCCAGCGATGCCATGTGACCAGAGTCAGCCCGAGTTCACAATGGTCACATTCAAGCGGAGCGCAGCGGAGGGAACTTGAGACAGCTTTTTCATTCTGGCGCTGTTGAATGGCACACAATGGAATGAAGAGGACGGGATGAGAAGTGATACCCAGAATGCCTTGCAGGAACGGGCCTGAAAATACTGAACGGCCTGCTCTGTGTTTACAAATAGCTCCCAGTTTATCGTAACTAAGGTGGAAAACGTTAACATAAAAATAAACAAGCAGCAACATGCCTTTGCGAATCATAGGTTTCAAAAAGGACTACTCATTATGGTCTGTTCCATTTGTATATTCATCTTCCGGGAAAAAAAAAAAAAACCATTAAGAATTTTGGTCCTTAAAAAACGATTACAGCGCTAATAAAAACAGATTTGTCTTTAAAGAGTGAAGAAAAACAAACAAACATGCATGCATATGTTCTGATTTTACATCGTCTTGTTCATTACTGGTTTTGGTTGTAATAAAAGAGGCTTCAGAGTTCAAGAAGTGGGTCTCTGTGCACCAAATGTTTGGGGCGAATTCTCCTTTAAGGAACTTGCCATTTGACACGTTTCATGCGGCTTTGATCTGATGTAAGATTAAAGCCCATGACAGACATGAGGAATGAGACCAGCGGTCCTCTCTGCCAACGAAGGAATGACAGCGTTCAGCCTATCAGAAGCGATCTCCACTTTCCTGAGGATGTTTCCTGATATTACCATAGGCAGAAGAGACCCAGAAACACACGGCTTCATGGATAGGTTGTCTTGAAAATACTGGCTTTCAAGAATGCACTTCGGTGCTTAAATCACTTAGGTTTTAATGCGTTGTTAAGAGCATTCCTTTAGTTTAATTTGTGCCTTGAATTTACTGCCATTGAAAGAATATATGTAGCTACAAAGAGCCATAATTTGTTGCATATAAAAATAATAGGGCAAAATACAGCTGAAGAAAATGAAAACAAAAAACAAGAGATGGGGAGATGTAATGAGCAGGCCTTCAAACTAGCAGTCAACATGAAATGAATGGAAGATTTTTACTTAATGAGGCATTATGTAGAACACATGCTAAAATCACAGCTGAGTGTTCAGAACTGGGGCCGCAACAAGAGGAAAAAACATGACTTTAATAAAAGCGAGCAAGATTTGGGTCCTTGCATCAAAGTGACTTGTGGGGGGGGGGATTGGTTGTAGGGCGGTGGGGGGTTCTGGATAGCTGAGAGTTGGTGTCATGTGGATGCCAAACCAAATCGGCCAATTAGGAGTGCCGCTTGTGAGGAGATTGAGATTGTTTCTTGGTGGGGATCGCTGCCATGTCAAGTTCAGTGGGAGGGGTGCTGCTTGTTGAAACACCCACCACTTCCCCACTTGGTGCAGGGATAACAACCAAGATTCGCTCGCATGTATTCCTGGTTGGGGCCGGAGGCATCCCACAGGTTTTGGGGGGGGGGGGGGGGTGGGTTGAACTTCATTAGGAATGTCACTGCATTGCAATGCCCACAAAGCTGGGGAACAGGCAACCATCTAACCGCCTTAAATTGGGACACATTTGTACATAATTCTAAATCATAACACAGACACTTTTATGCTGAAATTCTCCAGCGCTGACGTCTGGTTTATGGTAAAATATTTGTGCATTCCCTAATGCCTCGGGGTTTCGGTTCAATAAAATTGCAGGCGGTAACACTGCATTACTGAGATCAGTAATGTCTGAATACCCTGTATTTAATGTGTCAACTCACCCCTTTTTCATTTAGGGCCCTTCGGAAAACGACAAACGACAGGCAATTTATTAAAGCATTAAAAAGAGATATATGTCAACCAGTGTATTTAACGCCAGTGTAGTTTGCTGAAATAAAAATTATGCCGACGCCCCTTTCCCAGGATGCACCAGCTCTCATCCAGCCGGTCTACATTTCTGTGGCCAAAATGGCCGTGTCTAAGTTATGATTATTACCCTTTAATTTTATGGGGTATCTGAAATGTATCGGTTCCCGGGGGAGGGGAGGAGGGGTTCGTGGCTGAATGGGGAATTGGAGTGGCCCCCCAGGACAAGATGACTGGGGAACGGTAGGGAGACAAACTATCCCCTATAGAGAAGGCACAAGGGACAAAGGGGGTGAGCATTAGACTCAGATTCTTACACTTTAAGTTGTTGAAGATCTGGTCAGTCCTCTGGGGATCTCTGCTGTGCCTACAGGCTAGTCATTACTAAAACACCAGGATTTACTGTGTTTTGGGCCTAAGGATTTGTCATTACTGAAACATCAGGCTTTACTGTGCGTAGGACCATTGGATCTGCCATTACTGAATCACCAGGCTTGTCTATGTTTTGGGCCTATAGATCTGTCATTATTGAAACATTAGGCTTTATTGTTGTGGACCTACAAACATTTTCTAGTGCCATTCTTACATGGTAGAAACCAAAGGTGAAAGACAAAATAAAGTAAAAAAAAAAGTAAACAAAAATAAAAAATGCTGACAAACAGTGTAAGTGGCACAAACAAAATCACAGGAGGCTAGAAGTTTGCCAATATAAGGAGGAACGGAATGGAAACTGGTTCCTTTGCAAAACTACACATGTAAAAAATCACAAATAAGTTTTTACCATCCTGCCTTTGAAGTGTATTAATACTATATAACGATATAATGCCAGCGATAATGAGAAAAATACACTAAGATCTCTATGACTGACGTATTGGTTTTGGATATTAGGACTTGACTTTCCATAAAATCTATAATGTGATTCTATTTACATTAGAGCTTACAACCACTTCCTGGGGGTAACACAGACCTCGCTGGCTTATAGCTACTATGGTACACCTCAGAAATGCTGCTTACTGAATAACAGCTACCAGCGCAAATCTGTGTTCAATAGAAATACAGGAATTTGTGGGTTAGGTTACATACGTAGTGGCAACGACTGGTGGGAGCACAACTGGCGTGTCTCACCCCTTTGAAGCTTGTGTTCCCATGTTTAGGATTTTCTGCGGGGAAAGCGTGTCCGTTTCCGCATGTTTACACAGTTGTGTGAAGAAATATGTTTGTATAGACTACGACCTTCAAGGCCCAGGACCTGTTTGTTATCCATCATACTGCTGTTTTACTCCTGCTGTGCTAGAAAACCAGCCTTCTGAGGTCACTGCCGCCCCATAACGACATGCGACCAACACTTGTGGCAGCTGTCTGCGGCAGTCAGGCCTTTAGAGGCGAAGGTGCTTTGTCTAAGACAACGTCAATGGCTACATTTAAATCAGAGGGCATCCAAATGTGATTTGGGGGAGCCATTTAACTGTTCTCACCAGCATCTCTCGCACATGAAGCTGTGATTTTGAAGGGTTTTTTTTTTCTTTCCGCTTTTCTTTTCAGCCGCGATGTGCTCGTGCTGTTATCTTTCAGTCTGACATTCTGCTCAGTATTCTGACTGAAGTCGCCCTTTGTGTTGCAGGCCTGCCCTTTAACCGGCTCACCCATAAACCCGTCCAGTGATCATGGTGCTTAAATCAGAGCCGTAGCACGGTGCTTCCTCCTGCCCACGTCTGGAAGCTGCCCCACGCCCGGGGGTATGCCACATCTTAGGCGAGGCCCTCCAGATCTCTCTGTTTCGCAAACCACGTGTTTTTCTTGTGGCTACGCGTGATCATTTACATAAGCCCAGTTAACATATATTAAATGTCTTATATGTTTTATGATTCATTTTACGGGGTCCTGCTCATCCTTTGAACTTTGCCCATGGGTTTGCCCAAGATTAAGGACGGTGGCGAGCCAAGGCAGGCTGGAAAGAGTCATTCATTAGAGTCTCTGACTCATTGGTTTGCCATGTTTCAACTGTAATGAGGGGGCACAGTCTGATGTGCTAAAACAGTACATTGAGTTAAAGGCTGAAAGATGTGAAGATTTGATTGGTTTACAACATTCCAACAAATCGAAATGACTGAAAACTTGCTGTCGACTTTCTGGAGGTCTCAGTCCAACGGGACGAATAAGCGCTATGATTTGTGACCCCAAAGTCTCACTATGCACCCTGATCTTATATATCTAAGCAGTTCAGAAGTTCAGTAAATATACAGACAGTTTTATCTACAGGGTGTTGACTTATTAAATGATGTAGGTTGCCTTGGGTAAGAGTTTTGACCAAAAGTAAAGTAATAATTTAAAAAGTATGTGTACACATGAATTCTTGGGTTTCCGCATATCCCATCTTGCTGCCTTACTATGAGGCACAGACATATACAGGTGCGAGCAAAGCCTGGGGTCACAGACACGGGATTCAAACCAACAACCTTCCGAACACTGCCCCAGATTCCTAACCTGCACGGCCACATACCATCCAGTACACTGTGTGGTTGGCTGTTACAAGGTGCTGAAGGGCAGCCATCTTAACCTGTTACTCCTGCTTATACCCCAGTTTTGGTCCTGCCCACTGGACTTCCTTTTCCTGTTTGGGCGCTTAAGTGCCACAATTCAGTGAAGCACCCCCCCAACTCGAAGGCTGCGGGCTGATGGGAGAAGGTGGCATTGAAATAAAAAAGAAATAAAAGAAGACGCATTAAAAAGAAGGAATGCGAACAGTCAGCAGGGGGAAAAGATCTCTTTTGAAAAGGGACATAATCACTACGGTGACTGCAGTATGAAACCTGAATAATACATTTCAGGTTTTGATGTAGCTATTACTGCCTGCGAGGAGCCCTTTGATGTTAATTCAAACCACTGGGCAGCAATCTGCTTTATAGCACTGACAAATAACAGTTTCCTAAGGCTTATCGTTGAAGGTTAGCGAACAGGAAGAGCTCGCATGCTAACACCATATGCTTATTCGATACAAAGGAACAAAAAAATATCAAAAGCCGTGCTGTGTATTACTGTGCCACACATAGTACTTCTAACGTTTATGAGTTGAGGATGTGGTAGGGGTACTTTGGAGAGTTAGCAGTTTCTAGAACAACCTTGACTGGAGGTTCACTAATTGTGTGGGACGTTCCAAGACTAAACCATGCAACAGTTTGAGGAGGGAATATAAGATGTAGGTGGCCCAAATGAATTCCTCAGGCGAAATCACATACGTCTCCATAAAGGAAGCCATCGTTGATGCATCATTTTTGAATAATGCTGAGCTCAAAGGATTTAGGAAAATCTGTCTGCCAAACAGGGTTTATACGGACAGTTAATAAGGACCATACCACACTGTTTCCATCCCCCGCTAATGCTCTCAATTTTCTGCTATTGCTCTCGCTTCACGTCCGATTTCTGCCAAGTTTTTATTATTATTTTTTTTTAAATACAATTATTATATTACTAAAAATGAGCCTTGTCAAAGGGTTCTACAGATCTAACACAGGGCATAATAACAGAAAGTATACCTAATAATGCAGAAAAGCTGGGTAGACGAGAGAGGACGGCCGTTTGATGATCTGCAGGAGTGTGAGTCAGCCTGCTGTCCCAGAGCTTGTACAAACTGCTGTAAATCCTCCCCAAATTCGCCTGCCGCGTTCAGACTCTGACGTGGGGACGGAACAATTTGTTTGAAAGGTAGACAATTTCCTGCAGGACGAAAGGCAGGTACTGCTGCTGTGCCCCCAGCGAGTCCTAATTGCCCATATTACAAGTTCATAAAAATGCTGGACGACTAATTATACGCTTTCTGCAATGAAATATTTACAGTGGGGAACCTGCCTCTCCACTAAGGTTCAACTTCACCAGATAACAGGGCATCCCTGAAGGGGAATGAATGTTATGGTTAATGTAAACAATGGACCTCATTACTAATGATGACATTGTTTACAAAGAAGGGAGGAAAACAGATAAAAACCTGGTACCCATTTTTAAACTTTTAAAAATGATTATAAAAGTTGTAAGACCATTTGGGTAACATTTCAGTTTACGATCTGCTCCGTAGCTATCAAGCTAAGCTACAGTAATAAGCTATTACTAACCATTCAGTAATATATAATTGAACAAAAATATTCCTTTTCAATAAGTTTAAACATCTATTACTAAAATACCCTAGCTATTAAATCACTATTATTAATCATTTGATAACATATTAGTAAATTGAAAGATTCACTAACAATCGAATTTAGAAATGTCTTACAAAGATATCTTACTCCTATCTTGCACAGTGTTTAGTAAAGACCTTGTAAATGTTCAATTATAGCTCACTTTGAGAATGTTTAGTGACCCACTGTTGTATATTTTGCAAGTGATCTGGAGGTTTTGTGCGTACCAAGAGCTAGATATGGCGGTAAATCATTACTGAATTTGTTTGTGAATGAATATTTCTATATGTCAATATGAGATCAAATGATTAGGAGCAGACCTTACACTAAAGTGTTACCAGTCTGGGTTGTGCACACGATGGCGTGCAGCTTGACTTGGGACACCAGACTGTGTAAGATGCCTTAGGACGGCGTCGAACCATTCTAGCTTCAGTTCCCCACTGGATGCCACTCTTTTTAAAGTCTGTCTTCTTCAGTTAATACCATAATTGCATATATACAACACATTCACATTCATATTAAGACTTGTAATTAAATCTTTGTCATTTTGGGAATTTTCCAAATATAAATATGAAACTTGAACTAGTACAGGTGCTGGCTTCTAGATGGACACAGAAATGTCTAACGCAGGTTGTGGGGAGGGGTGGGGGGTGTATGTTATCAGTAACAGATCCTTTAAACGCTTTCTACAAATATTAATACCAAACCTATCATTTTCTTCCTGTTTCTTTTTTATGAAAACTCCAATAACCATGTGTTCAGATTTTATACGTTTGATAAATGCACATAGATCTGCTTCTTGGAAAAACGTTTCCATGGATAGTCTTCAAACAGTGATTTTCCTGTAAAAGAGAGTGGGGGGAGTGGGGGGGGGGGATGTCAGTTATAAATAGATCTGATCGGTTTATTACGACAGGAGACGATTAAAAAAAAGCTGTGAAAATATGCGAGATCCGCCACTTTTGCGAGACAGGTGAAAGACGCACCTGTCTTTCATCATGACGCGAGTCTCGCTTGGGTCAGCCGGAGCCTAAGAGAGAGGGATTACAAAGGAAGTTAACGAAGACTCTGATCAAAGAACATGGCGGTAATGGATAGCAGGCGAGTCGGACTCGGCCACCCCCCCGACTCAGCTGTCTGCCGCGGGTGTGATTTCCTGCAGCCCCACCGCCGGATCACATACCTGCCACCGGCAGTTGAGGTACATTATGAAGCATTTCAAACATGACCGGAACAGTCAACCATGGGCCGCCATTTTTCATTCTGTATCATTTTCATAAATTGAAGAGCAAATGTCCAAAATGCACTCTGTTCATGTTTTGTTCTTTTTGAGATGAGACCACCAGTGACCTAACGTCCGGCTACCTCATCATACGTTACAGTGTTGCGAACCAAAAACTCACTCAGTCCTCGCGTAATTTAATGAAAAACCTTTATTTCCTTCAAGGTTTCTTCCTTCTAGGGAGTTTTTCCTTGCCACTGTTGACTTGTTCACTGGGGGCTTTGGGCAGGAATAACGTGAAGCACTTTGAGACAATGTAATGTTGTGAAAATGGGCTACACGAATAAAACTGAACTGAATTGAATTGAATTGCAAGTTCCAAAGCTAATTACACATAAATTTTATTGAAAACATATACTGTGGACTGAGTTTAAAAAACTAGTTCTTCAGTTCCTACGACTGGATATTTTGTGAGGGGATTTATGTTTGAGCACATGTTCAAAAGTACAACAAAACAGGCTTTCCCTCAAACGAAGGGCCTCCAGGTTCCTTTACCTTAACCACTAACCCTACCTGTATTAAAAGAGGCGGTGAAGACAACGCTAATGTGTATCACAGAGGAAAAGACAGACTATAATACACCGACAATACTTGCGAAAGGTTCTCTCCTACTTTGTAGTCATATACGAACAATATCAGAAGCCAAAGTAACACAAACCTTTTGTTGTAGGCTGTAAAAAAATAGGGGAAACATTGAAACATCTGCAAACGATATCGTTACCTCAATGCAAAGATCATCTTCGGAATACGTTTATCATTTCTGCAACAAGACACAGTCTCCCAACGAGCCGATGATTGTGGCGTGGACTATATGATCTCTGGCTGATGGAAAACATTCAGATTTGAACTTGAAACTCGTTCGCTGCCGAAAGACATGGCTACACAAAAACTGAAGCAAATGTGTCCCTTTTTTCAACGAGAGACACCAGGAAAGGAAAAACAGTACCTTATGTCACCGCATAAGGGATAACAGCTCAACGGCATTCCAGCGGAGGGTCACAGAAGGCCACTTATCAGCCATTCCAGTTTTATTCGGGAGAATGTGGTATTTCCTTCATAAACATGCTAAAGGATAACAGATCTGTGTTATGTGAGCTCGGCGTACGCAGAGATTTACGGCCTGACCAGGGTAAGGGCTTCTCACCGCCTTGTGAGAGGGACCCAACTTCAACCTTTTAGGCTTCCGGCACCTGTACAGCATCTGTTTGACGGTTCTTTACTCTCTTGTTGCGAGCAATGGGGACCTGCCTCCCCAGTATAACGAGGCTAACCTGCCTGGTCGTTGGCTACATGGTTACCCAGATACTCTTATGTTGAGCATGAGGCAAATCCTCCGCATAGAGTCTTGAAATCGTCATGCAACTGGGGCCATGCCAGTGTGACAAAAAACAGTCCACATGGAGCTTAAGCAAGCTTCACTGCCCCCCGCAAGAGGAACAAATAAAGCCCCAATCATCACATTGTTCGAGGAAAAATGAAGTTTGCTTGCTAAGGCAGCGCCCCCTCAGAAGATGGGGACTGAGGCGGCCGCCTGTGTCTCCTAATGGATTGACTGGCACTAAAAACATACCAACTTTTTACCCAGAATTATTCTTATTATTATCCAGTCCAATTATTCAATTACAATGGGCTTTTTCTGATGTCATGACATTAAAAAAGGGGCAGATTATGATAATATGAGGAAATGGGTCTATATGAAATGGGCCATGATTCATTAGCTGACTCTTATCCAGGGAGATGTTAAAGTGTCTTCCTTTGCTTTCTTTTTTTAAATTTAAACAGCTGGATAATTTACAGTTTAGGATAAGCACCCTACTCAGGGGTATTTAGTCATTTGCCTGTCTGTGTTTTCCCATTTTTTGCATGCCATTTATAAAATTGCTTCTTATAAAGCCTGTTTTTTTTTTTTATCTGAAAGGACGTACATCACATTGCAGTGACCATGACCTGCTTTAATTACATCATATCTACCATGCTAGTACATTATGAATTTGCCGTTTTCATATTTGCCCAGTGATTAAGAAGGATCAGGGCACAGTAACATTTCTGCAGACTTTAACTGATGGACACACACTTTTATATTTTAATTTTGATGCACCATTTGATTTTAGATGGTTAAATGTCTGATGAATTCGACTACAGAACTTTTCAGCTATATTTTAAGTTAATTTTTGTTCACTATTTTTATATCTCTATTATATATGATTTTATTTTTTTTATAAAACTGCTCATACTATATCTCCTCTAAAATAACACTGACAAACCAAACCCAGGAATTAAATACCCCAAAATGATCATTACATCATCTCCTAATCTGGGGTGAAAGATGAAGCCACTTAACACGCCTTTATAAGCGTTCCTTATTTTCAGCTACTGCCCGCTATGCTAATGAGGGAACTTTTCTGTCCTGTCCTTTGAGGTCCTTCCAGAGCTTAAAGCAAAAACTTACTTTGCATGTGCAGCTAACTAATAACTATCTGCAGTGTTCATTGGAATTAGGCAGGGTCCTTTTATTGCTGGCTCCCTTGTGGAGTGTGCAACATTACATGTGATTTTACTTTGCTTGGCGTGATTTTTGTTATTTGTTTACACCCCTCCTTCGTTCCCATTGTGCACATAACACGCTCGCATGCAAGCCGTAAAATTGCCCCTGGCTAGGTTGTAGGATGGGGATTGGACAGCTAACATTTAAAGCCTTGCTAAATCGTTTGTTTATTATCTTAAATCTACAGATGAGGCCGCTAACTGGACAGGAAAATCCAGATCGGTCAAAAACACCAGAGAGGGGAGAGTGGCGTGTTTGGGATGCGTGTGCATAGCATGTTTGGCCTTAGCGACAGATACATGCCACAGCAGGCTGTCATGTTTAAGGGGATCCTCTGCACGGGCCACCTCCACTTCCGGGCCGGCCTTCTGCCTCGGACAGCACATCTGTCCATGTCATGTAAGAATGCACAGGGACTATGTGCCATGTTCTTCCCCCTGCTGCCTGTATGAGCGTGGAGGGGATCTCACTCGCTGCAGCTGGCCCTCAGATGGGCAAAGCCCACGCTGACACTCCCCTCCGCTTCAGAGCAACGACCAGGCGAATAAAAAAGATGAAGGAGGGAAAAGAATCGAAACTGAGAAAATGTGCTGTTAGTGGCTAAGCAAGGAAATGTCTTTGCCCTTCTAGAACCACTGGAAAACCACCGTCAACCCAAATTAGAACAGAAGCGTTTATATCCCTTGGACTGTGATACAACTGCACTGATAATCTTAATAAAAATTGGGAGTCCTATCAGTTACTGTCAGCTGTTTGCATCAGCAGTGACGCTACCGTCCAGAATTTACTGCAACTTCACAAACTGTAGCTTAAGAGACCGGAAATAGTCAGATGAGTCATTAGATATTTCATTAACATGACCTTGGCATGACCTTTGGCCTTTGTGGGACTTTTAAATAAGTTCACCAATGATATATGAAATTCCCAATTAACACATTACACTATAAACAAGGCAGCATTTAAGAGGTATAACTAAGGATGATTAGCGATATCAAAATCAAAATTGTTTAATTATTGCCCACTACTTTTACATGAAAGAACTTTACTTAAGGGGTCCTGCAAAGCAATCAAGGACATTATGTAAATTATGTACATAAATAATGTAATGCACATATAACAGGTAATGTACATAGTGCAATATCAGTATTTTAGGAAACGAGTCACGATATTTTTTGTCATTCTGTTTTGTCTGTGCAATCACTAATTAGCCAAGTTAGTTAAAAAACAAAAGCAAATCAGTGAAAGTTTTTTTTTTTGTAAATTTGTGGCTCTAACCACTAAAGAGAATAATTTTTTACAGAATACAAAAACACTTGCTACTTTGAGAATTTCCCAGCTGCCATCCTGCAAAGTATTAGGGCCCTTCCATTGTTTTTACTGTCTGTCCTCGATTAGCCATTCGCTTTGTTTGTTTTGCCGCTCGGCATGGAAAGGGAACAGAATACGAGGAAAAATAAGCAAATAATAAAAAGGAAGCGTTTTCATTAGCCGTCTCACACGGTGCTGTGCTGCACAGACTCTCTGGGGTCATTTCTGCCTTTTGGCTTCTGTTGTCATCGTAACTCGGTTTTAATTCTGTTTTTCCATCGCAGGCCCTCAAGATTTCTGGCATTTCCTTTTCTTCATATCCCACTTAACAACAAAGACATCCGGATGCCTGACGCCAGCCTTTCGGTAAACGCGGCCCGTAGCTCAAACTGAATTGGCCTGAGGCATCGTTATTGTCCCGGAATATGCCAGAAAAACAGCCGGACACAGTGTGTAGGCTGTGGCCTGTGACTTTCGGCTACTCGTGGAGTTTGTTTGCTTTGTCTCATCGTGAATGTTCTAAACAAACCCTTTGGAACTTTATTATGATTCGTATTAAAATATATTTTGCTGCCCCATCCTAAATGTGCTCGTTTACGCGCTTCCCTGACCACGCGCTGGCCTGCGATGTGGCCGCGGCCGCTCACTGTCCTCGTCTGCTCGCGGATCTTAGCTTATCGCCCGTTTATTTGGCCTGTCGGTTTTGGTTGCACGGTTATTTCCACTATTGACAGGTAGCTGCTGGTGAAATACTGCTCAGAACGTACATAAAGCAGATATGGGAGGCGGGAGACACGATTAATAAATTTATAAATAAATTAATAAATTTACGGGGCCTGTGAGGAATGGCGGAAAGACCCAGGCCGTTTCAGATTTCATCAAGCCCCTGCTGGTTAAAAAAAAAGGTTGGGGGGTGGGGGGGGGGGGGGTGGTGAGAGAGAAAATACTGCCAGGGCGGATAATGACACCATTACACTAATGGACCGGGCGAATGAAGGAGCTGCCGGACACTGAGTTTTATTACCGCAGGTGCCAATTTCTTTGCTGCATTGGTAATGGTCAGAGTACTGGGTATTGATCAGTCCATCTTGGCGCTAATCCTCCATAAAATTACTTATCGCAGAGGAAGTGTCGATCCGGCTGCAGTCCATGTCCTGCACCTTTTACCACCCGTTAGCCAATGCCCAGTGGGCTATATATGTCCTCCTGATTGAGGGCCTGGTGCGTGCCTGTTAGGGAAGTAGCAAGGGGCCATCCGGGAAGTTGCCCTCTAGGGGCCAGACGTGTCTCCCCACTTCTTTTTCCGTCTCCTTATGACAGTGAAACTTAAAGATCAGTCTCATTTAATTAAGACACGCGGACGAGTCCATTTCCCCTCATTTTATGGCCCAGCTGGAGTTTTGAAGGGCGTAGGTTGTGCCAGAGGTTCTGAGTGTCATTGAGCTGTGCTGTGCATCTCCACGCCTTTTCCAGGAGTCAGGGTGCCTCGGGTTAACGGCCGCAGAAGTGTCCACGCCAAGGCGGAGTCGCATGGAGATGACACAGCTTCTGTTTGATCTCATAACATTTATTTAAGTTTTGATTTTTCCATCATCGAGTCTGGTCTTTAGCCAGACCACCAGGTATTCAGAGGAGAGCAGGATTATTTAGGAGGCAAGGAAAGGAGAATGCGGATTTAAAAAGTTGAAGGATGACAGTTGTCAGTGGACTACCTGCAGCGTTGTGTGTAAAGTATAAAATCTACTCTCAACTCGGAACAGAAATTCCCCATCAACTGAAAATGACTGAAATTTTGACAGAACTGTGGTGCATTTCACAATTTGAGATGTGCGGTTAACAAAACTAAATTACAGTTGTGTCTAATCCATATTTTTGTAATCGCCCATCAGTGACAGGGCAGACTAATGAAATAACATCCATCCTTTCCATTTGAGAGCGCGATTCTGTCTGTCTTACTCCTTTGTTGCTTATGATATCATTTCCAGCCACTGTGACCAAATTAAAAGGTCCGTGAAGGTGCACATGGGAGAAAAAAAAATGCTGGATATCTTTAAATGTTATAAATGTAATAAATGACCTTTGCATGATTGCGGACCATGAAAGCAGAGCCCCTGGTGAATAAAAAGTCAATTAACAGGATGGGGTCACAGTCCTGTTTATGAATCGGCTTTGTGATCTGTCATTTTTGTGGGCTTTCCTGCCTTTCCCCAGCCATTTATTTAAAGGTGTAAAGTCCTCTTCAGCATATCTTTCATCACCTCTGCCCTCAGCTAATCAAATAGTTTACCTTAAGGGAAACATTTATCTCTCATTTTCATTATTACCATTTCTGTGGCTCCGAAGATATATATTTCTGTCTTTGGAGAGCTGTAATGCTGAAACTAGGTATTGATCTGGATATTTTGCCATTTCTGCCTGCCCACCATCAATATCGTGTCAACACCAGTCCATGCTGTGGTTGACCACAAATTGCGGCCTTTTTAGTTCCCCTTGGACTTCCGTGATATACTGTGGTGAAATCCGAATCGATGAATGAATATGAAGTTTGTAGTAATATTCCAAGAGGCCTCAGTGGCACCATCGATCCGATTCACGGACGGCAGTTGATTAGTTGAACGTTGAGTGTTTTGCACTCTCAGATGTTGTGGAAACATACATGAACCCCGTGTGAAAAGTGTGATGGCCAGGCAGTGCATTGTGGTCTGGGCTGTTTTCTTCTGCTCATTCAGCACTTTGTAGGAAAAAAAGTGAAAAAAACAAAACCGAACTACAAATGTTGTGGTTTTGGCTTTTTGTATCTTACATACATTTTGAAGATGCGCCCATTGATTTCATTTGTATGTTCGCATTGCTGGCTTGTGGAAACGCTGTTTCTTTGTGCCAGTCATTGTTCCCCCATCTGAAATGGTGAAATTTATGGCTTTCCTTTCGTTTGAGACCTTTTTACGACCCACTGTTTGTTTCGATTTCGAAATTTGAGCAAGCCTTTCACTCTTCCTGTTTTCCATTCGGTAACAATGCGTCACTTTTAAAATCAAAAATGTAAAATTTGCCCTGAACTTATAATCTATCAAGTAAACTTGGCAGTACTGTCTTCTAAACAGGAGGGCGGTGATCTTAGCGTGGGTAATCTAGACAGATGTTGGGGTTAGTGTCAGGTTCAGTCATGTAGAAGCCTTAATGACCTGTGTTTACAGGGTTCATCTGTCAAAGAGGGTCCTATCTCAAGTGTCATATACAAAGCAATCAATTGGATCAATACTCTGTGCCACTCTATAAACCTCCCCACCCCGTACCCCCCACCTGCTGAATAAACATATATATGACCTGACTGCCCCCGCATGGGGATGTAAACCTGCAGGGGTTTCATTAACCAGTAAAACTTAAGATCTGGGGAGGTCGTTATTTTAATTTAAATTTGTCCAGCAGGCCGTATTTCAGACAGTCACCACACAGACCTTGACAGAACAATGGAGTGCGGGGGGGGGGGGGGGGGTGGGTAGTGGTAGGGGGGTGTCTGTGAGGCACAGAAATGTGGGCATGGGGCACGAGAGCAATATGGAGAAGCACAGAGCAAAAGCCATGGTTCGGGCTACTCGTTACACCTGGTTCAAAACTTAACATGCTCTTTAAAAGATATGTGTATTTATTTACCCAATCATCTCAACCAGGGACTCAGGGATCCCAGTGGATGGATGGATGGCTTTTTACTCTTTATGTGTCCTCAGATGAGTGGTTCAGTGGATCGCACCCAGGGATGGAAATCTGAATGCTACCGCTTGTTTGGATGAATTTTTCCTGTCCTGTGGGTCACCTCTGGGCACTACAGCTTCCAACCCCAGTCAACGGCCATGCAGTTAGGTGACTTGTTGTCTAAATTGCCCGTTAGTTGTGTGTGAGAGCCCTGCAGAGGATGGGCATCCCCTGCCTCGTGCCCTGTGGGACCTGGCATTCAATTATTAGGCCTCTGGATAAACCATCGTATGAGGGAAGGGTGGATGTCTTCAAATATTTAGAATTTTGTCTTGAGCATAAACCAAAAATACAAAGGCAGCATTTCAGTGTAATGAAACAATAAATAAGCAATGAAATTAATTTATTCATTAGCTCCTATATATGCTCGTGAATGTTCGTGACTATATTATTGCAGGAGGTTTGGCTGAACTACAGGAGCCTTTTAAATAATTCATTTAAAGTGATTATTGTGCTTAAACTCTGCTGGGTGCTATAATTTTACGGCTGCTTATTTGTGAGATTTCCTGCTGCAGGCTCACCTTTCTGCAGTGCTGTACCTATCCTGCGTGAGCGGGGCCTGAAATCTGGGCCCAATTAGACGCCCGGGCCCCTCGTCGCTCAGTCGGCAGGAGGGCTTTTCACAAGCCACTGTAAAATAGTCGCTGTTAATTTGTAGATCTTATGATTCCTCTGTTTAATAATAGTAATAAAATACTGAGGGGGAACTGGGCGTCCCTCGTCAGCCTACTCATGAAAAACATTCCCTCGCTGGTGGAATTCTGACCTGTTCTGACTCTGTTCCAGACGGGAGCACCTGCCTTATAATTCTCTGTACTTAGATTGGCTTAGTACTATGAAAAATGCCTCTGCATCACTGTTCCTCTGTGGGTGCAAAGCGCAGTCCTTAGTGGATGTCATTGTTTTACTGTAATTTATTAGGAACAGCCTGAAGTGAATGTTGGTCAGAAGTTAATTGTCCCTTTACTTTATCTTCCGATTTACATTCCGGTTCTTTTGTTTTTTCTGACCCTCTGTGACGTTTAGTCTGTACACATGAGCTGCCGAAGCATTTCTGGGTGAGGCACACTTTTCTGCAGCGGACAGTTTTATGTGCATGTTGCCAGCCCCCAGTGCTGGTGTTGTTGGGGTGGGGGGGCTGGGGGCTGCTCCTCATTAGACAGGATGGGTGCATGATTCAAAGCTACTGCCCAGCCTTTGCAACCTGTGCATGACAGTCGCCTTTCTTCGCTGTCTTTTAATCGTTTAACCTCTTGACCCAAACCCCCCTCCCCACCTCCACTCCAAATGGATACACACATACACGCATGCACGCACATATACACACACACACTAGGGCGCTGTGCTGTTGGTGCCTCTGAGTGATGGATGCTTGCATGCGGCGACTAGTGGGCTGTCATGAAGTGACTGGCAAGTGCAGCCCACCGTTGGCTCTCATCTGCATCCCAGGCTCTCGGTTCAGTGGCTCTCATCCGCCGCTACTGCCGCTGTCAACCACATGACCAGAAGTGTATAAAGGACCCCCCCATGCCCATGCCTTGCCTTCCTCATAATACTGTATGCAGATTCCCTACCCCCATTTCAGGAGGCTCAGTACAGTATGTCAGGCTGGAGCATCAATTCTCATTCCAAGGGGCACACAGTTCATATGTGAATTTCAAGTTGTGGTGCGTCATGGTTGCGCTTAATGCGTAACCCTCCCCCAAATCATTCTGGGTCAAAAGGAGGCTGGCCTGTGACTGAAGCCCTTGGCTGGCCTACCTTGTGTCACACATGGTTAGGATGCTGTGCCGGTAATCAGAAGGTTGTTGGTTTGAATCCCAGGGTCAGCAGAATGACTTCACCAGTGGGGCTCCAGGAGCTGTCTGACCCTATTTTCCAAAAAGATATTTACCACTTTGGATAGAAGTATCTGCTAAAAAAATTTAATGTTTAATGCGGGGACACCATGGAGGTATTAACCTGGTGACCATTCAGGATGGTCCTGCCTGCCGGACAGCAGACTGCAGGTTCGGACCATAAGACTAAAGGAGGCCAGCTTACCAACACTGTTTTATTACATTACTGTGCTCCTTCTCCTCGTCTGTGGCTCATTTTACGGGATAAAATTCCTTCCTTAACGCTCACTTATGGGCAGCAAGGAGATTACTCCATCAGCTTGCAGCTGGTTAAAGGAATACCTCTCCCCTGGGCTATGTGGCTGGACGGAACGTGATTAATTCTGGAAAGTTCCTGAGAGATGACGGCAGGGACGAGATGGGGGCAGCATTGATGCTGTTTAGTACTGAGTACAAAACAGCACTGGTTTTAAGAGAAGACAGCTCTAGTGGGCTGCCAGCAGGGGGCACTGTAATGCACAGACATCCCCTGGCTGGAGCCCAGGCGCATTTGCTAAAAAGGGACGTCAACATACATTAAGATTTAACAAGCAGAGCTGCCATCCGTCCCATATTACACAGGATCGTCCTGCATTGAAGAACAAAATGCTATGTTTCGTTTTGACCCAATATGGGACGCTATTTGTCTCATGTGTTTGTGTCTGGACCGAAATACAATTTAATCTGTACCGATCCCTTGTCCCCCCCCGCCCCCCTCCCCGGTTCGCAACCAAACCATCGTAGAAAATAGTAAGGGGCCTTGTGACAACTTGAGTAGCCCTCCGGACGCCAGGCCTTGGGAACACAGGCGTCTCAGGCCTGGCAGGGAATCACACCGATATGTTTCAAACGGCACGTCTAAAGTGCTGGACTGTCTGTGACATGACAGATTGGGAGCACAGAACCTGGCTCGGTTCTGCCGAGGTCAGGGTTCTCTTTGTGTGGTGTACATATGCTTTTTTTCCCGTGTATTTTGTCCAAGAATTATTTGACGGATGGAACATGCACCGTACAACAAAACATACCTTCTAAATATAAAGCACATCTAACTGTATGATCCCACACTAGGCAATCCTCTTTTAAACTAGGATCACTTTAATGTATATTCATATGCATGTGGTTTTTATTTGGCAGTCATCGTAGTATATATGTATAAATATTAATACTGTTATCACACTATTGCATGTATAGAACCGTATAATTCCAGTGACACAGGACTGTGGCATTTCAGAGTCACCGTTTTCATGGATCACTTTTAATCTGAATGAGTGACTGCACTTGAATCCTTGTCTCTGCTCCTCAAACCACCCCCTCCCACCCCCGCCACCCGAAACAGCAGACCAACACATATTTGTAAGTCACTTCGCCATGCCAGGATGACAATGGGGATTAGTGTGAAGGTTTTTAAAACGTTTCTCTTTTTTTTCTTGGAAAATGGAGCTGCTTTAATTCTCCCTTATCGGTACCTACAGGATGCCTCGACGGCAGAATTTCCCCGACTGTCAATTAGAAAGGGGATCACAAACTTCACCAGTATAAATGTTCTAACACCGGTGTTACGTGAAGCTAATCCGGTGACAGATGTTCGCAGTTTTAATTCTCTGCTTTTCTTTTTTCCTTTTTTTGTCTATAATTAATTTATGTATCACTTATTTATTTATTTTTTACCCACGCTAATCTTGCATGCCACTTTTGCGGCTTTTGTCACTCTTTCTGCAAATGCAGGTAATGTCACATATAAATTAGAGGTACGCGTTCCCGAAACAAGCGAGAGAGCCGGGGGTCGGGGTGTAGAAAATGTATGGGGGGGTCTGAAAAATCCGGGTGCTGCTCGTAGATTTGTTTTGAAAAATGAATCGTCGGGCAACTTTTGTTTCTGAGCTTGATCCCGCCGCCGATCAGGTGTATCGGGGATTTCTGCTTACTCTGGTAGAAATGACTGTACATCAAATGCCGGTGCGGCGGGTAGCGTGTCAGAGCAGCGCGATCGCACATGGGCAGCATCAGACGGCAGCCGGAAGAAGGAGACGCCTAAATGGGAGCGCACGCAAACCCGAACCCCCCAGCCCACCCCAGTCCTGTGACAGCTCCCGGCTTTTGTTCTCCCTCCCGACCCACTTTCTGCCGGGGATTTGTGACATGTTTCACAGCGTGATCAAAGCGGCCGCTGACACCTGATTAGGATGTAGCGCTTGTTTACAGCTGCCGGCGCGCAGGACCCCCGCACAACAAGGGAAGACTTCAGCTCGGCTAATTAAATTTGCACCTGGGATACCGGGTGTGACAGGACCCGGAGTATATTTATTTATGCAGAGCCGTACATAGGCTACTGGAGTTGACATTTAGGAAGGTGCACCCTTTACGCAGGTACCTTTGTATTGTGACTTTGGTGTCGGCCATATTGCCGTCTTTATTGCGGTATTACGCTTTTCAGGCATAACAGCATTTTTTATTATTATGATCTGAACTTTCTTAAGACAATGGGCATTTTAATATAAGAATAAATATAAAACGGCTTAAACCTTCAATATTCTTTTTATCCATCTGCTCAGTTCCTGTAAGCCCTCCTCCAATCAAGGACCCGGCGATCCTAGTCACCGTGTATCCCGCAATATCCGAGGTTTATGCATTTTGCACGTGTCTCGTTAAGCACGTTTATACCGAAACCAATACTTTTGATTTGTAATTTTTTATTATATATAGACCTATACTTTTAAAAAGACCCTTAAAAAGGTGTTTAAAGATAATATTTTGAATTTGCTCTATGCTTTATTTAATGCTAAGGGTATGTGCATGTATTAATATATTTAAAGACTGAACTTTCTGCCTTAGACAGTAAGCTGATGTTGTTCCCAGAGTGTACGTTCTGCAAATATTTCCATGCAATCAGCTACAGCCGCTTTGCTTCATATTTCACAGTATGTCTGTGTGTTATACTGATTGAACTGCACTGTTTTGAGCCTACATGGGGGGCTGCTACAGAACTAGCCTGAGGTCAGCTGACTGCACCTATGCCTATAACTGTGGGTCTGTGTGTGAAAGAGAAGGGTGCTTGTGTTTGGATAGGAAGGATCTGCGTTCGTTTTTTGTGCTTGTATACAAGTCACTTGAATGTACTTTTGTGGAATTGTGTGTGTGTGTTCCAGATATACCTTACCTTGTGGGGACCAAATGTACCCACTACGTGATGAATACCATTTTTTTAAACATATGGTGACCAGTTTCCTGCTCCCCATAGAGGAAAACTCTGTGACTAAAAATGTCAGAAGTATTGCATTGTGTTTGGTTACTTATGGTTATGGCTTGAGTAGGCTGTCATAGTTAGCATTAGCATTTTTCCCATAGAAATGAATGAGCGGTCCCCACAAAGATATGATTACAGGTCTGTGTGTGTGTGTATGTGTTCTCAGAGAGAGAGAGAGATGTGGTAGGAGGAGAAGGATCTGTGATTTTTGCCCTCTGCCACCTACAATGCTGTGTCATACTATATTACACAGGTTAGATTAAGTAATTATGCTGAGACCTTGGACTACAAGTGTGATGAATGGTTTTCGAATCGCCCTTAATGGCAGGCTGACCCATCCTGTCTTAAGTATAATTTCTTGTTTCACCCGGGGCTCCCATCTTTGTCACTGCTTGGCTTCAGCAGGGTCTGATATATATTTGTTCGCCTCTGTGAAATCAGGCCGGGGCGGGGGGGCCAATCTGCTGGAAATATTTAAATCTGAAAAATAGAGGCATAATCTGACCCGGGCGTATGTTCAAACGGAGAACATTCCTGTTTCCCTACTAAGTGTCATTTGCATTGCGTGACCCTAAAAAAATAGGAATATATTTTCGTTTTGCTTTGGACGCCGCACGAATGTTTTCAGGCCTTATATGTTTTGAATTATTAATGAACCCATATCCTGACACAGCTGTTGTGGTTAAAACCTATAGCTGCTCGCTCAGTCCTGCCAGGTCGCCTCATATGACTCGCGTGCGTTGCCACCGCCTCTAACCTTTGACCTTTTGCCGCACGCCATCGTAACATCGCAGGAGCAGCCCGCCGACCGGGTCGCCCAGTGCGCCTCCCCCTGGTCAAACATGTCACGGTGCAGCCATGATCTTGTAGTTTATTAACATTGTCGTCGCCTGGCACACCTGAAGCGACAGGCCGGGACCTGGGCTCCCGCGTGACACAGAGACAGGCTTCCCGGTAGCGGGAGATGGTCGACGCGGAGCGGGCTGTGGAGGCGTGTGGATCTCCACTGCGCGTGACAGAACTCCCTGGGCGCCGTCAGAGCTGATTATCCCCCTCGAGGGAGAGTCCAACCCCCATCCCCTCCACAGGATACCATTATCACCAGAAGCACAGCGGAGGAAAGCTTGTGGCTAAACACCCTCAGCAGTGAGAAGACAAGCCCAGGGGGTCTGGTGCATTGTGGGATGGCTTGTTTGCAATGGGATTATCAAAAATAAATGTACTGTAGATGAATGGATGTTATTATGTAGTTATTGAGCACATATGTTCATTGCAAGCAACGTATAAGTGACTTCTTCATGTTTTCCATTTGTACAATGGATCCTTATACTCAAGCTTTTCATACTAATTACTTCACACAATGGTACAATAGCAGTGCCCCTGCCTGCCACGACACCTGCTTTTTAATCTGTTTTAAGGCCAGTTTCATATGATGCCTGCTGCCCTGAACTCTCCATTAGCATTCCTTTCGCCTCTCCCGGTAACTTCCATCTGACCTTGAAAGGCTTCGCATGTTTCTCATCAGCGGCCTGAATTTGCTGCCCTTCACGTCTTGCGAAAGCACTTCCTGAGTCCGGGCCACGGTTTAAATGCGCGATCTGTGTGCGTCGGCCTCTAGTGCGTTCATAGCTTCCGTTTTACCCGATCAGGCCCCTCTGCCATCTGCCAAGGTCTGGCCTTTCAAGGCCGGCTGTGTACGTGAGGGCTGAGGTGTGGGCTGTCCCCACACGTCCCTTTCTCTGTCAGCTGGGAGATCTGAAGACTTCCCGGGCAGTCACTAGGTGGCATCTGGACATCATTGTAAGCGAGGCATCCCCCTTCATCCCCCCCAAACACACGTGTGGGCCCCACCTCCCCGCTCCAGTGAACTTTATATGTCAGAGCATTTGTTTTATTGTGGAAGGGCGCAGTGTAATATATTCACTTCCGCTCCAGCCAGTCATTAAACACTTCATAGCTTGCCCTTCTCCGCTATTGCCCTGTCAGCTGGGCCCATTCTGTGTAATAATTAGCAGAATTGAATGCTAACAGGCGAATACGAAAGGACCTGTCGATTATGGGGACTCGTTAATATACGCGGGAAAATGAGCAGAGGCAGAGTTTAAACGTACAACCCTCCCCCCCCCCCCCCCCCCCTTAGCATATATGTCCTGTGTATCGCAAACAATTACATTCTCAAATCTGCCTGCTGTAGTGGACTAAATCTCCCCATTGGTAATCTTTCACAGACTATTGTGAGAAGTAAAAGGAGATTAAGTTATTAAATTCCTGGTAATATATTTTCTTTTATTTGTTCAGTGGCTAAAAGGGAACAAATGGACTAAGTAGGACAAACTGGAAACCAAGCGAAGTTGCTCTGCTGTATTTTTGATTCTTTGATTTGGATAATGAAAGTTCTTAGATTATAATTATGGATCACGTGGCAAATGTAACTTACTGCAAACATGCAGTAATCAGTATTATTTGTAACAGAACTCACTGTACTGTGTGATGAAGCTGTGACTCATTTATATATTGTCATATGCTGTTAGTCACCAGTTTTAATAAAAAGTAACATGCTCCTAAAAATGATGAAACTGCAAACTGTGTAAGTGAAAAAAAAGGTGGATTTTATTTACCGAAATAAACTTTATTATTATTATTTATTCTGATGCATTTTATTCAGCAGTCTTATGCAGTTATGATTCCATGCATCTCTGTCTCTCAAACACACGCAGGCAGTCCTCCAAGTCGCATTACTCCAGACTGCTGTGGGAAAGCTGACATAGAATAGCCAGAATTTATACTATACTATACTAGTTCTATATGAGGAAAGCAAGCATACAGCATGATAATTGCTGGTATTTTTTGTCCTTACATTTACATGCACTATATGTGATTAAAAATAAAATATTGTAGTTTCCATTTGAAGCAGATATTTTTTCCTATTGTGGCCAGACATCGTTTATTAATAAGTGGACCCGTTTCGTAACGTTACTTATCACCACGACCCCCCCTGACCGGGCCTGAGGCGGGGGCTAAATTGAACTGTTTGCAGAGAAAAGCAGGAGATTCTTCACGTCATAAAGAAAATGTCAAACCCGCTGCTGTTATGGTGGGTGTCTCCTCGCAGCTAAGGAGCGTGACAGCTCCTCTGGTTGAAATTTAATGCTCCGGCTGCTTATCGATCCGCAGTGCAGCTGGCGGGCAGGACGGCGGAAGGTGGGGGGGGGGGGGGGGGCACTCGCAGGGCTGTCCTTCATGGGGCTCGGGGGACAGGGGGTGGAGGACATCCAGTGGGCCACTCTTCTCTTTCCTGTGCAGGACAGTATCGATTCTGGAGCGCCCCCCCCCCCCACCCCAGCACAATATCAGGGAGGGGGGCATTTCCTCCCGAACCTCTCCGTGGACCAATCCCCACAATGCAGCTGGCTTCTCCTTCACTCCTGTCCTCAAGATGCTGCATGTGCTTCTCAAGCTGCTGGTCGGTGTCCCGGCAGTCAAAGCGAACCCCAGCCTCACAGTGGCAGCACATTAACAGTCTGTTTGTCTGTTACTTGTTAATTTAGATTGAATAAATATTCAGAAGCTGCTTAATTTAGAAAAGATGGTCTCGTTATTTTCTAATAAGGAATGAGGGATTGTGAAATAGATCATCCGTTTATGCATTATTCAGTTCTCAGCGCCTTTTGAAAAATTACAAAAAAATGACTACCAGTCCCTGCAATTCAATGCATCATACATATCAATAATGACTAAATGCGTGGCCATTATTGTATTCCTTGTGTGTGCATTTTTTTTGTTAAATATATGAAATTTGTCGTCATTAAGTCATAATGTTAATTTATCTTAATGCCAGAAAAGAGTTGTACTGTATAAATGTTTAATGATTTATGGTGCTATTACCAAGTAATAATCTGTACAGCTGTTATGATATTTAAAAAAAGTAGACCAGCTTTACATTTTTAATTCCTCAAATGACATTCAGTTATCCGCCTTTTTAATAATATAGACGAATGATCATTTCTTTATAGAAAACAGAAGACAAAATAGAGTGAGAAACGAAATACAGAAGATTGTAATAACCCAAGTTTAAAATGATACTGTATGTTAAGGTGAATGGGATGAAGGGATGGAGTGCAAAGAAAAGATGGAAAAACGAAAGCAGATGCTACTTAGGGTGGTGTTATAGCTCTCCACAGATGCACTGCTACTGGGACTGACTTACATACTTTACAGTTACCTACTGTAACTGGACACTGTGATTAATTTGGGCTGCTTGGGTTAACTATTTTGCCTGAAGGTGCAGTGAAATGGC
Organism: Brienomyrus brachyistius; assembly: GCF_023856365.1. Classification (NCBI taxonomy): domain Eukaryota; kingdom Metazoa; phylum Chordata; class Actinopteri; order Osteoglossiformes; family Mormyridae; genus Brienomyrus; species Brienomyrus brachyistius. The sequence continues at coordinate 11,739,868 of NC_064543.1, read as the reverse complement.
TTTGCACGCAACCTTCTAGTCACGGATGTAGCTCTTCCCTTAATATACCTCAGTATTTCCTCCCCGTTTTTAGGCTGGGTGGTGTTTGATCACGGCTGACCCCACCTTCGCCTGCTCCTCCTGTTCTCACTTTCTCCCAGGGAATTCTGTTTCTATCACCTGAAGGTCTCCGCCAGACCAAGCCGGATGTGGGTTTTCCGGCTCCCTGTCAGGTGCTGGTCCGGGGCTTCGTTACACCATCTGGATCCGTTGTTCCACCTCAGTTGGTTCCTTATTAGCTGTTCCATTAGTTATTTGTTTAGCAGATGCTTTCGTCCAAGGTCACTTCTCCCACTTGTAATTCTACGTGTTACTTTGTTTTCACAGTGTACAGCTGCTTATTGGTTAAGCAGATCCAATTTGGTGTCTTACTCCAAGGCAGCTTCATAGAATGCCCCCCGGCTTGAGCCACACCACTCTGCCTTCCCCAGTTTTTGTGGGCTGAATGATTTTCCAGTAATCGGTCTGAAATACGGGACAAACAAACAAACAAAGAAATAAATAAAGTCATCATGTTATGGTGCTGGTCATTATCCGTTTATGAATTGTGCTTCTGGCAGAAGATGCAGGTGCATGGTTTGCTGGGGAACGTCAGCTCCTCTGCCTAGCGGTCGCTGTTCAGCTAGAGCAGAATGCCACATTTTATCGATAATCAGGGCCAACTTCTACATTTCCTATTATGGAGAATTAATGGGGCTCATGCATTACAAAAAGCAGTTATTCATTGGGAGAGGATATTTCAGTCTTTGTTCACCTTCAGAAAATAATTCTTTTGGGGATTCAGGTGGTTAAGAAGGAAAATAATAGAAAATAAAGAGGAACTCAGAGGAACGTTTCTTTTATCAGTTGACAAGGAACTTATGCCATTATTTTAGTCATGATGATATTCATGAGAATGATTATATTACTATCATAGTGCCTGGAGCCATAAAAGTAAGAATAACAGGTAGTTTTAATTTATTGATTATATATTAATTTTCTTTAACTGTTATTTCGTTGAGTTTGCATGGACATGAATGTCTAAGTCATACCAATGACCTATTGTACCCCCTCATGATCTTTTTGCCCCCCTGTCGTCTGGTAGGAGGCTTTGAGCCCCAAAGCCCGGACAGTCAGGCTTAAGAAACTGTTAGTTTTTTTTTCTGACTTCGCCTGCTGAACCGTCTGGTTCCTCCCAGCCTAAGAATGGGTCTGTTAAAAGGTCTGACAGCTCTGGACTCACAACCCTGCATATAAATCTATTTATTTATTGCACGTTCTGCTTCGATGCCAAGCCTCTGTAACACTTTGCACAATCTTTGCCCACTAATCAGCTGGATAACTGTATCTCTCCCTTTTAATGTCTTGCCTTAAAAATGTCATGTCTCTGTTCACATGTCTTAATGTGCATATCCTATTTATTACTTATTATTTTTTATTTGGATTTAGACCGACAATGACGACATTTCACCTCAGTATTTGACCCTTAGAGTCCGGCTTAGTAAAAGCTTCCTTGATTTTGACGGTAGTCGTCTTGCCTGATGGGATTTCGCAGGCCAGGACCAGAGGAGAGATTCTCACATAGGATAATGCAGCTTCTCAGCTCCCCGGACATGAGAGGGAGGAAGATCATTTCCTATGTTCGCTGGAAAATTCCTTCTTCATCCACATCGGTGACTGACCCCCACCCGCCATTACAGGCATCTCTTGCACAAAAGGATTGTAGGGGTACATGGGGGGGGGGCAAAGGCTGTAGCTGTGGAAACTGTTTCAGGGGTCTGATCTTACATTTAAGAGCAGGTGGGCCGTTGGCTATCCTGCGATAATTAACTCCTTCTTTAGAGCTACTTCGCTCTCCAGGTAATGGGGTTCGAAGAATGTTCTGAGACGAGGCGTGGCAGATGCTGCATGAGGCCACCTTCGAAATGTAGGCCACGGGTTCGGATAGATGGATGAACGACTCTCTGATATTAATGATCCCACGTTCCCTGAACTGCTGTTAAGCGATGCTCCCTTCCACATTGAAACAACAATTAGGGCACCTTTATCGTCCCAGCGATTGCCTGAGAGAGTCAGTTCTGGCATGCAGATCATTTTTCATGGAAGACTAGTGTGTATTTTCTTGGGAGGGGGGCAGCACTGGGTTTGCTTTGGGTGTTGGGTGTAAACGCATTAATGCATTTGTTGGGTGACTTTTGCTGTACAAATCTGTGTCCATGTTTGGTTCTGCATGTGCGTGTTGCAGTCGCATCTCCATCACTTTACCATATGTTGCTAGCCATGCATGTGTTTTTGTGCATGCATGCATACATGCATCCGCAGGCGTGGTGTGTCAGTGTGTATTTTTAGATATGCGTGCACTTCTGTATCTGATTGTGCGAGGACTTTTCCTGCTCTCTTTGTGTGCTCGCCGTCAGGTCTGTGCCTGCGCAGGGCTGCTGACGACCAGCGGGGGGCCTTTGATTTACAGTCAGGGCTACCTGAGGTTTCATGGAAATGTGGCTTGACACCCATGAACAATAAGCGGCCTCGTGATTAATGGCGGACTCTTCTGGGGCGAGTTAATTGTTCCTTGTGAGATACAGCATGCTGGCCTCTGGGTGTCCTGTTGACGTTTACATACTGAACCCTTTCATCAGTAGAATTTCTTACGTGTCTTTTAATCGTCCATACAGTGGATGACGGAAACCATTCGCTGCGTAACGGTGATGATTTATCCACAAAGAAGACAGCGGTGGCTTTTGCCCCCAAAGTTCCAGAAAGATCTCAATGGGGCCGTGATTATTCATAGCCTCGCTCACCGCAAATTCCAGTCTCCCGGAAATGCCCCTGTCATGTAGGGTCACAGGGGCTAAATATCACAGCTCGGCCCTGGCTCCGATTGGCCACTCGCCTTCTGTGCGGTTACCCTGCAGGGAGAGGAACAGGGCAGGGGGCTCAGTCGCCTTCACACACCTGGAAAAGCTTCCTCGTCTTGTCTTTGTTTTGTAATACTCTAACAATACATTATACCAGCATTTTTAATTACGTTAAGGATGTTCAATTTCCTCACAAAAACAGTCCATCGGATGGCTTATATTTGTAAAGTGTCGTAATGTTCTGAAGAGGTTATGAAAATGTTTTCTTGACTGATATTTTTAAACAGCCAGTAAGAATCAGTGCCCTGCATGTCATTTTAATATCTTTCCTGAAATATACTGAGCCAGAATAATAAAGTGTTCCTACAAAAAGGAATAAAAAAATGCTTTATTTGCCATTTGCACAAGTATGAGTATAGGGACATTAGAATGCTTCTTTTCACATATCCCATCTAGCTCTCCTTTGAGACATACAAACGCATAAAAATAGAATGAATGTATCTCTTCTAAATGCAAACACTAACATCCCAGTAGCCATGGAGCCATTTCCTCGGGGGGCGAGGGCGTGCGGGGGGGGGGGGGGGGGGATGGTGTCCTCCATCTAGTGTCACCTTCCAGATGTGTGCTTCATGAACACCATCAGAGGTTTATCTCCTCTGATGTTTCACCGGCCGCTTGGTGAAACGTGAAAAGGGGTGTGATACAAATACAAAGCATTTACTAACTAAACAAGAAACTTAGTCCCTTCAAACTCTCTGCCACCCCCCTCTCTGCCCCCGTCACCCATACATCCCTCACCATCGCCACCCTGCAGGCCAATCTGGGTACAGTAGCCAGGTCCTTGGCAACTGGGGAAGCTGTGGGTTTCAATTGAAAGTGACCTGATACTGAGTCCCAACTTGGCTTCTAAGTCCCCCCCCCCCCAGCCCTGGGCATGAAGCTAAAAGACCGTCCATAGGGCGAGCCACCCTCCCCCAGGGATATCAATCTGCAAGCCAGCTGTGTCTGTTTCCAGCCGGGTTCATCTCCTGCCCTTACAGACACCAGTCTGTGTTGGAACACAGAACAGCTTTGAAGACTCCGAGATCAAAAAGCCACAGAGGAAATCATTGTCTTGATTGGTGCCAAATTTGTAGTAATTTTCTGTTTTATAAAAGTTGAGATGAAAAGCTCTGATTTGATGAAGCAGCACGGTAATCATGCAAACAGAACAGGATAGCGCCTGTCACTGAACTGAAAGACGCAGATTGGCGCTGATGTCCCACCCAGTCTTATAGGTTGACGACAGACAGCGGGAGGAGGGTTCATGGACTCCACGGTGAATAGTTTTGGTGCAGGAAGTGATGCTGAAGCACTGCTTTGGCAGATGCCACCATGACCGCTAGCATGTGCATTCCTACAAGCCAGCTTTTTGCTCACCTTTTGTTTCCAGAATCAGACTTCGCCAGCATTCTTATGGAGTCTGTCTGCGGTGGAAGGTCCAGCCGCCGTCTTTCTCTCCCTCTGTCTCTCTCTCTTGTTTTTTCCTGGAGGAATCTGTGCGCCGGCTGATGCTTTTGACGTGAGTGTGACAAGCTGGCGAAGCGAGAGCGGCGAGTCCATGGCGGAGCGCAGGATGGCCCAGGCGTCACGTTAGCCTAAGCGTGCGGTTGAGGAGCTGCGGTTAAGCGTCCCCCCCTCCCTCCATCAAGCCCCCTCCCCCTGCACCCCGCATACCTTAATGCCCGGAGCTGCCGCTTGACACTGCCAATGAGAAAGTGTCAGTTTGTCTGTTTTGTTCTCTCCTCTGTTCAGCTTTTGAGCAGAACCTTCCCATGAATATTGTATATTTCACTGATTTTACCCCTTTGCCCTCGAGACCTTTGCTTTATTTTTTTTTGTTGTTTTCTTTCTTCTTGTTTTGTTTGTTTCTGTCTTTTGTGGCCTAAATAATAATGAATATTTCATCCTCCGACTGCCCAAGTCAAATCACCGAAACCATGTCTTGGTCGAGTGCGTGCCTCTGTACATGCAATGGCAAGTTTTGCAATGGTTGCCTCATCTTAAACTTTTGGACTGGAAAAAAATAGCCAAAACTCCTTTGGTATTTTACTGAGTCTGACTAATCCAGACCAAATTATATTTTTGCTGTCTTTTTTATGAAATTCCTCCCCTAATGTGTTTGAAATTTTGAAGATAAGTTTAAAAATAACCTTTAAACGAGAGCCTGGCACATTTTTGGCACAGCGAGCCCTCGAGGATGAAACTTCCAGTGCGAAACCAATGGCATCATCACAGGCTTTGGAAATGTGGGGCGTGCCTCATAAACGTCGGCCGTTATATATAGGGAGCGCTTTCTTCAAACATCGCAGCGCTGACATAAAATCACCAGTGAGTCCCGCTGATGTGCTGCTGAGGGATTTTTTCTCTTTAAACCCAGGGAAAGGTCATAGGTCATCCCACCACCCTGTCGCTCGCCCAGCTGGGCAGGAGTTAGACTTTAACGCACCTGTGTGAATGCAGGAGCAGGGAAGAGGTACATGTGTAAAATTTATTTGAGTACTAGAGTTTTACTCGTTTTTTTATGAGCTTTACAGGTCCAAATGGAATGCACCCCAATAAACTCACTTTGATCCATTGGCCAGGTTGTGTTTTATTAGAAGGACAACGTATAACACAAAGCGTATTTTATAAGGTTGCAAGGTAACCAAGTGCAGTTCAAAAAATCATGAAACGTGAAGGAGGGTAATAAACAATGGCTCTGTGCTGGTTTCCTTTGAACAGACGTATTGGGTAGAACAAGAAAACAGAATTAATATGATGTCACTGGCCGCCTTATGACATCAGCAAGCTGTCATCTGTTTTTCTTTTTTACTCACAGGTTGAAAAAAAAAATTTCAGAAGTAAGCATAACAGGTAGCTCTCATTCACTAGTCTGATAAAATGGTTAAGGAAAGGTGACGTTATAATAAAATACACGTATTCCCCCAAAACAATAATAAAATCAAAGTGATTGATTATTGTTTTTAGAGAGTATCATTCACTAACAGGAGTAGACAGCGTATCCTGCAGGAGATGAACCTGGTCGGTTATGTCCTTCTTCTGCCCCCTTTAAGCTGGGCATTGAGTTACCGATGGCTGGGCCTTCCCACAATGCAATGCTCCGTGGGTCTCTGAGCGGGTTTGAGAAACACTGCGCTAGAGACCCTTGATCCTACACAGACTAATAGATATACAGGAATCCCCCACATCTCTGAAAGGCACCATAACATCCTACTGTTTCACAGCTACTTTGCTGGTGCTTATACCTGTTTATGATCAACGATTTCATTTCGTCGGTCCTCTAGGGCAGAAGTTCTCAGCTGGTTTCACTTCAGGACTCACATTTTTCCTTGGACATGACTATAATTTAAAAAAATTTGAACCAAATTTATTTCTCATAAATAATGCGGTAATAGTAACTAGAACTTAGTGCTGTAGCAGTAGCACAATGCCCTCCTGCACTGGTCCAAAATAATTTATTAACCACACACTCTGTGACCCAATGAAAATGGGGTCGCGACCCACCGGTTGAGAATCTATGCTCTAGTGCATCACCCTGATCCTTCCTCCCCGCTGGGGTCTGACCATTCTCAGACCCTCACATCCGATCTGCTGTCCTGATACCGCCAGGCATTCTTCCCCCCCTTCGGCGTCCCTGTCCAGGGTTGTGAAACCACAAGCTGCCGCGTGTCCATGACCGCGACGGCCCCCTGGAGTACGTAGCGGTACAGGCAAGTGCCGCCGTTTCTAGCTGGGCCTCTGTCACCCGCTCACGCGCCTTCTGCGGAAAAGCGGAAAGTCGTCACCTTTTGTCCTCGCGATCTTCTCCTGATGAGCCTACGTGGGCTGAAAAGGCCTTATATCTAATCAGCGCTTTACTGCTTGAAAGGGATACACTGATTCGGGAAAGTCATTGTTCCGCCCTCTGATAGTGATGGAAACGGACACGTAATCATGCCGGTTACGCAAAGGCGCCCCCTCTCACCTCTGTGTGTTTTGTCCCGCTTTGCATGATAATAACCCCGTACCAAAGGATGTTTGGAACATCTTGTCTTCTGATGTCCCGATTTATATACATAATGATGTCAAGGGCACTGTGCGGAATACAGATTCAGCCGCAGCTCTGGTACAAGACGACAGGGGAATCATTTCAACTTTAAGGGAGGAATTAGGATTCAGTTCAGCCAGCAAATCCTGCACGAGGAACCAAAGAAGGTGACGTCTCCTTAAACAGATGTAATCATTAATCATTTCCTGAGAAGACTGTAGAATTACAACAGCGCAGAGTAGAAAATAGTGTAACGTTTCACAGCCATTTTTCCCATTGGAGTGCAGTTCTTCATTCAGTGCCTTGTTAGGTCTTTCCAGCTGAAGCATTTGACATAGTTTTGAATTTATAACGTCTCTAAGCGTACAACAAGCAGACCACCTTTATAGACCTTGTGGTGGCTCCTCTCCACCTAGCAGGGGAGAGGCGATTGATCTTCCTCTCTTCATTAAATGCTCTACACAGAAGAGAACAGCTACTTTAAAGGTTCACCGAGGTTTTCTTGCTCGCAGTTAACCTTTTACCCCGGACAGGTCAGTCCGAGACATACCGAGCCGATCGCGAGTGCGTGGGCATGCTTATACTCCAGCTGCATCTTTTTCGTGATGTTTTACGTTCCCATGGCAATATTCTGCAAAATATCCCATAGTAACGTTTCCTCTACTGCCTCAGTGTTCATCGTACCCTTTGTGGGGGGGGGGGTGCTTTCCCCTGATACTTTCCTTTCGCTGCCCTCTGCTTTTCACAGTTCCCATTCTATCCATTTTCTCAGCCCCTCGTTCTCTCGCTTTTCTCCCCCAGCATGTCCCCCCTAACTGCGCAGGGGCGCGCTCCTTCCTAAATGGGCGTCCACGTGGAATCCGCATGCTGCGCACCACGTCAGCGTCTGGCCGCAATGTCATTTGCGGCTTTTAAAGAGCAATCATGGGAAATTAAGTTACAATTTATCTGAGTGGATCGCTCAGTGTACTGAGTTAGGGGAAATATACTGAAAAGAGACAAAGAGTTTTGTATTGATTTTGCTGAGCAGGGCTTGGCTGAAACCTCGTTTTCTCTGTGCATTGCTTGGGGGGGGGGGGGGGGGGGTGGGGGTGGCGGAGCTGGCGGGAGGTGAAGCTGATCAGTGAAGCTTTAATTACTTGTTCTTCTACCCGTCCCCCGCATCAGTACTTCACAGTGGGGTCCTGGCCTCCAATGGCGGGGTTATGAGTCCTTGCTTTTGTTAAAACCCAGTATTTAAACATTTAAACAGTTAATACCTGTTTATAAATGAGCTGACTTGTCACCTCAAAGCCTTCCATGGAACTGACATTTAACTATGGGCTGACATCAGACCCGAAGTTATGAAGGGATCCAAGACAATGATACAAGAGAGAGACGTGTCCACAGCCAGAGGTGGACATTTCAGCTCCAGAAAGTAAAACTCCAAACCAGGATTTTCTTTCAACCAACCAGTTGAGTATAAAGAGTCACAGGCACAGAGACTCAACTGGTTGGATGAAACAAAATCCTACTCTGGATTTTTAGATTTTTGAGATGCCACTAGGTGGCGTTCTTGCGTTCACATGATACCTGACTCCAAACAGCAGTTCAAGCAGTTAGGTCTACAGGCTGGGAACCGAGCACAAGCAGTTTGGGAAATTTAATTGTGAAAAAACAACATTCGCCCTGCAAAGGCAACACACAGACACACGCATGCATATAGACACTAGCAAGCTCCGAAATCCCGCCACTCATTTAGCACCGGAAGACAAAAAAAAGCTTATGCCTTGTCATCAGGAGCGTCAGACTGGTGTTATTTTTCCCCATGTGTTGGGGGGGGGGGGTTGAATTTAGTGCCGGACAATTCCTTTCTCCCGCTGCACTGATGCCCCCCCAATCGGAGAGATCTCCTTTGTAGCCCACCCATGCCCTATGAAACTTGCCACACTAGAGATGTTAGGAAAACCAAATGTTCTAGTACTAAGTAGCGGGATGTTGATCTGATGGCGTCCTACCTCCGAAAGGGGGGGGGGGGTGACCATGGGGAGGACATGAATGATAAATCACATCCCTGGGCTGATACCTTCAGCAGATGCCTGCTCCCCCAGAGACCTTTATTCTCCGTGCTCTTGAAATTGGTGTGCTCCTTCTCAGATGGTATTTTTTATACGTGCTTTGGAGGGGGGGGTCGTCCATGGACCTCTCCGAACACTCACCCCCGACCCTCTCCCGATGAGATGCCAGATTGATCGCACGTGCGTCAGTCTCTGCAGAGTGAAGCTTCACTCCTTCCTCGTCTCATTCCAACTGCTCACCTCCCCAAGCACGCCTGGGTCTGTCGTGATAATTCCCCGAAGTTCTATTCACGCACGAATGGAGTGTCTCTCCAAGGCCCACTCTCAAAGCGTCAAGTGACGGACAGCCGTCTTCCTCTCACATTTGCCCAGCAGGAGATCCATACTGTAAATGTGATCGTTGCTGTTTGCAACCGGCTTGGGAGTGATGTCTGCCTTCTTGAGGGACTAAACAAGGTGCCAGGTGAGTAACTCGGATGGATGTTACCGTATAGCCAGGGCTTAACCTGTGCTGGAGCTCCTCTCTGGAACCTCTGGCTCAGCAGTCTGTACAATCACCACCTCAAATGCTGCAAAAAATACAATTAAACCTAAACTTCATGTAACCTTCGGAATAAATGAAAATTGAACTAAATAAATGTATATTTATAAAATCGGTTGTTTTGTGTGATTTTCTTGTCATACATCAACCTAAATTATTTTGCTTATCTGACTTTGATTTGAAAGGGAAAAATCGCACCATGCACACGCAGAAACCTTTTGGTATGTGCCTTCAATACATGAGGTTTGGTTCCAGGTTGTTACAGTAAAATAAAAGAAAATTCTGAAAAGATAATATTTAGATTTTTTTTTTTTGCCAAAGCAACAAAGCTATCAGAACCCAAGCAGAGCAGAAATTAACTAGAAAACCTGACCGAAGACGAACGAGAAACAGTGAGGATAGGAGCAGCGTTTTTGGATGCTTGGGGACCACAAAAACAGCAAGAAAAGTGCAACACAGATGAAAAGTTTGATGAAACTTCTTGATTTGATACTTGATGGAATGATAGAAGATATTGCTTTGTTGCATGTTTCAGTAATTAATAGCGCATTATCATGGTTAAAGACAAATTTGTATGTATGACGTCATCGTGGTCCCTTTGCAAATTAAGCACTGCGTATATCATCACATAAGGATCATATTTTTTTAGCGCCCGTTGACTCCCCTGCCCTATACCCCCACCAGCCTTCAGGGCAAGGGCAATGACTGGGATTGGGTAGCAAAGTCTGGGGCAAAGAGACGGAACAGCTGATTGGGTACATGTAACTGGAGGGCAAGTCAGCTGACCCCAACCCACCCAGAGACAGACAGCCCCTCTGTCTTTAAAGAGCTTCACACAGGAGGTACAACATGACCCCATACCCAGCCAGAGCCCCGATGCTAATCGTCATGCCCAGATTGCATTTGAGGCCTTATCTTGCATTCATTAATACCTTTTTGCTTTAGCGCAAGGCAACGCAGATGCCCCGTCTCCCCTCTGTGTCCCACTCCTCGAACTGCCGATGATGAAGCTCTTGCCCGGCGATTGAATCACCAAAATAGCGCGAAATGAAGTTTCAGCCATCGGTGGCAGAGTGGTACTCAGACCCACACCAGGCGTGTTTAATAATCAGATTTGGAGGACATAGACACGCGGGACCGAGAGGCAGCTGACCCAATATGTTTAAAAGCCAGCTTTTCCCTGACTAAGCGGAAAGGACAAGTGGCACCGGACAAAGGGAATAAAGAGCGATATTTATGGCGAGACTGCAGTTTGCTTCATAAGCCAAAACAGAACGGCAGGCGGAACAGATTGATGGAGACAATGAATGATGATGGCGTATGAAGCATTTCAAAGGCGGTTTTGCCAAGAGACGTGGTTCCAGACTGTCTCATTGGGGAGGAAAACGGTTTGAACTTATTTTGGTTGTTTGATTTTTTTTCTCTCCCCCCCCCCAGATCAAAACTGGACCTAGGAAAAAAACAAAAAAAGGAAAACATGTGGCTGTCAGGTGGCAGGTATATCCGCGAGGAGGCGGACGCAACACGCATCTCTGCAAGCTCGCTGTGTGCTTTTTGTTTTCTACGTACCTTACAAAGAAAGTACTGTATTGATGAAACGGGGCAGGAAGTGATGACAAATGGTGACAGCCAGATAAACAAACAAACCAACTGGAAAAGAAAATCCTTGTTCTCTTCTAAGTAGCTTGTGACATCGTCTCATGCGCATGCAAATGAGGCGACCCTGAGATATTTTCCTCCGGATGGATTAAGCTTGGTTACAGGACGTCTTTTGTTGATCCAAGCAGGAGCAGTTTCTCTTTGACTTTTTCTGGGTAGTGGGTTTTGAGGGGGGGGGGGGGCAGTGAAGGTGTTATAACGATAGAAGGAACACCATTGCAAAACCATACACTTCATTAAAATGTTTTTCACCTTAATGACTTGACCATATGGATGGTACCCTTATTTTTTGTTTAGAAATCGTAATAATAACACTTTATTGATCCCCTTGGGGAGGTTTCCTTTTGGTTAACGCCATCTTTCTCTCCATGACACATATATAGGTGAGAGCAAACCACCTGGCACAGCACCCAAGGAGTTGGGAGTTAAGGGCCTTGCTCAAACGCCCACACGTATGTGACTATTCTGGTGAAGTTGAGCTCAAACCAACAACCTCCTGATCACAGACCCACTGCGTCACACACTACCAGGGCCAAAGTGCATTTGGAGCAATTGGGGTTTAAGGGTCTTGCTCAAGGCCCGTAGGTGCAACTATTCTGCTTTTCAAACTGATGACTTTCCGATTACAAACACAGCATCCTAACTTGCTGAGCCACATACCACCCACCTCGTCGCGTTTTCATCCATCGCTAATGGAGGGTGAGTCATGCTACAGATACCCCCTGCACACCTGCTGACCCGTGGACACAATCCCGGGAATGTGTCTGCCCTCATCACTTGACGCCTTATCACTTGGCATTTGAGCCTTCCACCTCCCCACGCTCCTGTTTTGCGGGTCGGAGTCCTGTCCAGGTCAGTCTCTCGCCTCTCACACGCTGATGGGCTTTTATACACTGTTCGCTAGCTCTTTTCATGGTGTTAAACGGCAGTTTATTTAATGGTACACATGTTCAGATCCCCTAATCTTCTTTTACCCGGAAGGAGCTGAACATCGGCTTCCTTGTCATCGGTACAGTAAAGCGTTTGGTTTCGCATTGGAGGGGGAGGGTGGTATTTTTGGAGATTAGAGAGTAGAATCTCTACTCTCAATACAGTACTGTGACATAGCCAGAAAATCATTTTAGCGATGAGAAGAGAGTGGAATACAATGAAGAAGTACAGGTCCTGACCTACAGGTCACAATAAATTTCAGGATTCGGGTCAAAGCCCCCATATGTCCTTTTGTGGAACACCATCACTCATTGGCTGGGGGGTTATGGTTTGTCTCCTATACAAGATCAGATGTCTTGTGCCCCCCTGAAAAGAAAAACACAACAGCATTACAAGAACTGGATTTATCTGAAGCCGAATAACATCCATCCACTTCTTGGCTGAAGTGGGGGAGGCAACCGACCAGGGCCTGAGCTCTAGCGATGATGGTTGTGGAATCAGGTCATATCCCATAATTCCCTGGCATGACTGGAGAGCACTGAACAGTTATAAGACTCTGGAACTGGAACTCAGGAGAGCTACGAGAGGGGGGTTCTCTAACATGGTTGCCCAACCACGGTGGATGGGTGCTGATACCCTTTGCACTGTCCCACCTTGACTTATTTCAGGGTGCAGTGCAAGGCTAACATGCTGCACCGGATTTTAACCTATACTGTGGTACAGTTGAGGGCATTGTTCTGTCCATTAGTCCAAACCTGTTATATATGTATATAAATTGGAGGAGAAATACAGCTGGGGGGGGGGGTTAATGCTCTAGGATGACTGATTGGTCAGTGTTTTTCAGGTTCCTCATGAGTTCCACCCCTGGGCCTAAATAATAGATGGTTGCTTCAGCTATTTATTTTATCCTTGGTCTTTCATTGGGTCCACTTTGTGCCGTCGGAGAATGACCACAACATCTCTCGTGAGAGAGGTTAAGTAAGCATCTGATTGGATTTTCCCAAAAATGACTAGCTTGTGCAGTTATGGCCATTTGTGCTTCATGAACACCAGGGTTGTGGAGCAGCAGAATGGCTCGTAGAAGAGGCTGGTCCTCGAACAGCGCCCCCTGTCGCTTCCGCTGAGCTCTTCTCTCCTGCTGTTTTCAGAAAGGGGGTCCGTCCGGCTGGGTGCTCTGTGTTTGCTGCAGTCACCGCGGACAACGGATGCACGGCACCCTGCTGGGATAACGGGCGCATGAGGATGAAGGGGAGGCGAGGAGGACCCGCCATGCCCCCACCCGGACCGGTGACATTTAGTCTTCTTCAATAATTCACGGCTTGCCGGCTTTGTGCCAAATGCCGGAAATATGGCGCCTAGTGTTGAGGCTGCGGCCGTGGCTATCAGTTTGCCGCGCGACTCCGCGGGCTTCAAGCTCATGCCCCCCAGCTTTAATCGCCCTGTGAAGGACCGTCAAACAATCGGGGGGGGTGGCGCAGAAAGCGATGTCTTTGTAGCCGCATGCGGCAAAGGCCACGGGAGCCGGAGTGGAGGGGCGACAGCAAAGCCTGACATTTCAGAGAAGGGCGCCTTGTCGCGGAGCAGGACGGCCACCTAATCTGTGCTCAGACCTGTGTTCCCACCTTTGTGCTGCTCAGGTCTGTGGCTGTTGGCCGCTGTGATCAGGCGGCATGCCAGGAGGCACAAATATGGGGAAACCGGCTGTGGCCGGCCTGCCCTGACCGACTGAACCGCACCCCCGAGAAAGGTACTCTTAAACGCAGTCACTCTATCCCCAATTGACTTTTTTGGTCGCTCACATCTCTTCAAGGGGGCGGGGGGTACCTGGCTATTCTGCAAGGCTAACCAGTCTCCACCCCCCACCATCAGAGGGCGATCTCTGGTATTGCAAGTTGCCAACGGCCCCACTCAGAGGTCCCCAGCCCACACTTCAAAGTGTGGCGGGGAGGGGAGGAATTGTCCAGCTGGAGGATGGGAGCAGTAAATCATCACTCCTCCAGGTAAAGGAGAAGGTGAGGGTCTCAGAGTGTCGAAGACAAGGTTTCCAGAGCATAAGAGGAGTTGGGTGTACGGGGGGGTGGGGGGTGGTGGGAGTGATTTAGATGCTTTGCACTGGAGCAGTCATCAACACACCTGAGAAAACTGAGAGTTGCTCTCTATCTCTATGTAATAGACACGACTGGGTGGGACATGATCATGCTTTTGACCAGCTTCTCCCCCCTTTGCGCCCTGGCTCTAAATCAGAAGCAAATCACAACTTGAAACACAACAAATTAGCCTGGTGGTGAGCTGACGTGCGTTGGGGGGGGGGGGGAGTGGGGCTCGTTTGTGTGTGTCTGCGTGGGGGGGGCTTGTTTGAGACTAACATTCTTTATTAAAGTAATATGGCAGCCTGACATTTCGATCCGCCCCATTTTGGTGGCCACAACTCCTCGCCCTGCAGCCTTTTTTGTCCTCCCCAGGAATGAAGGTGCCTGCTGGGGGAATGCATGACGTTACCTTAGTATCTATCACGGCTCTACAAACCACAGTTAACTGCTTTGTTTACTCCATAGCCCTGCACAAGGATAAATTATTCTGCTTGAAACTACCTCGATTATTTTTTGTATCCCATCATTCTTGCTGCTGAACGGGCCGGACGCTTGCCAGGGCTGTGTACGTGTCTGCGCCGGCGCCGAGGCCCGTTCCTACATGCAAACGGGCTGGTGCTGGGGTTCGGCCCAGATCAGCGAGATGCAGGTGATCCAGTTCTCATCAGTCCATCGGCCTCTTCCTCATTTTATTTGCCTTTTCTATTTTCTTCAAAGCTAATGGGCAGCCTCTGCTGCCTCTGATTGGCAGAAGCCACGTATTTGAAATAATGCAGCCTTTGCTGCCCGCACCCTGTGCAAAAGAGGGATGCATTTATCTACTCAATTCATGTGGCGCATGCTTTGCCAGTTAAATACGTGTGTGATGTTATGGAAATGTATAGCGACGTGTATGGATGGGAACCCTAGTGAGACATAGGAGAGCGTGTACGCCAGGGCAGGCCAGCTAATGAATAATAAATGGATTTCTGGACGATTACGCTAAGCGAGAGAGACTGTGTGTGTGCATGGTGGGGTGGGGTGGGCGGGGGGGGGGGGGGGGGGGGGGCAGGGATTCTGGTCGGTCTGGTAGATACGGAGAGACTTGGTTCTGTATAGTTTGGGTTTCTGCTGGTAACTCTCATGTTCCGTGCGGGCTGAGGGTATGTTTGGTATTTGGTGATTTACTGGTCTGCAAATGGCACTTGGGATCAAAATTGTTCGATCAGAGGTGATCACTTCAGGCCCAGAGATTAGAAGTCTGGACCACTGGCGGCCAGAGACCAAACACAGACCCAACACAGACCAAACACGCTGCCTTGCTGTTTCCCTTCCTGCAAAATCAACATGCAAAGCTGCTCTCCAGAAGTTCGAGTTGCCAGCTTGCTCCTTCTCTGGAGGTGATAACCTCCCTCCTCTAGCACGGTCCAGCCCCCCCAAGACCACTTCCCGTTTCCAAGGAGACTGCAGCCATCCCGTAAGAAGTTCACCTGATAGTACGGAAAATGGGCCCTGTGGGTCGCGATGGGCGAGTCATCGACACGAGAGGGAGGCTCCTCGCTTCTGCAAATTGCAGCCATTTCACTCATTTCCTTCGCCATCCCAGTTTCATGATTTCACAGGAGTTACTGGTTCTGCAGAGAAGATACTTTACTGCCGTGTGTCCGAACAACTTGTATCTGTTTCTGCATCGTGGAAAGAGGTACGGGAATATCTACTGCTTCTCAGAGCCGGTGCAAAACCTCTCTTTTGACTTATATGTATATATAATGCTGGATTGCACAAATGGTTACTTGGCACTGCAGGTGTCGAACGGTCACAGTAGGCATCGTAGTTGCTATGTGTGAAGTAACCATCGTCTTCACTGGCTATATGGAGCTGAGAGGTGTGTGCTTAGGGGGCCTGCTCTCCAGGTCAGCTGCTGCCTGCATGGATACTATGGGCTATAAAGGATCCTTGCCAGCAGGGGGCACTGTTGCACCACCATAGCCATTGCAGACCTACTCACCGCAGAGCCCCAGTGAGCAGTAATCACATCTAATGTGCTACCATGGCTGGGGAGAGAGCTTTCTGCTACTGCTGGGGTGGGAGCGACGACCGGCGTGGCCCCTCCGCTCACTCTGCTGCGTCGGGAGGGAGGGAGAAGCCCCCGGGTAAATTCATTACTGCTCGGCCCCTGTGTCACCCCAGCGTTTCGGAGATGCATTTAGCAGTGAGAAGCAGTGAGATGTACAGAGGTGGTCTGTCTCCGTATGTGTGTGCAGTGGCTTTGGGGGGCTATCTCGGCCTGTCCAACTAAACCTGAGCCCATCTCGGTGGTCACACACAAACGCTGCGGTTACTGCCCCAGCCACACGCCCCAGATCCTGCTGTAACGAGGAAGACTACGGCAGCGATTCTGTCAAGACCTTCACTGTGCCTCCTCACGTGTGCATTGTATTTAGGATAATTGGCAATCCTGTATTTTGACAAATGGAGCATTTAAACGTACTTTTTCATCATCTATGTCTTGGCGACTGAGACTAAACTGCACTAATTCCATCCTGTACTGTCCAACAACCAATAACGGGAATAACTGCACGCACCAGAGCCAACGCTGCATCGGCCAGCACTACCTGGCTAGAAAAAAAAAATAAATAACAGTCCCTGGAATATTTAAAGAAACTGTGATTTCTGCTAGTACACTCATGCTCATGTGTCTTCACATTTTGCAGTGAGGACAAAAGTAGGTTAGGAAAGGCTATTTTATGGCGAAAGCAGAAAGTGAGGATTAGAAAATACATCAAAATTTAATACGCCATCAGTCTTTTAAAAAAGCACCTGCACCTGGCCTAAAGCTTGGTTACAACTCATCAGTCTTTCATTTAAGCGTAATATATTTCCTCTAAGTATGTAGTGTGATTCTGCTTAGTGGTTTTCATTGAAATAGCAACGGTGGACTAGGAGAATCAGGGGCCGGAAACGCTCATGGTGCAGAACCGCTAATTATTGCTGACAGATAGCGATAAATTCCCTACACCTAAAAATCAGTCATCATTCAGAATAAAATGTTCACAATACAATGATTCATATTTTTAATACATGTCATCTTTTGTTCATTTCCTTTGAGGGAATGTAACAGTCATGATGGGGTGATTATAGCCCTGTAAACCTGGGGCAGTGCGGAGGGGGGGGGTGCATATGTGTGGTATGTTATATATATATTATATATATTCTAATTCTGACTGTTATTACTGGCTTGGCTTCCTTGGGGGGGGGGGACACGTTACCATAAAAAATCTGCTGGGTGCATTTTTTTCATTTTTTAATTTTATTAATTTTTTTTCTCACACCCATTACCTCATGAATTTATGATCTGTTAAATAGACACATTCAGGCGGGGGGGGGGGGGGGTATGGAGAGAATAAGGACGAGTCAAATATTTGTTTTTTGAGGGGGGGAGGGGCTGTGTGTGGCGGGATTCGCTAGTGTTGTCGAGAGAGTGACGTCTAGATAACTGTAGGTTGGGGTTTCGGGTAAGAGGGGGGGGGCATTCTGACTCTTGGCTTCCATCTGAAAATGAACATGCTCCTGGGGTGGCGGTTGGGGGCACATAAAGGCCGCCATCTCTGCTGACGTGGAGGGGGAACTGGGATGGGATCGCAGATCCCGCGGACGGAGCCTGCTCCTCCCAGAATCCACTATCACACGGACTTCACAAAACTGACATTTATTTAAACTACTAACAATGAACGGTTTCAGCTCTGTGGACAAAGAGGAGACAGGCGAGCTTATGCAGAATATTTTAAACAGAGCCTGGGGGGGGGGGGGCTTTCTGATGCTCTATCGCCGGGGGGAGGGCGAGGGAGGCTCCGCGTATCTTTTTCGCACCTCATGGTTCCAATGCGCGAGCACCCTCTGACTTTAATTGATTTACCAGCCCGTCTTCGTTGGCTCAGCCTTTCAGGCTCTCCTTAATTTGTCACTTTCCCGGCTGCTCTCGTCGGGACTTCAGAAATAATAGGATGCAAACAGCTCCCCCCACCTGACAGGAGGACACTGCATGTAAAAAACAAAAAAGGACGAGGATCCGTTCAGCGCGTCCCACGAAATTAATACAAGCTCACGGCAATGATGAGGCATGCAGATATACATGTACACTTCAATACCGACAAAAGACACAGGAGAACGCGATTCACTATGCACACCTCCAGCTGCGGCCGGGCTGCTGCTGTTTCTTCGGTCGCAGCTAAATCGGGGAACGTGGACGGGGCCGGTGAGCTGGCGCCGACCGTCCAACTGATCCGCTGTCCGTGGGAGAACCTTCTAGAACAATCCACGGTGCTCACCGGCTGCACACCGGCCGATGAGGCCGACATCGATAACTGATTAGGTTATTGACCCGCCCTGGATTGAGGGGGTGGGGTGGAGTGAGGAGTGGTTGGTCGAGCTGGGGTGGGAGGCAGGGCAATTTAAATGTTATTGCACTGGGAGCCGCCTTGATCGAAGCCCCCCGAAAGGTTAAACAAATCCAATCTGGTTTTGTATGGCAGAGTGCAGACACAGGTGGGACCAGAAAATCCCCAGGACAGGGAATGAATTATCATATTGGCAATGAAATGGCAGCTCCCTGACAGACAGTTTACTCTCCCTGTAATGTATTTAGACAGCAATTGCCCTTAATAACCTTTATTGACTTCAGTGGGGCCAAAGCCAAGAATGTGATTATTAAAGTGTATCAGTTTCATTGGAGTTTGGGACCGCGCCGTATAGAGAGTCACGCTCTGGCCGCTGCTGCCTTTCAGCCCCATTCTATCACAAACGCTAAAGCGCTTTATTTTCCTTTACGTCGTGGGTATTTTTGGGCCACGTCTCACATGAAAATGGGAATTTGACGGGAAAAGGATTTAGAGAAATAAGAAGATGCGAGTATTTTGGTACATTTTCTTTTTGCATTATATGATAATAATACATCCCGTTATTGTGCTATTGTACTTTAAACCTGCTCTGAATGCAAATATGAAATAGTACTAAAACTGAAATAATATAAACACTATGAAGAATGTAAGTATGAAATGAGGAGGGCAGTTTGAGCTGATACTAATAAGGTTATATGTCTTGGGAGTATGGATTGATATTAATACTGTAAGTAAGTCTGAAAAAATACTAATAATATTCGTATTATTAGTAATTTAGGAATTTAATTTGAACTGATCATCACGGACAACTTACTCTACAAAGAACAAGTTGAGGGAGGCATAAAGACAATTTCCCCACGGGATCAATAAAGTATCAATTATTATTATTATTATTATTATTATTAATATTAATACCAGATGGACTGTAAGTATGAAATTATACTAGTAATTGTGCTTAAACTAGGAGTGTAGTATGAACTGATAATATAATGTTATATATCTTGTAAGTATGAATTGACACTAATAGCACTACTACTAATTGGACTTTAAGTATGAAATAATACTGATAAAGTTTTGAGTACTTGACATGAAACAGAAGATGTCTGAAAGGGAAGGTTTGTAACCGTTTGGAAGAAAAAGATTTAAGCTGTAATGAACGACCCCGTAGCTTTGTGCGTAGCTACATGCATGTGTGTTTACGTGTATGGATGTATACGCACAAAATTGTGAGGCAGTGCAAGGTGCATCGTGCAGTGTCACTTTGTCATTTGCTGCTACAGCAGGCGCTTGATGCCAAAACTGGTTTTGAGTACTGAGAACCAGGAATGGCAGGTTTAATTCTGTGGTTAATTATTACCGCTGAATGCTAACCTCCTGCTTCACATTAGCTTGGGTGCTAAGATATAAATTACTCCAAGATTATGGTTATTATGCATTTAAAGAGCCGATAATACATTTTACATTAAGAAGCTGTTAGGGGGAAGGTATAAAATGAGAAGGAAAGGTAGGATGTAGCAGAAGTCACAGGCAAAGGTATCTGCAATTCTCTTTGAAGTGCTTATTCGACAGCATAAACAGAATTTTTCGGGAACGCCTGATAGCATTCTGGGTAAATACTAAAACTCCTTCAGAGTATTTCACGCACCGATACAGCGGCCTGCAAAAGAAAGGGGTCCTTATGTTTCCTAATGCTACTGGAGCCAGTAGCTTTGTACCTTAAGACAGAGGTATTGAATGGAATTCTACTGAGGATACATTCCGTGACAACGGGGGAAGCTGGGGGGGGGGGGGGAGCTGGGGTGCAGTGGGAGGAGACCCCGCCCACCATAACTCTTTGGTGCATGGTGGGGAGGGTGCTGCATCCCACCCCAGCAGCGAGTCCCGTAGTCTACCTGTACACTGGTGCAGCTCTCACAAGACACGCTATTTGCAAGGTGCCTCGCTGATATTATTTACGTCATTATTACAGTTCTGTGGTACGCAGTGCCAACGGAGGCTGTTTAAACACTGTCCCTCCCAGTTGTGCAATTTCCCATGGGGTGTATAGACCTGTGTTTGCTGTTTACTGTGACTTACTATGAGACAGACTTGGTCTGACTCAATAAGCATTATGAACAATAGGAGAAATAAACTAATTTGAAATAATCATAATTATTATTATGATTAACAACAACAAACATACTACTACTACTGCTACTACTACTACTACTACTACTACTAATAATAATAATAATAATATTAAAAATAGTAAAAGTCTCAGTTTATTGTTCTTAATTAGCTGGATCACAAACAAAAAATACAGTAGGTCTGTAGCCTCTCCCCCATGCAAAAGAGATGTTAATGGGAACTAAATCAGTAAGACAAATAGTCAATTATGCAGCACTGCAAGCAAAGCCGGCTTTATTTGTTATTAGCAGTTACAAATGAATGCTTAAAAAAATGACAGAACAGTGTTGCTTTTAATTACACATGGAAAATGAACTGAATCGGCGAGTTCACAGTCAGCTCCTCTCCTAGCGTTTCTGCACAAATATCTATCAATATAATTAGCCTGATAATAGCTCTTTGTTTATCTGTGCAGTGACATCATCAGCAGCTGGGCTGGGGATTTCGTATTGTTTGTTTCTGAAATGTGACGCCGGGAGAATTCCGGGTTTCCAAATCGCCCGCCTTTGAAGCGTGTGCTCTTAGCCCGAGACACATCAGGACCTTACAGTGAAGAATCTCTTTTATCTCACAAATTCATTCATTTATTTCACCCCACCTCCTGTGGCCACCCCCCTCCCCTCCCAGCAATCAGCTAGATAAGGAGCAGATAGTGCCCATTAAAGTGTTAAAGAGGAATTCAGAGGTGGTTTAGATTAATCACTGGCCCGGCTAATCACAGCCTCCGGGGTGGGGGCTTATAGCACTGACCTAACCATGTGAGAGGCATTCCTTACCAGCCACCCATTTCCATCAAAGGGCCTCCCTCTCTCCGCCCCAACACACCCCTTTCTGCTGACACCAGTCATTACTGGGTGTACTATCCACATCACCTTCTTCCAGGCTTACGGTCCCTGTCGGAGTCTTGGAGCAGGATGGAGGCGTGGGCTGCAGAGGCTGCTGCTCGAGTGTGGACTGTACTGCACCTCTCGCTATGCCCCGGCAAGAGACGGGGGCTCATTTTCTCAAGGAAGCCTCGAAATGATAGACAGAGATCAGAGGTGGAATTTCCTCCTACTCTCCCAAGAAGGACCACTTTCATATCTCTCATCCATCAATCACCCCTGTCGTCCTCTCGAAACAGGACACTGGGCCCGATTTTAGAAAGTGAGCCGCAAGAGGCCACCAAGTGGTTTGAGGTCGCGATAACTGTGGAGAAACTGGAGAAGCTGGGAAACCATCGATGCTAAGGGGCTCCAG
Organism: Brienomyrus brachyistius; assembly: GCF_023856365.1. Taxonomy (NCBI): domain Eukaryota; kingdom Metazoa; phylum Chordata; class Actinopteri; order Osteoglossiformes; family Mormyridae; genus Brienomyrus; species Brienomyrus brachyistius. Next base: position 11,717,865 of record NC_064543.1, on the reverse strand, counting down.
ACAAGGTGGATGGCTTGGTTGGGGGCTGGGGGGGGGGGATTGGGGTGATGGGCCTGTGGGTTTGGGCAAACCTGCTGATTCTGGGTGGCAATTTAACTGTGCAATGAAACAATAAGGATGGCGTTCTCAGGCAAGAAGGGTATGGCGGTACAGGGGCATGCTGGGATGCAAGAAGGGTATGGCGGTACAGGGGCATGCTGGGATGCAAGAAGGGTATGGCGGTACAGGGGCATGCTGGGATGCAAGAAGGGTATGGCGGTACAGGGGCATGCTGGGATATTGTAAAAATATTCAGCCTTTGCTGTTCCTGCCGTTTAGTTTTTTTTTTTTTTTTTTTACCACAGACACCAAGTGCTGGAGAACACCAAAAGTATGTGTTCTGACGGTTCCAAAGAGGTTTTTAAGACCTTGTTCTCTAAAGACGCGTCAGTGATTTTTTTATTATTTAAATATCTTTCGTCTTGCTTTTAAAGAACAGAGGCGTCATTGCTTGTGGGGCCCGAAAGAGGTGGGTAAAGTCAGCTTGGCGTTTACCTGAGTTTGCCTTTCATCTGCTTCATCTTCTGAGCAATCCATGATCCCTCTCAACCCACTTCCCACCCCTGCCGTGTCGTTACCAACTCCCCACACCGGGGGGGGATAGGAAGTGTGCAAAAGAGGGTGCTGGATAAGGTGACTAGAGGTGCTGGGAATTCATATCAATCACCCACACCAGACAGACAGACGGATGGACGGACAGACAGACAGACGTTTGTATTCATATCTTTTATGGAACCATACACTCATTTCTATACAAAAAACCCCAAACCCCACAAAGACAACCTTAACCCAGCCCTAAATATCAACCATAAATAACCAAGCATTTTTAGCTTTTTGAATGCAGTCACGCATTTTTATATTAATTGAGTTTTCCCATGTGGACACCGAAAAAATGGTCCCCACAATTTCAGAATCACAGGTTTTTAACACATTGTGGGCACCCACCCCCCCAAAAAATATTGTTCATAGTATTAACTTATGCTTGTTGCCCAATACACCCCCCAGAACCCTCAAAGACCCAAATTCCACTTAAAAGAGTCTTGTGTACATTATACATTTTGTAATATATTAGCATACCATTAATATGCTAATTACTAGCTATTTCAGCCATACATGGAGGAACCGTACCTTACATCGAATTTAGTTTGATACGCGATTCTGCATAATATGCTTCCAGTGGCTCGCTGTGGGAGTTTTACATGGTCGTTCCGGATGGATGTCTTTTTTAAGATAAGTGCATTCTCTGTGAGGATGATGGAGGACATCTCTAAATGTCCGTCTACAGCACCGAAATGATTTTTATAGCCTTAACAATGTTATCTGTCAAAAAGGCAGTGGATGATTCTTGAAAAAGGAAGAGCAGAAATAGCTTTGTGCTGATGAAAATGACACCTGTGTTGCTACTGGGAGCCGCGTCCACGTGTCCCCGTCAGCGGGAGAGGACTCTGGGTCAGTCATGGGACAGGCGCTCACTATCCGCAGCCTGGACCTCGCTGACGTACGTGATGTCTCAGAAGTGCAGGAGCAGGAGATGTTTGGTCGCCCCAGCTGTTCAGCGCTTAGGACAACGATGACCTGTGTGTGAGTCATTGTGTGTATCGTACAATAAGATGAAGAGACTTATAATTGTAAAAGTTTTCATTTTTTTTTTGCCCAGCAGATCATGTAATCAAAGAGTTGATTGGGGAGAGCTGATTGTAGACTAGATAAATACCAGGAATAGGTGTGGCTCATCAGAAGCTAGGTTGGATAGAAAATCTACTGAACAGTATCTCCCCAGGACTGGAGTTGGAGACCCCTGCTGTACACATTTCCCACTAACACCCTGCGTGTTTTGCTTCAACCTTCTAGGACCTATGTGTGTGTGTGTGTGTGTGTGGATTAGAGTTATATTACTTTACACAGGACCAAATGTCCCCCACAATGTAATATAAACCTGTTTTTTTCACATTCTGGGGACCATTTTTTGGGTCCCCACAAAGATCTGTGAATACAATCAAAAAAATAAAATGACCTATTTTGTTTGGCTCATTTGTTTTGTTTTCCCCATAGAATGAATGGAGAGTCCCCATCCTGATATTATTACAGACTTGTGTGTGTGCGCGCATGTGTATACACACACAAATTACTGTTCAGTGAAGCTTTCACAAAAAAACAAACGGGGTTTATCCTTTGACAAAACTTTTACACGGCAAGAAAAGTTTCTCAGGATGCGATTCAGGACAAAATAATGATGGCAGGTCTTGCAGCTTGGGGCTGAACCTCTTCAGGGAACGGGCCGATGCGGCAGTCATTAATCCTCGTTTGTGCGTAATAAGAGGGTCGTTTAATCTAATAAATTACTTCTTTATTTATGTTTGAGCTGTAGGGATGCATCTCTTCGTGGCTTGTGGCATCACCAGTGTCCTTCCTGGATGATCCCCCAGGTGGCTGGGATGTTGTCTCTGAGAAGGACGGGCAGGAGGGGTTGGAAGGGATGGTGGGAGGGGCTGGTGCACATTCCCAGCTATCAAGAAAAAAATAGGGGCGTTATTTCTGGTGCCGTGATGATGGGACCCAGTGTGAGAGGCTTGTGGGCCGTCCCACGGGCACCAGTGGCCGCTGGAGGTCTCTCGCACGCCTCTCCCGGAACGTTCCGGATCGTGTCTCTCCCCTCCGGGCCAATGCCGATACTTGTGTCTCATGTCAAGTGGCGCTCCACAAAGCACTCTGGAAAGGGCGGGGGTGGGGGGGGGGGGGGGGGCAATGTCAGAGAGGAGGATAGGGTCACATACATAACCCCATCGCATGGTTACAATTTAAAGGCGGAAGCTTTTGTTTGTGTTAATGTGTAGTGAAGTTGCACACAAGTGGGACTATGCAGGAGAGTGGTCCTCATTGAGCTAAATAACCCATTGTAGGGGAGTCACAAAAGGGTGCTTCATAGAACAGTTGTTTAGCATTGCAGTTGTGCACTGGAGCGCAAACTCTATTTAACTCACTCGACAATGGACGGGTGTGTGGGGGGTGGGGGGGGGGGGGGGAGTGGGCTGAAAGGGGAGAAAAAATAGTTTTACTCTTTTGACCCTCAGCATTTCACTGAAGTGAACCTCTGCGTTACGTTGTGCACCGTGTCTCCTCGATGGCAGACTGGGGGCCTCCCAGGACTCATATCTCCTGTCCAAATATTGCAAAGTTTCAGGTCTGTTTCATCTCACTGGTTGGATACGTTTTTTTTTTTTTAAGTTGTTTTCTGCTTTTTTCTGCCTCATTGAAAATTTGGGTTATCTGTGCCTTTGTTTTTATTACTAAATGCAGCGTGCCACTTCTGTAACCATGGAGACCTACCACAAAAGAGTGATCTCTTGTAGTAGATTGATGCCAGTTCATTACTTATTTAACATATTTTAACGAAATGGATAATTAAGCGCAGCCTGCGTGTTCTCGGGAAGAAAAGACAGTTTCTTTGCTGGCTTTCTTCCAATACAGGAAGCCTCAACCGGCGCGGAATGGAGTTGTAATCAATAGCTTTTATTGCTAATCGAACACGGGTCTGCGGCAGGGACTGGCTGGCGATGAAAACGTACGAGCGGTCATAGCGATCCATCAGAGCATCTTACCGCTCTCTGCAGAGCTAATCGTGACATCTGGACACGACATACTGGGTCAACAGAGTGTATGTTTGTTTAAGGGGAAAAAAATTGCATTGTTAAATCTACAATAGGCCTCCCTTGTATTAGTGCAGTAGAATCGCCTATAGTGCCCAATTACACTAAGGTATAAGTTTGTACAAACAAAGGAAGAAATATCCTGCCATTCTTTATTCCTTTTTCCCTGTTTCATGTGGCATTTCGTATGAAGGATTGCCGCAGACTTGGACTTGGACTGATTGTTGTGAAAGGCACTATATTAAAAATTAATAGAACATATCTGTTAGTCTTCATGAGACTATGGGACAGGGGCAGCTTGAGAGCGAGTGGATAGTGGGGAACAGGTCAAACGTGCCAAAATACACCCTCCACTGCACAGTGTTTTGTCAGCACTGCCCGTTCATTTGTACACTGCATGTCTCACAGGTGTATATGGCTGAAACAATGTTCAATTTTGCACACAAGCATAATGTATATTTTTATATATATTTTTGTTTTATATATATTTACCGTATCTGTGTATCATTTACTTGCACCTGGTTAGATGCTAACTGCTTTTCATTGATTCTGTGCCTGTTCTCAGCACAATAACAATAAAGTTGAGTCTGATGTAACATAATCTATTTAGCTTCTCCTGCCTTAAAAGCTGCCCTCTTGGTTCTGCCCTGTTTCTCACTCAGCCATACGGGCAGCAGTAGGACTGAATTGGGGCCACAGCCCCAAAGACGACAGCCCAGGGCCCACAGGCGGCAGGTGACGATGTTCCCAATGGCGGCGGCCAGTCGGGGAAGCCCTGGCCTTGCATCCCCATTGGGTAGGGAAGTCCAAACCTCCTCTCCTTATTGGTCAGGGAAGCCCAAGCCACCCATCCCCATTGGCCCAGGGCATCATTAGTCTCCTGGGTGGCTGGCCTGGCCGTCCAGGAGCACCTCTCTCGATGTTGTTCCACTTCATGTGGCGTGACCTGAGTGCCCCGGCCACTTTATCTCCCACATAATTGATGCAAGTCTGAAGACGTCAGAGGCCCCCTGGGGCAGGGGGCGGCGAGTTGGGGGGGGGGGGGGGGGGGGCATGTACTAGTAGGGCAAGCCTCTCAGTCACCTCGACATTACAAGCACCATACGCCACATCCTACCCGTATTCGAGACCCTGAAAGCGCCCCCCCAACACACCTTTTTTCTTTCAGAGGGTTGGCATTTCTGTAACCCACCCCCACAGCCCAATGTGTCTTGCTCCAGTGGCCAGATAGCTTTAGTGATGTCAACAGCTGAGGCGCCTCAAAGTGGAAAAGTCAACCTCTGCCGTCAGCCCCCCACCCGATAAAGGCCTGTTAACAATGGTTACAAAGAAATCCCAAGTCTGTGTAAAGTTGGTTTGGGGTCAAGAAATGTCACATTTTTCTTTTCAAACCACACCAGCAAAGCTGTTTCTGTGCATTCAGTGGTGGCGAGAAGACAGTGACCTGGCGAGCTGCGTTCCAGCGGCACGAACTACAGCCCAGAGAAAAGTGAAAGAGGCGGCGAGTCAACCAAGCTGTACATACTCAATATTTCCTGTTCTAATAAAAGATGTTTTTACTGGTTGTCCGCAGCCGCAGCCCGGCAGTCGTCCTTACAATCGAGCAAAACTTGTATCAGGTCTTCAGTGGACAATACGCAGGTGTTGCCATACATACTGTAACGGGTAAGAGACAGTATGGGAGCTGTGTACCTGCTCTAGTAAGTTCTCTGTGTTTCATCATAAGGCCTCATTTCCAACTTCTAGTCGTGGCGTCCAGAAAAAGCGAAGGTCACCGTGGGACCAGTGGCCAGCTTATTCTGGAAGGTCCGTGTTGCTATGTTGTGAGACCAGTGAGATACGATGTTTTTTTATGGAAAGATTTTGTCCGCAGGTGGGGGTGGGGGGAGGGGTGCTCTGCTCTGTCCAACGTGAGATTCCACTCGCAGAGAAACGTTCAATACGCAACCATTGTGGCTGTAGGCATGCGGACCAGGTACATGGATCTTATCTCCTGGAGGTGACGTCCGTTGGCTGGTACTGAGACCTTCTGCTGCGGAGCGGGGGGGGGGGGGGGGGGGGAGGATTAAAAAAGAAAAGGCAGGAACTAAGAGCAAAAAGAGAGCCCTCCTCTGGGACTGGGATTTAGTGAATGGCAGATATACTGAGCTGGAACTCTGTCCTCTGCCGGTTAGTCAGCTGACCGCCCCAGAACTCTTTTGCTACCTCAGTACTGCTGTGGATTGAGTCCCAGCCTTCAAGAAGGAGGCAACAGAGAGGTCCTGCTTTTACGAACGGGAAAGGTAAGAATTCTGCCCCCAGTGCAGGACATTTCAGCCTATATTTTTCATAGGGAAATGTAAATGTGTTAGTCCTTAGATTAAAGGAAGGTCGGTCAAGAGTGATAGATGGGGATGCATAGGGATGAGTTTACAGGGGGGCTTAAAATGTCAGCAAACTGCTCTGGGCCAGTCTGGGACCCGTGCTTGATTTGTTTGGGTTGGACGAAGACATCAACAAGGCAGCCTTGGGACTGTCTTACCACCCTATGGCCTGTTTGTATTGCTTTGCTCTTTGTGGCCCTTAGCAGGAGGATAAATTGCTGAATTTGCTAGTAAAAATATACGGGAGTTTTGCCTTAGAAACTACATTTTATGCCTGCCCTCTCGCTCAACCCTGCATAGCAGCCTGAGGTCACGGGGACATTTTCCGTCAGGTCCAGGAAGCTGAGGACAGGCGTTGTCATCTGTCCGTAAACACTGCCACCGCCGCAGAAGTCTGCCACTAACGGAGGGATGAGATAAAGCAGGCCAACTGCAGTGAGACCCGGCTAGGCTGGAGCACTGGAGCCAACGGCGACCTGGGGGTCCCTGAGGGGGTAGCCAGAGGGCCTCTTTCAGTACCGAGCCAAAGCACAGGACAACAAACATGGGGCGGGTGGGGTGTGTGTGGGTGGGGGGGGGGAACACAAAGAGGCACAGACAGAAGCTGTCTTGAGGTAAATCCCAATCGTGTTTGACTGGGCTTACAAGAAAGGTGAGCAGAGTTCAAGATGCTCTTAAGGTGAGGTTTCTGATATGTGTGTTTTTGACATTTTAAATTTTCTTTCTCGACTGTTGTTCTTAGGCCAAGGACCAAAGGGATGTGGGATGTGTTTTTGGCCCTGCTTGTGAACCTCTGTGACCTGTATCCTGAACTAAAAGGGCCTCTCAGTGTTCAGGTAACTACCAGGCCCACCCCTTCATAAAACTGCAGCCTGGGGAGGAACTGTTGCATTACATTTTGTAGTTGTTTTGGTTATATTTAAAAAATGAGACTTTGGCCTGTCTAAAAAATGTATTTATTTGTATTCTGGTTGGACTTGTCCAGCACCTCAAGAAATGAGAAGACAATTATTTTTGCTGCAAAGTGGACAACCTCATTAGAGCACAGTGAAAGCGGCACAACTGTTTAACTCACATGAGTGTGAAATAGCTGTAGCAGCTCCTAGGGGCTGGACCTGGTGCCAAGTGGTGTGTCTGCTTTTTGTGTGATGTCACCTGACTGTCACTCGTCCTCTGGGGCGGGTCATCTCGACGCATCCTGCAATGTTTTGACACGTGAGGGCATGAGGCCTCAGTGGGACCCAACCGGTGATTGAGCACCTGAAATCACGACGAGGCAGCTCCACGGAGTGGACGCCTGAGGCCGTCCTCACAAGAACCGGAGCCGACAGCCGGTATGTCAGGAAAACATAACTGGTTCGGGATGGGGGGCGGGGGGGGGGATTTCATATACTGCAGATTTAAAAGATGAAGGGGCGAGCTGCACGTAATGGACAGAAATGAAAGCGATTTGGGTTGCGGATGTGACAGAGAGAGACTGCTCTTAACAGGGCATCAGAGTCGGTCAGAGTAACAGATCCATCATGCTTGCTGTTGGAAGACACCGGGAAGCAGCCAGGAGGGGCAGGGCGGCTGCAGCGAGTGGTTTCATTTCAATCCCCAGACTCCTTTTCATTTCGCTTCTGCAGAACCGGCTTAGAAAACCCCGGCGACTTGAAGAGGAATCTATGGCACTCAGATTAACTCCCCTGTCCTCCATTTATAAGCTGCAGAGTAATCCCCGTTAATTACAAACATATTTGTGCTTGCTCAAGTGAGCAACATTTCATATTAAGTGCAAATTAGCATCCAGTAGGTGCAAATACAACATACATTTCTCGTATGAAATCAGCTACAAAGAAAAGTATGTTTTATAAAAATATGACACTGAATTGAACCAACACCAGGATTAATACTGCATTTATTAAATGCTCTAGCAGCGTAATGCAACATCCGTTCCACCAGCCGTCTCCTACTTTAACTTCCTTTTTCCCAGCATGCCCTGGGACTTCCTCCACACCTGGCGTTTGCGATCACAGGCTGGTTTAAAGCCTTAACGCGCAAGTGGGATCCGAAGTTTCCCTGACCTGCTGTTCCTAATTTTCTGCTTTGTTTTCCTGCACAGTCGCCCGGCTCTTGGCTTTGCTGCAGACACAGATGCTCGAGACCTCGCCTTTGATTGCAAAGCATGCTCATTTAACGAGGCCGTCCTCGGTTTCACGATGGCTGGAAGGGGAGAAGATGACAGATATTCTCTCCATCCTGACAGAAAGGTTGTAGAGGTAGACCTAGTCGGACGGGAAAACACGCCCTTCAGAGACGTGCGCTACACACCCAGCTTACGGGTAAAAAACACAGGAGGTTTACAGGCAAAGACTTCAGGGAGTAATATGGGGTAGGAAATTAGACCGAACATGCTACGGTTTAACCTGCTGAGAACTTCTAATGTTTTTGTCAGGTAGCATTAAGGTTATGCAGTTGGTGCTCCTTTGGTGTTGCACTGAACTCTGCTTGGAGCTAAAGTCACTCTGTGGGGTTCTAGATGAACACTAGGGGTGATTTAATTGGAAATTCAAATGAGGCTGCCTCTGCTTTCTGGAGGGCAATCATCGCCATCCAACAAGCCTGATTTGTGACACGTGGAGCGATCGCGATTGCTGTGAGCTGCACAGTCAATGCGTGGGTCTGGAGACGATCACAGAGACAAGTTTGTTCGTGATAACTTCTAGATGTTTCTCCTTCTTCTAGATAAGGGTTTGTTTGGTCGACAAGAGGCTTGGCCAGCCTCGCCCCCACACGGTGAGATTATCGCCATCTTCATCGGCCTGTGTTATTCCAGTGGTTTTCTTGACTCCTCACCCTCTGACACCCCCAAACATCTGCCTTTCATTCCTGCACGTGCCCTTAATGTCATGCCGAAGTAAACACAGTGGTGACAGGCCTCACAGAGAGCCCGCTTGCAAATGGGTTTGACCCCACGTGCACTGCAGCACCTCTGCCAGGCCCCCCCACCCGAGCCAGCTTGGAAGCCCCCCTAAGGCCTCGCTCGGTCCGGAGAAGCTCGTTAGCCAGCTCGGTCGCAGACATGACCCAAGACCTGGAAGGCGCCCAAACCCACCTGCGGGCAAATCTCAGGGCTGTGGGGTTAGAACATCCGAAGAACATTAAGACCCCCTAAACGCTCCGGGGGGAAAAACACCCCTTCTTTGTTTGATACCCCCCCATCCTCTCTGTAACCCATCACTATCTTTACACACAACCCCCCCCCCACCCCGCCTGATGACCTGTGTAAATGGAGTGTTACCATATTTCACCCTGCTCTAACAACAGAACCCCCCCCCCCCACAACTCCAGCCTAGCTCCCCGTAGGGTGCTGAAAGGTAGAAGCCATCCCATCCCAGACCGGAGAGACCCGCATGCCGTTAAGGAGGCCACTAAAACGAAGCAGGACAGGAAACAATTAGTCCTTGTCTAACAGCGAGGCTAACTGCTGTTAGACGGAGTTTTCTATGTTACTTTCATCAGGAGGGGAGAAATGATTAGATTGTAGGAAAACCCCCTCCTGGAAGTATGCAGAGAGATAATGAGTTTACACTCGTAATGGCCTTTTGTTTTCATTCTGCTCATAATGGGTTTTGCTTTAAGCCGACGGTCGTTTGTGAAGCGACTCTCAGGGGACTGCTTCAGTAAAAACACACATACACATGTGACCTAACACGACACTGAGGCACTGCAGTACAGTATGTTTAAAAAGGGTGGGGGGCATTTTTGTCGCACCAAGAAAACTGTGGTTGCCTAAACGCCAGGGGTGAGTTTGATTCCGCCTACATTTTTATTCAATTCAATTAAAGGGGCCGTGACGCTCACACTGAGGAGCCTGCTTGGGGCCCCTAGGAGCTGCTGTGGCTATTTTACACTCATGTGAGTCAAACAGTTCTGCCACTTTCATGCGGCACTTTCATGCGGCACTTTCACGCAGCTCTAATGAGGCTGTGGTATTTAGCGATGCACTTTCTGGAACATGCTTCCTTTTTTGCACCTTGCCTTCTGATTGGACGCTGAGCTCCTACCGGCGAATTAAAAACTAAAAAAAAAAGTCCCACCAAAGCAAAACAGTAGCCACTGAACTCGACTCAGAGTCGTTCATTGTGATAACAGTGGCCACGGGACAACAGGTCCGAACGTTTGCGCGCCGTCTGTTGGTTCCGGTGCCATGTTGTGCAAAGGTCCACTTTCTATACTTGAGCTTTGAGGCCTATTGGCAGCTTTCAGGAAGGCGTGTTGCTCTAATCCCCATAACGCCATTCAGCGGCTGATAATTAAAGCTGACTCTTGATTCATCATGTAATTAAAGGCTCACTCATCTCATTGTATCTTTTCATGTCGTTATTACATCACTGGCCTCTTCTCCCCCTTTCGGCAAATGCCTCTTGCTCTTTACAGCTGCTTGCCCCTCCTGGCACCCTGGTAAACGGAGCTGTAGCCATGTCAGGGCTTCGACTCCTGGCCAGATGGTTGCTAGGTCATATCCCGAGGCCAGGGTGGTTAACCTGTATCTATAAATGAATTAAACTGTAATATGCAAATGGTTTAAAACATCATATTTTTTTAAATCTTAACTGGCTTGTGTATGTTGGACGTTATAACTGTGTATTTTTTTATTTTGTCCATTCCTTGAAATGGCACTAAATAATAAAGATATATTTAATTAGAGGGGTTACTCATTAATAAAGAAAAAGCATTCTGTATCAGCGTCTCGTACTGCGCCCCCTTCTGGCACCGAGATAGAGATCTTCTGTTGGTTAAAACTTTGATTCGGTGGCATCAACCATCTGTAGATACTTAGATGGAGCCAGAAGAGGAGTGGAGAGACTGGTCAAGAGTTCAGTGACTGGACGAAGGGCTCAGTCATCGGCTGCGCTTGGGGGGGTGAGGGTGGGGGGCACCTGAAGGACAGGTGATTAGACGGGTGTGGAGAGACGCCCCGCAATTGCAAATTCCCCACCCGTGAGGTAACCTCCCTCTGACCCTCCGGAAACAAGCGACATACCTTTAGCAATAAAATACGACCATTATGGACAGTGAAAGGAGCAGCTGTGTGGTTTGAAATGCTGTGCTGAATGGCTGAGGGCTTTGTAGACTCATTATATGATAATAAAAATTATTACCAAATTACATGGGGCTTTAGGATGCGGGGAGCGGAGGGGGCGTGGCCTCAGCATTGGGCCTGATAAATGGCCCGTGAAGTTGTCCATCTGGCCACTCTTAGTCTTTCCTTTATTTCATTCTTTTTTTTTCTTTTTGTCTCTCCATTCTACAGCCATCGGCCCCCTCCACCCCCCCCCTCCACCCCCCGCTACGAAAAAGACACAGACATGGGGCCAGGGGGCTGGGCTGGGTTTGTGTGGCGAAAGATTAACAGTTTACAGGCCCCCCCAAAAAGGGATGGGCAACAGTGTGAGCTGAGGTTGGCTTTGGGTTTGGAGCAGAGGTGGCGTGGGTGGGGGGGGGGGGGGGAGTTTACAGCAGTTGTGGAGAAGTGGGCAGCGTTTCACAATCAAACAGGGGCAGCGCTGCACCTCTGTGGAGAACATCTTCCGGTTGAAAGGCGACGTCTTCAATCCAGCATGTCTGTCAGGCTTGTCCAGAGCTCCACACGGCTGCAGAATGTGAACTTTGGGCGACGAGAACCTGGGATTTATGGACGAATTTCACACTTTCAAGCCTTCCAGAATTTTTGGAAAATATGTCAGAGTTTTCCTTGATAAGTCAATCTGGCTCTTGTTCAAGACCTTAATGCTTAATGAATTGTATCAGACGTGTGATTATTAGTTTAATTATGCTTTAGAATATAAAAAGAACACATATGCAAACTGGATTTGTTTTAGAGGACTTACATGCCATGTGCCGAGACCTTTTCTACTTGTAAGGTCAGGTACAAAGGTCTCTGTAATCAAACAGACTTGATCTGGTATGAAATAAGATCAGAATAACTGGAATCACTATTATAACAGATTCTTAATAGCTGTGCACCAATAAACAAGAACCTCACATTTATTTTTCTTGTAATATGTAGTACTGTTGGTAGTATAGTAGCTTATAACAGCTGTGTTTCAGATCTTTTTTTTCAGATTTAAAATACGTGTTTAAAATATATGTTAAACCTGAGTGTGTTTTTATGTGTTTATGTGTATATTTGTACGTCACGTGAGTGAACGTGGGTGTTAACTCTAGTATAAGCTTTGTAAATTGGCTACATGTATCTGGCGTTTTTGGATTATGGAACATTAATTCCAGTAAAAAGCGATTCGTTGGAAACACCTTACAAACATCTCTTGGTGTAACGTGTGTGTACGTGTCTGTGAGCCAGCATTTTCAGACCCTCTGCGAATCAGTGTGTGCTTCTGCTTGTCAGCTGGCCTAGGGGGGTGAGTGAGGCTGAGGGAGAGCTGCAGTGCTCGTGAAGAAGGTGTCACACCAAGAGCTGCATTCAGCGCTCATCCCCACAGGCCGACCTCTGACCTCTGGGCCACTGAAGAACGTCCCCATGTCTTTGTTGCTGTGCCCTCACCGAGCAGTGATATCCTGCATGTTGGAAGCCTTGGGGAGGGACCCATGGGGGGGGGGGGGGGGGGAGTGTCTTTCTAACAGATGTGTGGTGTCACCATGTACTTCACTAACTGCCATTTGTTTCCTTGTTTGAAAATGTGATTCCTTTTACCTGTCAATATTTGCTCCTCCCACCTGACGCTGCCTTTGTGTTCAAAGTTGATCACCCCTGGAGTTTGTATGGCGACGCCAATGACTCTAATGTGAAAAATAAACATTTAACACCATCGTCTTCAATATATATCTAGGCTAGATCAAGCGTTCTGCCGTGGACCTTGATGATGGTAGCGTTTATGATGATGACGATTATGGTGATGAGTACAATTGCGGCTTGTCTCCGCTCCAGGAATGAATTAGGCTTGAGCTAATTGTCTTAAAGCTGAACTATGTGCAGTTCATGGTGGGGGGGGGGTGTTAGTTGTGGGATTTGTCTCAGTTTCCCAAGCACCATTAAAAATGGCCCTGTTCAATGACAGCAAAGTGCCCAAGAAGGTGTTCGAATCACCTTGTGAGAATAATCCCCATTAATGAGCTGTTCTTAAAAAGCCCTGTTTGTTTACTCACCTCATTCATCCTGAACCTTCCAGAGAAAGGCTGGGATGCAGTGAGACATCGATCTGAGGGTGCCGTTACTGGAGGGGATGACTCCATCAGACTCCTCTTCCCGGGTAACGTGGATTCACGGCAGGTGACAGCTGCGTTTCCCAGGTAATGCCGTTTAATTGTTTTTCTTGGCAGGGCGTGTTAACACTGTTTGCCTTCTTTGACGTTCGGTACCTGGGGCTGTCAGGCTCCGAGGCTCACACCTGGGCTCCGCCAGACGCCGCCACGTCACGCCAAAGGCATCTTCAACACGTCTCCGCTTCTCTTCTTCCCCCATGGCTCGAAAAAAGACACAAAAAAAAAGTAAGTTAAAAAAAACACACACACACACAATAAAGGCGCTCAAGCTGCCAGCGCGCACAATGGGGTTTTTCATCAGAGGCGGGGTGTAATTAACATCAAGGTGGTGGTTTAGCAATGGCTGTTGTCTAATTTGTCAGCCCTTGCCGTGAGAGGCCTGTGTGGTCTCCCTGACTATGTGCATCGTCAGAGGCAGCGCCTGTCTGAGGCATGATCAAGGATGAAACACCCCCCCCCCCACCCCCCGAACACGCTGTTTATCCAACATGACAAAATTAGCTATGACTCAGTCAATCCCGCTTCAGCATTTTTTCTGCTTCGCTCAGTTGGCGTTTTTGCCGGGGGGGGTGGTTTATCTGCGGCCGGTGGTGCATCAGTCAGGACGGCATGTCCCACAAATTCACAGTGACACGGGGAGTTTGACTGTGACATTTCTGGCCAGACTTGGTTACGTTTGTGTTTTGGAAGAAGGAACTTATAGAAACAGATTTTATCATATTGTTTTCCCATAATGCTTCTGATTTGACGTTTTTTAAAGGTATACAGAAATGTTGTTCATCTTATCAGCTCGGTTTAATCGCTTGTAGAATTTAATGAAAACAGCAATTTACATAATTATGCTTTTTGCAGTAATAGCTGACTGCTATAGAGCAGAGTTAAAGGGGAAGAATGTAATTAAGATTCCTCAGACATTAGAAAGCACATGTTTTAAGGGAGAGGTTGCCATTAAGGGCAGCTCTTAATATGGAAAGTGCGTCTCAGAGCATTGAAGACACACAGGCATAGTTTGACCATGATGGGCGTTTTACGGGACGCCTTTAAAAAAAGGCCCCATACTTCGAGGGCGTTTGGAGGGCGTGAAGGGGCCTGTCAAGGCAAGCGTGCTGTGGGATTCACAGCAGGAGTCCTGGGTGGGAGCGCAGCCATCGCACGGTCGGGCGAGAGAGACTCTTACCTGATTGGCCAGCCTTGGTGTCAGTTCTGTCGTGTATCCTTTGCTCATCCCACATACCTCTCCCCCCCCCCGTGATTCTTTCCCCAGGCATCCACAGTGGTGGTGGTGGTGGAGGGGGGGGGGAGGGGGGCAGCCCTGGTTACTGTTGCGAATCCAGCTTTTCTGTTACTTTGTTATATTTAGGCTTTATTTCCACAAACTAAAACACAGAAGTCAACTTTGTACACGCCGCCCATAGGGGAAGGAGGGCGGGGGGGCATCCGTGGGTTAAAAAGAGTTTTCATGCTTTATTTGGAGCAGGACACCTAATAACAGGGATTTTCTGGTGGCTTAAAAGAGGGTTTGGAGGATTCTGGGTGGGGGGCTGGGTGCGGGGGTAACTGGAATTACCAGGAGCCATGCCGGGTAGCAGCGACAGTCAGGCTGGCATGTTTGGAAGGCTGACGCCTCGACCTTCCTGCTCCCTCTGCCCCCACCCCCATTCGTACGTCCCACCCCCCCCCTCCCCATCTACCTCCCCTACCTCAGGGTGTTAGCTGACACACAAACACATGCAAACCCCCCCCCCCAATCCCTTTGAGGCCGTCTCAGGTGTTAAGAGGGAGACCTTTTCCCATAATGCCATTCTTCCATAGTGCACCGGCAACAGACGGGGACAGGGATGGAGGGGGCCTCCACGTGCCTGTGTGGGGGGGGGGGAGTGTTCTTTGTAATTACCACTCAGAGGCCTGGACTTCACTGAAGCGACGTGTGCAGTAATGATGTTGTTAGCTCCCCGTAATTTTCCCGGCATCGCCATCAATTACGCCATGTGTTCCGAGGCTCTCGTCGCCGCCCCCTCTCCCTACCGTTAATTATAACCCGCAAGACTGTAACGGTTAATTTTATGGCAAGCATATTGTCTCTTCAAGGCTGCCGAGTGGGTCATAAATTATCCTGAAGGTGAAACGCAACTTGGGGGAAACAGTTATGAAAATTTCATCCATCTCGGCTCGCTCGCTCCCAGCTGCTCCTGTCAGCGTCCACGGCGGCGAGGAATTACGGCGGGTCAGGCCTGGGGGGCCAGGCAGCCCTGTCACCGCACGGGATGCCTCTCCTGGCCCTGTCAACCCCCCCATCTCGCCCCCCCTCCCCAGCCCTCCCCGAGTGGCCCTCCCCGCAGCTCGTGTGTGGGGCCGACAGCAACGCGGGCGGTCCCGTAGCTGTCTCTGTTCATTACCGTACTCACACTCGGTTAAGGTAGGCAGGGGGCCAAACCTCTTGTCTTCCCCTACTGTCATCAGCTGAGCTATCAGCTGTGCCGCACGCACGTGTGTGTGTGTGTGTGGTTTTCACGTGTGCGTCCAGAATTATGCATGTCTGCTCATTTCTATGTGCACATATGTGTGGGCTGTGTGCGTTTGCAGTCGTGCATGCCTGAGCATACGTGTGTCCAGGTCCTGTTATCTGTGTCACGGAGCGAATCTTTTCTAGAGGAATCCGTCACATGAGAAAAAGAGGCAAAGTGGCAAGAATCAATGGACAAGACGGGAAATACCCATTCAGGCAGCGAGAGCACCAGTTACCTTCCATGGAAAGGATCGCGGCTCACGGATTTGAGTCGTTTCTTGATAAGCCTGCCGCTCAAGCTCGCAATTAAAGAGAGGAAATGCGTCTTTCTGAGAATGTGCCGGTTTCACGAATTCCAAGAACTTCCATTACAGCCGTCTGGAGGAGGCTAATTATGCTTCTGACGCCGGCGATCGGACGGCAGAGGAAGACGTCTTACTTTCCGTTTTCCCGTTCAAACTGAGAGAACATCAGCCCAGAAATGATAAACGTCTCTCATCTGTGGGTCAGTGGGCCTGTCAATAATGAAAACTTTGCAGGTGGCTCGGGCGACATCGACACTCTCGCCCCCGTCTGTCCGGCGTCTGAAAAGACGCAGGTGCGGCTCGTAGTCGCCTGAAGTCGCTGGCCAGGCTGGCGTTAGCGCCACGGCACCTCTGACACGCCACAGCACAGCTAACGATCACTTTGGCAGCTTCATTACGGGCAGTAATTAATGAACGGGATGCAAGCGGCACCCAGATACAAAACGGGTGGTGGGCTGGCTTGTACCGTGGCGGGGGTGGGGGGGCAGTGTAAAGACCCCGCTTCTTGACACTCTTCATTTTTCACTGGCTTTGGTTCCTCTATAACGAGCCCCCACCACCCCCAACCCCATTCCCCCCTCGTCTCAAGTGATGTGCATTAAAGGTCAGCAGGCACAGGTGTGGCACCCCCTCCCCCCCCCCCTCCCCCACAGAGCAGCTGTGCTGGCTATCAGGAGCGATACATCTGGCTATCAGGAGCGATACATCACCTGGCTCGCCCATTCTCTGTGCGCCCACCCTGGAGACTGGCACCCGGGTGGCTGAGAGCAGAACGGAACCTTCAGCTTTTCATGTCACCCCACACACACACTGCTCCCTGCCTGCCCGCCCCCCTTCATTCCCTCGGTTGCCCTCCTCACTGGTCACATGATGCCTGTGGATCTGCTGACGCCCTCAGTTCCTTCGCTACAGGGGCGACGCATTAGAACACCAGTTGGGGGGGGGGGGGGGGGGGCACGGCTTAAATCCTTCGCTGTGACTTCGCTTCCTGCTCTCTCCCACCCGTCCCCTTGTCCCACTTATCTGTCATCTGTTATCACTGTTCTCTCTGCTTTTGTCCGTACGAAACGGTGGCAAAATCCATCTCTCACCCAGGTTCGCCTTCTCAGTCACGCTGATCCTCTGTATTCGTGGGCGCAGGTACACTTCGGAGCCACCAGGTGGCACGGTGGTTATTGGGTGGACCCTGGGCTTTTCATTCAGGGCTGGCAACCGTGGTCCCGCATAGTGAGCACAATCAGCGCTGCAATTTAAGCAAATTCTTAAGGAATTTAAAGACTTTTTCCCACTGCACTGCTTCTATATATATTTTCTTTCTCACCCATTACCGAGCGTAAAGAGGAAAGAAATCTCCCAGGCTTAAAATGAGTTAATTTTGTCCGTGTGACTCTTTATGTGGCTCATCTAATCGGAAGGTAATGGGGTGGAAATGTGAACTAAGAGGCCACGTTTTGAAACAGCTGCCCAAAGACTAGCGTGTGGAACGTCGCCATGGCGAAGGATGGCAGAACGACAAAAAAAGGCAGCGGATATTCCCTCAATGCTAATTCGATGCTGCTTCACACCGGCGTGTGAAATTCTCCTTAAATAACGGACTTCTTTTCTTCGGGGTGGGAGGGAGGGGAGCTGGGGGTGTGACCTTTCCTGTCTGAGGTCCAATCACAGGGAAGGCTGTCTTCTCCTTAGCCCCCCCCCCCGGTCGGGAAGCTCTGACAGACGTGTAAACAGATGCGGCGGTTGCCGGTAATGACAGGTGATTATAAGTGGCAAGAGTGCCAAGGTAATTAAACCGGGGGATGACAGCTGCATTCGGTGTGCCGGTATCCTGGCATTAGAATAATTGTTGCGGCACATTTTCGCCGGCTCGGTTGCCGCGCTGACATCATTAATTGCGTGCAGGTACAAGCCGTCTGGAGGCTGGTGCTAGCGAGGGGGCGGGAACTGCTTTCCATACGAGGCTGGGACCCTTCTTCCGGAGCCGATGTGACTGGTGGTGCTAGTGGTGGGGAGGCAGGCTCATGGGTGGGGCCATTTCCTAATGATGCCATCGTGCCACACTCGATTCCATAACTCTGAACTTGCATTACTGCAATCTCTACAGCAGGGTGCGCAGTGGTTAAGGCTCTATATTTGAATCCGTGAGAGTTCTGTAAAACTGTTGTACCTCTGAAAAACTGCAAAACTTGCATAAATTAATAATTTAGGGGCACAGGTAGGTGTGATTAAATATACATATGCCAGAACCATGGTGGAAAAAACGTTGATGGGGATGCTACTACCACTGCACCTTACAATGAGGATCTTAACCTCAAATACTTCAGTAATTACCTGAAGCTAAAATAAGTGTAAAACTCTGAAAGACGCCCCAGATAAAAGGACCTGTGATGGAAATAGAACAGGCAATGTATTGTCACATAAATAAATATAAAAATGTAAGGACCAGATCTGCAGCCTCCCCGCTGTGGCAACGCCACGACTCGAGGGAACATACTGATTGGTGCAGCAGGCAGCCAGGCCATCTCATTCCTCAGGATGGGGGAGTTTAACAGGCACCCACGCAGGAAGCTACAAGCCTGCTAACGAAGTCTCACCCAAAGGGACAAGGACAGGGCTCTGGGCACAGTGAGGCAGTGAGGTCACAGCCCAAGCAGCTGCCTGTCTCAAGGGGTTCGTGCCACAGCGGGGGGGGGGGGGGGGGGGGGGGGGGGCGGCGGGGGGGGCAGTAACAAGCCTCCCCACGCCACCATCCCAGGTGGCCCGGTCAAGTCAGGGCCGGGGAGTGCCTGGGACCGACTGAAAAGGAAGGATTGTTAAAACGAGACATGGCCAACATGACTGATTTATGTGATCGCAGATCTGAGCGAGGCCAGGGACAGAAGGGGTGGCTGCATGCGTCGCTTTTGGCTGTGCACAATGCATGTTTTTTTTTGTGCAGCGAAAACCCAAGGGGAAGGCGTGCTCAGCGGCTTTGTCTGCAGCTGTCTGCAATCACGTCAGCTGTATGAGCGCGATTATGATTATGTCTGCGACTTGGTGACTGCAAACATCTCCGTACCTGTGTGTGACATTGCGGAGTGTGGCCACATCTGTAATCGTGTCAGTGATTGTCAGCGTATGACTGTGACAGTGGTTGTGTCTGTGATTGGACGGCTGTAAACGTCATCATACATGCGTGTCACAACGTGACTGTGCTTATGACTGTGACTTTGCGGCTCTGATTGCATCTGTGACCGAGGACACGCCCGGTGGAGGACTTCTCTGTGACACTCAATGACAAAAACAGCCTCCCCGCTTTGAGGTCGATGAATAATTGATCGATTCATTATGCGTCTGTCAGTCTTCTGTTTGTAGGGCCATTGTTTATTTATTTTTCCTTGCTCTGAGCTAGTTGTGGGGGGTTTCCTTGTTTATCAGACCATCACACACCTGGAGTGAAGGGCAGTTCGCTCTCTTACGCATTAGGCAGAATCGTGTTCAGTGCTCATCTCTGAAGTGAGGTCAATCTACAGCAGCGTGAGTCTCTGTTTTTCACAATGGTCTGCTTTCTGTTATGTTAAAGTGGGTATCGTGTGCCGTTACCATGGAAAAATGGCAGACTTCCTTCGGAGGTCATCGTCGTTCTGAACAATTTGGCCATGGGCCAGACGTCTGAGAGGTGAAACGTGATCAGGCCGTGGGGTGAGGGGCGTGTGTGTGTGTGACGTGCCGCTTAGCCATCAGTGCAAGACTGTGGAGACCTTCTCTGGAACCTTCTCCCATCATGTTACGCCCTCTCGACTATAGAGCAGAATCGCCAGACTGACGCCGACACTCTTCAGAGAACCTGACGCCTGCCCCCCCACCCCTCTTTCCCTGGGACGGCCTCCGCCACGCCTCGACTCTACTGAGTGCTCATCCCAGATCCATGCTCACGGCTGAGGGATGAAGTTCTCCCGATCCACTTAATTAAAGTGTCACTGTCTACCGAGCTGGCCTGACTGTCCCCGACAAACCTGTTCTCAGCCCCTTTAACTGCATTACCCTGGCGTCAGCCATTGACCCGCATAAGGACTTTGCCCTGTGGGCGTGGCTTCTGCTCGCAGTGATGATTGGCCAGACCTGCTGTTGGGATTGGCTTGCTCTGGCTGTCACGTACCACCGGCTCCTGCAATCTCTGCAGCTTAGTACCCCTCATGCACAGGCTTGTACCCTGGAACTGTGGCATCAGGTACAACAAATTGGTGCAGTTTGACAGGGGGCGGGACTGAAATCAATCACATCCCTGTCACGGTGACATAACAGCACAACAATGGCCGACAACATAAGAAGCTGGCTTTTCGGCATGTTTTCTTTTTAACATTTGCTACAGAACTGCTTGCATTATCACCCTGTTTTCTTTCTATAATTAGTAAACACATTTCAGCATGCTTGCCTCCCTTAACAATGCAGGCACCCCATAATTAGGTCAAAGAATGAACTAGGAATGGAAAGATCTATTTTGTTCGCATCTAATAAAGCCATGAATGAGGGGAAACGCAGAGCTGTGAGATATAAACAGTGAGGCTGACATTAGCTGACACGGGTTATAAGCCGTAAGCCTATTGCTGGGAGATCACAGATCCAGTCAGTCACTCTGCAGAGCTGCAGGTTTTTGACTAAAGAGATGGAACGCGCCACATTTTGCCAGTACAGGAGCATTCGTGTGATCTGTACATCCAAAAAACACACGGGCCGTGCTCCGTGGCCTGTCCGAAGATCCAAATACTGCTTGTGAAATTGTGCAGGCATGTCACACACATTTTATAGCGGTTATTTAAAATGCATTTAACTAAACAAGACCTTAGAAATGTATATGAAGGGATTGAATTTGCTCCAGAGTGGACCTGTGACTGACACCCTGAAGTTCAACAATGGTGTGGAACTTTAAAGGCGGCATTGTAGGCATTTTGATGTCACAGTCATTTTGTTTCATGGGAGGTCACCCACTCCGGCTTAAGACACACTAATTGTCATTATAGACTGGTAACTTTAACTAGCGATCAGGTAATTATGGCTCTCAAACACCACTAAATGCACAGATTGGTTACCCCCGGAAAGATAGGCCAGGGTCCTTTCTGTCAAGCTCAGGGATTCCCCTGAATTAATGGCCTCGTGAAAAATGCACAGATATCTCAGCCTGCTCTTTCTGCAATGGTATAATCAGCTGGTGAACCCTTGGACCAAAACATCCCCGAGGAATGTCCCATAAAGCCACACCTTCTGTGCCTCCGTGCCGAAATGTTTAGTACTTCCGTTTTTTTAATTAGCCTGCATTTCCTGTCCGCTGAACATAAGACAGTCTCAGTATAGCTGCTTGCCTCTTCTTTAGTCTGCAGACTCACCAGCTAAATACGTCTGACTCCAGATCACGACTGCGGCCGCATCGTTAAAACAGTTAATCGCCCAGGCACTGTCGCGCTCATTTCGGTCTCCTGTCTGCATTTCAGTGCTATGCCAAAGAGCTTGTAAATGGTGGGGAAGACTGGGAATCTCGCGTGTCGCGGGGGCCGGAGTTTTCATGGGACCGCAGCTGAGTTTAACGTGAGAGGGGCTTCTCTGGTTTTACGAGACTACTTGCCGGAGGATTCCGGAGCCCCGGTACAGTAAATCCTAAATGGCTGCTTCCCCCCGCTTCTGCTAGCTGGTCCAGGAAGCATATGATACCGTTTTCCACGGCAGAATGAAGCTTGCTGTTATTCTTTAATTAGAATGGCCTTAGCAGTATGGGAGGGGGTGGCCTCTGCTAACGGCACTTAATCTGTGGGGCTTTGGAGGACAGCATGGCATACGTACAGCAGCAGGGATTGGCGTTAGACACTTAGCCACCCCTGCGTTGCCGAGCATGGACAGATGCACACACTTGATATAAAGGCTCAGGAAGGAAGTGAGGAGGGGAGGGGGAATGGGGGGGGGGGGTCAAGGCTTCCCTGGAAAAGCAGCTGATCCTCATACTTTCATCCTGCCACTCGCCTCCCCTTCGCCGCGCAGATTGCTTTGGGCCACGCGACCAGCTTCCGAGTGGCGGGCCGCGCAGCCCATTTAGGGGAGCATATTGCGTGTGAAAAGGTGCCTCGCTGGTTGTCGACAGTCTTGGCACGGGGAAAATCAGTCAACTGGGATATAATTACAGCTTCCCCCGTGAACAGGCTGTCCGCACGGCGGGAAGGCCGTGTTAGATGTTGTCGGGATTTGGCACCGCTGGTTTGGACCCACATAGCCGATGTCCAGACTCTGGGTCAAGATGTTTGTCCTCTATTTATAGTCAACATAGTCAACTACCAAATCCGCCAGGAGCGCCCCCTACAGTCCCAGCCGCGCATACACCTGCTTCTGCCACAGCTCCTCCTCCCTGTTTGCGAGTTTGTTTATCTGAGCTCCGCCAGCGATGGCTGAATTATCATCTGCGGCGCGTAGGTTTCATGGCTGGTTAGGCCACACGCCCTGCTCTGCTCCTCCTCTGTGAATAATGCATGCTTAACAGGAAGCCGCCTTGTTTACCGAACATGTTCGGCCCGTGAAGTCCCACAACTTTTTGTCCTGGCTGCGGATTCCCCATTAAAATCACAAATAGATTTAAATGAGCCTAAGCGAGAGTAATTTCCACAATGCGCCTGTCCGACCCGAAGAGGCGGCGTTTGACAGGTTTAACTGACATTTGAATAATTGGCCTAATTTTCAGCAGGCCAACGCAGGACTCCTTGTTAGCGACTGTGCTATGTGTTATATGTTTTTTGAATTAGGTGTACGGCAAGAGATGACTGGCTGAATTATTCAGACTGCACGGGCCACAAAATGAAGTAAAATCGTTTGCTGGGTTTTTGGCAGAAGGAGAGCAGAGCCTGATAAACAGACCCTTAAAGGGTTTAATGTATAATAGAAGAGTCTCGAAATCTTGAAGAAATCAAACAGAAAGCAGGAAAATGTCTGATAACATAGCCTGAGCATATCGAAATAGAAACCCAAATATTCTACATCTCTTCATATAGAACAGGATGCATTTTAAGGTGGAGGGACTGTAATTGTAGCAAAAATAAATGAATAAAGTTTTGTTGCGTAACATAGAATTTGCCTTGAATGTGAAATCAGACTTCATAACCAATGGATGGGACTCCCAGCATAAATCTCTACCTGATATACTGCAATGGGAACAAGTAAAGTAACCAGAGTAAATTACATGAAATCCCTCACAATGTAAGTCTCATTTTCCCCATAACTACTAAATAACTGCTGAAGGGAAGTGGCTGGTTTTTATGGGTGACTGTCATTGCAGATAATTGCTTAGCAGGCCTGCGTCATTAAATAACTACAAAAGTCCTGTCAGCTAACAAATTCTCATTATGCCGTTTAACATGGAAAATCCCCATTTTAAGCACAATTTAGCTAATTCTGCTTATAATATATATTTGAAAAGCAGCGTGAAAAAAACTGATTTATCTGCATAGAAAGACATTCCTAGTCTCTGAATGAATCTGCGTAGCTAATAAATGGAGTAATGCCATGTAAACAATCCCCACGTGGTCTGGCAAGCTGGCGCTAGGCTGGTTCAGGCCTTTGTGTGGTGCGGCTGGTTCAGTCTTTCCCTCCAGGATGTCGAGGGATTGAAGTGGCCCTCTTTTCCCTCTGGCTGCTCTTTGGCTCTGGATAATGTCGCCTTTTAGTAAATCTGCCCCCTATCCTCACATACGTCATTACTGGCAGAGAACGCCAGCCCTGTCCGGCATCATCCAACGAAGTCCTGCTCATTCACATATCAAATGAACCGGCACCCTGGGAAAAGCCACCGTCTGACGAATCTGTCATCTAAAAAAACACTACATGCAACATCAGGTACCATTCTTATGGCTGCCACCCCATCTCTTTGACCTGTGGGCTGTCTGCTGCCCCCTATTGGGCTGATATGTCATGAACACTGGTTCACTCTTTTGTTATGGGATTCATGAGCCCTCAGCTGTTTAATTTCTTGACTAGTGATGGGCAAAAACCAGGCCTGATTTCCGTAAAGAGCACCCCCCCACCCCACCCCAGCCACCCAGTGAGTGTGGTGGGGGCAGCTCAGTGCAGACGGCATTCAAAAAAATGTATTTTCCCTCAAATCAATATTTAGAGGTAAGAATGCGGAGTAGTGACCGAAGTCGGCGGACCGCTGAAATGAAATAGGACCGCAACTCTGGAAATGGAAAAGCGGAGCACTGCAGCATCCGTTCAGATGGAAAACTAAAATCGATCCCATGAAATGAGAAAGGGGAGAGCATGGCCGGAATTCTGTAAAATACATACATAGACACACACACACACATATATATGTATGGTTTACTGTATTTTTCCAACTTGCAGTCATTGTTTCCTTTCATGTACCTGAATCTCCTAATCAGTCTGCTGATAGAGTGTGCAGAAACAGCCATAACCGGATACTGGCCACAGATGCGGATTTTTTCAACTTGGCTTCTTACAAAATGCATTTTGTCCAGCGCTTCCAAATAATGAGTAAAATGTAGCATAACAAGTAAAACTGGACTGATTGGCAGGACAGGTCCCGTTTAAATCTCACTCTGCATACTTTCATAACGCATTCTATTTTTATTTATATTTAAAATAATTGTGTGAGTTGCTGGTTCATGCACTTATTTTTTCCATCTTAGGGATTCTGTGAGTGACATGTTCGTAATGTGGGCATGGGGTGTGAGTACGTATGGGAGGAAGGAAGGGAGGGTGAGTGAGTGAGTGAGTGAGTGAGTGAATGCAGTAGTGGAGAGATACAAAGACAAAAGCAGTCATTTTGAGCTTGGGTGGAGGCGACTCTCTCTCTCTCTCTCTCTCTCTCTCTCTCTCTCTCTCACACACACACACACACACACACACACAGAAGTTTGTAATTATATCTTTGTGGGGACTCTCCATTCATTTCTATGGGGAAAACTCTAATCCCACATGAGGACCTTAACCCCCACCTCGCACTAACCGTAACCATAAGTTACCAAACAAAATATGAGACTTTTGGCATTTTAACTTTTTTGATTTCATTCACAGATCTTTGTGGGGACCTAAAAATGGTCCCCAGAATGTCAGAATTACAGTTTTTTTTTTATGACATTGTGGGGGCCAAAATAATAATAATATATTATAATATAAACATAGTCCACATACACACACATACACACACACACACACACACCTTATGGGGGGATCAGTCATCAGAAAGTAGGTTTGTTTTACTGACGGAGAGAGGAAACAAAACTCAGCGACACACATCATGACAATATGGCTCAGGTGAGCCACGAACATCATTTTCACATGACCTGCACACCCACCCTCACGGCCTACAGCGTCCATCCGCAGCCTTTTCCCCTCTTCATGTCCTTCTTATCTTTTTGTCTGGGTCCTCTTACCATAATTTGAATCGTCGTGTCACCTGCTTCCTGTTACGGGCGGGGGGCTCGATGTCAAGCACGTGACCCGACGAGGGAGTCAACCTCTCAGAGCCCCGAAAGAATCCGTGTCTGATTGGCATTTTCATCCCAGGACTGCAAACCGCAACCTGGGTTCCCTTCGTCATCCACTTTCCAAAAATAAGGTATTAATCTTTTATGTTTTTTTTTTTTGTGGTGGTGGGGGGCAAAAATTGGGTGGAAATCAAACCAAGTTTTATTTGCAGAACCTCCTGCAAAGTAAAGGCTAGTGAAGGGGGTAGGAGTGGTGGTGGTGGGGGGGGGGGGGGTGACGCAAAATTGCAGAGTAAATCAATACGGTGCAGGAAAACGCGCAGATCCTCTTTCAAAGTGCCGTCTTAGGTTCTCCTGAGTTTTTTCATTTCGTTCCAGCTACATTTGTTATTACAGGCTCTGGTTGTTTGTCTGTTATTTTGGTCCCTTTCTCAAGCTGCTATTTTGCAATTTAGATGAAGACGCAATTAAGCCGGCGTCTGTCTTCAGTGCCCCGAAGAGGCCGGCTGTTAGAGGCGTGCTCTGGGTATGGCATGGCTCTGTCGCCGATGTCAACGTACGCTGTGGGGATGGACGGATTTCAACATCGGGGCGGGGAAGATGGGACTCGACTGGTGCTGTTGAGTTGCCCCGCATGGGTCAGGGAAAGCGGATTGAGGCGGGGGGGGGGGGGGGGGGGGGGGGGAATGAAGTTTGTTGTTTGTCTAATAGCCCCTTCCTCACCCATGCACATGCTCACTCACCATCTGTGACCCCAAAGGCAAAACACTGTCACTGTATACTTCATCAAAATTGAGTCCCTTTGGGTCTGTTTTGCCTCTGTGGGGCAGAATGGGCTTTAGTGAGCCCCCCCCGCATGCCCATTGGCCAGGCGCCTCTGGGTGGGATGGAGACTGGATTGTACCACAGCTGTACCGGGGTGGAGGCACTGGAATGCAGTGCCTAGCACATATGGCCCCAGAGGGGGATCCCATGTTTACTCCATATTTACCAGCTTGAGCTTCTGCCAGCCCCTTAATTAGATTGATAGGCTTCATCGTTATGAATTCATAACCTACATGTAGCAGTTAATAAGTGAAAATGTATTACCACGACCCTTATTTAGCTTATCTGTGGACCTCAGACTATTGTAAGGATAAATCAATCATTTAGCTGATTAAAAGAGTTCATGGGTTATGAACTATTAATAAATTCACATAAAATAATTGATGACATACATATCTTAACTAACCGTGTTAAGGCCTTTTAACTTTTTTTTTTTCCTGTAGAAACACCTTCAGAGAAATTCCATCCATCCATCCATCCATCCATCCATCCATCCATCTTCTACACACTTATCCTGATCAGGGTGGTGGGAGGGCCTGGAGTCTATCTGGGGCAGCACAAGGCACAATTTAAGAGAAAACTCACTCAATCCATGGGACACATTTTCGAGAAAATTTCTGTGGACTTAGTAACTATTGGAAATCTAACAAAAGTTTTGTTGGACTGCACGAGGACTGAGTGAGTTTCGGTTGCCAATACTGACACATGATGAGGAAACCTGATTTAATTCATTGGTGGTGTCAAATCAAAAACAACAAAACATGCACTGGATGAGTTTTGGAAATTTGCTCTTCAATTCTGGGGTCAACCCTGGATATCATGACCAGGGAATGTCTCACAAAAGATCTCAGCTCATTGTCAGTACAGCAGCCTGATAATAAGTTTGCTTACTTACTTAAGAATTTCACTGGAGGAAAAATCTGCCCAGGACCACCAAAGCACTGCTTCACCTGAGCAGTCAGAGCCCACCCCCAACCCTCCATATTTACATTCTGACCCCAGAAGCTGCGTCTGTGGACACGCAGATCAGAACAGCAGCTGCGTGAATCCTGCACCTTTCTCACATTGCGCAGCGACTAACCGCATCCTTCATTTACAGTATTCAGATACTGCATGGCGTGTTGAGGGTGGCTGAGAGATCGCAGGAACACAGACTGTCGGGGTGGAGAGTGCATCAGGCCACCGGAGGACATGCAAGGTTATATAGGGCTTGGGGGTGAGCATTGGTCAAGTGGTGAGAAGAGGAGTGTGCGAGACGTTACGGAGTTAGACCATCCAGGTACGACGTGTCACGTTACAGAGTGAGACCATCCAGGTACGACGTGTCACGTTACAGAGTGAGACCATCCAGGAGTGTGCGAGACGTTACGGAGTGAGACCATCCAGGTACGGCGTGTTACGTTACGGAGTGAGACCATCCAGGTGCGGCGTGTCACGTTACAGAGTGCATGAAACTGTCATAGTCACTCTCTACGGTGGATGCCACACTACAGAAAGATGTGCCCCCCCCCCCACAACAAGACAGACCCCACAATTCTCCGTCTTTGCTCATACTGCTGCTCCTTTCCACTCAATCAGTCCTTGTAACATATAAAACGAAGATGACGCAGCCCCTGGCTGTCAGCCCGGTCCTCACGGGATTAAGGGCTGTGATGATGGGACGGCAGACCTGGGCAGGACGTCACAGCACCGAAAGCCGTGGCACGTTTGTGGGCAGGTGCTGTGATGGGGGGCCGTGAGGTAAACCCCCCATTGTGGGGGTTCCATTCTCACCAGCCGCACCGATCCCAACTGCGCCCGGAACACAGGAAAGCATGCAGTGCATGCAACCTGGACGTGAGACCTCACAACTTATCTCTAAGACCCAAATAAGGATACGTCTCGTAAAAAGAATACACTCATGGGCTGTTTCAGTTTCACAGAAATCACTATTCGATGTGCACAGTGCAAGTATGTGCGATGCGCTATAATAATGGTGACTTGTCGCTCCTACACTTCATGTTATGTTATTGTTACATAGTCTTACTATTACTTTTCTCTATTGTTTACATCTTTTATTTTATTTACTTCATATTTGTGTTGCATCAACTTTGGAAATCACTAAAGTAATCCTGTTGTGTGGGAACTCAATGATAATAACACTTTTGACTTGTGAGAAAGCGAGGTATGTTCAAGTACTAGTACACAGTATTCTTGTGAATTGCTGTACTAAACAACTATACATAAAAATATCACTGTAAGCGATATGAAATCTATTAGCATTTTAAGATAAAAGCTTTCGGTCAGTAAAAGCATTGGGAAAAGAGTCAAAGCAGCAAAGAGGAGCTTTTGATAACCATATAACAGTTACTATATCCATCTTAGTCAATGGCAACATACAATTAAGAAAGTTGCATCAGACAGTCCCTGGAGAAATTTGGGGTTAAGGGCCTTGCTGAGGAACCTAATAACAAAATCATTTGGCCCCCTCTGGGATTCAAACAGGCAACCTTCTGATTACAGACATAGCACCCTAGCCCACATAGCCACAAACCGCTCGAGCCGAGAGGCCTTTCAAACACGTGACACTCTTTGAGATATGAGGCTATTTAGCAGGTTTAGTCATTACGCTAATCACAATTTAAGTAAATATTTGTTGATAAGCCCCTGGGGCAGGTTGTGGAGAGGAGCCCTGGAGAACAGAGGAAGCCCAGAGATAGCACATGAACTAGATAAACAAGAGGGCTTAATAACTCAATAAACAGATCAATAAAAAGCAACATGGCTCATTCAGAAAAGGCACACGCAAAATAAATCTAAAATCACTGAACTCTACTGAGCGGTCTTTAGCAAAGAAGACACAAACACCCGCCCAATCACAGTCAGCTGACTTTCATTAGCCGAAACGCTGCTGATCAATTGTCATGGAGAGCAAGAAGATCACCGAAAACTCCTTGATGTTTTTGTTGATATGCCTCTTAAATTCCTCCTAGACCAAAAGTAGTCCAGATTTTTAAGTCAGACCTGGAACCATATTCCGTTTTCTTGTTGAATAGCCGACACCCAAAGGAGTCCAATCCTGTTGGCCAAGACTGCACATTCAGCAGAGTGCGGCAATAAGCCTCTGGTTTTCTGTCCACCGCTGTACTGTTATTTTTGGAATGACGGGACCTTCCAGGTGGAGACAGTAAAGCAGCAGCTGAACCCAAGCAGAAGCAGCTTCAAGCTAAAATCTGCTTCCTATGAACAAGAGACGCAGAGTCCCCACAATGGCAAAGAAGCTGGTCTAATGTATCGAAAACGTCCTCCGTGACATGTGACCCGTACAGTTTTGAGCAGATTTGAACAAACACCTACCCTATCATCCTGGAGGGTGCATGAGAGGGTCGGGCACATGAGTGGGGTCACACATCCGCAGTCCCGGTGATTGATCACCTAGGGACCCCAGGAATGCGCGCCCATGCATGCACGTACAAACATCTTTAACACGTTGCTTTGCAGCTAGCCCTGGGCCCCAGCCAAACACTGCTAATATTGGAAAATTGAGCTGCTTTGAACCAGGGTTCTTTTGATAACTACTTGCTATGCTTCCTAGGGGATAACCTGTGGGTTTGGCTGCCAAATCCCTTTGATTAAGCGCCAGGGTGATACTGTAGTTCTTACCGCTTTGGCTGTACTTCATAACCTATCCCTGGTTTTGGAGGGGGGGGGGGGGTTGACAGAATGTGCCTCAAGTATTGGTGGGTCAAGCAAGTCCAAGCTTCACGCAGATGTTCTGGTGATTGTGCTCTTTCCTGAAGCCATCCCCCCAACCATTCCTGTTTTGTGATAAGCTTACAGACCCCCCCCCCTTAAAGTATTTACATATTACCTGCCACCTTGGATGAAACCCAACAGCACTCCAGCGTTGAAGCCTTCACGATTAAAGCAAAGAATATTGATGCCACCCTAATTAGTGTATGACAGCATAGGACAGGACGAGCCCCACAGCATTTACACTTCTGGCTGAGCCCTGGAGCTCATCCTTTCATCCCACACGGGCCTCATTACTGCCCTCATGCGCAACACACTGCAATGGCGGTCTCCATCAATAGAACAATCCCTACATTTAGAGTGTCCAGTTCCAATGATTTTGATCTTTAAAGACTTGCGCCATTTAAACCAAGACCATGTCATCTGTCGGGATGCCTGTGTCTAAGCAGCATAACTTTCTAGCAAACTAAACATCTGGTAAGAAAACTTGAAATATTTAGTAACGGTCTTGCATCTGAGATCATAATAATCTTTATTATGCACCCGCTGGTCTCAGGTCTCTCTCCAGTACAGGAATGTTTTTGAATATGGCATCCAAGAGAGCGGCAGACCTGCTAGTAGGAGAGAGGGATGGATGAGTCCTCCCACTTAAAGGGGTTGACCCGTCCTGATTTGTAACCCCCCCTCCCTCCCCAATGCTCCTGTTTTTTTGGGCAAAGTATAGATGAGAGATGAGGATCCTTTGACATTAGCTCCGCGACATGCTCTATGTTTTGCTGTTTTCCCATTAGAGATCCCTAGCCAATGTTATTACGTGATTCCCCAAAGGGCTTTTTTCCCCGGTACACTAACCCAAACCAGCCCAGATCGAGACGGAGAAGCTCAGATTACCCTCCCTTCACACAGATCAAATACTGTATAAAAGATCACAGCTGGGACCAAATTGTGTTTTGAATTTCATTTTGTTTTGAGAATCCAGCGAAAACAGCAGCAACCAAAGTGCCCCAAAATAAAAGCTGTATGTTGTTTTCATAACTTTGTTGGTTTGTTTTTCATTACTTCAAAATACGTCCATTTTTAGCCATGTTAGGATTAGCCTCGGGGCTGCGTTGAGGAGGAAGATGGTCCCGTATTATGACCGGTTAGGGATGTGAAGAATCAAATCAGGAGTCTAGACCAAATGTGGTCTCTGGGGCCACAGAACATTGCGTTAACCCATTAAGACAGCAAAACGTAGGAATAAGACCAGTAAACACTAAAGGCTCTGCTGTGTGTCGTTTGCTCTTTGTGCAGAGTGTAGATCATTTAACAGCCATCGTCTTTACCTGACGGCAATGATGGCGATGATGGTGACCGATCCGGTCAAAAAAGGCCTTATGACTCACACTGTGGGATAGGTACTCATGAAGGGTACTCATGAAGAGTACTCATGAAGGGTACTCATGAAGGGTACTCATGAAGAGTACTCATGAAGGGTACTCATGAAGGGTACTCATGAAGGGTACTTATCACGCAAGGGTGTAGGAGAGTTTGACATTGGGTGATGACACGGCTTCATACTTTAAATGCAAAGGTCTGTTTATTGGAGGGGAAGGCAGAGAATGAAGCCAAATTAAATATTCTCTCCCCCCGATTCTGATGCCCCTGTTTGACAGGTCAGCTTGGGGGTGCAGAGGGATTAATATTCACCATGGCCTGTTGCTGTTCTGTATGCAAGAGTCATACTTTGTCACGTTGTGTTTAGAGAGCCCCACCCTAAGGGTTTCAGGAATCTTGCATGCAAACCTCCTCCTGATACCCTTGAATCTGGGCTGGGGCAGATTTTCCAGCAGAACTCATTTCTTAATTGCATGGGATTCAAACAGAAATCTGCCTTGGAATGGTCGTTATGGAGAAACCTCTTGGTCTACTGAAGGATACCTAAGAGGAGTTTGGGAAACTAATACTGAGTAATGAGAGAGAAGCCGCACTTCAGCTAAACTACCTGAATACTCAAACCATCATTCTGCTGCACCTAGAATTATGGCACTTCCAGGTGCCCATGCCAGTTTGAAATAAGTTATGTCATTATGTGAAAGTCTTAAATAATAACCCCATTCTCTGTGTTGGTGGCACCCGTGAAGTTGTGGGGGGGAAATATGAAGTTAAAAAAATATATATTTTTTTTACTCTAGAGATATATAACGATA
This sequence comes from Brienomyrus brachyistius, assembly GCF_023856365.1. NCBI lineage: Eukaryota > Metazoa > Chordata > Actinopteri > Osteoglossiformes > Mormyridae > Brienomyrus > Brienomyrus brachyistius. The sequence goes on along the minus strand of NC_064543.1, from coordinate 11,685,532 downwards.
TTAAAAGTGCAGCTGGGTAAATGTGTGAATCACATGACCAATACTGGCTTCTGCAAAATCTTAAGACTCATCAAATATGCCTGACATAGGAAAAATGCAACTTCTGAAAAAAACAAATGAGAATTTTGGGGTTTGTCTCGTTGCCTGTGGGGGTACTGCTGGGGTGTGGCTGACAGCTGACAGCCTGTCACGTTGGAGGTCTGGGTGTGATGCGTGTCAGTGGCTGCAGGGGGACGGGAAGCCCTGAGGCAGGGGTCAAAGGTCATGTTCATCTTTAACTCTTAAGATGATTTGCCTTGCCCTGCCTTTTGTACCTGGGATGGTCTTGCAGGACTGGTTCGTGAATTTGCTACTGGACAGCGAGACTGTTTGTTTTCCTCAGATGATTTGACTGCTGAGCAGTCTGGCCCCATCCAGTGTAAGACTGGATTTGTTAAACAGACTAATAACTCTAGACTCATAATTCTGAATGTGAATCAATTTATTTATTGCACTTCATTTGCACAATAGTTCCCCATCAGTCAGGTGGTTCGTCGTATCTCTATGTCCAGTGTGGGGGAAACTACTGACAAAATGACTACTGACTACTGACAAGACAGAGGTGGAAATTTCAGGTCCAGTAAGTACAAATCCAGCCCAGGGTTTTGTTTCAGCCAACCAGCTAAATACTGTGAGAATGTGATGCTATGTGCTCAGCTTTCTGGACCTGAACTTTCCACCTCCGCCTGTAATGGATTACCTTTGTTCGTAACACTCTCTATGCCTAATGTTTATGTTATGTTTGCACCCCAGTAGGTATTTACATCCTAAGAACTATTTCGCATTTGCACTATGACCAACGACAACGATATTTCATCTCAGCGTACGACTCTGCACCTCATACATCTGAAACTGACAATAAAAGGTACATTGACGTTTGAAAATTAAACCTTAAAAAAGACATATCACTGTCACAATACTACATACTGCTCAATACACTGAATCAAGTCTTAAGAAGCTTTTTTTCTGAGACTAATAATGGCTAATGATAGTAGGTTTGTACTCATTTGTATTACATGAAAATGGCCCTTAATCAGGTGGAGTCGGCAGGAGTTGGAAGAAAGACAAAGGGACTATGTGACACACCTCAGTGCTAAGTGGGTGAACAGCAGAGGATGCTGGTTCCCAGTCTGCCCTTTAACCATCTGCCAGCATGATGGTCTTTGTGATCCTTCATTCTGAATCACCTTCTTTCACTGGAATAGTGTCTGGAGTCTTAAACGCGCCAGGCATTAACAAAGGTTCAAGTTACAGTCTTGGCTCCGCACAAGACACCAAATCACAGACCTGGAAACCGATAACCCGTCTTTCGGCTGAAGAAACAATTGCCCCCCCCGTCCACTTTGAACTCCTTTAAAGCTATTATAGTGCTCTTTGGCTTGGATGAGCATGTTATAGTGTAAGCAAATATATTTACACATGGCTAAATTCCCCAAAAACAAAACAAAGCTGCTATTTCATTTCACTGGTCTGCTTGTTGCCCACACAGGCCACGCAGGGGTGCATTTTCCTATGATCCTTTGTTGATGTTTATTCATTCAGCATTGCTGCTTCTTGTGTAGAACATCTGTGCATATGTGCAGTATCTATATAAATAAACAATACATGCACCTGTTTGTATGTGTACACACACTATATACAACAGTCATAACAGTCATACATCCAACGTGCAAACCATAAAATATTTAGAATGACCAATATACACCAGTTTGAAAGGTATGCATACAGATATTGTATTATATATAAAATCTGTATGTACGCATTCCAGCTGATGTCCCCCCCCCCCCCCACCAAGCTCACTGCACTGATGTCATTCCCTGTGCCCATGTTAAAGGTGCTCCTTGCTGTGTCCACTTCCAAAAAGTGCTGAACATCTCTTCCATTTCTTTCTCTCCTACATAGAGACGGCAGAGTGGGTTTGTGACACTAACTGCTGTAACACTTGAAACTGTCGCCCCCCCCCCCCCCCAAATGGTGCTCTGTTGCAGGCTTTGCGTTATTTCGTGCATTACCAGATATTACTTTACTGAGGCCCTCAAAGCTATCAGCAGGCGTCCCGCCAAAGGAGAGGCGCCGGCGAGCAGTCGGGTCTCATTAGGCAGGCCGCTGGCGATCTGCAGCCCAGGCCCGGTACGCGGGGCCTCGCCGCTATGCAAATGAGCTGAGGCTGACAGGCCCGCACAGCAGCAATGCTGGGTGCCGGTGAGAGAGCGTGGGGAGTCATGGTACGGACGCGTATCGGGAGCACGCGGTCGGGGGGGTAATGCGGGGGTAAGACCCCTGGGGGGTAGGATTGCCGCCGGCCAAGGAATCCGTAAGTCAGTAACAGCTTTGTTGAGGATAAAATGTCAGCAGGAACAGTGCGAGCGACCAATGACGACGTGCCGTATCATGCCAGAAAATCAGAACCCGTTCTCACGCTTTTTCTGATGGGAGGAAACCATCGGAAATGACAAATTAAATCTTGCTTATAAATGTGCTTGGGGTACGTCTTGTTAAACGGTGTCGATATAGCACCCACCTGCACACACAGGGACCAAACTTCTAGCCCTGACAAGTCCACGCCTACGGACGCCGTCGCTCTTAACGACGTACCCGCCGGCTGGCATTAGCACTGACTAATCCCCAACTGTGTAGTTTGAAGGTGTTTCACACACAGCCAGGACACACTTGGGATATAATTGCATGTTGCCACGGAGCGGCAGCGACAGCGGGCGTAGACTGCAGCTTCCAGAATCCGCCGGGCTTCGGTGATACCTGTTCCTGCCTGTCTTTGAGGCAGGCTGACAGGAAAGGATTGGCGGCTGGGACACAGCTCCACCACAAAGTCTCTGGGTGAAGGCGTTCATTCTGTGTCCCATTCCGGCCTATGGGAACATATCTTTCGGACGGGCAGCCATTTTGAATTTTGAGTATGTTTTCCTGGGGGACCAGTGTCCAGGCCCAAGCCTCAAGCAGCCATGTGCAACCTCTCACCATGTTGCATTCTGCATGTCTTTCCCTGTCAAAGGGCAACTTTTCTGACTTTATCAAAAAAAAAAAAAAAACTTTTTAGAAATTTCCTCCACATGATACACAATATTATGTAAAGTTGTTTGTGACGACGACAGCATAAAAAAATCAAATAAAGGGGGCTCTTAATTGGTTTAATATATGCCTTTACCTCGAGCAAGCATTTTATATGCAAATGAGAAATGATTCCGAGAGGGAGAAGTGTCTTTTATCGCTTAGGAATGTGCCGTGCATCCCTTCATTGTGCGGGAGGATTAGGGCGATCTGTTATGCTTTGTTAACATGAGGCTTTCAATTCAAATTAAAATGAAACCATGTGTAGAATTAGATTAAAGACAATGTGAGGCTAGTGGCTAGCCGGCTACGTGCTGGACGCTCCCCAGTGTTTGTGGCTCATGTACCGGGGCAGAGGGTGTCCTGTGAGGTACGAGTGTCGCAGTGTTGCCCGGGATCGGGGGTTAATAAGCTACCTATAGCACACTGGCCGTCCAGGGCTGGGTCATTCTCTGTCTGCGTCAGCTGGGATGGATGTTCTCGTGAATACCAAGGGGCTTCTTCCCCTCACTGCCAATGACCACTGCTCACTGCACTCTGATCCACAGGGCTAAGGTGATGGACCGGCTGTCCGCCGGAAGGTGATGTCCTCCCGACGGAGGTGAATAAGGCCTGTTGATGCTTACAGCCCCACGGCATGGAGATGGTTAACAGGAATGACACCGGCACAGAGACCTGCCAGGTGGTGACAACGGCAAGACCACGATGCCAGTCGTGCCAGAGATGAGTGGAGATGGATTGCACGTCTCATCTGCACATGTGGGGACCAGGCATGACTCCAGTTAGGGTTTAAGTAATAGCCACAGGGGACTTATAGAGGTCTAGGTTAGGGACTTGGGGGTGCTGTCCATTACAATACAGCTGAGAGTCTGTCCCCCTAAGAGCCATTGGTTTGTGATGTGAATGTATCGGGGGGGCAAGCATTCATTATTGGCCTGTGACAGCTTGCCAATAGCCATGCTGTTCAGTTTGTTAGAGTCAGCAGTAGCCGTGCACATCACCGCACCACTGGGAGATGTCGACAACAACACCAAACACTCGGAGCGTCCCGCGATCCAGGAAGCGGGAAGGAGAAAAAGAAAAACAAAAAACAATAAGTGATAAATTAGCTGGATAGCTGGATTGTGACGTGCCATCTTGTGCTATAAATGGCCCAGGATAATTGCTCTGGATTGTAATTGCAGTCTTGTGCTTCAAAAGTATACTTTGTCCGACATCAATCTTCATACACACCTATGCCAGTTAAAGTAAAACTTTAATTTTCCTTCTAAGTCAGTTCCGCCTTTTTTGCGGGAACAGGTTGGAGAGAGAATGGGGCAAAGGGGGAACCTTAAAAAAGCTAATGACAGGCATTAAACGGCACAGGTTAGAACAGGATTCCAGCGATATTGCTGAACACCGCTGCGGGTTATGAAAAATAATTAAAGATCCGTATAAGAAGAAAAAAAAACAACCTGAATGTTTTGAGGAATCGTATTGCGGGTTTTCTGTATTTTATTGCGTGAGACTTTTTTTTAATTTGGATCCAAATGAATGTTATTCTTCTCACCTGCGCACGTTATTAAAGGAGAATGAACTTGGAATGAATTTACCATTAAAAAAAAAACGCAATAGATGGGGATTAATGAGAATAGGGTGATTGGCAAACGATTTTCATTAACCTGGCGAATAGTCATAGACTTTATGCAAACTAAACGGTATTTAAAAGGTAAATGCTTTAAATGTTATGTGCTATAAATATATCAGGATATTTGCTTATATCAGCAATAAATCGATAGGCAATTTGCCTGTCAGTTATGCGCCCTCTGCCATTAACTATCCAAACCTGCTGAAGCTCAGCATTGTACCCAAGAGTCACTGCTTCAGACAAAGTAGATGAATTCAACAATGTAATTAGAGAAAAAAACTTTCAAGACAACTTAAAAACCACATTAATCAGACTTCAGATTTCTATCTAGGAAACTTCCCTAATATTCATCAGGATGCAAAGGCTTTTTGTTTAAATTGCATGTTTTCTCGCTCCTTACTCTGACTTCTCTCTCTGTTCGTCTGTTCATCCGCTATTCTGGCCTCTGCTGTGGTGGTACTTCGTAGGCCCAAATGCTTGATGCTGAGTGCTTCAAGCAGGGCAGCTCTTTAGAGGAGATGGGGGAGTCGGTGGGTGTTTTCCTCAAGCCCGCTGACAGAGGAGAGTAAACACTCAGAGGCACCTTAACAGCAATAGCCCTTGATCTCAGCTCGTTAGAATGCCAGCGGCCCACTTAATAAACATCTCGTTTAATTTTAATGCGGCCGGCGCATCTCCGCAGCCCCCCAAACGATCCTTTATTTAGGTCATTTATGGCTCTCCCTCGAAGAGCACTCCGGGGAAAGCCAATCCAGTCCGGTTCCCAGCAGCTGCAGCTTCTTAAATCGGGAAATTAATAGGGCTATCTATAAAAAATAAATAAATGATGGGCTTCAGCCGGCAAAGAGCCCTGAGAGCTTATTAAGCAAGCGCAAGGAAGATAAAGGGATTTGAATATAAATTCTGTAGCTTTTAGTGAGCTTGCCGCTTGTCTTCTGAGTCCGAGGCGGCGAGTGTAAACACCACAATTATGGATTGTGTGTGAGAGTTAATTACGGCATGTGGAAGACCCCCCCCCCGGGATGACCGCCGGATTGTGCACACGGATGAAGTGATGGGACTCCCATCCTCAGGATTGCCCTGCTTCCCTGCGGAAAGGCCCGGAGAGAGTGGACTGAAGGGAATCGGTCTCCCTCGTTCAGTAGTCCAAGGACCAATTAGTTTTTAAGGAGAATTAGTCCAAATTGAAGAGCTGTGTGCCGTCGGGCTTTCGGGGATGGCTGACTTAATGGCTGGAAAGGACCGACAGGCTGTCTGGAGGAGGCAGTCCGAGTTTTTGCGACAGAGCTGTACAAGTTGCCATATTGCATGCTGTTCCTCATTCCATGGACATACTCAAATACTTTCATTTTGCCAGTAAATGATGTACCCCAGCTAATAGACCCATACTTACCCCATCCATTCAACGTCCTACTCAAGGCGTGATCTTACCATCCCCAATGCCATGAAACTTTAGCCTTCCCAGGAAAATCAATTTTCCATAACCACTTATCTGGTATGTGAGGCTGGGGGAGCACAAGACAGGAAGGCAGAAAGTACTCTAGGAAGCATGGAACACAAGACAGGTAGCACAGGGCAGAAGACAGGAAGGCAGGAAGCACCTGAGGATACACAGGACCCAAGACAGGTAGCACAGAATACAAGACAGGTAAGCAGAGGATGCAAGACAGGTGACACAGAGCACAAGACAGGAAGCACAGGGCACAAGACAGGAAGCACAGGGCACAAGACAGGAAGCACAGGGCACAAGACAGGAAGCATAAGACAGGAAGCACAGGGCACAAGACAGGAAGCTTAGGACCCAAAGCAGGAAGCATCAGACAGGAAGCACAGGGCACAAGACAGGAAGCACAGGGCACAAGACAGGAAGCACAGGGCACAAGACAGGAAGCATAGGGCACAAGACAGGAAGCATAAGACAGGAAGCACAGGGCACAAGACAGGAAGCTTAGGACCCAAGGCAGGAAGCATCAGACAGGAAGCACAGGGCACAAGACAGGAAGCACAGGGCACAAGACAGGAAGCACAGGGCACAAATCAGAAAACACTACTCAAAAGGCAAGGGACACTGAACAGGATGCCATCAATTACACGGCAGACAATGGGACACAATCACACTACAGGCACTTTGCAGACACACAGTTTCTCTTAATGTTCCTAGACTGTGGGAGGAAAATGAAAGCATACAGAAAATGCAACCTAACACAGCTGGGGGGGGCATCAAACCCAAAACCCTAGAGGTGTCAGGCTGCCATACCCCCTCCCCCCGGCTCCAGGTGTAGCACTCCTATTCAGAAAACACCAATATATGGATTTCCAGGTATTTTATCCTGCCTGCTCCGCCCCCCCCCCCCCCCCCCCCCCACCAGTGATAGTGACGTGATTGCAGCTGACGAGCCACGCCTCCAGGCAGTGATGTCACATCCCATCCGTACAGTCGATAAGAATCTGTGTCGTAATCGGCGATCGATTTCTATGGAGTGCAGCTCCATTACTGTTGTTACGGGGGACTGAGTGGGGGGGGGGGGGGCACTTGTGAATTGAGGAAGAGGGGTGTCTCGACCTCAGCTGCAGTTTACAATCGATTAACTCTGGCGGGGAAAATAAGTCATGGAAAGGTTAACACTGCTTGCCCTGAAACATGATTATGGTACATTAGCCTTTTGGTTAAATTGTAAGGTCAGAGTAAGTTAATTAAGACTTTCTTATGGTATTAATAATGACAGGAGCGGACCCTCCTCCACAGATCCTTGTTTTTTTCTCATTTCAGAAATGCAAGGATGCTACGGCCGATATGTCATACGATTGTCTGCAGGGTGCCCTCTCGACTACCTGGAAATGATTAGCAGATTCTGTGGTGTCTGGTAATGCGCCGGGCTAACTGGTGCTGGAGGTGGGAGGGGAGGTGTGTGTGGGTGGGTGGGGGCTGGGTGATTTATTGGGGGGATCTTATTAGCCCTGCAGTGGAGTAGGTCAAGTGTAATGCATTCTAACAGGAGCTACAGTTAAGCCTACTGGCGCTCGCAGTAAAGCCCCAACTGCCAGCATCACCCAGACTTCACCCCGAAATACGTTGCGAATTTGGTACGGGGGCAGGCGCTGCCTCCCGAGCCACGAGTTTGGAAAGGCTGGCGTGCGCGATGCGATGGCGGATGTTTACGGTTCATCCTGTTTACGGTTGGTGAGGCATCCTCCAGCGGCTAGCATCACAGGCCCCGTGACACGGCGAACACCTCCCCGCGAGGGATGACAGAAAGCCCCACGCAAATTTGTCACGTCGCGAAATGAAAGCCGCCTCTCTCCGCCATTTCGCCCGGCGCCGGTGAAGCTGTCCCGGCCTCCTCCAGTCCCGTCCTTAATCTGCTTTTCGCCCCTTGATTTTTTGTCATCCTCCCCTCTTCAGGTTTCGTTCCCACAGTTCGCCCTTTTGTTGAAATGCGACAGCGCTGCGGCAGGGACGTCCCCCCCCGACATTACGCCGAACTTGACGTTCTCTGCCATGCCTCGCGAGCGGCTCCGGTCTGTGCTCGGGGGGCCAGTCGACCGCGGTGCGTTCCCATGATAACGTCTCTTATCACTAGGCTACACCCGGGCAAAGTAATCATAATTCAATAAGTGCTGCGGTGAAGATTCTGAGATACTAGTTGAGATAGGCCAATCAGATCCGGCTAATCTGTCATTAGCTTCCGGTCGCTGTAGGCAGGCCAGTAACTTCGGCATTCATACCTGTTTGTCATCGCTTCGGCGGGGGCCGACACCGTCAGATGGGAGGGGGGACCCTGGTAGCCAACCCATCCATTAAGCTTTGTTATGGGTCAATAAATCGTTGAGGGGGTGTTATGGAAAAATGAGACGCACCCCTCTCCCCCAGTTACCTTGTCAGACTCTTTTTCCAACTCTCTTCAAGTCTCTGCTTATTAATTTAACAGCCCTACTCCACTTTAGAAAAGATGGGGGAAAACTGTAGGGGTGCCAGGCTAACAAATTTGCGAGATGATTTATTGGAATCAGATACGAGTCCTACGGAGACTTAAAGGTCACGGGGCCAAAGGGAATGGTGAAACAAATATTTCTCAATGCTACAAATGATAAATTTACGGGCACTGTAAGGGGGAAGGTCTTCCTCTGTTTTTTTTTCCCCTACTCTTTCTACATTCTTAAGGGTAATTTACAATTGTGCTTGGGGCACTGAGCTTAATTTCAGGACATAAATGAAGGTCTTTGTGGCACGTTGACGTATCTTTCTTGTTAAGCAATGTTTTAGGTAGAGATACAAGAGGCAATAATTACAGGTTTGACTGAGAGAAAAGAACTTGAGTGAGCATCCGTCACTGGTCCAACTTGGGAAGAAATGAAAATAAAGGATAGAATTACTGTAGAGCACAGTGAAGGTATTCCGGGAGCTTAACGCTTTCTGTAGTCTTTCCAGCGCGAGACATTTAATCAGAAGCTCCAGTGATATCCTAGACATCTTGGCGTTTCTCAGCATGCATAAAAGTTTGTCATACAACAAAGTAGGCTGCTAGTAATTAAAAACTAACATAATCTTGAAAATAAAAATCACAGTACAATGAAAATGAAAAAACCGCGGCATGTTCACGATGATATTGCCGCTCACCTACGAAGATCACAGCCTTTTAGCCCTAAGCCCCAATATCCTTTGCGGACCTGGAAGTTCAAGATCTTTCTGGTTTAAACTGTGGTGTTTCTCTGATGTGCTTTTTAATGGACTGGAAATATTTTCATTGCAAATGGTTTCTGCAGAACTTTCCTGTCTATTACTGTTTATGCTCATCATATAAATGATGCCCTGAGTGTGTTTGGGTAAAGCAGGAATGCAAGAGCCAAACTCAGGAATCTCATGGATAATTCTGCAGCAGTGAGAACAGCTTCCATCCATCCATCCATCCATCCATCCATCCATCCATCCATCCATCCATCCACTTATCTGTTATCCCAGGCAACAAGCTGAACACTTTGGATCAGATTTTAGACATGGGCTGGCCATTCTTATCCAGAAAGGGCCACAGTTTATGCAGGTTTTCACTGCAACTTGCTAATTAGATTACTAATTAGTGGATGGATTGGTCCTCACTTTTGGGTTTGAAGAGTTGACCTAAACGGCTATTTTAACTTGTAGCCCTTTGAGATCTTGTAATGTAAAGGGCATTATAAATAAAATGTATTATTATTATTATTATTATTATTAGGTTATTACAATAACTGTATACACACCCGCCCTTTGTGGATAAAGTTGGCCACGCCTGTTCAAGATCAATGCACGATGTAGAGTCACATTACATGGGCAATTCAGAGATTCCAAATCACCTGACTCTCTTCGTGTTCACCAGGTTAAACCCTTGCTACTGTGCTAAGCACTGTGGTCTTACTCTAGTGGCAGTGTCTAGGCAGAGCTTGGGCCAATCCTACACAGCACCCCCCGAAAACCTTTTTTTTTAATGTCTGTAAAATTTGTAAGTTACTGAAGCTGTTTTCTCATAATAACAGAATATTTTTCTCGAGATCTCGTTTTAAGTCTGTAGCTTCTATACAGTTTGGTTTACATTGAAGAAGGTGAGCAGGTTGGCGCCTTGCATGGCAGCCTCCGCCACTGGTGTGTGAATGTGTGTGTGGATGGGTGAATGGGAGGCATGAATTGTAGAGCGCTTTGAGTGTTTGTAGGAGTAAAAAAAGCGCTATATAAATGCAATCAGTTCAATAAATTTGCTGCCAATCGGACACTCTCGGTCAGTAACAAAGTCCCCACCTCCCTGCCCTGTTTTGCAAAATGAACTATGGGGAGGCCCCAGTCGCCATAGCCTGCTGTAGGGGTGAAGTAGCACCTACAACATTAAATCGCTGGAACCGTTACTGCATTACACTTTCAGGCTTTTGAGGGCCAATTCAATTGGTCCTGTGTGTCCCAGTCCGTGCTGAGTGTGAATGAGTGTGTGCGTGCCCTGCGACACATTGGCATCCCATCTAGGGCGTTCCCCTGCCTACTGCCCTCTGTTTCCTAGCACCATCACTCTGCACTGCGTTACAGAAGATAGATGAGTGGATAGTTGTGTTGTAAAACCTTAAAATAGCAAAGCAGCTATTGCACAATTCTGTACACCCACTTCTATGCCTTTTTTTCTGTTTGATACACAACAAAATACGCAACAAAGAATCCAGCAGCTGGAAAAAACAAACAAAAACGAACGACCACTGGCAAACAGACAAAAACAACGTTCCCTTAAAGAGAAAAAAATACCATCAGAGTCATTTATTAATATGAAGTTGACCCAAATCAAACGTTTAACATGATTGTATCCTCATATACTGAAAACTAATCCAGCTGTAATAGTTTCCCATTGAAATCCCAGCCCTAACCACTTGATTTCATAGTTCCATGGTATATTACAATAGTAATAGATGGAGATTAGCTGCATATGCAGTGATCACACCTGTTACTTTCAATGTGCTTGTGCCAAAGTCGGTCAAAGCTGCTACCATTCAGGTTCAGCGGTGCTGATAATTGTGTTTACTTATATACTTATAGCCCCTTTGTTTAACTGTAGCCTCAGTGTGATCAGAGCGCACACCTGCCTGGCTTACAATTACAGTTAAATAACAATTACAATTAAAGTTCCCAGGCTGCCTTCACAAGCACAGCATGTCTTTGGATTAGTCTGCTTTTCACATTTACAAAACGTTTGATGCTGTGAGTTAGTTTAAATCCCCCCCCCCACACACACACACACACACACACACACACACATTATGTCTGTGGCCCACGTGAGCCATTATGCCCTGGTTTACGAGATTCCATGTGCAGGACAGCCTTCGTGTTGGTACTGGGGAGGCCTGGGTGGGTTACCGTGTGAGGCTCATGACGTCTGTAACACATGGTAAGCAGGTTGTCTGGGGTATGCAGGATGGCTGGCTGAGGGAGTGTTTGCGGGTTCCTATGAGGCGATCTCACTGTCCTGATTGCAGTGTCAGAACCATCAGTAGAGGTTTTAGTGCAAAAGCCTTCATCTGACCCCTTTACTCCTGTACTGGGTCAGCATCACTGCAGAAAGAGCTGCTCATGGAACATAGGGGGCCTTTCCCATTTGCTGCATCGCTCCTCATTGCGATGTCAGAGTCATCGATCATGCAAGGTGAAGGTTAACAGCTGCCGGGGGCGGCAGGCAGCATCGGCGCCATAGTGCAGCATCACCAACCCGCAGAGCCCGGAGAGCTTATCGCAGACGGGATTCGAGAGGCGCACGTCATGGCTGAGAGATGTGGGAGCAGGCTGCTCCTCCAATACCTCCGTTTACAGTCCGCTACGGGCCAATTGCATTACGCCGAGGTCTAATTCCGAGTCTGATGTTGGGTATTTTTTAGTGTGTTTTTTCTCGGTTGTTGTTACTGTCTCGAGACGGAAGCTCATCTTTAGATTGCTGTTGACACTGTGGAGAAGCATCTAATATAAATGTGTAATGGGCCTGATGACAAACTACACGGTTGGAAGACCATGTAATCTCCTCTCAATTAATTAAAGCGTATACAGCTTTTCCTTTCAGCGCCGCACCATCGCCTCCCCCCCCCCCCCCCCCACCCCCACACCACCACCACCCTTCCTCGAACCAGATGCCACTAAACAGCCCAAATAACATTGCTGTCAACTATAAAAAATGAAGACCCAGTCCCCAAGAAGGGGACTTGAAACCAGATGGCAGATGCCAAGCTACCCGCTTGCACCCTGGTAAGGATCTTACGTGGCTTAAACATCTGCGTCTTCTCCGGCTTAATGACCTTCTATGGCTCGTCAATCTGCCACCGGTCGTGACTCGTGGTCCCACCTCGGTGCCCATTTTCCATTGTGGGCCTGCTGGAGGCTGCATTTAGGAGGAACATCCACCCACAAAACCTACGTTCATATCCACCAGCAGCAGTCTGGCTTCTCCAGGTTTTCTCCATAGCTCCGCAGTTCCAGCTTCTTCCTGCTTCACCAAAACACTGCACTGGTGTCCTGCACCCATCTGAGCTGTCAATCTGAGAACAGCTGCCAGGCAGAGTGTGACTGAACAGAGGGACCACACATCTGAGTGTGTAGATGCCATGTTGGGGAAGTTACTCACAAACGTAATCCATTACAGACAGAAGTGGAAAATTCAGGTCCAGAAAGGAGAAATCCAGACCAAGGTTTGGTTTCAACCAACCAGTTGAGTACCCTGTGAAAGTGACTCTTTATACCGAGCTGGCTGATTGAAACAAAACCTTGGTCTGGATTTCTCCTTTCTGGACCTGAATTTTCCACTTCTGTCTGTAATGGATTACTTTTGTGAGTAACTTCCTTCCCCAACATTGTGTAGGTGTAGATTTCAGACCATATGAAACTAGACCCTAAAAGTAGCCTAGACGTTAGAAATATATAAGAAAATATATATTAACAATTCAACTACTTTTATTGCTGCTGCACTTTCCTGAATTTGTGCTACTTCTACTGTTGGAATGACTGTTTGAGTCATAATGAAAACAATTCGCCTCTCCGGCATTTTCTCCATTCTCACTTTCTCCGAAAGATATCGATCTCTATCCAGAGGACAATTAGCTGCTCTTTCAAAAGAATTCCTCTTGTCCGCACAATTTTTATAAGTAAATGAGAAATTCTCCATGCTTTATATAAGTTTTGATAACAGCTATCAGTTTGGAGCTGGACGTGTGATTGATTTGATTAAGGGCATTATGCATTGTTTAATGAGTTTTCCACTTCACTGCGTGGGGGATAATCAGAGAGCGATATCTGTCCCATCATGCTTTGTGCCCCCCCCTTACTTTCTGCCTGTGTACATCAGATTGAAAGGCCAAAGTACTCCAAATAGAAAAGCTACGAAAATCAATGGCACCCTTTACGTGGAAAGTTTATTTCTCATTTATTTTATAAAACAGTCCCATTCTAGGTCTTCTCCAATTTCCACTGTTTGCGTCCGTTCGATAAACATCCCAAGCATGAATATGAAAATGAACTGGCTGGCTTTGTGCACAGAGCACTTAAAGGAAATAAATTTGGTTCATAACTGAGCTCGTAATTAAAGAGTCGATGCCGAGCCTGAGCACGGTTTTAACAGGCCCATTGTTTTCAGGTGGGAACCGAGCTCACTCCGACAACCTGAATTTGTCCCCTGAATATTGCCTATCCCTCAGACTTATCTGTCTTGCTTAGAGTGCAAGCTAAAGGAGGAGGGGGAGACTAATATTTCTGCATTACCCCAGTCAGACAATACAAACGATGGGAATTTTTCATCTTTTTATGCATGCGGTGGAATATGAGAAAAGGTGGTGTGCAGATATTTGTTCGCTTCCAGTGTAAACACTGGACTGAGGATCGCCTCTGGGTTGGGGGAGGTCGTAGGACGACCCGTTTGACTGGTGCTGCAGCAAAGAATGATGGGAATATTATGCTCATCTGTGGCATGTTATGGAGAACCTGCCCCCACCCCCATGGCCCCCACGCTGTCCCTCTCTCCAATATTAGAGACGCCACTGCATGTCCCTGCCAATGATTGACAATTATGGGTGCGTGATCCCCCCCCCCCACTTTATTGCTCATCCTGGTGACACGACGAAGGGGAAGGAAAGCCTTTCGATAAATATGTCAAAAATAAGCCTCTGGCTTTAGGGCTTTTGGGTAACGACTGTGCCTTTCACCGAGTCGGCGTTCATCACCCCCACGCAGAGTCCAGGAGGTCGCGGTGCTCGTAATTTGCCACTCTGATACAGCCTTTCACTCCATCAGACGGAGGAGAGGGGCTCAGGCTTGAAGCCAGGGCAAACAATTGGCTTGGCTGGACCCAATAAGCACCGATCAGGCCCCGCCCACCAGCCTTCCCACGCCGCTAATTGGATCCGACGTCAGCATTTCCCCGTCGCCCTCCCACCACGTGTCAGCTGCAGCTCCTTCCTCCCTGCACCCCCCCCCCCCCGCCCTCCTCCTCCTCCTCCTCGTCAGCTCCGCCAGGCGCGGGGAGTCTTGACAGTCGTTAAGTTAATTACCGCCGCTAATGAGAAAGCTGGTCTTCGGCTGGACATGACATGTGAGTTGTGTCAGCGGGAAAAAACAAACAAAAGTGTCATCAAAAGGACGTGACAGTCCCCCCCCCCCATTTGTTTTAAGAATAATGAACTTTGCACAGTTCCCTATTCCTCCATTGGGTAGCAGTTAGCGTGCCGGTGATTCCTAAGCACTTAATGACAGAAGGAAAATCAGCCCCTGCTTTAACGTGTAACTGCATCCGTATCAATAATTTATGTCCGTCTGGCTTCTGATGGCTTTTCCTCCCCACGAGCTGGGGGCTCTGCCGCATTTGAAGCGGAATAATGATCAACAGCCCTTGAAGCCTGTGATTTCCGTGAGCCGTGTGACAGCACTGATTATATTTCTATTGCCTCCAGAATATGCTGTGTGGCTAGGCCCCGGTGTCGCCGTGGAAACGGCCATGGCCTGGACCATGCGGTCCAGATCACAGGTATAAAGGCTGGAGGTCAACAGGCACTGAAATGCATACCTGTGTATTTATGTATTAATAAGGTCTTCCTTTTAAAATTTTGACATGCAGAAATAGAGGAGTACCAATAGGCACTAAAGTAATTAAATAGGTATTTGTGTATTTCAATATAAATGTGCATTTATGTGTTTGAATTACCATCAACCTTTACCTACAGAACTGTCTAGATCAGTGTTTTCTAACACGATCCTTGGGGCACCACAGACAGGCCACATTTCTGCTCCCTCCCAGCTCCCGGTAGGGGTGGGAGGAAGCAAAAATGTGGACTGTCTGGCAGGGAGCTCGGAGAGTCCGTTTCGGATTGGGATATACTGGTCTAGATTTCAATTTTCTTTATATAATGTAGTATGTCCACCACTTACTAGTTTTGCCACTATAGACGGGCTCGTGATAACCACTAATGTCAGTTACTTGATATAATATAGCAGATGCTTTTATCCAAAGCCCTATACAATTGGGAAGGCAGAGGCCAAATGGGGAAATCCCTCTGTCAAGTAGGGGATTTGTGCCGCTGACCTTCCAATCAAAGATACAGCATCCATATCTGCTGAGCTACATACCTGCCCTGTTTTCAGCTGGCTTACTTATCGGTATGGACACAAGGGTTAATCGAGACGCTTTTACTGTATACATTTTTATGGGATGTCAATAGGAAAGCATTGTACCTAAAAGCTCTCTATCCTTCAATTTTCAGTTCCTTATACGGGGATGCATGCTGGTCAACGCTGGTCTCTCCACCTTCTGCTCAGTAATCATTCGGCTACCAGTCAAGTCATGTGACCCACGGGAGTGAGGGATGGGGGATCCCCCCCCGGCCCCCCACCACAGGTTCATAGGGACAAGGTTGAAAGGACAGAGAAGATACAGAGAGGATAAGGGGGAGCCAGGAAAGGTGAAGGTGGGTCGGGAAGCGGGAAACAGGATGGATTTACAGGGATGGAGGAGGAAGAGAACACATCATTATATACTCTCAGGCGTGAACGGAAGACAGGTGGAGTCAATTAACACAAACAGCCCCTGTCACCTGACGGTCCCTCCAGAGACGGGTGTGCCCCCCCCCCATCACAATCACCACATGAAGTGGCATCACCTACAAAAATACTGGGATGAGCTTATTGGCAAACCCTGCTCCTGGAAGCCATTTGGCTCATTCCACATTAATCTGGTCCAGAACCGAGTATTAAAAGGCCGGTACTCACCTGTTTCCTGAGGATGCGTCAGGCCGCCCTGCATGCCTGTCGGGCCCCAGCTACCTGCCATTTTTACTCATTCACATATGGGACATTAGAGAAACTGGAAAAATCGAGGGAGATGCCCGGTGGATGACGAAGGGAAGGGAAGGCGTTTATTTATTTAATATTTTCTTCGTTCGTCTAATTTTTTTATTATAGCCTCTCCTACCCTACTGCCCCCCTCTTTGGGGTGACGGTGTTGTGGTTGGGGGGGGCAATGTTCTTAACCGGTCCTCCACTCCTCTTGCAGTATTTTTATTAGGGGTGGTCTAAGCATGTCAGCTCATGGGGGTGTTAAGGTCCCCCCCCCCCCCCCCCTTCAAAAATTACTTTCTGCTGCAGCCGGACTCCCCCCACCCCCCACCTGACCTGCACCTCCTGCACAGACAGGGGTTAAACTCCTTTTTTCCCCTGCACTCATAATGCGTTTAATCATCGGCTGACAGGGAGGCTGAGGAGGAGGGTGGTCCCAGTGTGGTGAGCAGATTGGAGGGGGGCGTCACTTAGCTTGACACGCTGTCCCCTTACGCCACTTTCCCTGAACCCTATCTTGGCTCACCCCTCCCCCCTCCTCTTTTTTCTATTTGCACCCCCCCCCCCACCCGCTCTCGCTGCATTGCTGGTCTGCCAGGGCCTATTCCCTCCCTTGTCATTTCCCGGAGCCCCTGCACACCCAGAGAATGGGCGTCTTATTGAGTCTCCTGCAGCTTGGGCGTCATACGCAGAATGTGCCGGCAGCCTTTCAAAACGCTGCTATCCCACCCCTCAGCCTTGCCGTGAAACCCCCCCCCCCCCCCACCCTCCTTTCCAATACTGAAAGTTCCCTGGCGGATATTTTCACCCAGCTGCCACTGCTGCGCGGGGGTGAGATGTAGTATTAATGAAGTAACCAAGGCGTCGATTTTAAAAACACAAGCGGGCAGGGGCTGCTCCCTGCTTCCTTTGGAGAGCGGCCCACCATGTCTGTATGTGTTAAGGTGCAGCCTGCGCCTTTACGCTGCGCCGCACTGGGCCTGTCAGCCTGCGGGCCGAGGGCCTTGCTTTGGAAACGTTGGCAGGAATCACACAGATAGCCGGGAGGTCACGCTTCCTTAAACCGACAGAGGGCCCTGGCGCAGGAGTAAACAACACGACCAAATGTGCGAATCGGGAGCCTCCGGCATGGATGCCGATGCAAGGGGGTGACGATTATATAAATATATAACTATATAACTAAAGTGTGCAGTGTGTGGTTTGTGGCTAGAAACTTAACTCATGGATATATTCAGCTTGTTATATTCAGTTTTACATATGCAAAAATGTTCTGAGGACAGAACAAAAAAATGATTGGTTCAGAGAGGTAACCAATCAGACTGTAGAGATGGCCAGTCGAAGTAACTAGAGGAGGTGGAACCAAGACATCTGAATGGTTGGTACCTTCTCTTCTAGTTACTTGGACCCACCTCATCTACAATGAGGCTGGTTATCGCTCTGAACTAATCATTTTTTCGTTCTGCCCTCAGAACATCTTTGTGTAAGTTACACTCCCATGAGGCTATATTCAGAGAACGGCAAAGAGGATCTCAGCATCCTTTGAGTTAGGAGAATGTTTGCCGAGCTGAAACGAATGCTCTCAATCGTGGGGCAGTGTGCGGTATTCTGAGTAGTGGGAGAGCACCGCGTCCCAGGATGGGACCCTCAGATGACTGTCCCAAAGCAATCATACTCTCACTAGGCAGACTGACGGTAATGGTCCCCATGGTTACAGAAGACACATTAACACAACTGGGAACCCCCTGTTCGAACTTTCAGAGATTTCTTTCTGGTCCCATTTGTCAAGCGAAGGATTAACTGACACTGTGAAGGGCTGCGAGAGAGTAAACAACGTGGAACTCAGGATGTGGCATCCCTGCTACGTGACTGATTTCACACAGTGCGCCTGAGCTGGTGGCCCTACTTCTTGTGGCTGGTCCTGGATGCCCTTCAGTGTGGGGGTGCGCAGAGGCCCAGCACAGGTCACCATTACCCATGTATAGGGACATCAGAGAGCTTGTGGCCAGAGAGATGACTGGTTCAAATCTACTGACTTAAAGGTTTCAAGTTCAGGACCAGGAGCATCTCAGTCACCCTCATCCCTAAAATAAACTGCATCCTATTTAGGGCGACCATCCATGTCAGGCTTTTCTAAGGACAGGGTTTGTGAACTACCATCTCAATTAATAGGACCTGGGTTTCACTTTAGCACCGACTCCCTGCTGTGTGCTGATTGGTCAGTCTCCTATAATCATGCATGAGGCACTAATGTTAATGTGACACAGCTGGATGAGTCTTTCAATCTAGGAAACACACCAGTAAAAGCACAATAAGAACTGAATCAATTAGCGAAACATTGGAGCCTTTCAGTTTCAAAGTGGCCCGTAAAAGCTGAAGTAGCTCAGTGCTGCTGCCCCTAACATGGATTAGGTGTCACCTTAGTCCCATTTTCTGATAAACCAATTGCACTCATTTTGTGGGGAGGAGAGCAGTTTCGGCAGCAGCCATGAAAAAATAACCCCCCCCCCCCCACCAAGGATGTTCTTCCAAAAAACGAATTATCTATCATCTACAACTGCTACCAGTATGGATCATTTTTAGTGGTTGCTTTGAATCTGATCACCCACTAACCGCCAAACAGTTATATCGACACCAGCCCCCCATCATCCACACACGACATTCGCTTCATCCAAGGCGCGGCAGGTGGCCCTGCCCCATATTTGCTGTGAAATCTGAGCAGCATCTCAGGGCAGGCAGGCGGAAAGCGCTCCTCCGAGGCGCCGGGCAGGTCTCCACCTCGCGCTTTTTCACCGCTGGGTGTTTCAACGTTACAGCTCAGGTTAAGTACTTCGCTCGGGGGTACAAAAGCAGGACCCCTCCTGTAGCTCCCGCCTGTCCGGGACCTAAACGGCAAAATTTAAAGGCGAAGGCATGATCTGCCGCCTGAGTCACACCGCAGCCAAGCCGGGGGGCCTACAGGCCACGCGGGCTTTTGTTTTGACAGCTATGAGGTGGTCAGGACTTATTTCCACGGAGAGCCGCCGGATCCCTTTAAGTCTAGGTGAATAGTAGCTGACAGCTTCGACTGTCAGACCTAAATGAAGGTGGACAAGCCCGTTCACATCAAGCAGCGAAGTGCTGTTTGTTGTTCCTTTTCTTTAACATTATTCATAATTGATAATGGCTGTGATGAGCTGGCAGCCTTTGCGTAGTTATCGATCCGATTCCCTGGCCTAGTGCGAGGCTTTGAGCGGTAACTGTGGTGTTGATGGGAGGGCTGCGGGTTGTGGCGTGTGTTGGGCCTGTTGGTCTCGTTCTACCCTGCTGACTAAACGCGCGCTTGCAGCTGCCTCTCTGAGTAGGTGCCCAGGGCATATGACACATCCAGGCCCAGATCGGCACGTACTGAAATCTGTGGCAAGCATGGGGGTGGGAGTTGATGAACTCAGTCCTGAAATAAATATCAATCATTCTTGACGTGTATCTGTAATTAGACCCGGTTGTCTGACAGTGGCTCATATCAAAATCTGGTCATCTGTGCATCCCTGTGTGATATGGCACTGTGGGGGGTAGGGGTACAGTGAAGTGTGCATCAACTCGACCTCCCAGTTTTCGGGCCAGTTTGGGCCTCTCGACTCGCCACAGTCAGACTGGAAGCCCCATGTTTACAGTTCAGCAGAACGAGCACTAAATTAAGCCACCCATTTCTTTTGCCCCTGCTGGCTCTGCAGTGGATCAGACGCCATTATGAATTACCTTTAATTACCCACAGCTCTCAGACTAATAAACCCGGGAAATCTTTATTGCAAAGGTTAGTTTAGCCCAAGCACATAAAAGCTGCGAGCTTTCTGGAAATGGAAGCGGGGAGGGCCGGTGTTTGGCGGCACTCACAGCAACGGCCGCCATAAATCCGGCGTGGGCTGTAAAATGAGGCAGAGCGACTGGCAGTCACCGGCCAGCCCCGAATCACCCTCCGGAGAGCCCGAACGTCTCCGCCAAGCAGCTTAGGGCTACGCTCTGGTGCTGATGCATACGCTCCGGCAGCAGCAGAGTAAAATGCCCGTTTACACCAGAAGACATTAGCAGCTTTTTCCCTTTCCGCAGATCTGGTTTTCATCCCCATCTTTGTTAATTAAAATGTCAGCACGACACCCCCTTCCTCCCATATCATTCCCCATCCAGGATATCGGTGAATAGAGCAAAGGAGTGGCCAACCAATGGGAAGTCGTGCTTTAGAGGAATGGACCAATGAAAGAGTGTTCAATAAGAGTACACCAATGACTGTGAGACATTTCATTGGAGGTAACCAAACAGAATGAAGATACAGGAAAACTAAACCTATGTAATTGAGGCACATTAGAGGAGCACATCAGTGACAGTAAAACAATTTGGGAGTTGTCAATGGTAACTGAAATATTTTGCAGGGCATAACCAATTAAGATTTAAGCATTTTATAAGAGAAAGCCAGTGGTTTTATCAGAATTACTAGCTACTACTTGAATTACTAGTTAACCTTCTATACCTATTCCAGAAATGTCCTTTAAGCAAATGGCATACAGACTAAATAATAAACCAAACTTAATTTTGATACAATACAATATGTGATACAATATGGTACAGACATGTTATTACCAGTAATACCAAAAGCTATAAGATCAGGGCGGAGTATTGATTGGCTTGGACACTTTAACTGTTGAAATATAATGTGCTGTTTGGTAAAAGTCAATATAACAGTGACAACCCTCCTGATGAAATCATCAGAGATATACACCCTGGCCATTAAACTTTGAAAGCGGTGTAACACATTTGTACTGCATACTGAAGGGGTCTACAGGCATTGATATGGGGTAGCATTCCAGTAACAGAGTAAAAACCCATACACTGAGGCAAAAGACTGCATCTTCATGTAGTTGACTGTCGGCCATTGATTTTCAAAGGTTCATTAGATGGATGCTGACAACATAGATTGATGTCTCTCTAAATCAGTGGCTGGCGAAGGCTGGTGGGGGTTATTGACTGAACGTGTGTGTGTGTCTGTGTATGTGGGTGTGTAGTCCAGCTCTCTGGATGTATTCTAATTATGCCACAGATGGGACGATTTCATTGCTTAACTGTTGCTTTTATACTTGCACTGTTTTTTCAGGTACCTTAAGTAATGGATCCAGTGGCACCACAGCTGTTCCCATATGGCAAAACTGAATCCACCAGGATTTTTTCCCCCATGAAAAACAACCCCTAACTGACCAATTGGCTGTCGATACGTTGAGTCATTGCTTGCGTCTGAGAGCTTTCTGCTAATTAAGACCTGAAATAAATCACTACTAACATCGACTGCTAACATGACGCTGCTGTCACTGTAGAGAGGCAGCAGGGTGGTGGTCACTTACAGCAGACGGAGGGGGCTTTGCAGGAGCCAGTGACAGCTTATTCTGGGATGGTCTTTCTGTACCTACATAGATGCAAGGGGGCAGGACAACTACCAAGAGTGTAGGTCTTTTCTGTTTAATAAACTTTGTCCCGGTATTTCCACTAAGGATTGCTCTCTGGTAGCTAACCAAGCTAAAACAGCGGACTTAGATTGCCGACTGGAGACTTAAGGTTAGCATTTGGCTGCTAATGCCAAAACCTATTGTTTCTGCTGTCACTAGTGTTGTTTTGCAACCTCTAGGTTGGTACATTAATCGCCACAAACAGCACCATTTCAACATCGTCCCTTAAAGCAGAAAAGGAACTTTTTTTTTTTCGTTCAAAGCAGAGTACATTGTACGCTAAGCACTTAGCCATTAGTAACATCCAAACTGGAAAGTAAACAGGCCTTGGGATCGTATTCTCCCCAGAGCATGGTTTCAGGAGATGAAAGAGAACCTCACGTATGATTGGTTAATGATTTCAAAATTGATTTTACAGATTTTTTTTTCTGGGATTTAGAATGAGAATCCTAACAAAGGCTAATCGTCTTGCATGTTTACATGTGATAAATCTTTAGAGTGTATATCGCTCAGCATCAATCCTGCTGGAACGTGTGGAGAAGATAGACTAGAGTCTTACTGCTGTCTTACTGCTGCATCTCCTTACTACCTACCTGAGAGTCTCTGCTAATGAGAGAGATTTAATTATCCCTGTTTACTTTTCTTTTAATTACATTTCTCACTGTGACTGTTTTATTATTCTGTGTCCCAAGTAGTGCGGGGGCATATATAGCTCTAGTTACATGCTTTAATTTGGAATTAAGCAAATAAAATAGCAAAACACCCATGTTTCTGAGGAACCAGCGCTGAAATGGCAGTGAGGTACCCTCCAAAACCACCCAAACAAACACCCCTATTCCCCCACCCCATCCAGAGGTCAGTCTTCGTCAGCTTCCCTACGCCTCTTGGCTTTCTGATGACTTCCCAGACCCCAGTAATTGAGTCGGGCAGGTCCGACACGACTGTCACCGGCTCTGCAGAATCGGCAGCAGCGGGACTCGGCGATGAGGCCGCTCACGCTTGTCACTTTGAGGTGGGAGAGGCCCGTGTCTCAGGGGCCTGGAGCTTCGCTCTATCCACCAGCCCGCCGCACGCCGATTCGTTCCCCTTCTGAGGGGGAAATCGGAGTGACATTTTCCCTCGGCACGCGTCTGCCGGCGCCGCCCCATCTCCCAGGACGGCCGTGCCGTTTTATTGCGATTGTCAGGAAGAATAACAGTTCTATCGCCTCGTTGTTATTAGCTTCCAACTCCGCAGATCAACACGGCAATTAAAATCTGTAAATAAGGCGAGCCGGCCGCATCGCCAGCCGCACAATGGGGTCCCAGAGGAAGGGCTTATTTCGGGCCAATGGCACCGGATCCTTGCCTCTCCGATTTTAACGGAGCCAGTCAATTATAAAACGAATGGTGCCGTGAAGCCATAAGACGCTCTAACGAAGTCAAGATGATTTGTCCTTTTTAAGCAGGGAATGAAGCTGTTTACTTTCATGTTATCGTTTCTCAGGGTGGAAAATGGCTGCCTTCAGCCGGAGTTGGGGGCAGGGAGGGGATTAATTGAGGTAGCGCTACGCACAAAGGTCTTGGGAGGACCTGAAGGGAGGCGGAGCGTAGGATCCCAGGCTTGTGACCACCCCACCTGATCGAAATGCCACTCAGAAGTCACTCTGTTACTCTGCTTCAGACCAAAAACAGGTGCGTTCTCACCCTTTCACTTGTTCTTTAAATGGCTGCGTTTTACAGGCCGAACGGCAGACACCATGAAGGAAAGATCCGATCACATGCACCCAATCACTGAACAGCCAATGGAGAATGTGGCTGGTCATGCATTGCATGCTCCTGTAGACTGAGAATCCATGTCCGGGTTTGCCGCAGGCATTGCTCTGCTTAATCTCTTTGTTTTTAATCCCCGTGTCTCTGTTGGCAAGCATGAGCTTTAGGAGTGGGGTGGTGTGGACATGATGGAAGTAGAAACCTTTGTGTCCTCTGAAGAAAAGATCTAGAAAGGTCAGGGCTTGTCAGACAGCTGTTTGGGGTAAGGGGCCATTGGAGGGCGGAGTCTACAGGAAATTCCGGCTGAGGGATCGAGGTCCAGGGCAGCGGCATTGCTGTTTTCCTACTCCCCCGTGCCTCCGTGCTTCCAGGGTGTCCCCTTGGTCCCAGATGTCACAGACAGCTGCGGTGTTCGGCCCTCATCTCACCAGTGACTTTGTTTCTGCTGTCTGAAGATGTTAACCCTGATGGAAGGTTCTGGAGACGGCTGGCTGCTTTTTGGGGCGTTTAATCTGGCCTGGTGAGATTTATCTGTGGGTCTTTTGGGGAGGGGGGCGTCCTGGTGAAGTTCAGGCAGCTTGTTAGATCTTCTGTGGCAGTAACCCCCCCCCCCCAGAACACAGAGAAGCCATTTGTATCCCTTTGTGGCCCCAAACGGTGTTCTGAGATTTGTACGGTTCTGTAGCCCAAGCGTCCTTCCTCTGAACTCCCCACAGGGACAGCGTTTATATGTAAAGTGGGTGGGGGGGGGGGTTCAAGTTGGTGATGCAGAAGCGACAGGTGGAAGGAGACAGGGGGTCCCCTGGGTGTTTGGTCCAGGAGACAGAGGTAATTCTTTTGGGGTTGCGGGGGAGGGGGTGGCTACTAACTTCTCTGCCCAGCTCTACAAGCTTATTGATCAGATATTTAGTAAAACCATCCTCACACATTATGTATTCCAGAACTAAGGGGTGCGGGGGTCCTGACAGCCGGGCTACTCCCCTGTCTCATGCGACGCCAGGAGCTGTGGGCCACCATGTGTGTTTCCATGGCGGCTAGAAGTGTAGCCCAATTGTTATTGTCACATAATTTCCCAGGTGCCCTAATAATATCACGACGGTGCAGGCTGGGATACATCCTGATGTCTAAGTGGCACAAAAACACATGCACCAGTTTAGTGTAGCACTGCCTTTCCTGCTCCAGTACTTAGTTATTTTGCAGAAACGTGCCAATGGAGATCGTGGTTTGCCTGCAGAGGTGGTTCTAGCAGTAAGGCGGCATGATAGCGAGCGAAGTTATACAAGGGATGCACCGCTGAGCTAACAGCATTGATTGCGGCCTTTTAAAAACATTGGGGCTGACAAACTGGACACTCGGAGGGCCTGTGGAAAGGGAGACAGAAGAGGAAACAAGAAACTGTTGTGTGTGTGAGACGGTTTAGGTGTCATGAGCAAAACATCTCGTGAAAACTGAGAAAGAAAGATGAGAAAAAGACACCTAATTTCACCTCTCCCTGCTGAAGTATGAAGGAGAGGCAGTGTGGTATGGACAGCCTGCAGCCATAGGTGAGACCTTAATAGCTGGGGAACAAAGAATCTGAGTCATTTCTGCTTTCCCACCACACAGGGGCACAGGACATGCTTGGGCACATTAGAGAGAGTAGTTATGGATGTGCATGTATGACCACAGAACTGCCTGAACACGCCTTAGAAGGGCATCTGACGTTGAAGCCCGAAGCGAGGATATCTGGAGTAGGTTCTGCTGGCACGGCCTTGAGGGCCCAGGAGAGAAAGCCTCTTTGGATAAAACCATCTGAAGGGCTACTTACAATATGTTAATGCTCAAGAGAAGGATTCGTACCCTGCGCAAAATCATACATTTTACTGGACAACAAAAATTATGCTTTAATATTTTTTTTCCACGTCAAAGTTTAATTCAGAATTATAATACAGACGCTTTGTGATGGGCACGATGATAACAAAAATTACATGAGATATTCAACACTTTAGAAAACATTTGTGTTAATGATTTTGCTGAAATGTAGGTTAATTAAGTGTTATAAGTATGTTTAAGGTAGGTTAGGCTATGTTGTTTGTTAGGTTAAGGGTGCTGATTAAAATGCATTTTTTCCTTATGATATTTTTGCCTTATGATAGGTTTATCGGAGCGTGACCCTATCGTAACCTGGGGAGCATCTGTCAACGTGAGTTTTACAACAGAAAATATATATAAAATAATAATAACTATTCTGTTTCAAACTTTTAAGAACAATATTTGGTTCAAGCACCTTCCATAGCAATTACGGCTTCTGAAATCTTTTGCCGTATCTTCCAGCTTTCTACACCAGCTTGGTATCATTTTTAGTCATTCTATTCTCTGTATTTAAAAGCTTTATTTTCATATCCAGCAAAATGTCTGTTTTTGTCATGGGTCTGAATGCTTTTACTTAGTTCATGTCCATCCTTGTGTTCTGTGTCAGGCATGGACTGCCCCCGCAATGAAGCATCCTCCATACCAGAAAAACATTACCCTAATCCCTGCAGCAAACTCTCACCTGCAACGAGAATAACCAGGAGGGAAACTAACTAACCGGCGGGATAAATATTCTTTAATCCTCTCTGTCATCTCAGCAAAGCCAAACCTGCTTCTATTAACCTCTGTCGACAGTCACCTGACAGATAACGTTGCTTGTCATTTGCTGGCGGCAAAGCTGAGCTTTGGTCATCAAATATTCATAAAGGCAACATTCCCAATGATTTTCTGTCTCTTTCCATATTTGCAGTGTGTTGTCTACCTCTACACCCCTTTAGCACCTGGAGTAAAAGGGATGAATGAGGGATTGTACCGTGTGCCCTGGCAGAACAGCCTGATGAACCGATCTGGGTCCAGCTCCTTCCCTCCCCACCCTGGGCCGAACCAGAACAGGAAGCACTGCACTGCTCACATTCTCATACTTTTCGCTTGCTAAACATCTTTTCTTTGTATCCTTGGACTGTGAGGGGGGGGGGGAACGGATTTAATCGGCGGCTGATGCAACTCGGCTGACTCGGAATTCGGCACGAGTCAGCCGTTCGCGGCGATGTGCCGGAGACGCCGAGCGGCAGCCCTGACTGCGGGCGCTGTCGGGGGTGCCAGAACATGCTGACCCGCCGCATGGATTCCCGGAGCCTCTCAGTGGGGCCCGATCCAGCGAGACAGATCCCAGCAAGTGCGCGAGGTCACATCGCACCCAAGGGTTATGATCAGGGGCATTGGAGGGGCATGGATACCTTGGCCAATTTGGGATCCATATTGTGGCCCCAAAATATAAGTTTGTGGGCCTTGCCGGCGTTACACACCAAGGAAACCCCCCCCCCCAAGTCAGCAAAATTTATAGAGGGGGCCCTGAATCTCTAGCCATGCCCCTGGTCTTAATGACTAAGCCCTTTTACTCTGGACAGAAATTTCTGATGTATTAGAATATTATGTTGGACCAATCCATAGCAATTGCACTCCATCGACATTAACGCTTTTGTGGAGAAGACCGCTTTGTAAAACTATTAAACTGCAAAAGGATGTGGGTGGAGGTTCGGCGTAGGGAGAACCATCATCAGCGTCTGCCAGCTTTTATCGTCCATATGTGTCGCACACATACACACGCCCATACATGCAGACGTGCACGAAACATGCTGAGCCCCCCCCTCCCCCCCACAGTGGGCGTGTTCTGGATTCCCCCTGCCTGGGGGGGGGGGGGGGGCGTTCCTACCTTTTACCTCTAAACTAATTGCTTGTTATTTGGCCTGTAATCATTGTAGCTGCTTAACAAGGGCGAACGTAAAGAGCTGTGCTCCTATGGCAATGTGGCTTAGAATCAGCGTACCCATCCGTCCCGAGACCCAGGGTGGGAAAGGGGAGGAGCACCAAAGGGGCACACCAGGGTCGTGGAGCTAAATCACTGTGTCTTCCTCCCTTTTAAAGTGGGTCACGAAGGATCCCAACTCCGTATCCATCAGTGTACCTAAACATTTCTTTTTAGTCATTAAACAGTTAAGAGTTGTATATTTTATGTTGCAACACCGGCAGCATTTGCCAAATCCCAACATGCATCATGGTGCAAAAAGAAATTCTACTGTGAGGTGAGTAGGCTTCAACAAAAAAAATGAAGTGGTAGAAGGTTATGTCTGATTATTTCAAAAGTCAACAGACAGGTGGACATGACTTCATGCCCCTCCCTCGTTCAGATGTGATTTGTGGTCCATGTTCAAACCAACAGCCCTGGAGATATGAGGTCATAGTGCTACCCAATGAGCCAGAATTACACAACAAGTCCTGTATGATATACACTGTGATTGCATCACTGTTCTTTATGCAAAGGCCTTATTTACGAGCATTTACCTAATATCTTATTTTAGCTGTTCTTATGGCTGGAATGTACCAAAGAAATCCGAGGGGTGTGTCATTCTGGGATGTGCCGGTGACTTCCCTCTCCACCCCAAGCACCAGTTTGCATGTTGCTTAGCGCCCTTGGAAATGACCCTCAGCTTGGATCACATGATCCTCATGTGGCATGTTAAGTAAACATCAGGGAGGAAATCCTTTCATGTTGTCCCCTTTCCGGGTGCATCTTTGGTCCCTTCCCATGACACCTTTCTCCTCCTGGGAACCATCAAGGCAACATGGTAGAAAGCTGAGCTGCATTTTGACATGGAAATGATTACAGTTCACTGAATAATGTATCATTAAACAGACCAGCCATGCCATAAGGTGTTTTTTGGAAATAAAATAAAAATGCCTGCTTATAGAATATGAGTCTGCCTGTGATTTTTCCTCACATAAAAATAACTATTTATCAGCGCTAGTGAAATGTTCAGAAGGCCGGATATAGACTTGAAGTTGCAAAACTGTGGTTTGATTGACGAGGCAAAGGTTTATACTGAAGTACATGATATACTGAACAGGATATGTTGAATATGACACTTCTTTTAATGTGAAACTTTAATTGACAGTTCCAGTCCACAACAAGAAATAAATTGTTCTTACTGCAGAATCAAATTCCTACATTAAACCATTAAATTGTCAACCATTTCAAAGGTGAATCTATATGTGAATATCACTGTAGCAGTGTAAAGAAGGAAGATGGGCTTGTGAGTTTGGATTTTAGTTATATGCATAGCAGAAGACCAGTATTTCATTGGAGTTTGATAACAAAATTGTCTGCTGCCCCTATAGCCTGGAATTTGATTGATTATAAAATATTCCATGTCCATAAAGCCTAGAATTTCATTGGTTGTATAATGTTCCACATCCTTAAAGCCTGGAATTTGATTGGCTGCGAAATGATCTTTGAATATGTCCTTATAGCATGGAATTTGCTGTGAAATGTTCTGTGGCTCTCCAGGGAAGAGCAATGAGTCAAATAGATGTCACATTGTATTTAAGGGAAATAGGCAATGAAACATACTGAAGAAATGTGCTTTGGAGCAACCAAACATGGCTGGTATAAGAGGGGAAGTCTGTAATGGTCCCTGTATCCTACAGACCCAGATCACATACACAGACATAGGTCACAACCTTTTTTTATTAAATTAAATTAAATTACACTTGAGCTACATTTTCCTACATGTTTTTTTTCATAACTCTTTAAAGGGAAAAGAATTAAGTGCACACCACCCCCCCTCCCCCCCGACAACTTAACATATAGTTAAGTTAACATATATAAGTTGCTGAAACAGAATATCTATTGTGTAACACATTTGTCGCTGTCCCATAGCTGAGAGTCGTAAAGCTTTCGAAGTTCAACTCAGCAAACCCTGCAGCTACCCAAAATGACTTGCGGCCGAGACAATCTGTCACGTTATGCATATAATTAGCTACCCCCCGTTTGACCTGCGTATTGTTACCTGTAGACAGGTGGGACTTGTGCGTGTCTCGACCGACCTTATCATGTGACCGGGGTCGCTCCCCCTCCCAGTAGTAGCCGTGGAGTTGCCTTGGCAGACCATCCATCACCAGCATTATTGCTCTTGGTGGACGCTGCCCAGAAGGCAGAAGTGGGGATCGTTTTACACAAGCGCTCACAAAAACAACAAGTTTTCACAGCGACGGTGCACCGGTTCTTATGTATAAGAGTTACTGCTCCCAGCCCGGCAATAAAACTTTTCCCGGTCAGACGGAGATTTATGGTCCTCAGCCGCTGGGCTGTGAAAGCAGCAAACATTCTCAGGCTTGTAACCTCTCCACCACAGCCTGCGAACGCTCTTAATACTCCAATTTCCCTCCCGATGCTGGATAAATAAACATCGTCACTCCTGTAGCACTCAAACGGCCCTTTTTAACCTGTCCCTGCTGATTTTTGGGGGATAAACGGTCTTCATCCTCCAGTTAGCCCCTATCCTTCAGTTACGAGGTCTCTGCAGCAACAACTGGTTCTCTTGTCATCGGGGATGGGGATGCTGCCGACCCAGGATGTCGGCCGACTGCCCTCGGGTGGAGCTGGTACTAAATCACAGAACCGGACCCACCCATGTGGAACGACAGAAGGACAAACAGTAATAAGCACAGGACAGCACCCACAACCTCCCATCCCTCCCCCACTCACCCCCCCCCCACAGAGTACTGCCCCACCCCGCTAAAGGGAGGCCGTCCTGATCATAAAATCCTCCGCTTCACTCCAAGCTGCCTTCAGTCCGAGGGCCTCAGTTGGCTGCTGGGAAATTTGTTAGGCTGTTAAATGCCTAATGGACACCCACCTGGTTCGAGAGCCATGGCTGAAGCCGTGCAGCTGCATCAATGCTGCCCTCTGAACCCGCATTCTTGCCATTAGCTTTTATCGTTGCTAAGCTAATGGCAGCCTTCCCTTCGCCCGCCGCCTGTGCCCCATTTGGACCCGTCTGTTGAGAGAGGTGCCTTTCAGTCTGAGGTTTCCATGCAGCTCACCTGCTGGGCCTTGACATGTTACAACCTGTAAGCCTTTCATTCCCTTATGTTGTAAACCCTGCACTGATTCGGCCTCCCCGCCATGTCTGTTACATGTAGCTTATCAGATCCCCATGAAAAATTTTCCCCCATTATTTCAGAAACCCTGCAATGACTACAGTAGATCATCCCATGCACAACTCAAAAACACGTTTGTTTAGCTACTTTTTTTCGATTTCCAGTTCATTTAGTTTGTTTTGTTCAGTTGTTTTGTTTCATTTGTTTGTTTCTTTCGTTCATTTTATCTTTTTTGTTTTCATTATGGAAGGCTTCGTAGGAAACGAGACTGAGGTGGACTTGTGTCACACACTGGATACTGGCACATAAAATTCTTAGCTGTCAGCACACTGCTGGACCGATCCCTCGATATCTGAAATCTGGTCAACTTCCACCCACACACATTGTATATGTGGGGGTGGGGGTGGGGGGTGGGGGGCAGGCACGTGGCCTCTACTATTACTCCTGACAGCAGAGGGGCAGGGGACATCAAAGGTAGTGCTATCCCCTCTTGGTGACCACCCAACACCCCCAGCCAGGACTCCCATCCAAGCCGACCTGCTGCAGTTCCCAGGATGAGCTACAGATCTGGCAACCAGAGGAAGGGTACTACCTCACAGCCCTGTGGACAACCGACACATGCCCCCCCCCCCCCCCCCCCCAGCATGCCAACCACATTAAAGCCGTTCCCGTCAGAAAGGACTCAACTCGTCAATAATACCCTAATCAAACACCCTCATTTGGTCTCATCCTGTTATAAATTACCTCAGACAGCCTTAATGTAATAAGGGCAGTCAGTCTCCCTTGTACAGTGGCGTGGTTTCCCACTCATCGTCAGCATTTATCACTGTAATTGCATGTGTGGGAAGCAGCGATATCGTCTGATATGTGCCTCCCTCCTCGCCTGTCCCGTCAGAGCACAGGTGTCCGGAGCACTGTCCCGTCGTTAGACTGGACGGAAAGGTACCGGCGGTAATAACCTCTATCCGGCGACTGAGAGCTGAGAAAAGAGGGAAATAGGAAGTATAAAGAGAAGCAAAACGGATATTAATCCTTTTATTTGCTTGCAGAGGAAGAACATTTTTTCGAGCAGACGGCACGTAAGGGCCCTCGTCCAGCGCCAAATCGATGGCGAGCACATTACTGTAAAACGTATTGATTTAAAAAAAAAAAAACCACAGTGCGCAAAGTTAGTCATGGAAAAGGTGGTGGTGGTGGCGGGGGGGGGGGGTTTAGAGGAATTTATCCTCCGACTCCTACATTAACCTTTTATTGACTGCTTGCATGTCCATAATTAACACCCACTTAAGCTAAAGTGGATAATTTTAGCATGGCAGCGTGTCTCTCCCAGAAAGACGTCCTCCCTGCCGTGGCGGGGGCAAAGCCGCGCTCACGGGCCCCAGCGGGGCCATCACCGGGGCCTTGCGTATTACCGTGTCATTTCCAGCGGCTTCGCCCCTCTATATGCTTTCAGGGAAAATTGAAATGAGTGATTGTCCAGCCCATCTCTTTCGAAGCAGTGCCTGATGGGGTACTTAACCTTTATCTGTGTGAGGTTAATCTATCAGAACAGGCTCTAGGAGCCTTCTGTCCCCTGCCGTTCACCCTATTCACTTATTGACTTTCAGAACAACAAGCAAAATATGCAATATATACATACACAGTCAGTGGCCACTTTATTAGGATCACCTAGCCGGGTACGAGTAGGATGGGGCCATTCTAGGATTTGACCCTGAGGTCTGGCTCTCTGGGATGACACCCCCTGGCTCTGTCATAATTAAATTTGGCAGGGTGGGGGTAAGAAACATATATGAAAATAAGAGAGAGGTCATTAAATGGTTTTAAAAAATATATTTTTTCAGGGGTTGAGTCTCCATCTTGGCTCCAAGTATGAGGAGTTTGCATGTTCTCCCCGCGTCGTTGTGGGGTTTCCCCCCCCCACAGTCAAAAAAGTTGTTGAGGCTAATTGAAGTCACCAAATTGTCCATGAGTGAATGGTGTGTAGACCCTGTGATGGGTTGGTGCCCCATTGTGGGCTATTCCCTGCCTTGCACCTGTAGCCTCTGGGATCGGCTCCAGACTCCCCCAAGCATAAGCGGTACAGAACATGGAAGGCTGGATGGATGGATGGATGGATGGAGGCTGAGACGAAAAATATGGCTGCTGAAGTTCCCCTAAATAGGCTCATTAATTGCCAATTGAGTAGGACCCACTTTCTTCAAGAACAGCATCAAAGATAGATGATTGGTCCATTCAGAGAAGGCTTTCTATACACCTCTCTTATTTTTGCACTTCCTGGTCCTTCCTGTTAGATATAACGAACCTCTGGCCTTGCTCATTAACCATGTGTTTTTGCTCACAGACCTGCTGCTGATCGTATGGTTTTGTTCATCAAGCTTTCCTCTGCTACCTCTAGACACCGCAGTGTGTGAAAATCCCAGGAGGGCGGCGGTTTCTGAGCTGCTGGAACCAGCACGCCTGGAACCGACAATCAAACCACATTCAGAATCGCTTAGATCACACATCTTAGCGATGCTCAGCCAAACAGTAAGTCAACCTACTGACCCCGTCTCTCTGCTGTTTGTATGTTGTTGCAGCCACATGATTCGCTGTACAGAGCAGCAGGCTGTTTGTGTTAAAACACAAGTGCACCTAATAATGTGTCCACTGAACATTAACAGACATTAATATGGAGAGACAGCCTGATGGACAGGAACAAAAATGTAGCGGCGACAGTATTTTTGTATGTGTAGCCTGTATATGAAATTCATTCTGTTTTTAATTTCATCACAGTCGATTATGGTGGAAACGGCCCACGGTCCTCCTGCTGATCTCCATCGCGGTCTGAATAAATAGCGGGACCATTACAGCATCTCACTGGCTGGGCAGCCCCAAGGTCAGCTAATCGTATTACTTATGAAGTGAGGTGCTTCATAACAGTATTTAGCGTGTGTTAACAGATGCTATTATCTGGGTCTGATTCGGGCATGGAAGATATATTGGAATGTTATATGCTAATACTGTCTTCGCAGGGTGATGTAGCTGAGTGTGAGAGCAGAAGCCGGTCAGAGGCGGCACTCAGACACAGAGTCATCCTGCCATTAATTGGGTCTGGGCCAAATATCTAACTGCGACTGGCACTGCGCTCATCGCCCTACTGGCACGTGGTGTGGGATTGCATACGATTGCAGGGGTGTGTACTTTCCATAATATCTGGAGAGGTGGGCTGCTGTGCCCCCCCGACGTGCTGGAAAGCAGAACCGTGGCTACTGCGTATGTACTTCCGGGTCGGAGGTCACACCCTTCTGTTGCCACATGCTGCAGATTTACAGCCACGCTAATTATTATTATTATGTTTTTTGTTCTTGAAGGGATGGACGTGAACCCCCCCCCCCCCTCCCCATTTATATTCCCCTTCCCCAGAGTGTAGTTTTATATTTATAGACTGTGGGATACACTTTGTGAAGCCAGATCAAAGTGGGAAAAAAATGAAACTGTTTATTTACTGCGCTTATATCATGCTAATTCTGCTCCAAAAGCAGAATGGCGTCATCCGGCGGTATCAGAATTACTGCTGCTTAAAGCGCCTTCCGGAGACTTCGTGGGCTCGTTAATCAGGGAGTGCCCACTCCGCCTGACATATGGGGAAATGGCGTCGATCTTCCTCGGACTTCGGGGCTAAGGCGGAACAGAAGGGGCTTCACTGGCAACTGCCCCAGATCTCTGGCCTGGGGTTGCCAAACCCTGAGCCCATCATTTCAGAGTATAAATACATCAAGGCTGCCAACTCTCACGTATGTATCAGAGTCGCATGCTCACGCAGGAAATCTTACGACAAATCCATATTATTCCATTATAAGCCTAAAATCAGTCACCTCAAAAGCATTGGGGTAGTTTGCAAACCTTACAGACTATTTACAAGGTAATAAAGCTCTTACGTACATATAAGTGCATGTGAAGACTGGCCTCGAATTGAAAATCTCCTGCCAGCCAGCTGACCAAAGCTGGAAACCCTGGATGCATACACATACACAGGCATCCCTGGGTTAACAACTTGTACTTACGAACGGACTGCCGCTACATCAAAAATTCTGGTTAAATACAATGGTTTGTAATAACAAACACATACAGTTTGCGACGCTCATGAAAGTATTGCGTGTCCTCAGCAGTTTGTTGGCTCAATGTAGAGTACAGTGCCATATATAGTAACTTTTATTATTATTATCATTATTATTATTGTTGTTGTTGTTATTGTTGTTATGTACTGTATTATTATTTTGTTCCGAAGACAGACTTAGGGAATGGATCTTGTCTGTAACCTGGGGACTGGCCTTAGGAGTCCAGTTGAGAGCAATGGCACAGGAGACAGTTTGATGTTGGGGGGCTAGACACAATATAATAATCTATTTATAAGGCAGGACATAAAAATCCAAATCAAATATAAATACCTCCCTGATTCCTCTGGTCCTGGTTGAGAGCAAAGCTTGGGGTCCGAGCATAAGGTCAAGCCATTTAACTGGGCACCCCTAGAGCAATTCTGAGGGTTAAAGACCTTACTCAAGAGCAAAACAGACATGTGACTATTCTGTAAGTATGGCATTCAAAATGGCAGCCCTCAGATCACGGATCCACACACCACCTCCATCACACGCAGCTCCATTCTCTCTAATGCAAAACAATACACTCCACCTCCAAATGTGCTCATGGGAGTTTTACTTACAGAAATATGTTCTGAGGACAGAAGAAAAAATGATGGCTGAGAGAGACAACCAATCAGCTTGTAAAGGAGGCGGGTCCAAGCAACTAGAGGAGGTGGGACCAAGATACCTGATTGGTTGACCCTGCCTGCTCAAGTTGCTTGGACCCACCTTCTCAACAATCTGATTGGTTATCTCTCTGAACCAATCATGTGTCCTTCTGCCCTCATAACATTTCTGTGTAAGTAAAACTCCCATGAGCACATATGTCACATGACAGGAAGTGTCTGTTAAGGGTCCTGAACTGTTGGCCTATTGTGACAGGACCAACAAGAATGTTAGCCTACACGCTATGCCTGCACTCGCATTGTGACCTGCCTCTCAGTGCCTGTGCTGTGTCCCTGAGCTCAGTTGTGACCTGCGTCTGTATCTTTAAGTTCTTGTGTTGTGCTGCGCTGCCCCACTGGGTATTCTACCTCCCTGCCTGCTCTGCGGCTCGTGGCCCCCGTCGCCGTCTATCTCCATGCCTGTCTTGTAAATCGCACCGCGCCGGCGCAGCCTAAGCCGCGTTGACATGCCTCCTGCGCTCATGCTCCAGCATCCTCAGCATCTGCCGGGATCTTACGCCGCTCCGCCTGCCGCTTTAGCTGTCACACGGACCTGTGGAGCAAATGTTACCACCCCGATTTTTTTATACATCCTCTCTGTTGGCCACTGTCTCCCCCCTCGACCACAAGCCCATTTTATTCAGTTTTTTTTTTTAAACCCACACTCCCCCCACTCATGCCTGGGCTAGGCACTGCTACCTCTTCCTCGCCACGTCAAAACATCTTCCTTTTATTTTTCTTTTTTTGCGGTCTTCCTCCTACTCAGCGTAAGTGTATCAGTGATGCGTCAGTCAGCTTGTGTCTGGGCACAGGCAAACAACCCAATAAACCTCTCCTTTTATGCTGGCTGCCTATGATTAGCTGGGAATGCCGGAGGTTCACAGCTCTGGTGTATATATAGTTTTGTCCCCCTCCGTGGGGCTATAAAGGATGGCGGTGAAATATCTCCCCATCGGAGTGCATGTCAGCTTAAACGGATTACTGGCGATAGAGATCAGGAACCCTCCAGACAGCATTGTGGGACGATATGTCGGGCTCCTCTCTGGCCTGGATGCTACCGAAGGCGTCATTTTGTTTACTGCTCCTCTTAGACATAATTACACATGTGCACGGCTTTATTTTGGGCACTGCACTGCCCATGATAATTGTGCAAGCACTGAATGGCCACAATTGCCATTTAATGTCTTTAAAAGCCACATGTAATGTCACACCGGACTGGCACGTCCGTTACACACTCACATCCTAGCTTTCTTCACCCAGACAGTTGGTGGAGTGCCGCAGTCACTAGATTGGCTGAGTTATTGCACAACTGCGTAGATATCAGGACAGTGTCGGGTTGCGTCCCTCTCCGGATACGCGTAGGTCTCTGGCTGGGAATCTCTGAGTCTGGGGTGGGAGGGGGTTGCCTAAACCTGTCAGAGTGCTCTCGTGCAGGTCCTCCAGGAATAAATATTGCCACTCGTTGGTGGTTTGGGGCTTGGTGCTCTCTGTTTCAACCTGTAGCCCTCACTGCCTGTAGCTCGCACTGCCTGTAGTCCCAGTTGCCTGTAGCCTGCACTACCTGTAGTCCCAGTTGCCTGTAGCCTGCACTGACTGTAACCCTCGCTGCCTATAGCCCACACTGCCTGTAGTCCCACTTGCCTGTAGCCTGCACTGCCTGTAGTCCCAGTTGCCTGTAGCCTGCACTGCCTATAGCCCACACTGCCTGTAGCCCACACTGCCTGTAGCCTGCCTGCATGTAGCCCGCACTGCCTGTAGTCCACTTGCCTTTAGCCCACACTGCCATATTGGTGGAAGCTACCACTCCTAACCAAGCACTTGTAGGAGCGTTCCCTCATTACACTTTTAATCAACCAAAACGGCCCTGAAATACTCCTTTGATATTTTCGATGTGTCAAAAGCTGCTTCCCGAAGAGCTTAGCTTTGGTTTTCACAGTGTGAGTGCTCGCTTGAAAGTGGGACTGCCGTAAAACCAACGAGATCCAAGTTATACTCCACATTGAATGTTTTTACAAAGCGTGTGTTTAGCTCTATTAAAGTGCACCTGGAGCTTGTGCCGCTGAAACCCACCCCATAAAACGTTCTGTAACAGACCCTAACTGTGTACGCAGCTCTTAAGCGAGAGCCATTCCTGTAAATCCCGCTCGTCACTGTTGTGTTGTAGGAGCAGTAACTCTTTGTTTATTTACAGAGGTAATGCAATGTTTGTTCTCCTCTGAAAGCCTCTTTCGGGCTGTTTGCTTTTTTTGTAGAGCTGAACTTGTCCCTCACGGGACGAGACAAACACAGGCGAACATCTGTACAAAGTCACATCACTTACTGCACAGGAGTTTATATTTTCACCAGATAACAAATTAGCTCAAGTTAGTCTGCTAACGACTGCCACCAGGTCTTCCACCCGCCCCCTCCTCATTTTTCTGCTCCCTTGCTAGCATTTACAGGCATCACTAGGCCTGTGTTTATGAGGAAACAAGGCGACCCGGGTCCGCATGGTGCAGTGTCAGACTGCTTGCTGGCCCCTGCTGCTTTTCAGAGTCGACACTGGCCTGCCTTCGCCTCATAAAGGTCCCTTATCACAGCCGGATCTCTTCCTGCCTGTCCCCCTGACGAGTCCTCCGTGCCTGGCCAGCCTCACTGCGGAGGGGCATCTGTAACGCCGTTCCCAACACTGCAAAGTGCTACCTATGCGTTTACTGCGGACCTGCTCTTCTTTGCGAGCGGACTTTCTGACATCACCGCTCAAATATAGTTTCTGATGATCCCTCAGTGCCACATTTCAACATTTCAGCTGTGCTTAGCTGCACCTGGTTCTCAGTCACCCACTAGTGTTGGAGATGAGCGTGCGACACGATGGCCAGGGTTGGGGGGGGGGGGGGGGGGGCACGGAGCAGGAGGACCGGCGGCCTCCAAAGGGACACGCAGCCATGCACTGTGCCTGGTGGCACCGCTCAGCAAATCCCATACCGATGTGGGTCGGGCCCAACGGGGGAGAGGGCGAGAAAATGCAGCCAGGTGCCCCCCCAAGGCCTGTGTGAGCGTCGCTGATCTGGACTCAGATCTCCCCACTTCAGGGAAGAGCGTGAGAAGAGTGCTCAGAAACAGAGGTTGAATGGAATCTGTACATATAGTCCCTAACCACCAACTGACTACATTATTTACCTTCTGTGCTTCCCTGTAAGGTGTCATGTAATTTTCTATTTTTCATTATTATTATTATTATTCTATATAATTAAATCACATATAATACTGATGATCATAATGATATAATAATAGTAACAACAACAATGATAAAAAGATAAAGAAAAGGAGAATATATATATGCACAAATATATGTTTGCTGTATAAGTATATATCAGTTATATAGCTGCTTAAATACATTCAGAGTAAGAACCCAGGATCAGCATATTAGTCACACGTCTCTAAATCCTGTTCCTAACCCTAACACCCCCCCCCCCCATGGCCTAAAAAAATTATAATAAAAGTCTTCCCCCTGATTACCGCCATGCAATCCCTTGAGCTCACACAGACTTTACGGCCACGTATCCATGACAGGATTCCGTGCTGGGCATTGCCTGGGCACCCCCACGACCGTCTGAGCCGTTGTAACTCTACTCCCTGGAATGGCCCTCAGTCCAGATAAAATGTGACACGCAGGAAGGCCCCCCCCCCTCCCCATTAATGAACCTGAAGTGGTCATCAGAAACGATCCCTCCCACAGACATAGTGCCAGCTTCATCAAACAGAAGGGACCAGAGGAACACAGCGACATCTCATCTATAAACATTTCAGAAACTGATTAAACGATTATATCTCTGCATAAAACCTTTACTCATTAAAAATGATGAAGGTTATTCTTGGTTGTAGACGGTAGGTAAGCGCAGACCCCAGTGAGCCGTGTCGAGTGGCCCTCTTCCCTGGCACGCTCCAAGCTGGGCACCAGCGCCGCTTTCCTACAGATTCCCTGAGACGAAAGAGCCCCAGGTTCCGCCTCGCTGAACCGCTGCCATCTTTTACTCTCACCCACAATTCCTGGCTCGTAAATTAATCCCATGGCGTGTGCCTGTGACGGGCTTGTAAATAGCAGGTTTGGTGCACAAACAAGCCTCATTAGCTGATTAGGGGGGTAGCAGGAGGTGGGGTGGCGCCGTGGGGGTTGCCCCCTCCTTTCATTTTTAAAGGCCTTGGTGTTAAGATCCGCTACTGTGGCACGTGGCCCAGCGATGCTGCAGTCCTTTCTAGAACTTTCTCTGTAGCTTCTCCCCACTCACCGCAAGGTCTGTCCTCTAAAAGAGACACTTTGATGAAGTTGTCCTGTGGATTGCGCTCATCCAGGGAACTAAGAACTGGGGTCCAACATCTCGGACCCGTGATCATCGACAGGCCGTTGTTATCATGTCCCGTTGGCAGAATGACAAAAAACAAGCCCCATCCGCCAAGGACGCGTACTATGTTCGCGTCCCCCAAAAGCAGGGGTCATGATGCAGCCCGTGATGTTTAGCCCCATCTGATGTTGGAAGTTTTGAATCCTGTTTTCATTGGTATGGATGGCCCTGATTAGCTTTACATGCTCCAATCAGGAAAGAGGTCAGGGGAAAGTGTGAGAAGTATGAATATTTGAGTGTGTTTACCGCCAGTGCGGGCGTCGGATGTGGCCAGGCTATGGAGGCCGCGACTACGTCCTGTGAGATGCTACGGGCCAAGCCTCCTCCTCAGAAGCTGGCCTGCTTGCCGCCATGTTGTTCTGACCCACTTTTACTTCTTCTGACACACGGGACCCTGAGGGGGGTCAACACAGGCGGGAGACACGCAGACACAACTGACATTTTTAGCTCGTACCCCCACATCACCCTTCATCGTCTTACATTCCCATAATTACCACTTTTCTGCCACCATAAAGGGTCATACAAAATTTTTATTTATTTATTTGTGTTTTTTTTTTAACCACCATTGACAACAGGCCTTGTCTTTGGAGAAGCCTTTCATATTTTCTGCCAAGCTGCAAGGACAACCAGGAATAATTGAGTCATCTGCATCTCATCTAAAATGGATGAAAAGGCTTGCTTAATACCGCGGTCCTCTGCTCTGTGTCCGGGCCGAAAGAGGATGAAGAAATTCAGTCCCATCCAGTCTCTTCAAAAGGAAAACAAGTAAGATTTAAAAGAAAAAAAAAAAACGGCTAAAAGCTAGTTTAATTCTATGCCTGAGCAGGACGGACCTGACGTGACAATTTAAAGCTTAATCAGGCACGAGCCGTCCGCAAGGACGAGTCCCGGATCTCCTTTATTTACGTCTGTGCTGCTTAATACATTCTTTTCGGACACATGTGGGATAAAAGTGGCTATTAAGGGAGCATTAAGATGTTTTGATAGCGGGCTTGGAGAGAGGGATGAGATGTGTTCGTTCTCGGAGTGGGGGTGGGGGGACATTGACTTTGTACGTTTTGTCCTGGGGGGGTATCTGCATCGGCCGAGTCTTCGGTGGGGACTCTCACGACCTTGATGCCGTGCCCTGATTGACAGATCCTCAAATAAAGCCTCAAATGGCTTTCGGCAATGTCCTCCAAATAACTCGCACGTCGAATTGCACACGGGACGCGCCATGGCTCTGCCGCCGAACTCGAAAGGTCTATTTATTTGTCTGTTTATTTATTTCTTTATTTGGTTTAAATATTTGGCGGGGGGGAATATTGAATCGGTGCCCCCCGACCGGTCAAAGTCCTCATATTTAGTTAATAAAGGCTGGAGGAGAGTGTTTGCCTTTGGAAGGGTGAGATGGTGGTTGGCGCCCAGGCGGGCGTCCGGGGAGGACGGTGGTGACCTTCTTTTTGGGAGGGGAGGGGGGGTCCTTTGGTGTGTACGCAGCTTCGCTTCCTGGCCGGCCAACGTCCTCCCTCCCTCTGGGTGGACCCAGCCGCCCCCAGGATTGACCTGGTCCTGAAAGCCAGCATGCTCCCCCCAGGCCACGCCACCACATTCAGGCCTCTCTTCACAGCTTTGCCGGAGGGGGTGACCAGGGGTCCTGGGACCCGGCCGCCGTCTGGGCCGCCGAGCTTCTGATTCGCCACACGCTGGCTTCTGCAGAGTCGGCCCGAGGGCAAAGCCCGGCGTGTTGCCTTTACGCCATCGAGCTCCGAGGCAGATGGCTCCGGCCAAGCAGGACCTCGCAGCCAAAATTTTGGTGTGGGGGGGTGGGGGGGGAGTAGAGGAAGGATGCACTGTAGACAGCCAAGTACAGAATACAGAATTCGTAATGCGAAAGAGCAAGAGAGAGGCGGATCAGGAACCCAGCCCCCCCTTCAGGGAGAAACAGTCTCTTCATTTGTCTCTTTGTCCCTGTCCCTCTTGGCCTGTGGTGCCGGAGGATTCAGCATAGTGGCTGATTCGGCTTTGAAAGCAACAGGAAGCCCGAAACCTTGGCCTCCGCCAGCTGTAGCTCAGGTTCAGTCAGCTGGTTTAATGAAGTGCTCACCGCGCCGCCGTCCGCTGAGGTTACTCCTGTAGCGCGGTGAGGTTGCGGTTAGGACAAGGCCGCCGTTCGCCTTATTTTTGCCCAGATACTGCTCTACTGTAGATGTCAAGTCCAATACTCTACGGTTGTCTGGGGCTGGAGGAGGTTTTGACAGACCGTGGAGGCCGCACGGATTTTTTAACGTTCGTGTTAGCGATCGCGCCATCACCGCGGAAAAGATGTCTGCTCCGCAGCTGCTTCAGGTTAGGCACGGAGTAGAAACGACGCCACCATGCATGGTCTGAGTTGCCCCAGCCATGGGCGAAGACAATCATGTTATCCAAGATCCCCTGACTTCAGAAATCAGCGATAAGCATTGAATGGGGTGATCGAACCCAACAGTGCCCCCTGCA
The DNA here is from genome assembly GCF_023856365.1 of Brienomyrus brachyistius. NCBI lineage: Eukaryota > Metazoa > Chordata > Actinopteri > Osteoglossiformes > Mormyridae > Brienomyrus > Brienomyrus brachyistius. The sequence continues at coordinate 11,643,181 of NC_064543.1, read as the reverse complement.
GGAATGCCTCCCTGTTACTGGTTTTCTACCGTTAAAATGCAGGTACTTGCTCAGTACTCCGGGGATCGATACTGGAATGATTCTGCTCATGATCCTCTGCCCTTCCTGTTCCTACTGTCCACATGGAAGTCTGCTCACTCGAGTACAGCCGAGTGACCCTTGCTTGTAGAAGCACTCATATCATAACCCCATATTGCCGAGTTAATGCCTCCGTCGGGTTCCTCCAACCCTGGCATCGATTTCTGTTTAAAGGACTCTAGCCAGTCCATAGCGTCTCCGCCTCCCCATCAGTCTCTATTTGCCGATAAATAAAGTGGGAAGTATTGACATAGCAGCCATGCTTCTGAAAACGCGCATGCTAATGAGGTCTGGTCCTGGGAGTATTTATCAGGTCAGCTTGGTGCAGGAGGGGGGGCAGGGTATTGCCCGTGTAGCGGCTGCACTGTCCAGCTGCTGTTCTGCATCCTTCATCAAGCCTCCTTTTTTTTTTTTTTTACCATCGCCTGCCCTTCCCCAGTCCCGCCTCCCAGAGGTCATTTTTAAAGGTCGTGTCTGGTCAGTTGTTGAAAAGCGACTCGGGTTTCCATGAATTGGCTTTCGCTCGTCGGTGCTGCTCTTCCTCAGTCGCACGTACAGACCATCCTGTCTGAAATGGCTCTTTTATTAGATTTACCTTCATATCCCCCAAATAATCCCTCCCCTGATACTCTTTTTCCACACCGAATATTTATCAAAACACAAGACAGCAGACCACATAATCTATCTATAAGAACTGCCATTTTAACCATGAAACCAACTTTGAGTTTAAAGCCCTTCTTTATGGAGAAAGGAAATCTGTACTATCACTGGATCTGTTTTCCATTCCAGGATCCTGAAAATATCTTTGACCTTTTTGCCAAAGGAGACAGTGTGTGTCAGGTGGCGTCTTTTATACGACAGCTGATTGAACGTGAACCTGCTGATCAGGATGCCTCGTCTCTTTGACACTGGTGTGGTTCCCCACGGCACCAACTAAAGACCCATTGTCAAGTGGTCTTGAAGGAGCTTCCCTCGGCTCCTCATGTGTCCAGTCCAGTTGGGCCACCTACAAACTTGGTCTTAGAGTAATTCAATCTTGCTGTTCGTGGAGTCACTTCAATTCTGTTATCCCTTTTGTCAGCTTTTTTTTTTCCCATGAACCTTTGTTCTGGTCCCACAGAGCACTCCGTCAAGCAGCGCCGGTTGCAGACAGAGTCCGTTTGTGCGAGGCGGTCAGGGAAGGCTTCCAGTTAAACCCTGAGGAACAACCCCTAACAAAACCAATCCGGTCCTGTTTCCTCTGTCGACAAGCACTTGCTTGTTTCGGAAGGGCTGTCAAAACACAGGCACCACGGACGGCCCTCCTTCCCATTCCTGTCGCAAACACGCTCATGGCACGTCAAACTGGCCGGCGTCGCTTTCGCGGCCTACATCCGCTCGGATCAAAACAGTCCCACCACCGTGGCCCATGCGCATCAAAAAGGTCCGTCGGCTGGATCCCCGGGATTATTATATTGTAACCCTTCCAGGCCCTGCCTAGCTCACACTGCCGGCGCGTGACTGCGCGATCATGAACACGATTACGGCAAACCTCACGCCGCAGGAATGCCACACGACTGAACCGCGGCATATTTGTTATTACTGGATGTTCCAGGAATATGCTTTCTGCCATATTTTTTTTTTTGATTACCGGTAATTTTTGATGTCACTGGAGAGAGAGGGAGAGTAGGAAAGAAAGACTTCAGTCCTTCGCTTTGTTCATGTCTTCCTCTTGGAGTGGAGCAGAAGCTTTTAAGTCCCCCCCCCCAACTCCCCCCACCCCTCAGCCTCCAGCCCGGCAGCCCCCACCAATCCTTTCCTCTGTCCAGGGAGTCATTATTGCTTTGGTAAATATTTCATACACCTCAATACTTCAGCACACTTCCACCTGACAACTGCTTCTCATTCCGATCCATGAATGTCGGAAATGAAGAACAGCGGATGGGAAAAAAAAAAGCTCTCTGAGGCAGACCTTTCTGAAATCTACATTCGCGTTGATCTATAAGGCCTCTCCTTTTTATTTATTTATTTCTCCAATGTTGGTTTTTACTGATATTCCCATGGAAAAAAAATTCAGTGGCTGTTGTCAAATCTGTGCCCAACATCACACTGCTCACTGTGACTCCTCTGTTTCTCCTCTCCTTTTTTCTGCTTCCTCTTTACTGGGTTGAAAGGAGGAGAGTCAGAGATGTGCCTCTGAGAGTATAGACTGAATACTAACCTGCCCCCCCCCCCCCCCATACACACCCCCACCCCACCCAAAACAATGACCTTGATGGAACGAGAAAATTGCCCCCCCCCCCCCCCCCCCCCCGCCCGGCCCAATCCATTCACTTTTCACGCCGTTATAGACTTGGGTCTCACATCCCCCACATACCAAAATCGTGCCCAGGCCTTGTTCTTAAGAGCAACTTCCAAAGCAGTGGATGAAATTTTCATTTAAGCCATTTCAAAGCTAAGTGCTATCTCCTAAATAATTGCTAAAAAGCTAAGTCTGGGGTAGCATCAAATATTGGATTTTCTTCATGTTTTGGTGGCTAAGGGTGCAGAGCATTTTTGAACTGTCTTTGTATATTGTCTCTGGGCCTCTTGATGCCACATTAAACAGCTCAGGGCCTTATAATGGCCTTGCAGTGGGAATGGCACTGGGAAGGGGAGCCCGGAAGGTGGTATGTCGCCCAGCTACTTTATTCCTGCCTGGAAGGAGCCACCATGGATGTCTACACTATCATACACATTATATAACACCACGTTCAGTGCAGCTTCATAAACGGTGGTAGAAAACTTTGCTCACACATGTGTAGATGGCTTCCAAAAACACTGGTATATTGTGCATAAGAGTACAAATCGTGACAGGGGCACTTTCACCGAAACGAAAAGAATGATTATGTAATTACAAAAATGAAGAAAAGGCTTCAAGAAAATTAAGCGGACGAGCGCCATGGCAAGCCTTGCATGGTATTAAAACAAGAAAAACTATCTTCACCAAAAAAAATAAAACATGTTTAAATGCGCTTGTGTGCTTGACTTTGACAGAAGCATATTTCATGCTCGTTGAAGTGGGCGAGCCGTGAATGTTCTGTACCTGTGAGCTCCGTGCTGTTCTTCTGCATCGTTCTGGACTGTGCGTAAATATTCAGGATGGGAATATGCGAATGTGTTTCCTTGGCTTGCCTCCCTGATGGAGTTCCAGCGCTCTTCCCCTGTTTCTTTGCAATGCTGGACACTTTCAGTCTGCTGGAGGAAATGAAATGGGTTCATAACAAATGTTCTGGCTGCCGTTTGCGTTCGGGATGCCTGCAGCCAAGAAGCGGTAGGCTGTTTGCTTTCCCAGCCGCGACGCTTCCTCCCCAAGGGAGTCCGGGTCTGACAATGTCCGGTCTTCCAGGCCTGTGCTCGCTTAGCCAGACCCGGTGATGCAGGGACTGCAGAAATGCGCTAGTTCGTTATGTTTATTATGCCTGTAATCCACTAATGACAGCAAGACTCATTGGAGAGATAACAGTGGCCCAGGTGAGAATTTGCCCACCTCTGGAGGGGGGTCCTCAAACTATTTACTGTAAGTAGGCTAACAACCCCCCACCCACAACCTCCCCAGTCAGATGCCTCCAATGTGTCTGTTGGGAACAGCAGCATGATGAATAGGTTGAGTAAGTACTCAGGGCTCATCAGCAGCTCTAACCTTTGACCCGGGGCACTGCGTGAAATCACTGCTTCTCACTGTCCTTCAGCAGAGAATGCATGGGCACCTGTCTTCACAGTCACCAACGGGGAAGTTGATTTGCACCCCATAATTGTTTTGTCCCTTGCAGGTCACATGATCGCATGCCCTAAACATAACTCCTCTGAAAAAAATGTTGCCGTAGATCCCAGAGCAGACATTCCTAGCCTCACTCGCCGGGCGTGTGCCTAACCAGGCCTCGTTCATATTCCCTCAAGCTGCCCCGAGTCTTATTTTTTCTTCATTGCATGATGCATGTATTTGAAGCAGCACCTTCGTTCGGGTGATTTGGTTCACATGATTTCCATTTTAAATGCTGAAGAGATTTTGTTTCCGTTAATTGGCACTCATTAATCATGTGATTCCATGACGGATATTCTTTGAAGAAGTCCAGACTGGAGACGTCGCATGGGGCCAGGACGGCGGGCTGGCTGATCGAGCAAAGAGGATGACATGGCGCGTAGACGCTTTTGCAACTTATTTCAATCTTAATAAGTTGGGTAGGCCTTCCAGAAGGCAGGTGGAAGACTTGGAGGATGAGCTGATAGATTCTTTTTTTTTCGAATGAAAAGCTCAGGTGATGGAGATTAGACTTCACATGTAATAAAGTTATTGATTTTAATTTTCTGGATCTCCCTTATACACACAAACCTTATGGAAACCTCCCTGAGTCTCTTCAAAGGGTTCAGTTCAATATCCAGCACGTGAATTAGTCATTATTTCTCTCTAATAACCTTCCATCTGGTCCAGATGTGTCTGATGAGTTCACTGCTGTAGATCCGTCCTACACTGTCTAAAAGAACAAGCTGCCTCCAACAGCCATGCAATCTGTAAATTTGGTATAGATCTGAATAATGTGCTGACTGATGGGCCTCAGTGAAGATGGATGAGATGGAGAAGCTGTATTTTGAATTGTAGGTCTCAGCTTTAAATGCAGAAAAGCCCAATACTGAATATCTTACTGAAGTGTTTCAGGATAGGCACCTTTCTCAAGGAATCGTCATCTGCCTCCCTCTTCCATGGGTACCAATGTCCTTAAAGAGCCTGCTTCCCATTTTGACATCAGGTCCATCAAGTATGCTGACCTTCCCAGGCAGAGAACCATCAAATGAGATGCCTGTATGGATATTTTTTAATCAGTAATAGCCCAAATGATCGTTAGTTACTATAATAAACTTTGAGTGAATGAAAACTGAGTCTACAAAATGGCCTCACAAGGCATCCATGGTGACGTGGTGAACATGCATCTGGCTGTCGTCAGAAGCCACCCCCCCGCTGTACTTCTCATGCACCTGTCCCTTAAAACAGACAGATGAGGGCGGAGGAGTCCAGCGCTAGCCTTCTCAACTCCCCCTGGGATGGGTGAATGCTCAGACAGCAGCTGAACGTGAGCTTAACATCAGAGGGTACAAGGCCAGGCCAACTGATCCCGGTGTGACGTGAGAAGGGCTTGTAGGCAAGGGGAAGAGACATCCAGGGCAGGTGAATGAGTACTGAGTACTGGAGCCTGGACTATTCTATATTGTTTGTGCAACCATTAGACCCCTATGGATGTGAAAAGGGCCATAATAGTCAAAATTGCCAGGGGGGGTTTCTTGTAGACCATCTGGCACCAACTGCTAACTTTTGGGCCTTGTCATAACGATCCCTTACAGTTCTGATGACTTTCGTAATGGGCAAAGGCATTGGTGTCGAGCAGGGTGAGATTTAGGGACGAGATGGGGGCTGTTTGGGCAATATTGTTTATGCTGTGTCCGAAATTAATCCATTCTGCTTTTACGGCTCCCCGCACCCGTGTAAATCGCAGCACTAGCGACGAGGCGTCAGAGGTGTGCCTGGGGGAGCCGTGATGGAGACGGGGTGATAAATCATCCTCAAGATTTAAGCGGAGGCCCAAGCCAGTACCATTCAGGCCCGGCAAGAGGCCATGCATTCCACTGGGTGAAAAAAAAAACGTTCACTAGGAAACCATCCACGACCGAAAGGGTTGGGCGGGGGGTGGTGGTGGTGGTTTTGATTTGTGGCTTCTGTGGGGGGGGGGATCTTTCTGTCGGTGGGTGTATGAGGACAAGGTGGGGGAGTTTGTTTGTATATGTGTGTGTGTGTGTGTGTTGGGGGGGGGGGGGGGGTTCCTGACACTTTCTTTTGCGCTACCGGGACTTGGGCCTGCTTTGTGTCTGCGAGGTTGCCACACAGCTGGTCTCAGATCTGGTCCTCCTCCTCTGCCGAGGACTGAGATGATTTGATCCCCCCCCCCACCCTCTCTTTTTCTAGGAGCCCGAATCCCCAAAGCAAAGTGAATAGGGAATGCGCATCTCTGTTTCATGACTTATGCATGGCTGCTTCTGCGTGGAAGTGCTTTGTATGTCCTGTACACACTACCTGGTTTGTAATGTCCACACCGGCCTTTTTTAACATCGGACAGAGATGTTGCCTGGTTTTTAAAGTGGTAATGCAGCGTGTAGCTGAGGAGTCCATGACCTTGAGTCCGGTGTATGCGTGCTGCCACTATAGATCTGCTCCTGGGTCAGCCCTAAGAAGGATCCGTGCCAGGATGGATGTGCGGAGATTCTGGTCTGGGAACAGTGTATGGAGATTTCAGTGTCCCGCTCTATTGTCTCAGCCCACTCCTAGCCTCCAACCCCAACCCGGTGAGTCCCCACCAGGCCTCTGTTGCTAAGACTTTGTGTAAGTGTCATACCTTCCATACCATTCATTCAGAGCAAGTGTCTTTCTCATTCATTCTTAACTTCAGCATTTAACCTATACATTATTCATGCCTTTAAACTGAGCCTGGGAGGGTATTGCTCAACATTATCCTCAACCTCACTTCTAGAGGGATAAAAAAGAGACTAAATTATTCACTGGATGCCAAGGAATATATCTTGAAAGGTGCAGAATGCCCATATCTTTCTTCCCCAATAGATGCGTCAGTGCTGGTTCCATGTGCACGATTGTTGGATTCGTGTACGATGGCAGGGCCAACCTTGTTCAAAACACAAAGAACTGGAGGTATAAAAGCAAGCAGTGAACTGCAGGTCAGGATCCATGTCTGCGCTTCGTAATGGTGTCACGATCCAGAGAGCAGCCTTCAATTGAAGTCACACCTAACTCAGAGCAAAAGCCAACATGTCGCTAACGCAAGTTAGCGCAGCCGGTAGAGGAGGGGATCCAGCATGGATCTGGCCGGGCCTCTGTGCGCCGGTGAAAAGGAGCTTCCTTCTTGGAGCTTTTATCTGCCGAGAAAGTCTCCCACTACAGGTGTGGTGTCAAATGGAGTGTGGCTGCATGCTTCGGAATGTTCCGGAGCTGACTTACTCATACTTCTTTAATGCTTTTATCCCAATAGTCTTACATTTATGCAGCTGGAGGTTTTACTGTTATTCTGGAAGTTAAGCACTCTGCTCATGGGTACAACACTGAGGTCTGACCTGAGACTTCAAACTGCAGCCTTGTAGGCAAAACTCAACACGCTTAAGCACATCCCTACCTGCTGGGAAACTGGTACACCATGCCTAAGGAATTAAAAATAATTAGTAAACACAGACTATATGCAAATAATTCAGCAGATGAGATGAAGTATTTTTTGCGTAACTGGACACATTCCCGGAGCATTTTTTTTATTGCCGTGGGGAGTCGTCATGACCATATCCGTGAAATTTACTGATTGCAGTGACACATATTTGGTTGATGAGTTGCGTGGCTTCAGCATGTGGGAACGCTGGTGATTTCCAGGAAGCGCCTCATAAGGATCTCCAAGTATTTTAATGTTGGACATTTTTATGACATAAGGTCAGAAGTCCTCTTTTGGAAAATGGACTCCTTGACATTTCGAAAGAGTGTGGGCAGAATCGACTTTATTTTCTGTCCTAAATCAAACAGAAATTCTCTTTGAATGAAACTTGCGCACAGCCCTATCTCTCTGGGTGTTTGGCAGGAGACCACGCAGCCCAAAGGCGCCCCACTGCCCCGGAAACCCATCGAGGTTTCTCCTCCCCACCTCCTGTCTTTTCTCCTAACTCCTCCTCTGAAGCTGCCCTTAGTCTTACACGTGTAGCAGTAATTATGAATGAGAGGAGTAAGAGCAGAACAAAGACCATCAAACATTTTACCGCTTGCCTCTATTGTCATGAAGATCAATAGACATAGTGTTGGCCTGGTTTATTTTTGTTTTGTTTTTTGCTGCCTGCGAACTATGGTAAAGCTCTTTAATTACCTTTTGCTGGACTCCCTAGCACAGAGTGTTCAAAGCACTCCTAATTTGAAAACTGGAAAAAAAGAAAGTTTCAGCATTTTAGCAGAGACTGTAGCAGTGGTGACAGGCCCAATATGGTATCTGCTGCCTAAAAGCTTAATATTTGCTAGAGGTGGGTGCATGGGCATGTGTGTGTATGTGGACGTGATCAATCCCACAAGTGTCTTTCTTCCTTTGTTTGTGCATGCCTTTGTGTGTGTATGGGGAGCAAAGATTGAGTCCTACGAGAGAGTCCAGCAGGGGATTCAGGCAAGGCCAGCCTGGCCACAAAGAGTGAGTGGCTCAGTGGGCTAATGTTGGTGGACGTGATCAGAAAGTCACCGGTTTGAGCCTCAGCAGAACACTCACATGTCAGTAGGTCCATGAGTAAGGTCCATAACCTTCAGATCCAGGGCCGCCACATGTTGGCTGACCCGACACTGTGACTCCAAAACTAAGGAGAGTAAGATGGGGTGAAGCATTCCAATGTACTTGTACTTGTGTAAATAGCAAATAAAGGTTTGATCATTTTAAAAATATATTTATCAAGAGCAGAGGAATAAGGAGGGGGAAACCAAATGGCATTCAGATGAATTGCTAAAACCCTCAGACCAGAACAAAGTGAACCTTCACCTGAATACCTTTATGTGATTTGCAAGACCCACATTACTATAATACAGTTCATTTTGGGAAGCCACTATGAACATTTGGGGTCTACCTTCCACCAGGTCAACAGATCTAAACCTCATTTGCAGTCTGCATCAGTTTTGCAGAGGGCTCCAAGTTCTTGGACTCCAAAGCCCAGACTTGTGTGCTGTTTGACTACAACGGGCAGGCACAGCCAATGAGCTGTCCTTTCAGCCTCTTTGTCTGCACTTCAAACCCAATCACGGGCTTCAGAGGAGAGGTCGTCAGTGTCTCCGACAGTGCTGGTGTCGCTGACTCTCGCCGGTTCCTTTGTAGACACACCAGCCTCTCTCCACATGCCGTCCTGCCACATCAAAGTCTCCACGGTCGTTGTGAGTCACAAGAAGTGTTTGCCCATCCTGCTCATTACCCAGCAACCCCTGCCTGATGGCGTGCGAGCCTGGGGAAGGTGGGGCAAGCCGTGCAACAAAGGGATGAAAGGCGGAGCGGGGCCCACGTGCATGCGTGGAAAAACGAAGCCAGGCAGACAGATGTTGGCGTGTGCCGAGGCCGTGTCCCAGCGCCTGCTCCAGCCCTTCCCGTGCATGCCTCCTGACCCATGATCGCGGACACGGGACGGCTGATCAACACGCTTCAAAGCTGATGTCATTGGGAAACATACTAGCAGATGCCATGCGTTGCATCCAGGACAAAACGGCTGCAGAGGCAGAATTAATTTGAAAACATGGGCTGTACGTCAGACACAGACCCCCCCCCCATCTGCTGTATTTCAGCAGTGCAGCATGAGATCCTGATTAATTGCCCCCAGCTCCACTAAAGGCAGGTCTCCGTCCTCGCTGCCGCTGACTAATGTTTCTGAGGTTAACTTTATGGCTTATTGTGCTTTGAATGAGGGTATCTGGGTGACACATGTAATGAATTCATTTCAAAGAACCCGTGTCTGTGTGGGTGGGTGGGTGTGTGTATCTGAGCCCAGGCGAAATGGCCGGTTCTACTTTAATATTACTTTTTATAGTTCGGCTATTGTACATGCAACTGTTCCCATCTGAGCATCGAAAGGAAGCACGTGACCCAGGGATAGGCTATGAAATACATCTGTTACAGACTGGGTTTCCGCTTAAACGTTTACTGGGGTTGTGTTGGGATGAGATGACAAAACAGGGAAATTCAAAAACCCAAATTACACAGGAGAAAATTTGGCCACAGTTATCGGGGCAAAGTGCGGTTGATTGGGGGTGAGAAAGAAGAGAATTCATTGTTATATATTTGTCAGACATCAAAGAATACCAGGCGCCCCCGCATTTCTTCCTTGGTGAAAACACACAGCAAGTTGCAGTTTTGTTGCAATTGCCAACTCACAGGAATCTGGTGTGACACTCACACGTTCAGACTCCCATGGTCACGCAAGAAATGTTGCAGCACATCTGCATTCCAATATAAACCTAAAATTAGCTACATCAAAAGTGTCAGGATAGTTTGCAAACCTTCCAGACTATTCAAAGTGTAATAAAACTGTTACATACATGTAAATGTCTGTGCAGACTTGCCTGAACTTGCAAATCTCACTCCAGACAACTGACCAAAGGTGGCATCCCTGCGGTTATGTTCTATTATCCTGGTTGTATATTAAAATATTATAAGATGTATGAGTGTGTGTGTGTGTGTGTGTGTGTGTGTGTGTGTGTACACTTGTATTTATGTATGCCAGAGCAATGTTGGGCAATTTTGTGTCATGAAGAATGACCTAAAATTCTGTATGCTCTATACCTCAATTTCCATAGTCCGGTCAACATTTCAAGCGGCTAGGTGATATTTGGCTGGACCGGGAGTGCCCTCTGAAAAGGATTAGACATGTTTGACATTAATAGTGAACTTTAACAGACCTCCCTGAACCTCACTGACTCTGCACGTAATGAATTTGCGCCATGAAAGTGTAGAAGCAATCGAAACAGTGTGGCATTTTCACCTTAAGAGGCAGCTGTAATCTGGCTGTGGTTTAATAAAGGGGTAAGTCTGATATTTCAGGGATTGTTATTTTATCTGATATGTGAGAATCCCAAACACTCTTATCAATTCTTTGCTTTTAACCGACAGCGGCTTCTTTCTATGAGATAATGTGAATCGATGGACTCGGGCTGTAAACTCCCACTGAAGAATTTTCAGATAATTTCCTTCCTTTTGCTTTTGCCCTTAAAACAGTATTTTTTCTGCCAGGTGTCTTTGGGTCGGCTATACTTTGCCGTAAGGCATTTCTACTGTCTCCCGGCAACCTGTGTGTTGCATGCATACATCTGGCACAGCCTATCAAAATCGACTTATCCTGAGGGAGCAGGAAGTGATGTCGTGATGCTCTGTGAAGCCCCACTCTGGCCGGAGTGCCCAGGGCTGTGAGCTCTTTGTGCATTGCTCGGGTGATTTATGTCATGCTTACATGTAGAATATGTTCACCACCATTAAAGCTACTTGTACTCCATCACCGCTAATGCCTCTCACACCTTCATTCATTGAGTACAATGATAACTGACGATGGAATGTTCTTTCCAGTCAGTTTCAATGAAGAATGTGTTTGTTTCACACCCAGTAATGTTTCAAGTGTGGTGAACTTGAATTAATCAGCTTCAGTGGTTATGATTATACCTTTTGTGAGAGGTACTCTACTTCATATTGCCTCTTGTTTGTCATTCAGACATCATTGACTTGATTTGTGCAATTACATACAATATATTACACATTTACATAATATCTTTTTCTGAGAAAGCAGCAGGAATTGGGGTTACACCCCTGAAGCAGTTGGAGGTCAAGGACCCAATGTTGACATCAATCTGCCAACCCTAGGATCTGAACCGGCAACCTTCTACTTACAATCACATGCTGAGCCACTTGCTAAATGTGGTTTGTAAGGTGATGTCTGTGCAGATAAGGACTGTGTTAGCTCATATAGTAGGTCTTCTGAAACTATTGACATGTCCAGCTGTGGGCTGGATTTACACTCACGGCCATGAACAACATTGTGAAACCAGAACGGGACGACACAATGACCCACCATGGTCGGCCTAAGCGTTTCTATACACTAGGGATCACAAGTGCTTCACCTCAACTGGCTGTGTAGCCAAGAGATGTGATTCAAAAGGACAATAGAAATGACTCAAGCAGGCAAAAGATGTGACTTGAGTGGACAGCAGCATTAAATCACACAGATACACAGGATTGCACAAGGCTGAGTAGCCTGGAATTGTCAGACTGCTTGTAAGGTTACTTACGATAACATGTTGGCCTCTCGGTTTCCCTTCTTCCATGGCATTGCATCAGTCAACTTCTAGAAAACATCTGAAAGCAGAAATTCTGGGATGTGCGCAGCGTGATGGTGTTCTGAGAGTCCGGCTGGAGTGGGGTCACTGACGGACCCCCCCCCCCCAGCTGTGGGGTAATGAATAAAACAGGACAGCACCTTGGTGGCGGAAGGAGCATTCCTACATGAGAGCACAGCGCCTGCATGCCTGGGCCGGGGAACCAGGCCCTCTTCCTTCTACTTTGCATTTAACTTTCCTCGCTGTGGTTTTCCTTTGACTCACTGTACCCTCAGGATAAAGACAGTATACTTATGTCCTCCAAGATGCATGATGATGAACTGTAAGCGTTTCCCCTGAGATATTTCATGTTCTCACCGTCTCTCTCTGCCTGTATGTGTGCCTATTGGATTTCCCTATCCTACTGTGGTTAACTTTAGTGAAAAAAACAAACAAACATACCATGGAATTTGTGGAGATGTCCCTATAACACAAACACTTTAGCAACTTTTTTGACTGTTGTAGAAAAGCAAGCTGGGAATCCAGGGGTATCAGAAGCATTTTGAATGTAGGGGGGACACTGGCATAAAACTAACATTTTATGTTAAATGTGGGGGGGGTCCAAACAAATAATTATGGAATGTGAGGGGGACACGTCCCCCTCAGATTTAATGGCAGTGACGCCCATGTGGGAATCACATACTGCATTAAAACTCATCCGGCATAGAAGCGAGTGTGTTGGTCCGTGTATGTGAATGCATCCGCATGATATGATGCACTTTTACATGTTTACAACTATCAAAATGCACCCTGGCAGACACTGCCAGCCCTGGGGAAAAACTGTAGACAGATCCATTTTTTTCCTGTTCTGTTTCTCAAATAAAATATATCAGAACATCAAGATTAAGCGTACAGCTCTTGTTCTCATTTGTCTTGCAAAGATTTACACTTGGAAATCTCACAAAATGCTGGATTGGATCTGAAGCATAGACCCCCACTGGGCCTTCAGATTATCACCAGGGCCGCATATTGACGATGTCACTTATTTTTTTCATGCCTCACCAATATATCACTTCTGAATACTTCTAAATAAGATATAGAGTGTTTAACAATCTTGTTTTGAGCAGTTAAATACTCTCATGAGTGTGCTGGGCGGCTGATGAAGTGCCAGAGGTCAAATTCAGGACACTGCCAGCAACAATGGTTCCAGAAAGTGATGCAAGGGAAGCTGGAGAACTTGGCGTGCCAAGATGATCGATTGTGTTTTATTTGCTGAGATGAGCTGAAGTGATGGATTCCCCTGTGTAGACTGGGAGACCCCCGCATACACTGATCCTGAAATGTCAAACCCCCTCGCCGATGTGTTCATGGGCATCATCGCCATAGTGACTAGGCCTGCTTTCATCACTTCCTTCATGCTTGATGGAGTGGGTAGTGTGGGTGTCTCAGCTGGGGGCTCCTGCACTAACCCAACAGGCTAACAGGCTAAATTACCACCCAGTCCCCGAAACCACCACCGCTAATCATTTCCAACGACTTCTGGGCCCTGCTGTTGGCTGGAAGGTGTGCCACTCAAAGGTTGCTCGCTGGATTCATTAGCTATTCCCACTTGAGTCACAGGTAACAAGGCTCTCTTTCTGTCTCCGAAGCTCGCCTCCAAAACAAATACAGCTGTGAGGGAGATTTCATCCCTCTGTCAATCACAGCTGATTAAAGGATGTCCTCTTCCTCCAGTGCAGCACTGCTGAGAGTCGAATCAAAGCCCTGTTTTGTTATTACAGGAAATCTGGTCTTGAGGAAGAGAAATCCTACTGTGAGCTCGAAAGGGAGTTGTCTCATTTGATCACTTATTACACATTGAGAGTGGTTTTGTAATGACTGAGGATAGCTCGGTCAGAATGTGAGCCCAAGTTTTCATCCCCCCCCCCCCTCCTCCACCCCCCCACTTGTACTTTTAAACTTGTCCCGCACTCAGAAGGGAACAAACATTCCTTGTCACAAGCTGGGCTGTCCTCAGATCAGATTCACAGAGGTAAGTTCCGATCTATTTCCCCGCATCTGCCGTGGGTTCCATGGTTTGCTGAATGTTTTTAACGAATCCCACCAATCATGACAGCCTTGTGATCACCTTGGGCTCACAAGCAAGCGGGCCTCGAATCTGGAATGTAAATGCTACGCAACTGAAAGTCTTGATCCACTTTTCATGAGATCTAGTAACACAAGCGGACCCTCCGGAGGCAGTTCAAAATCTGTAGGGGGCGCTGTCAGCAACTGCATACCCACAGTAAACGAGTGCATGTATGGATTGTATAGACTTACAAAATAAATAAAATTATAAAATATTTCTGCTGGTGATCTCTCCCCGCTCTCCCTAACCACACTGCCCTCAAAGAAAAATACCCCTGAACCTAATCTCTGCTATAATTCAACACTGTCATCTCTAACCTTGAGTTATATTTAATAAGCATGTTAAGCATTCCTTTAGGATTTGCTTAATTCCAGCAACAGAGCATTATAAGAACTGTGGTGAAAAGGTGATATCAGTTACCAGCGTTGAGTATACTGGCCTAAGCTCTGGGCCTTGGAGTTCCAACCCTGGGAACTTTCCAAAAACAACACCAGGAACAAGCGGGCAATTTTGAAAACGGCAGTTTTTAGTTTCTGCAGACATTTTCCAGTAACGCAGTCGCGGCAAGGATGAAGTCTGCGCCTGGCCGTGGCCCGGCGCATTACCTGCGCTGGCAGCATGCGACGGCTTCCTTAAACTCTCTTTGGGAAGTTAAGGGCGACTGAGTTTCTAGTGCTGAAGGTCAGCAGATGCTTTGTATCTACACCCCCCCCCCCCACCGAGTTTGAACTCCAGGGAAAAAGTAACTTTTTTTTTTGTTGACTGGCGCTGCAGCCGCCATGGCTCCCCCCACAGGCCTCTCGTAGAACTGCGTTTCTCAATGGCTCTCAGTCCCCCTGCAGGTGATTTTCTGTGTTCATCCTCTGCTCAAACCCGGCGCCTCCAGATCTCCTTCCGCTCCTTTTTCTGTTACTGTGTCCACGGCAGGCAGCACTGGATCCGAAACAAAACGGCCTCAACGGGCCTTAACTCATTCATTTGCAATGGTTGGGTCGCTTTAAAGTGCAGGTGCTCACCTTAGCAGGATATCTGAGGGTTGTGGCTCATGCCATTTTTATAGTAAAAAGGACAGAATCAGAATCGGTTTAGGAAGCCGTCAGAACCAGCCGTAAACTTATACTGCTGTAAGTCATTGAACAGAGCACTAATTATTTTTTTCTTTAATCCCCCAAAATATCTTTGTTTTTGTAACGTACGGTCTCGAGATGGCTTCCCCTTGACGTCTCCTCTCCACTGTAACAGCGGCCATGTTTTCTGGACACGCGATTGCTATTTCATCTCCACCCCCCACCGGCTGCATGTGTGTAATGTAACTCTCCCCCAACACCGAGAGAGAACGATGCCACACACACCCTCATATGCACAATGTACCCCACAGACGGCAGGGAACCGACACAACACGACCAACACAACGGGCTTCCTGTTCCTCCATGCTGTCAGTTGTGGTGTGTGTGTGGAGTCAGAAAACGTGCAGGCGGTCACTTCAAAGCCCCCAAAGTGCCCCCCGTTTCTAGGGTATGTCCCCACAGCCCCACCGCTAAAGCAGATCACTTTTAAGATCTGCCCCAAGCAGCCCCAGCCCATGTCTAACCACCTTTGGCTTTATTGTCTCCTGTTTCCACTATTTTCATTCTGCATATCCCCGCTCAGACCATATAATGGACAACATATTGGCTGAACTAACCAGCTGCTGTAATCAGATCAGATGCGAGGCCCTGATTATCAAGCCTCCTTCTTTCTCTGACTGACATCGTAATAAAAGTGTCCAGAAATTGAATTTCTGCCTTAAGAGGAGCAGGAATATCTAAGAAGCATTTCGGCAAATTATCCCCAGCCCGTGCGGCAGGGCCTTCGGTGGGTCCCGGGGAAAGCCGATCTCGCTGCGGCCAGCCGAGGCCCAAGCAGGCGCCTCCCAGCCAAGTAAAATAAAGAAGTCTTTATTGCTATTCAAATTGCATTTGGGCGAATTTGCTCCAATGGAATGACATGGTGTGTGATCTGTAACTATGGGCGCAAGTGCTAGTGTAGGTCTGTGTGAGTGCGTGTGTTTGTGTGTGTACAGGACATACATCTGCTTATGGGTTTTACCATCCACGCAGAGCCAAATTTTGAACAGAAAAAGCTCGGAACAAATATAGTAACTGTGGAAACACCGCGGGCGGCATGGTGCCTCAGCGGGTAAGCGCTCTTGCCTCACACTTCCAGCATTGGGGGTTTGAGTCCTGCCTCCGTTCTGTGTACGTGTGCAGTTTGCATGTTCTCCCCGTGTCACGCGGGTTTACTCTGGATGTTCTGGCATCCTCTCGCTGTCCAGAGACATGCAGGCTATGCTAAGTGGTGTCTCTAAATTGCCCTGAGAGTGGCATCCTGTCCAGAGTGTGCCCTTTGCTGTCTGGGAATCCCTGACCAGGAAAAGCAACGGATGAAGGAAAACAGATCGTGTTGCTGCTCTCCAAGCCCATTTTATTTAGACTCTCATCTGCTTTTCTTAAAGTAACTCCAACTGCAAGACATTTTTATTTATCATGCACGATTGGCTGTTTTTGAATTTTGATGGATTGGAAATCATTAGTGGCATTAGAAGTGAGTCAGTGTGAGAAACAAATGCAAACGTGTGTGTGTGTGTGTGTGTTTGTACACGGGAGTGTGTGTATGTGTGTGCGTGTGTGTGCAAAGGCCCATGTTTAGGTTCACAGACCTCTTCAGGGACTGTTTCCCGGATTTCGCCCATAGTGCTCAGTGAGCGACAGGGCATTGCGGGCACTGTGCTGAGGGGCCTCCCCCCCTTCTTTGGGGAAATGCCACACGTCGGGGCTGGAATCATACAACTGGCATGGCGCTCCGTTCAAACCGCGAGGAGAGAGAGAGTGGAAAAAAAAAAAAGATGGCCACCTCAAGATGGGCTGCTGGAACTTGACCGCACTTCCTGTGGCTTCCCTGCATCTCCGGGGGCTTGGAGAGGGATGGGGGAGCTGGTGGGCAGTCTGTGCGTGTCTAGGGGGAGGGAGCGGGTGTCCATGTAGTTGACTGGAGATTTAGAGCAGTCCGACTGCACTGGGATTAGACAGCACAGCGTTTCCTCTCCAGACCGCTGGAGATACGCGTCCAGAGAGAATCTGCCACAAATGGCCCGTGTGCGTATTTAACTGCAGCTGCAGCATCAGTGGCCCAGAGCAACTACCAAGGGCTCAGCAAAGTGGATTGGCTGTCAAACACCTCTGTATCTGTTGGGGAGGGGTGAGAAGGGGCTGGAAAGGTCAAGGGTGATGGGAGGAGCCTGATCCAGTTTGGCTGGCAGGTGTGGGTGGGACATTGAGGAGGCTTGAGAAAAGCAATGATGTAAAGCAGCAGTATGGGCCTGAGGGAGAGGATGAGTCATATCAGGTCCACCTGTAGCTTCACTTCTGTTGGGTTATGCCGGTCACCAGTCCCGCCCCATCTGACAAGTCAGCAGGCATATCATTGGAGCATGTAGCTGTCACTCGTGTGCCACCTCCTCCTTCATTTCCATTCAGGTATCCCAACCTCTGACTGACATAGCTGCCCCATTTCTTATTATGAATAGGAAGCCAGTCATTTTCCCAGCTGACGTCTTCTCAGATCGGCTGAATCAATTATCTGAAAAGACAATGTCCCAACAATATCATTAAGGTTTGCCTGGGACAACAATTAGTGAATGTAATCCATTTCACAGGCGAAATTATTGCATTAGTATTGATTCCCAACAAGCTGTTAATTAACATGCACTATAAAGACATACATAATTGATAAATAACTGTGTATACTGGACACATAGGTTTGCCTAGTATCTGTTTATGTATGTAAATGTCTTGTACAATTTAAAGTGATTTTGTAGGCTAGGGTTAAGTAAAATAATAATCAAGCTAATAGGTATTTAAGATCTAATCTGACACTGCTCTTAGTAACTAATCACTAGCTTCATGTTCTTACTTATGCCAGCCATTTCCCAGAATTCTTTGCCCATAATATTTGTCACGGTGTCAAAAAGCACAACTCGCGCCTGTGGAACGTTGCTTTTCTTTCCCCCCCCCGGTCTTCAAGGCGCACTTAAACATGGCGTAACATTGCCAGCTTGTTTAAGGTTTTGTGGAGGTATTAGTGTTGGACCGTCAGGTTTACCCACCGTGGGACAGCTGGGGATGTAACCCAAGACTACTGCAGGCCTTTAGCCTTCAGCGTGAAGCTTCATCTTCTACAAAACCAAACCGACGCGACTGCCATGTTGGTTAAGGAGGCTAATAAATCTGGCCCGAAGTTGGAGCGGGGAAATGGAAAGTCTCCCGTCCCTAACGACTTTGAAATGGGGTGGGTGGATGGGGAGGGGGGCCTTGGGAACGCCATAACAGACAGCTACGCTCGCCTTGGTCTGAGGCACTGTAGCAGCATTGCATGCATGCTGAGCCACAGACCAAGATCCAGTCATAAATATGTAATATATATTACCCAGGTTGTCTGTGTATTTAGGCCGGCTTTGGTATCTGCCCCAGTCCTTAATTTTTATGAGACTTTTTTAAGAGCTATACTTTCTATATGTTCTTCAAACGGCAGTGGAAAGATGTGGATTTTGCCATGTTGTTCTGATAAGAGGCAGTTCAGCCTTGCTGTGCTGGAGCCTTTAAAGTTTATATATTTGTTTTTATTTATTTTAATGGCTTTGATGACTAACATATTATTTTCAGTATATATCACATGTTTAGGGTTTTATCAAAATTAGTTGTACTTTGATTCAGGTCTTGTTTTACATAATGAGCTATAGTGTCGGCTTTTTCTTGGTTTCCATGGCACTGACCGGCACAGGGCTTGGCTTTGGGGTTAGCGGCAGGCTTTTTGTTAGCAATCAGGCAGGTCACCTACCATGGAGCAGTAGGTATAGTATAAAGCCGAATGGTTGTTGTCCCAGGAAACTTTTGCTGCCCCAGTTTTGGGTGACCGAATATAACCACTGTAAAATATACCATCATAAGAGGGAAAATCTGTAAAGATATGTTGAGTCAGTTTGGGTGAAAGTATCGTATCTGCCCGGCAGCTGGACTCGAATCATTTACAAGAGGGTTGCAGATTTTCCCACACTGCGAGAAGCGATGCTGGCCTTCTTGACCCATTGCGAAAAGCTTAATTAGCAAAGCCGCCTCAGACGAGCCTGCCGCTCATTAGTGATTCAGAGGCAGATGCCCAATATCCCCAAAGCGTGGGGGTGAAGCTGGTTTATATGACCAGCTTTAAATTTCTTTCAAGGGCTGCCTCAAAATAAAACACTGCAGAGAGCAGGGCTGCCTCTAAATAAAACACTGCAGAGGGCAGGGCTGCCTCAAAATAAAACACTGCAGAGGGCAGGGCTGCCTCTAAATGAAACACTGCAGAGGGCAGGGCTGCCTCTAAATGAAACACTGCAGAGGGCAGGACTGCCTCTAAATAAAACACTGCAGAGGGCAGGGCTGCCTCTAAATGAAACACTGCAGAGGGCAGGGCTGCCTCAAAATAAAACACTGCAGCGGGCAAGGCTGCCTCTAAATAAAACACTGCTGAGGGCAGGGCTGCCTCTAAATAAAACACTGCAGAGGGCAGGGCTGCCTCTAAATGAAACACTGCTGAGGGCAGGGCTGCCTCTAAATAAAACACTGCTGAGGGCAGGGCTGCCTCTAAATAAAACACTGAAGAGGGCAGGGCTGCCTCTAAATATAACACTGCTGAGGGCAGGGCTGAAAAACATTCTGATCTCATTTACTCCTTAGTTTAACAGTTACCAAGATGCCATCCATTAGGGTAATGATGACTATATCCAGCTCCCTCCCAAGGACCACATTTTCAGCTGCTCTTATGTTTGGGCCATAAACATCAGTGCTGTGGTGGAGAACACATGCATTTGCTATAATTTTTTTGCGCTTTGGTGCTGTAAAGAGCACGGGGTCCTTATTGACCCCATCCTGAGCTCACGGCACATGGACAGCACGGTTCCTCCTGCATTTTTCTCAGCAGCAAACCTACACCTGGAGATGCAGATCAAGAGCAGACGCCTGTAAGCTTTTCTCACTGCCACACTGTGTGCCACCACTGACCGTGTCACTGGAGAACCGCCGCTGTCCACGCAGAACACCGGAAGAACAGCGTGAGGTTTGAAGGCCTGATTCTGTTTCTTGAGAGCTTGGGAGGCAGGTCAAATATCTTGCTTAAAGGTACAGATTTTGTTTTTATATTTGCCTTCAGTGTATCCTAAAATAATAACAATTTTACCTTTCTAGCAATTTCTACAGTGAGTGATCCATCCATCTCCTAACCCTTTATCCTGGTTAGGAGCACAGGGGGGCTAGGAAACACAGGGCACAAGAAAGGGCTATGCCCTCGATGGGATGCTGTTTCACTGCACACACTATGGGCAATTTACAGACAACAAGCAGCCTGTGTGTCATTTCTGATGAACGAGCGTGGATGTAGGCGATTGCTTCCATCACAGAGACGAGGACAGTGCCAGCTGCTCCAGTCAGACATCGCGGGTCGGTTGACAAGGCTCCCGTTCGGGCATGCGTGCGAGTGCGAGTCTCTGTGCACGTATGGCATCTGTCTGTGTTTATATGTCTCTGTGAATGTCGGGATGGGGTTAATGTGATACGGTATAATCTTGTAATCTGTTTTACATCTGCCACTAACTGCAGAGTATGTGTGTGAGTATGTATGTCTGGGGGGCTGGGTGGGGGGGTGGCAGAGGGATTAGCAGGCTTTGGGCGAGCACCTGTCCATCACTGACAGATCGCCTCCTGATGGGCAGTACATGGCTATAGTGTGCCAGTTCTTCCTCTCTTCACAGCGTGTTAATAATCTGAACATGACGCACCATATTTTGTCCCATTGGACTTTCCCAACAATGATGGCCGGGTGAGGTGGGGGGAGGGGAGGGGGGGGGGGAATACGACGCCAGGCCGTATGCTGACATGCTCCAGCAGAGCCACTGGGTTACCCCCCTCCATTGTTCACCCCTGTTCAATTAGGGCCGGAATGTTCTGGTACCTTCTGGAGAATTCGCCTCTCTTCTCAGTCTCCGAGACAGTGGTCAGAGTTCCAGAGCTTCGTTTCCTCAGCCATGGCTTCTGGGGGGCACTTTGTAGCTCTACATCTCTTTGACACCTTATCCAGAGGTGGAGGCTGACGTGGACCCCGAAGGCCTGGAGAAGGTCCTTGTAGGCACCCTGTAAGCATCTCGATGCCAGTAATAAATAATTATCCACAAATGCTTTCACAGAAGATAAAATACGACGGCAGCTCATTTGTATAATTTGCTAACATTTTGAATGCGTTTATGTTGAAGCTTGCTGTGGACATGCAATATGCTCTTCTGGCAAAACGAATCATTTTTTTCATTCACTTCTCCAGCTAAGTTCATTCTTGACTCTTGAGTCAAGTGAGTGCTTGAACTCTCTGAAAGTTCTTGGGACATCGCAGCGCTATTTCCATACTGGCAGAGAGCCGTTTTTAGCCGCTGATTTAACTCCCGACCTTACATCTTATCTACTGTTTGTATTATAATTTCCGAGGTCCTCAACTGTGTATGTAAAGGAGAACCATGACTTTCTCGGGCTGGGGGGGGGGGGGGGGTCACAAGGTCAGCCGTTGTATATTTGATCAACTCACAACAAATATGCAGAGACTTCAAGAGTATGGAAAGAGGCACCCTTGGGATTCTGGTTAAGCAGAACCTGCTGTTAATAATAGTAACTGTGCTTGATCCCCCTGTTTAATGTACCTGTTACTTTCTTATTTCCCATGATCACACATTTGGGAAGGGGAGGGGTGCTTTTCAGGGTTTGGGCCCTGATCAAATGTCTACACAGGACTGGAGACTGACCCCAAGCCCCCCCCAGCTGCTTGCTCCTTTATAAACACACCAGTGGGCTGTGCTTGAGGTTAGCGGGAATGGGGCACCTGTGTGTTTTTTCTCACGAGAACGGCCGTGGGCGTGTTTGGCGCTCATAGGTGTGGCTAATCCCCTATGAATACGCCGGCGCTTGGATCCATGTGAACCACGTGGCATTCCTTTGGGGCAAACGGGCGGAGCGCAGGATAAATTTGTGCCATCGTCCTTCAGCCACGAGTTGGGCAGGCCAATCTCAGCCCCAAGCCAAAACATCAGGAAGATATCCTCCCAGAGTTCCTGGCAGGTCTGACACAGACAGGATACACAGTTTCCTTGTGAGCTTTATGTACACAGCTGTGATCAAAGACATGAGCCTTATTTGCAAATTTATATTTGTTGTCCATGCAGGAAGTGTCATTAATCAATAGAGAGACGTGCATACACGTCGACCTGCAGGCTGCATTAAATGCAACAACTGTCTTGGGGCCACCAATGTGCTTTTAGGATGTTTGTATGTAAATTGCACACATTTACCCAGTACAAATATATTTGTTCTGGGTCAGAAGTGCAGCGTGTATAACTCGGGGCATTAGCATTTATGCTAAACAGCGCCAGCCGCTTGCATGCCATTTAAATATATGGCAGATGTCACTGGCTGTGGTGGGCTTGGCAACAGAGGGTGAACTACGTACATGCAGGTAGGCATGCGTGTACAGAGATGTGTGTACAGACACATGCAGTCTCAGACAGACGGACACATCTCCGTGCAAGACATGCAGGCCGTATGGTGGTTAAGGACATGGAAATACACCCTGAAGGTCTCTTTGCAAATTCTGTCATAAAAACCATAAGCAAAGATCTTAACCTGAGACACTCATCCGTGATTAAAACCGTAGCTATGCGCTCTAAAGAAACCTGAAACGCAGGTGGCTAATTGTAACCCCCATGCTAATTAGCATAGGCTGATTTGCTTGGATTCTTTCATGCATCACATGATGGCTGACGCCCTACGCAGACCAGCACACACCCCCCAGCATCCGGCACTCTGAACTTCAGACGAACTGCTGGGCAATAAAACATGTTTTGTAAAGGAACAGAAATTCGCATGCATTTTAAACAAATTATTAATGAACGCCTCTTGTATATGCAGTTATTTTAAGCAGCCACGAACTTGGCGAAAGGGGAAAGTTTGCTCCTGTTGATCCGGGGCAGCAGACATTGCTGGATAAAACGGCTTTTTAAAGCTCTGAAATTGGATGCTGGCAGGGTGTCCGGACAGTAGACTGAGGCATTCATACTTTCTGGAATAACTGAGAGAAAGGGATACAGGAAGTCATGCAGACAAACGTAATCACCAGTCAGCGGCAGTCAATAAGTGTTTTTCCCCATAAAAGTGATTTGAATTTAAAATTAAAAAAGCCTTTCATAATAAACACAATTAATCATGTCAAGTTCGTTCATCACTTCCTCTTCTGTTATGGTCTCTAGTCACCCAGCGGAAGCCCTGATTAATTCATGAGAGGCACAGGGCTGTTGTTCTGGAAGGAACAGACCAAGTTCCTTCTGCCAGCCAATCTGCTGTCCCGGCAGTTAGTTCACAGCAAACTCGCCTCCGCAGAGCAAACACTGGTAATGGCACAGTACCTGTCAGCAGGAGGCCGTAAGCTGTACCAGAACGGCTCGTTTAACGACAGACGCTTTGCTAAAGAGCTCTGCTTGCAGACAATTCTGTTCCGGAGCTGCCCTGCAAGGCCATTTACCGCTGACCGTGGGACACCGGCACAGAATAGCACAGGGACCATGCGGTGCCCTCTTGCCGGGCTTATGACTTCTTCTCTGAGAGGTATAAATCGGAGATTGCTCTTGGTAGGAAGGGACAAACTCTGCCCAACATTTGTTTTTCAGCCCACGGCCACCGCAGAGACCTCACAGCTGTACCCTTCGGTTTAGCTGTCCCTACTTGAGTGTGGGAGAAAAATATGGCTTATCAGTTCACACGCCAGGTCTACATTCTACGTTACAGTGACAGGCAGTGTAAGTCGCAGTGAACAGTGAGGTTTTTTTTTTTTTTTTTCTTCCCAGCGTCCTGTTGGGGGCGAAAGAGTTGAACTCGGGGTTGAGTTTCTTGTCTTATCCTAAATGTCGCAACTAGCCTGGAGATACAGCCGAAGCACCAAACATTCTGCTGGCGTCCCGCTGAACGCAAGTTCCGATTTGGCTGCGGCGTGCCGGAGCTGCGGAAGGGGAAAGTACCTGCCACCGATTCCCAGGAATGTAGACCCATCTCACACCAGAACCTGAGCTCCTTCCGACACCTGTGACAGACTGGTCACGACGCCAAAGCAGCTTCGGAGACAACCGCTAGGCACCAGGAAGAAAGGGCATGAAAAGGAGGGAGAGAATAACCCAGAGGCTTTGTCGGGGTGGGGGGGGGGGGGGGGGGGGGGGCAAAATAAAGAGCGCTAGACCAGCTTCAAAGGGCCCATTTCCATAATTGCCCTGTTACGTTAGCAAAATAAATCTGTGGGGGCCCAGAAAATCGCGCTCTTTCAGGCCGGTGAGCGGCTAAGGAGGGGGCCCACCCCCACCCACGCCCCTAGTCCTTCCCCCCGCTTGTTGCCATTCTAATTCGATGGAAGCAACCCCCTCTCTAACCTTGCCCAACAATGTGCGTGAAATCAGGGTCCTCTTTGCCGCTACCCCCCCAGAATGCCCCTCTCTCTGGCCTTTTGTCTCGCTGTCCGCCCAGCCTGAAGTGACAAATGCTACGGGACAATGGGGATCCTCAGACTAGCGGGCAGGCGGCCCTGCGTTCGAGGTCCGGCTTGGTCAACCAGGCTGTTATTCTTTCTGCTATAACAGAAAATGTTACAAGCATGTTACACTTCTGGAGGGGAGAGTGCGGCATGACATGGCAAGGCATCCGATTGGCTGGATTCTTTAACAGCTCCTTAGCAGTGACAGGAAGTGGCCGCCTCGCAGTGAATCAGAGAAGGCCAGTCATCATGGCCTCATAAATGGATTAAAATGATGGACAAAGGGCATAGCCCCTTCACAGCAGGAGACCCTTTACAATAGCAGTGACATTTGTACATCCAACAGGCTGCCCTGCCTACGGGGAGGGGGTGGATTTAACACGTGCACCAGCCCAGTGAGCACAGCTCGGCCTTACGGGGGGGGGGGGGGGGGGGGGCGGGCAAAAGTCACAGCAAAAGTTGCCGTTGCTCCTTCCATCTGACCCCCACTGCATGTGAAACGAGGGAGACTCCTGTTCCCCCAACATTCCTCCTCGCGGCCGCTTATGTCGGTCCTGGATGCGCACACCAGGGTGACGAGTGACACGAGAAACCGACAGTGCGTTCATGTACACCAGGGGTGGCCAGGCTTACTCAGAAAGGGCAGTGTGCAGGATTTCGCTGCAACTCTCTAATTAGATTACTAATTAGAGGACTGATTGGCTGAAGAGCCCTCACACCTGGGTTTGAACAGCTGACCTATAGGTTACCCCCAAAACCTGCAAAAGCACTGGCCCTTTGTGGATACGATTGTCCACAGAAAAATGATACAGAAATGATTATTATGAACTGAATAAGAGATATAAAACAGCTATATTTTATCTGTTAAATATAATTCACATGTGCGTGAAATAATATATGCACTATATAATTATACAGCCACAGAATTATTATTATTATTATTGATGTTGTTGTTGAACAGTAACGGAGATGATGGAGGGCAGTGCCCCCTCCCAAAGTAATAAATATGAAAAAAGATACAGGACTGGACGCTTGCCTGTGTCACCTTCCTGCTTGTTTCCTGCGTTCACACGCACACACACACCTTGACACACGGCTTGGGGAGTGTCCCCGAAAGCCGAATGTAATACCCACAACTGGCCAGGAGGGGCAGGCTAACCCACCAGTTGCTTCTGACATCCTGGGGGCTTGTCACAAACCAGATTGAGGAAGGCAGTCGGGGGGCAGGCAGGGGGTGAGAGGCTAAGATGAACGAGTCACTAGTGATGAGTGTGGTGGGAAGGGTTAAAAATATGTCAATTTAATTCTTTAATGTGTAGCCCTGTTTAAGTGTGAGCCACCCCCCCCATGCCAAACACACATCAGTGTATTCAAAGCCTCTCTGGTGTGTCTGTGTAAATGGCAGGGTGTTTAACATTGCTCCGAGCAAAAAAATTAAAGAGGAGTCAGTGTTGATTATTGCTCATTAGGCACAAGGACAGCCACTTAGCGAGCGAATAAATGAATAGCACCCCATGCCCTACTGGAAATGGCCCCCGTGTAGCTCCGAGCGGAGTGTCGCTTAATGTGTCCCATTTGCTGCATAGTAAAACACGCCTGTCGGACATGTACGGCCATACAAGCCTCCATGATTACTTTGTTTCTAGTCAGGCATTTTAATCAGTAATTTTATGCAATGATCAGACGGAAGCTGGATCGGTGAAGTCGCGCGCTTTGCCCTCTGCTGCCCATTTAAATTTAATTCTAATAATCCACCAAGACTCCTTCATTCTTGTTAACGGCGTGTCTTAAGATATCCATCATACATTTATTTCCGTTAGTTATTTCACTTATTAATGTATTCGTGCTATGTATACACCAGGATCTCTGCAAAATATATAGTACGATTTCGGAAATAATTTTACAGATTTTTTGTACTTTTTTTCCAATAGGTCTACTTGGAAATTATCGAAAAATATCTTAATTATTACGTTTACAATTTAGCATCACTTGGAAATATATAATTTATACCCAAATCTTATCAACAAAAAGTGCAGCTAATCCTACATTTCTATTGCTTTATCGTCGTATCGTCGTTTTCACTTTTACGTCGCTGGTTGCTGTTGCTTATTTAAAAGAAGGCCGACTTCATGCTAATTCCCGTTTTGTTTTCTTTCTCTATTTTTTTAAATCAGATTATTAAAATGGGAACATGTTGAAAGCACGATCTCCTTACGAGCGTCTCTTGGTTTCGGAGCTATTGGTCACTCACGCAGCGCCGCTCCTCCTGTGACCGGCAAGCGCTTTTAACAGAAAGCGCCCATAAACCGGCAAGATGATGACATCAATCAGTGTCAGTGACGGACGCTGTGATTTATGAATATGCATAATAAGTGCTCACTTAGATGGAGGCTTCTCGGCAACCTAATTGATTAGACAGGAAGGCAGCGTGGGGATAAGAACTGGGAAAGGCCGGTCTTTTATTTTTTTAACTGAAATAAAAGCCCTCTAGCTGAATTCGCTCACTGGGTCGGCTCTCTAAGCCTTGCCACTTCGCGTATAGGTGTTAAATACCGACCCACTGTCGCGTATATCATCTTCTTTATAATCCTTTACCCGGACCATCAGTTCCTTAAGCTTCGTGTCGTGTTGCATAGAGCATTTTTTTAACAAGCGTACGAAGGAGTCATTATGCTTTGTAAATGTGTTTTAGCACTGCGGAGAGAAGACTTAGCGAAGAAGATTGTGTTTGAGACGAATGACTACAGTTAGTTAAATAAAAAATGAAAGCACCTTATAATGATTTTACATACAGAGTTACAGTGCTTAATAAAAGATAAATAAGCCTACATTTGATGGAGTCATGAAAGCAAACAAAAAAAATAAAATAAATAATTTATACATAACTCCTGTTTTAAAGGATTTAAGCTGAAATTTGTTATTGCGCGTTATTTTCCTTCTAAGGTCCGCACTAGCACTATATATAGCCATGGAAAAAATATTTTTAAATCTGGTTTGTGTGGATTTTTTTCTCTTTACGTAAGCGAATTGGAATTACACATTCGTTACCTTTAAAAAGCAAGTTTTACATGTAGTTCTTTGCAGTTTACAAAGTCGTGACTAAATATTTACCTATTGCTTTCGGCCAGGCGTCGGATATCTGAAAAATGTCAGTTTGTCGTATTATTATGTATTTTATGCAATGACATGGTCGTGGGCAAGGAACAGGCTACTCCATGGTTTCTAATATGTAAGGATACCAACATCCACAACAGAACAACAGCAATAATTATTAAAAAAAATAAAAATAACATCACATAAAATACATTACAGTAAAGCTGCCAAAAATTCAATGTAGGGAGCTAATTTTATGTTACCCCACATAATAATTAACAATATTTTCCAGAATTGTTAAATCCTGGTAATATATATATATATATATATATATATATATATATATATATATATATATATATATATATATTAACCTAACCATGAACATATTTGTGTGCATAGACAAATCTGTTATATCTATATCGTTTTAATACGCCATTAAACACAAATACACCTAACAGACACACGGGTGCACCCAGTTTAGTTATTTGCAATTATTAGTCATTTGCAATTATTATTATAGGCCATTCTTGATATGACAGTGCAGGAATATTTTCGATTTCTGCGGTATTTATTTAAAGGTAGGTTCAGCAAATTTAAGAACATAAATTGTGCAATTAAAAACATAAGCATCTTAAGAAATTAAACACTTAAAATCTCGGAAAATGTTCGGTCGTCTATTTGTATTTTGCCTAAAGTTAATAGCATTTAAAAATCGCCGGATGAGAAGAGCGACGAGGTGCTGACGTGGGAATTGGTCTGCTGGTTGGTGAGAAACGGTAACCTGTAGAGGGAGCTCCAATCCCAACTTTGCGCAAACTTTCTTTAGGCGTTAAACAAAGCTAGTAATATGCAAATTATCTTGGAGAGGAGAAAACAAACATAAATAAATTATTTCACTATGCATTGCAGGCATATGGAGAGCGATGCGGAATCAATGTCTGATTAGAATTCATACTAAATATTTAAAGAGCTAAATCGCAAACATAAAATGAAAATTATGATTTTGCAAGCTGCCCCCGAATGAAAGGCTATTTATGCTTCGTGAAAAAAATAAAACCACCCTATGCATCCAGCATTTCAGCAAAATATTCTCAAGATCACACTATTTTATTCAAAATGGAATAAGTATAGGCCTAAATCATATGTAAACTTGCTTCTTTTGTCTAAGTAAAATTCACTAATACTGTATATGTGTATACAAATACACACGTTTTCATTTAACTATAGATAATTATACCCCGAACTGGCTGCAATACCTTTAATCACGAAAGCACCGTGTATCCATATATTTGTTTCGTATTTTACGATGCAAAGAAAACAGCCCTTTCGCGCCTAAGGGTATTCGGCGTCACCGTCGACGTTAAACTGTCTCAGCACAAAAACGTTTCATTTTGCGAAAAATAATAGCATAATTGAGCCACTTTATAAATACCAAACACAAATGAAAATAATATTTAAGCCACATGATCTGATAAAGTTCCAACGGTTCATTTATTAGCCAAAATATATACTTTCTTGTACAATTTGGGTCACCAGTATGTACATTTTCTTTACTGTATATACAAAACATTTTAAACATCAAATCCTCACGGAACTTACAAAAAGAAAAGCTCACGGACCACAATTTCATACAATATTACATTAGCAGTTTTACACAGCACATGCTTACAAGGTACGTATACAGAGACTTAGTAGTAATATTTTACATTCCTTACAACTGTTCGAAATAAACTAATATATATATATATATATATATATTTTAAAAATTAAAAAAAAAAAAAACAACAGAACGCTTATAAGGAGAGGATCACGGATACAACCACTGCTGCTTCTAGTGGGTTCTGAGGCCTGGAAAATACAGAAGATTTTTTTTCTTTTTTTAATGTAATGAAGATATTTCTTGACCATGGTGTGTACTTTTTATGGCGAAGGGGATTCGGGACTACGATCAAAAAACTGACCGTCAATAATTCGATGCAGTCTAAGTCGGAGCTTCCTGTTTTAAACAGGCAGCACTTCAACATGAAACGACGTAATGCTACAAAGCCTTACCCTGGCACGCGTTTAAAACTGTTATTTTGATAACGCATTAAAACAGAGCGGATTTACAGTTGAAGGACACAAATACATCCAAATTAAGTAACGTAATGCTCGCTTACCGTCTTTGAACTTGATGAGGCGATTTTTAACAACTTTTTAATCTGCTTCCAAGGCACTAGATCTTTCTGAAATAATAATAATAATAATAATAATAATAATAATAATAATAATAATAATAATATGGCGTGGACGGAGAATATTTTCAGTAATCATAATTCTGCCAAAATTGGCATACGGCCTATGACTTTTACTCACAAAAAAACATCAAAACAATATAACTAACTAAATGTGGTAAGCAGGAGCATATTCAATGGGACTTCGGGCCCACTGGAATTCAAAACGTGACAGTGAATAACCGACTTACATACAGCATTCCAGTAAGCAAAATTATCACACTGTAAAATAATTTTAAAGCAAATACTGAGTTTAATCATTTAAAATATTCCTCCTGTTTAGTCGTTTCATTTGTAAGAAACACATGGTAAATATATATATAGGCTATGATTATTGTACCCCCGGTAGGCCTCCCTGCATTTCTTTTTGAGTTAATTAATACAGCTCTGAACTCAAGCTGCGTTGCCACTCTGTAGGTGCATCCTTTGTAACATTCATCCAGATTTATTGACATTACGCCGTAAAAAGAAACTAAAACGTCTTCCCAGTCCGGTATAAAATGTATTACGTTCTGTTTGTAAATAAAACGTGCCACAAAAAAAGAATGACGTACGAATCTCAGTCTAGGGGGCAGGTACCTGTTACAGATGATTCAGAGTTATGACCCTTGTCATCTGTCTGTCTGCCGTACATCGCAAGACCGTTCGCCGATGCCTGGTTCGCCAGTCCGAGGTAATGGTTTGAGTTTATCAACGCCAGCTGGTGCGCTGAAAAAGCCCTGCTTGTCCAGTTCTGAAGTTTCCCGACCGGACAAGAAATAAGTCTGTGAGGGGCGATTATCGCTTGTGTCGCGGTCGCAGCACAGTTTCCATTCACAAGTGGAGATTTTCTGGGATTGTCCGGGGTGGTCGCCGTCTCAGCCAAAGACCAGATTTTAGGTTTCTGGGCTGGGGCAGCGTTATTTTCTGAGGGTGGGGAACCGATGGCACCTTGGTTTATTTTCACTTGCTCAGCGTTGTTGGGTTGCGTCGATTTGATTTCTAATGAATGGTGATGGAAATGCTCATCTCGGTCCCCGTTCACGTCTTTTCCCTCTTTCACCACGGTTTTAAGAAATCTGTGGTCTGCTCCATGCAAGTCCTCAAAACCATCCGAAATTTCAGAATCGCTTCTTCCGTCGAGCTTTATATCAGCATGCAGATCATCTTGGTCGTCTAGGTCGTCCTTGTTTTCGATATTTTCCGTGTCGATATTTTCTAAGTCGATTTCTTCGTCGTCTTCTCGTTTGTCTCCATCATCCCCCTCATGATCGCTGCCATAAACATTCCCTTCTTCATCAGTCCGACTTCTGGGCGCCCAGGTCATCTTGTTCTCCTTCTTTAGCCTTCTTCTGGCGTTGGCGAACCAGGTGGACACTTGGGTGAGGGTCATTTTAGTGATGATGGCCAGCATGATTTTCTCCCCCTTGGTGGGGTACGGGTTTTTGCGGTGCTCGCTTAACCAGGCCTTCAGCGTGCTGGTGCTCTCCCTCGTGGCATTCTTGGGTCTGGACGGGTCACCAAACTGGTACTGACCGTAGGGATAGAAAGCGGGATGAGTGTGAGGAAAGCCGGGGTGTTGTACACCTGGACTGTCTTTCAACTCATACTGAGCTCCCTAAAAAGAATAAAAAGAAAAACGATTTACAGGTAGCACTATATAGTATATGTGGATGTGTGACCTTACATTTTCAGGGTCACTTTTACGGTAAATATATTTAAAAAAATGCATAACATCCTTAAATTTACTGTGGCACAGACATATCTTGAAACACCTAGAGACATTTTAGAAGACGCACGTCCTTAAAGTAACTGGGGTGTATCGATCTGGCCGAATTTGTCTTTGCGATCGTTTTGCTGAGGTCAGCCAACTGAGCGCAAACAAGTCAGGTAATGTACATGATACGGTTATGTACAGTTTGCACGGTTGTTAACGGTAACGGAAACAAAAAACTTCAGCGTAACCAAGTTAAGAGGCCTACTAATGATAAGGGAAAACATCGGGCAGTGCTTTTCGCAGCCCTCTTGGCAGACAAGCAGATCTAATGTATTCATTATATGTGCCGAGGGATCCACAAAAAAATTATCACTTATCGGATTTGCTTCAAAAACGAGTCGTGTATACTATATACCAGCGCTAGAGGTATTTAACGCAGTAAGGTATTTTGTACAAGTGAACAAGAGTGACAAAAGTTCACATTCAAATTATGTTCGTTAAAATATTAGCCTGATGTTTCGCAAGCAATGCGTTTGCTTTATTCTCCAGGGTCAGTTTTCACAAAGTGCACGGCGTCCCCTTTGATTGCGTTTTTTTTTTTAGCGAAACACTTAACCACGCTCACGTGTCCTTGCAACTATGTGTTGCAACTTTAAAATAAATAAATAAATAAATAAACATTACTTACCAACTGATTAAAAATTGATATATCATTAGAATAAGGAA
Source organism: Brienomyrus brachyistius (assembly GCF_023856365.1). Taxonomy (NCBI): domain Eukaryota; kingdom Metazoa; phylum Chordata; class Actinopteri; order Osteoglossiformes; family Mormyridae; genus Brienomyrus; species Brienomyrus brachyistius. The sequence continues at coordinate 11,610,692 of NC_064543.1, read as the reverse complement.
GAAATGCGCCATATCCTTGTGCAGCTGCGAAAGGTGATCCGTACATCGTGGAAAGGACATTAGACAGCGCTCCGGACGGGCTTAGTTCCGTCCCGGCTCGTGCACCGCCGATACCCTGGCGATCCGACGGGTATATCGGTCGGATGTACTGGTATCCCAGCTGTGGGAAAGACATGTCGGTAGAAGAATGCCTCTGTAATCACAAAAAGTCAGGAATCGCACTCTCTGTAAGTACTACGATATCCACTTTACGGTGAGTACAACAAACTGTGAGGGGAGTCTATGTTTCTTCATAAAAAAGCCAGTGTTAACGATCCGATTGTGCTTGCCTCCCTCACTTTACTATTGATCTGAATGGACTAAGGTCAGGTCCTTACAGATTGCTTTAGATTATTGGGGACTCTTAGGTCTGATTGACATTTCTAGTCGTTCAGAAGCCCCTCCTATCTCCCAAGTCTCACTCTACAAACACACTAGATCTCGCTCGCCCGCTTTCCCTCCTCCCTCCCTCTCTCCCTCCCTCCCTCCCTCTCTCTCTCTCTCTCTCTCTCTCTCTCTCTTTCTCTCTCTGTTAGTCTTTTATCGTCTCCGAATTTCCCGTATATGAGTATAAAGGCGTCGCGATCGCCTATTTTAATAGGTTTCAAATCTAATTTTATGACTCGCCAATCATTTCATTAGTTATTTATCCTGCCGGTCCTGACACTTATTCAGAGCTAATTCTTCGTTTGTGGACATCGACAGAAATAATAAATATTTTAGTATTGTTGAGTGATTAACTTCAGAGCTCCACAATGCATTCTCTCTTCTTATAAGTTAAAGTAAGTGAGCGGTACTTGTTTCGCAGAATACTGATTTTGTAACAAATCCACGTGTTATTTTGTTTACATTTATATGAGGAAAGCGGATTAGCACGTTAGACTATTTAATTGACCCAAAAACCTTGCTGTTGTTGTGCGAGCAGCCAGTCTAATGTGAGGCAGGTTGGAATCCATTTGCTAATTAATTATGGGGCATCGAAGAGTGACAAGTCACAATATGACACCAAAGAGGAAACTAAAGAGAGGATCCGCTAAAAGAACAACAATCGACGTGTGACCTGTTAGTGAATGCCTAGTCGAGGTCTTTTCAATACACAATTTTTAAATATTTGTAATAAAAGAAGCGATCAACTTTCCAATATGATGAATTTGATTAAAAAACATTTGAGTTAATATTGAGTGAAAATTAGCATAAGTTGTGGCACAACGACGACAATGACAACAGCAGCAGCAGCAGCAACAACAACAACAATAATAACGATAATAATAGTAATAATCATCATTGTTAATTGACGCTGTTATACTAATTTTATATAGAGCTAGATACTTTGTTTCAGTTTATGCGGTTTGTGAAATTATTTTTTAATCTGAAAAAGTAAACTGTAATGCCAACAGAATACGATTTGCTTATATTACAAATACAGGAAAGCATATTGAGGTATATATCTACGTACAGCTTAAGATCTTGAAAAGTCACATTTTGAACGAATGACCTTAAAATTATAGTTTTGGATTAATTTCTTAAACCCGGGATGAAAATGGATTAAAACAAGGCATGTGATTCGGAATTGAATTTCCCTGAATCAATATAGGAAAATGTACAAGGAACAAGCTCTGTAGTATTACAGTACTTCTTATTCCGTCACATGTCGGATAATCGTTTGCAAAACAGCTGCATAGTTAAAGAAATGATTGCCTGTAGATTATTTTGAACACACAATAAGTCTTGTCCGGCACTGACTGAGGGATTAAAGTCACAATATTTCATTTCAGTTTCCATGAGCCGATCTGGTGTCACATATATATATATATATATATATATATATATATATATATATATATATATATATATATATATATATATATATATATATATATATATATATACATATATATATATTTATATACATATATATATATATATACACACACACATACACACACTTAAAGTACATTATTATTATTACTATTATTATTATTTCTTAATAATAACAACAACAACAATGATAATAATAATAAAAACAGTCTTATTATTGTTATTGTTATTGTTGTTACTGTTGTTGTATTTGTCTTTTATAGATTATAAAATTCAGGTGCCTTATTGCATTTATTGTATTGACGCTGCACCTCATATCCATTCAGTGAACGTGCAACCGGAATGTTTCTGCTTAGCGCCCTTGACAGTGTGACTGGTGACGCCGGTATTACCATGCCTGGTATAATAGGGTTATTAATTAAGAGAGGCTGTCTAGTGCCCTTCGTACGCAATGGTAATCACTACATAACACTCAATAGCAGAGACATTGACTCGGGGAACAAGGAATCCATCTGTGCAGCGTACCAAACGAAGAAAATAAGCAGTTAGCATCTTAAGTTTGTGACTGAAAGAAAGATGTGGCAAAAAAATGACAAAATATCGAAAGTGACTGGCAATTTCAGGAAGAGTATTAGTTATTCGGGGAGCGTTTGCGTTGCAATTTTAAAGACTTTCAAATACAATGCGTGGCAGTTTTACACTCACGGGTACCAGTCGCTCCGACTGTGCCAAGAATAGATTGCTCGGTAGTGCAGTAGGCGCAGGTTACTCCGTTTTGAGGATAAATAAGGGAGGCGGAGTATTTGCAGGTTGCGGTCCGCTCGACGGCGCTTCGGGTTCGGAGAGACACGTGTCTTATCCCCGGGACCTGTCAGGGCCCCAAGGTCGGTGTCTGATTTATTGCCCCAATCAAACGCACTTGCACTAACTTAACACTTTCACACAGACTCAGGAAACTGGCGCGGCCATAAAAACATTAAGGCAGTTGTGTTTTTTGCCATGTAGAGCAATGCTGACCTAACGTCCCGCAGTCCCCAGTTTGTCCAGGCCATTATATTACAATGTTTAAAATATGAAAACCTATCTCTAATTGTGTAAGCTGCTAACAACAACTGAAATACTTACAGCGAAATAATATATCTATTATATAGATCCTACATCTTTATATGCAGAATTATCGGTGACTGCTGTAATTGTCGGTCATTTTATGAGAATGGATCAAGTGTAACTTCGTCAAATTGTGTACTTTATTACCAGTAATTCTATAGAGTAGAAAGTCATACCCTCAAATTAACAGTCAAATACACAAATAATACACAAGATGCCAGTGACACATCGCAAATGATGAAATGAAGCTCAAGAAAACGGCAGGATCAAAGGCTTCAGGCGGAGTGGGGGGGGGGGGGGGGGGGGGGGGGGTTCTTCAAATTACACGTTTGGAACTTTTCCATAATTTCAAGGCGACAGAAAACAAGTTACACATTCCTTATCACACATGGAATCGATTTTAAAGGAGTCCTCTGATCAAAATCTGTTAATTGCGGTGACAACGAATTTGAAAAGAAAACAATGACCCTTGATGTTTCGGTCTTGAAGGGGGGAAACCTTCAGAATGCAAAGGAGAGAGGGAAAAATAACCAAAATCTCATTTTCCTAACTGCTTCGACAAACACGGTTTTGTTTGAGGATTCCAGGAGTGAGACGTCCAAATAACGCCAAGTAGTCAGTGTCAATTTGTTTAACTAGGCCTACTTGAATTTTGCATCTAAAGTTTAATTAGCACAAATCAGGGAACTGTTGTAAAGATTATCGGACTTAAATGGTTTATTGCTCTTATTGTTTAAATGTGTCATTATGGGGAGTCGAAGACTTGCACTTTCTTTTCTTTGCAGACGGATACAAGCTTGTTTTTTATTATTTAGCTATTTTTGTTGATTTTTGAGGGAAAAAAACACCTTGCTGTCCAGTTTTAAAAACATTTCATTTCCATGTATATAATGTGCTCTGTCCAATTCGATTCCTATTAAAGGTGAAAAGGGTGATGAGTCACAGTTCTCGTACAACGACTGGGGCTAATCCAGTAAATTAAATAACTTCGAAATTAATTGTACTTGGAGCCATAAGCAAACTAAGAACGCTATCTACTTTCAAAATAGATTTTAATGTTTCATTTTACCGTTGGGACAATTGGAATAAAATAATTTTAATTACATTATACCACCCAACCGTGCATATTAAATAGATAAGCTGTTTTTGCATGAATGAGGAAGAAAGGCTTTTCGCACGTTTCCTTTGTGTCCACCGCTATGGGAAACATACAGAAAATAATTGTTTTATGTGGTGCAACTTGCGCCGCCATATTTAACATTACAACTGAAGTTACTACTGGTCTCTCAGTTCACTTGTCGAAAGTAAATTATTTCATCCCGTGGTAAGTCCATTTCCAAACACACCCTGAAACCCGTAATATATAGAAGTCGGATGGTTTGACATTATAGTCAGGAGAAAGAAAAACTGTAGACTGTAATGTTGGGTCTAAACCGAAATTCAGATCGATTAACTAAAAACAGTGTCATGCGTAAAGGGATTTACAATAAGACTCTTTTGTTTGTGCCCTTTCTTGGATATTTAATACACGCATGGCCTCATGCATGTTTCATCTAACTACATTTTTCTAACAAAATACATGCCTTCTGTTATATATTTAGAAACCTGGCTAGTTTTAAACACCTTTGCTTCTTGTGTCATTTAGGTTCACTACCAACAAAAGGAGCGATAAAACTGCGTGCCGGAGTCCTACAAGCCATGTTGTTAAGGCACAAGTTAGTGCAGATTTCTTCGGGGAGTTTTACCCCGCCTGGCTCTGCAGAGGTGTAAAAGAGAAGGCTGGGCTTTAGAAACGAGCCCATAAAGGGGGAATTTGTGGTTAAATTGTAGAAGCGCCTGGAGGCGCGGCCAGTAATTGATTGGGAAGGTCAGGGCGCCCCGGTGTCAAATGGCTTTCCTGGCAGCGTTCTCTGTACGCCACATTGGTAAATATTATGCTGTCCGGAGGGGTGGCTGTCCGAGGTGTTTTATTAGCGGCCCGTGCTCCGGTGCCGCATCGTTATTTACTCACATCCGTACTCCACTGCAATCTGTAATCTTGTTTGAAAACAAGCGGGGCCGGACGCTGTATTCTTCCCTGTCTGTATCTCCGGGTCAGATAATCGCCAGTGGGACACATTAATTAATCAGGGCAAACAAAACCGGCATCCCGTTACTCAGCCAACTCTGCCTGTACTGTTAGTGCAACATACCCGTAACGAATGCATTTGCGGAGGGATGACATTTATGACGGTGCATATTGACGGCGTATATGAAATAAATTATAAGCTATCAGTAATATATACGGTATACAACATATATAAGCCTAGGCCTATATGCACGTCAATTGGTATTTCCTTTAAGTCAATACCTTATGCATATTTATCCGCCCTGTCGTTTACCACTGTATTAAGATTTTATTTTATCTTTTAAAGTTAAGTGTCCACATATTACTGTGTCGCTCGGCCAAAAAAGACTTGTTGCGCACAGACAGATGACATCGCATTAGGTAACTTTGCGACTAGACCCGAAATGAACCTCCCTTCACGTCGTATCAGTAACAAACAGCCATCGATTTAATGGTAAAGTCTCTTTAAAATGGGAATGAGTCACTCGGAGCCGCGCTATCACTGTAATACACAGGAATGGCCCAGGTAACAAGATGAGCATTGATTCGGCATCATGGTTGATCAATAATGAAATAAGTAACTTCGGGGCCAAATTAAAATGCAAGACAGCTCAACGCTGCCAGCCGTAAGTGACAAAGCTAATTCAGTTTGGGGGAGGGGGGGGAGAGTAAAACAATATTTGTAAGAGGGCTGCTTAACTTTTCGTTGTATATTGCCCTGTCTCAAACAAATTATGGCAGGCGAAATGAAAACAAACCGGAGTGGATAATTGACTGGTTGGTTGAGTATTTATCCTGAAAAACGATCCAGCCACAGTTTATATACAACCTCGGGGAAAGATATTAGTCTTCAGGGACAGTATAGACTGTGCCGCTGATCCGTCAGACGTTTAAAAACGGAATATAATTCTGGGACTTGGCTTGTTTAATATTGCCAAAGGGCGTTGATAACCAAACCGTTCTTTTTCACCGTACTAAAACCACTATCTCACTGTCTGTGCCTGTATGTGTACTGGCTCTATCTGATTATTAAACAGACTCTTTGCTGGATGTCCGGATTCGTAACTCTATTTTCTCTATTATTGAAGAGCAGTAAATTAAATGATAAAATGTAGTTAAATGAAAAGGGACAGTCTGCAGACCACAGTCACCCGAAAACAATTTCAAATGAACAGCTACATCCACATTACCAATGATTGTAATTTATTTGCCTGTTCTAGAACATGCCCAAATATTTTGCATGGCACATTGCACACATACATTGCTATACATGTCAATATCTTGTATGTTAAACACATTTAAAACAGCACATTTTGTGTTCCAAGTAAACGGATTTAGGACCTAAAGTATGTACTGCCTCACTGTATTAGGCAGATTTTGCTAATCAAAGTAATCTATTGGATTAAGTTGAGTACAAACAGCCCTTGCATCATGCAAGTTCAAATGCACCATAAAAGCTAAATAATCCAGCATGTGGTGAATGCTGATTCTAAACAGGGCCTCTTCTAAAAATTTCAAAAGAAAAGTAATCAAGATGTCATTTTCCCCCGTATTTCTCTGAGTGTTTTAGGAACCATTTTTTGTACTGACCCATGCACAGCTGGCGTCAGCTAAAGTTACGATTGTCAGAGATAAGGACAATCGCCACAGCGGATTGGCTGAGATACAGCCTGCTTTCTGCTTAGACTGTGTCCCAGGACCGCTGACAGCCCGAAAAGAGCAACATAGGACATCTTCTTTATTATGTCACCCGTACTTTGGGGAAAAAAAAACAATTCTACTGTGAACTTGGTGTTGGGTAACACTGGGGGGGTACATGACAGCGCCTCCTTATGGTCAGCTTCTGATCAGACGAATTTCTGAAAATGCTGGGGGCAACTATAACACTGATGCTGAATCCTCACAATCACAGACCCTCCCACCTTTAATGCATTTTAATGCTTTTATAGATAGATAGATAGATAGATAGATAGATATGATAGATAGATAGATAGATAGATAGATAGATAGATAGATAGATTACGGATGTTCACTGAATTTTGCACATAATCCCACTGCAATTTTTTATGACCTTGCAGGATCACGATGCCTTACTCTGGGAATAATGATTTAATGAAGGATGGAGCGCGATAAGCAAACGGCTCTGTAGCTTTAAATGACGGTAACCATATTTTCATTTTCTCTTTTTTGCAATGAGTAATGTATTTTGGAGAGGTTAGGGGCCCTTTGCCTGCCGCAGCCTCTTTGTCCAGCAGGGACAGTGATGTTCTCAAAATGGTTTTATCCCAGTAGCCGTGGTTCGTCCACTGACAGGTTCACGTATTTATACTGACTTTATTGGTCAAGCATGTGTGACATCATTAACAGTGAGCAGCACAATCTCCTGATGGCCTGAGGTCAAGCCAGGTCTTTAAAAACCGTCCCCTCCTACACCAGCATCTCTGGGAAAATGACACCGTCCCCGGTCGCGGGAGAAAAGGGCTTGCCGACGTACCTGGGAGAAAATGTAATTTCACCACAAACAATAGTGCACAATTGATGCAATCATAACTTTAATTTTGTCTTTAATGTCTACAGATTTTTTCATATATATATATATATATATATATATATACCTGCTTAAGTAATATAACTATGTATATATTTGATGCATATAAATATAGGCCGATGAGAATAGAGAAATGAAAGGTAATTATTCTTTGGAAACTATTGCTTTATTATCGCTATAAGTAAATACTAAAAATTCTAGTTCTCATGATTATTGTACTGAGGTGACATTTTCCTGATCAGTAATACACAGACTGTAACGTAACGGTCCAAAATACACAACAGAAACCAGAATAAACTGGCCAGTTACACCACTTTAACTGGGAAAGGTCCGCTCTTGTCTACGATGCACCATAATAGTTCATAGACGAGTGGTGGTGCAAATTTGTGAGGGGAGGGGTCGTGTAAAGCAAGCAATAAGGCTGGGCATGACCAGGACGGTCATTCAGCTGCACTGGTCACAAACCGATGATGGTTTGGTCATGGTACCAGTTTCACTCCCACCTTCTACAAGCGCATGCTGACCCGAGATGGGCGACGGCAACGTTCGGCTCCATCAACTCGCCCAGCCGTAAACTGCGTCCCCGAGACGTTTCAGACGTACTCCTCTCAGATCTTCTCATTGCACTCCGCCCTCCTTATCCAGTCTAGCCACCATCACCTTTAAGTGGATCTTTTCCTCTCTGTTGCACACAAATTATAGGAATAATCAATAAATATGTGGTCATTAATTCTGTGGTTCGGAGGCACCTTATCCGAACAAGAGATGTCACGGCGGCCCTGCAATAAATCACAATAAGTGCTGCAGGTAGCATGTGTACTTCTGCTCCAGTGTGGCTCCAGCAGGCTCCTGGGGTGTTGAACACATACCCACCTACTGGGGTGCGTGCAATGATCCGTGGGGGAGAAGTATCAGAAATGTGGGGGCTTTTTGTCTTGCTTTGAATGCCAAGTGGCTTTGTTTTTTAATATGTATACTTGAAGGTTGTTGGTCTAAGTCCTAACGTGGGTTTCTGCTGTTTTTACCCTTGTGTCAATAGTGTAACTAACCCTTTAGTGTAGTGAAATATCTAAGGTTTATGATAACAGCATCTGAATGTACCAAGGGACTGGGAAGAAGCTGATACTTCCCTTGAGGCTTCTCCGACTGTGGAAGAAGTAAATCTCTAATCTGCAGTAGACCGGACAGTAAGTCTGGGAGTGTATAATCATGTATACGTGCAAATTATGATAGACTGGGTGATCGGGGTCCCTTTAATCCCCGTGCCTGAAGGGCGGCAGTTCCCCACGCTACACGGAAGGGGGGAAATCGGTAATACCCCTCTGCCTCCGAACTATAAATCCTGGCAGTTATTTGCCAGCACATTTAATGAAATATTTTGAGAAGAAAACCCCCGTGATTGATTCGCCTCCCGCCATCGATCCAGTATCGATCTGCCTTGTTTTGAGGCCACAGCTGTGCAGTTAGCTAAATGGTGGCTGGGCCCCCCTTGAAAAGAGCTTGTTAAGAACAGCTATATGTTAAAAAAAAAAAAAAAAAAAAAAAATAGTTAAAATTCCTGGTTTAAAAAAAATAATAAAAATTGGGACAAAACTTTCCTCTGTGTCTTGGCTTTCGGGCAACTTCCAGCACTTTCCAGAAAGTTCTCTGTTTTTCTGTCCAGAGAAGCTAAAATAGTGTGTGGGTTTTTGTTCTCCATCGGCTAACGAGCAAGATGGAATGATTCGGGGAATATTTAACCACATCAGCGCGACACCGGGAGAACAAGCGCAGCCCACTTGATGAGTGTTTTGGTGTGGTGATGGCCTTATTGTGTTGCAGATTGTCTCGGAAATGCTCAAAGTAGATATTGACACTGGTAATCCTATTAGAGCCAGTGAGAATTGCACTCAGGATTTAGGATGTCGGTGACAATGAAGAGGACAATCCTGACCCCAGGTAAAGCATCGACAAAGGTCTGGGAATGTGCCTTCAGCAGTGCAGCAAGAGCACTGCATTGCTTTGTTTTTACAGTGTTTTTGCAGACAGTGCAAAAAGTATTTATTTTAGGCAAAATAAATTCCCTTTCCGAAAACCCTTTTTCCCTCAGGCTAGCCATCATGATATGCATTAAATTTTCTAAAATCTAAAAAAAAAAAAAAAAAAAAAAAAAAAAAAAACTGAATAAAGTGCCATTTTTATCGATGAGTACATGTTGTCTCCAATCTCCAACCAAGTTGTGGTTACTATGGGGGGGCAGAGGGACTGACATGGAGCTGGGTAGAAAAATCAGGAGGCAGCCCCATACAAGCCAGCAGTCCTGAGTTTGGTGGGGGGAGTAAGGCTCAGCAGGGCGTGTGTGTGTATGGGGGGGGGGCAGCTTTGGGGATTCAGATTTCTATCAAGGGTTTATCAATCCCATCTTGGAGCGCCATTGATCTTTACTGAGAATCTAATCCCGACTATGAAGTTCAATAACAACTCCATTACCTGTGAGCTGCTGATTGGAGGGTTGTAATGCCAAGATTAGTAGCAGCCAGGCTGACCTGCCAACATTGATTTGCACTGCGAAATCACTTGTTAGAAAAAAGAAAAATCGTGTTTGCTCGGTAATTGAACAATTTTATTTTTCTCCTCCCTTTGCCCCCCCGTCACCTCGCCCCCCTCACCCTGCCGCCTATCCCATCACATCAGCCGCGGCATTGATTAGTTGCCTGTTTGCGTTAGAGGTTATTTAGCACGGGATGCTTGTCCTCTTCATTGTTTTTAAACCAGCTGACCCCCCCCCCCCCCCCCCCCTTTAAAAACACAAGCCTCTCGGTTTCGTAGCGGCCGTGCACGGACCCCATGCCTCATCCGCCAGCTGGAGGGAGAGCCCGGATCCGAAGGGCTCCCTGCCCGCCGTGTCGGACCCCTCGCAGCTCACAGAATGGATGGTTTCACAGCCAGTTAGCTTTAAGTAATAGATACATTGAGCCCATCCTAGCAGAAGAGACAGCTCATTTAAACACCTTCTTTCCCGCCTCCTCTTCCCTTTCCGTCGCCTGCCCAGATTACCCAGGTTAAATAAATTGAAACAGACTGTTTTGCTCAACCATCACGGGCAGCCGGTTGAAATGGATGAGACCATTTCCCTTAATGCAAACAGCTGACGTATACACCGGTCCACACATCCCCCACCCCCCCACCCCTCCCCCAACCCCCCAGCTTGGGGGGTTACAGGTTAATGATAATGCTCATTTTGTTCAGTCATTTGTTTTGTTTCTGCAAAGTTCTGATAAGTGGCTAACCAACGAAGCTTGTAATTACAATCTTAGAGAAACCGGCCCGATCTGTATATAAATCTCACCATCCAATTACAAGATGTAATAATTTTGCACTCAAGCTGGTAATGAGGTCTAATACTCGCACATGTGATAATCCCCCCTGGATGCCGGCTTGATCAGATGTTGGGCTTTGTAATTAGACTGGCAGGAAAATCATTATTTCATGTTCAAATAGAAAATGAGGTTGGTGGGAAGTTAATTTCTCTACGCTCTGTGAAGCGTAGACAAGAATTTAATGATTTAATTACAGTTGTAAGCTCTTTGGATGAGACTTAATTGAGCTGAGATTTTTTTTCCCTCCGTTTTTTTTTTTCCACATTAGTAGCGGGCACATCAAAGCTTTTTTTGACAAGAGTTTAAAGCGATAGGGCCGCACGATGTTCCTGATACGGAGAAATTCCCTTTTCTTGTTATCCAGTCAATTTTACTTAAGTGAATTCCCGATTTCTGCGTAATGGTAAAACCAAAGTCTTTGAGGCCCCGAACTTCATTACAAAAATGAAATTGGTTTTCTATTTTTTTTTTGTTTTTAATTTGAGACACCAGTGATAATTCTCTACCGTTTCATGCCTGATGTTGTTATTATTGTGGGCTATGACGCTTCGCACCTAAGTCCATGTTGGTATCAGGCCTCTGATTGGACGCTCTAGCTTACCCGTCTTCGGTCTTGGAACTGTTATAAGGTTAACACTTGTCTGCGATTTATTACGCTGCCTGTAATCAGAATATGAGGGATGATTAATGTTTAAAGATGGTCTCCCAGCTTGTTATTAGTTTGTAAACGGAACCAGAATGACACCTTAGAAGGTAGGTCAATGGTGGTCGTGGGGGTAGGGTATTTATTTTTCCGGCCGGAAGCCCCTAGCGCTACTGCCTTTAAAAATGGAGGCAAACTCCAGAGCTTTGAGCGGCATCCTTTGCTAAAGTAACCAGCCGTCGCCCCCCCCCCCCCCCCCCCCCCCCCCCCGCCTGCTTACATTCAGACACCCCAGCGTCTCATGTCTCCACAATGACAGTTGGATAAGAATATTGCACCTCGGATAAGATGCGTGGATTTGAAAAACGTCACTCACCGAGGAATGATTGACCCCCCTCCCCGATCCCTTCCTCCTTCACATTTCAGAATTCCCCTCTTTCTTCCGGCGTTCCCGGTCTTTATGTGGCCTATCTGCAGGAAGATGGATACGCCACTTTATTGGATGGCATAAGGCCGTCCTGCAGGTGACAAGTGGCAGGCCTCATTCAAGGCCCCCCCTCATGCATATTTAGCGGATGCTAATGAGCCGCTTTGCATTGTTGCATGAAACCGGTCAATTCCCAGCAGGCCCCGCTGAGGGGGCGGCAACGCGGACGAGATAGCCGGGGTGTCCGGGCCGCAGCTGGAATGGCTAAACCCCCACACCCTCCTCGAAAGCACCCCCCCACACACCTTGACACCGAGCCATCATGCATTTTTGACAACAACTCGAGATGATGGAGGTGACTCGTCCTTGCAGCTCGGTTAAAAACAGTTGCCGCGACTCCATATTCACCTGCCAGCTCCTGCCAGAGGGACAATACATCACAGGCGCGTGCCCACCCACGGCGATGGGCCCAACCCGGATCCCGCCATCACCCGGGTGGCCGGCTCTTGGTCCCTGGGTCCTTGCAGAAACGGCTCTTTGGGCCTCCGGCGCCGACGTGGTGCCCTGATGTAAGGCCTGAGATCCGGTCGCCTGCGGGATCTGTGTCTCAGCCACATCCCTTTGTTGTGACGCCACATCTCCTCATAATTGTATGTATATTTGTCTGCGGTGTGGTCTGGGTCTATGTTGGATGTGAAAGGTCAGAGGTCGTCGATGGCTTACTCAGGCCTGCGGCAGTGTCCCCCGTTACTCCCCCAGCCACTCTGCTATTTCAGAGGTGTGGTCAGTATACAGATATATGTGGTTGGGTGTGGGGGAGGGGGGAGCGTTAAATCAGCACACAATACAAGGGTCTCTCATAAATCCTGAGAATGAGCCGGGATGCGGGCAGTAAACACACCTGCAAGACTTATGTAGTCTTATTAAACCATAAATAGCTTACACCCGCGATAGCACAGCTTCTCCCCGTGCAAATAAATTTTAGATGTAGGGAGAAAAAAAAATGAGAGGAGAATGAAAGCAGGCTGCGCATTATAGCAACCGTGGTGATGGGGATACGCTAACGGGACAGACTGGAACTGGCAGCCTGAAGTCTTTCGTGTCTGTTTAGGGAGCGGGCTGGGGAACAGGCCGAAGGATTTCGCACGGCAGGAGGTTTCTGTATATATTGCCTCCCACCACTATAAACACAGCTCTCTCGGATCTCCCAGATGTGGGCATAGACTTTACAGCGGATATTATTTTGCTTGCGGGTCTGTCTCTGACGCTTTTCTCTCGGGACATTACCCAGAACCTACTGGCCACCTCAGCTGAACTGGATAGCAATTGAGGATCATGGTGGCGTGTGTGGCCACTCTGAGGCATTGTGGGATATCAGGTCCATGGGAGTGTTTTTTTGACAATTTGCGTGCATGTGTGTGTTGCGGGGGATTTTTCACCACTATCCGTCTTGGTCTGTTCTGGCTGTTTCCACCCTCTCTGGCCCCCAAAGGCCCCGTCCTGGGGTGGAACGTGTACCGAAATGCTGCAGATGTGTGCCTCGGAATTGCTTTCTCGCATGTTACCCACAGTCTGTTTTTGATTCCCAACACTCCTCAGGTGCCTGGTGTGCCGACCCACCCAGACCGGTCGGCATCATTTCCAGGTATCCTGCTAGATTTGTAAAACAGACCGAGGTTTTTTGGTTTGACCTGTGTGTGGGTGTGGAGGGGGTGGCGAAAGGTAACACACCCACATCCCTTCTGTAAGGAGCGTCAAAAAAGCACCCACACTTTGGAGCCCTGAAATCTGGTGCGTAGAGCTCAAAACATTGGAGCTGCCTGGCATCTACTTCCATGTCTGCTGGCACACGTGTGTGTGCATGCGTGTGTGTGCATGCATGTGTGTGCATGCGTGTGAGTGCATGCGTGTGCATGCGGTGTGGAGTGCATGCGTGTGTGTGCATGCGTGTGTGTGCATGCGTGTGTGAGTGCGTGGCGTGTGTGTGTGCATGCGTGTGAGCACACGTGTGAGTGCAATGCGTGTGAGTGCATTCTCCACACGTCTGCAAGGGAAATGTGGGCAGGAATTAGCATCTATGGGGGAAACTGCATCACAGACGTGTAGTATATGCTGGTGTGAGTGTGCAGTTATGATGCACTGGAGGTGTTCAGCGGGGCCACTCGGGTGGCTATACGTGCTCTGTCTGCCAGGTGACAGGCTACAACTCAGAAAAGGGGCTTGTTGACTTGCATCTTCATCAGAAGGTGAGGATGAGGAGGCATATCAGCCTCATGTCCATCTGGATTTTCAGGGTGGGGTGTTGTTTCATCAGGTTGTAGTCGGGGGGTTTGAGTACAAGTGGAGACACAGGGATAGGGCCTTGTCATCAAGTCGCCCCTCCACCGCTCACACTATTGACCGCAAACGATGCGCCTGAGCTTCATCGGGTTCCTGCAAGGCCGATATTTAACCAGATTGATCAAAAAACACTGCCACAGACAAGCCATTGACAGCGACTGATGATCGGCTGGAGATGGGACTCGGGATCAGTGGGCGGATGGTGCAAATGACAATAAAAAAAAAAAGTCTATAAAACGGTTTCAGTCCACGTTGAAATTTTCCTATTGTTCCCAGCTCCCCCTGAGGCAAAAAATAAACAGATAATGAAACATGTGGAAAAAAGGAGAGGAGAAGCGTAGCCACTTCGGTGGGGGGATAATGATTCAGTGCGAGAGAAAACTAGAACGAATGGCCCAGAGCCCATGTTTGTACAGTCACTGATAGAGAGATTTGTCTCTTTCCAATCTCCAGCCAGGATAATCAAGGCTGTCCCAAACACCTGCGCTTGGATTGCTCACGCCCTCCACCAGAATGAGCGTAATTAATGACCATTACCCTGCAGGTCACATGATACAGACATTAACTGATTGGCTGCCATTGGAGGGGACGATCAGTTTGTCGGCCTGTAAATGTGTCATGATTACAGCCGCGCACAGCAAGAAAACCACCCCCTCCCCACCAGCCTCTCAATTTTTTAACTCCCCCCCCCAGCTCTCACAGAGTTAAACAAGCCCTCTAAAGGAGAATGAATGAAGCTGATTCCCCGGGCCCAGCAACCCCAGCCCATCGCCTCGGTCAACGGGAACTGACCCTTCCGCACAAGGCCGGTGGCCGGCACACCCTGGCATCAAGGGCCAAGGACATGCTCTCCTCTAATGTGCCAAGACGTTTCACACCTCAGCATCGACCGTATCTTAGATCAGCTCTGCAACAGGAGGTCAAGGGCGGATTGTACCGGGGGATTGGCTTTAGTGAGGTGCATTCTGGGAAAAGTGTGTGGTCACACCTGATACGCATACAGGCATGTGCTCGCCTGGGCTGCCATCGCACCTTGTCCAGAGGGCTGGTCAGTCGCGTTGGCATGGGAGACGCCAGCTTCCTGAAGCATAAGGTCGGCATGCGTCTTACAAGCTGTGTTGAGGAGCGTGTTCGTGTCTATGCCGGAAACAGGGTAGGGGTGCCGGTGCCAGTCGTGCGGGTTGGTGGGGGTTTAGCCTGTTCCGGATGGTAGCACACATCCCCCTGACACTTGAGAGGACCTCCAAGTGGTACAGCGCTCCACTTTAACCCTTCTCAGAGAACCCCCTCACCCTCCGCCCCCCAACCCCCCCATTAGCATAAATCCATTAGAATATGAATAGGAATTAATTTGGGCTTTCCCCTCGATAGGAATTAATGGGTTTTTCTGCTGCACTCCTCAGAGTTCACTACTCCACAGTCCACAAGTATTAATATTAATATGGTGTTTTATTTAAACGGAGCGCTTGGGTGAAGCTGTATACCGCACATTATTAAAGATCACGATACGTTTCTCAGGAAATGTACACTTCAGTGGATGCATTGCCTTGCCGTTGTGATCTGTAAAATTCAATTTTTATACAATGCGGAGTTATTTTCAGAATGGGTAGAAGGTAAACAGGATCTGAATGGCTTCTGTCTAAAGCCATTAGATTGTCGGATTTGCATACATGGGGGTGAAACGCTTTTTTTTAAAGAAAAAAAAGGCCTGTGAGAAGTTGTGCTGTTCCATCAGGAGCACGCTTTCAGAGCAGCACGGCCTGCATATGCCCCATCGCAGATAATCACGGGAGATTACCATTATCGGAGGCTCAATGCATGGATTGCGACTGCTATCACGTGCAGGAATCGAACGATGCAGTCTGTGAGCGCCGCATTTCGGCAGCAGAGCTGCTTTATGTCTGATTCTTACGCGCTGTGTTCGCAGAGTTCGCCCGTGCTGCCCACATCTCAGATGTCTTATTGTGTGGTCGAGGACCAGAACCGAAATCTGGACCGTGGTATTGTGAGGATGAGCTGCTGGTGCTGCCTGGATGGCATCCTGGGGTGGGCATTTAGGCAAGGGCATGATTTTGGTTTGATGAGATGTGATGAGATGATTGATGTCTTCACCCTTTTGAGGGGGGAACAGGATTATCGGGGGGGGGGGGGTTATGTTAACTGGACTTGATTCCACGCCCCCCCCAACCCAGAGACAACTTTTACCGTCACCTCTTGCCCCACACGTAATTTTTTTGCCCATTTATTTGGGTATGTCAGTAGGCACCAGTAGTAAAAAAGTTGTGGACCAGGGGATTTGCGGGGGAGGGGGGATCTATTCAGGTGGCCACACCCCAGCTTGGGTGTGATGTTCTCCTCACCTAAACACCCTTTGTGTGGGTCAGTTATGGCCTCCAATGCTGTGTGCTGTCTCAATATTTTTTCCATGCTAAATAAATTATTAGTCTAGTAGTCTGTGATGGGTAGGTGCCCCAGCCAGGCTTGTGTCCATAGTCTCCCAGATAGGCTCTAGACAAGCGGTTACATAAATTGGATGGATGGATGGAGTGATGGATGGATAGATGGATAGTTTAGTGAAAGACAGAAAACAAATTGGGGTGGGACTGTGTTGGAACTGGAATTGGCAGCCTGGAGGAGTAGTGATTTAGGGACTAGCTTGAAAGGCTGCAGGTACGAGTCCCTCCCAGGACCCCTCATTGTTCTGCCTACGGGCCCAATTTCTCCAGTAAAATGATCTAGGCGGATAAACAGAGCCGTAAGTATGAAAGCTGCTTGCTGGTCGGTGTTTGCAGGGCAAAGGAAATGATGGAGTGACTCTAAAGCTTTGCACTGTGTGCTTTGATACTTCCCAGGACATCAATCCTCCCACGCAACCCAGCTCCATAAAAAAGTATCATAAAAACCCAGAACGGTACATATTTTGGCTAAAGAAAGGGGGAAACCGGAAGATACCACAGGGCTGCATATGAGATTTTAATTCTTTTTTGTAGAGGGCTGCTTAGTGTGAACCTAAGTACATCATCATGACCTTTGAGAAAAACAGCTGGAAAGGCTTTGTCACCCCTTTTCATATGGTTGTTGTGCTGTTTGGTTGATTTTTACTGTTCAGTTGAATCAGATTTTGAGAAGCTGTTCTGAGATCACTCTAGAATTGTCCGACACAAATAGTGGTTAGCAGAGGCCATCTCAATACGTCCAATACTCTTTTATACAGGTTCAAGAACCAGAAAGCAAAGTTCCTCTGAGTGCAAGTCTAGTTTCTTAACAACTGTACTTACCACTCATAACAAGCCTAATGCATAAAGAATCCATTACTGCTCAAATATATGCCCTAGTACAGCTAATGAAACAATTAGCTAAAATATGACCTTTCCCACAATTAATTAAAAAGAATCTGAGCTGACACAAAATACAGAAACTACAATGGACCGAGAATACATCTCACAGCGTTCTACACAGATCTCCAAACTGCATTGCAATCAAGATGTTTTTTTAAATTAAAAGCAGCACTTGGAGACTGTTAATTGACTGACAAACAGCTGTTCGGAATTTAGAAAATTACAAAGGTATCTTTCTATCTCAAATGTAGCATCTAGATTATTTTAATGGCCATACATGTACATAAAGATAAAGGGCTTCATTTGGTCTTGTTTTATGTACTGCTAGATGATCTGCTAAATGGATGAGACTGCTGCCCTCAAACTTCAACGTTGTCCTTATCTCAGAGCAATGGGAAGCTGTGTAATATTACATAACCTGACAGCAGCTGGATGGATTTGTGAGCTCAGATGTGTTGAATTCTGCTGACCCAAGGAGGCACTGCACAGCACCCACTCTCTGGCTGTGACCTCGGCCTTGCGGAGTGGGGTTTTACATAACTCAGAGACTTCAGGTACATAAGCCATGAGTATGGGACAAACGCAGTCTGAGAGATTTCAAGTACATGAGCCATGAGGAATGGCGAAACAGGATCGCAAATCATAAAAAAATCACAGCTGCCTTGCCACCATGTCGCAGCATGGTTGACGGAACCACCGGTGTCCTAAGCATCCCTGTCTCCATTGAAAATGGAGGTGGGAGATTGATGGTGGCTCAGCTGTGAGGGCACCTTGAGTGCTGCTGATCCAAACAGGTCACAGCGTTCAAGGTGAGTCAACGACAGAGCAGAAAAAGAGGTTGGGGGCATTGGGGTTTGGAGGGGGGGGGGACGTCGTCGGTCTGTTATTAAGGATTAGCTCCTCAGGCAGCGGTCTAGACAGACCCGGTTAATGGAGCAGCCCTTTCATGGTAGGCAATCTTCTCTGCACTCTCGTCTCGTTTGCACTCTTCTCTTTAAGCAAGCAGGGTAGTCGGAGGACTAGAAACGTGGGTTCTGAAGTAAAAAGAAAGAAAACCCAAAATGGCTAAAGGAAAAAATGTAAATACATAAATAGGAAGATATGACATCAGAGACAGACTTTGTGAGGTCATTTCCGGTGACATCAGAGGCACACTGTGTGATGTCATTTCCTATCTGTTTCCTCATTGTGTCATCATAGAACACAATACCTCGAAGCGGCTAGACGTGAAGGAGGGAGCCGAAAGAACGGCAAACAAAAGAAGGTGTTTGGAAGGAGGAATGTGGATCTACCCCCCCCCCCCCCCACACAGCTCTAACCCCTCCCATGTTTCTGTTGGAGGGGGCATCCCAAGCCTCCTCCTCCAGGCCCCACATAATATTCCCCGTGAAAATATCTCATCATCCCGGTCAGCAAGGCGGCCTGGATCCTTAAGAATCACCATAAACTCTCATAATTGCCGCATTAAACTTCAGTTTATAATTTTTCTCCAGGTGCAGGTATGCGGATGATATGAAAACCGAGTGCATTTACATACAAATTGAAGATTTTTATTAATCAGCCGGGTAACAGGAATCAAACGGCAACACTCCATCAGGTATTTAAATACATTTGGTGACATTTTTACTATGCATTACCGTGATAGGGCAGGCGGAATATAATGTAGCAGTGATTGCTTTTCCATTGAAAGCACAAACGGTTTCATTTTTCCTGTCATCTCAAATAAGTGTTAAAGAGGGTTTGGAGGGTATTGTGTAAGTGCCGTATGCTGGGGACCCGGGAACGCTGATGGCCATATTAAATAACCATTAGCCGCTAAGCTTAGATCATTGTGACATCCGCCTCTTCTGAATTTACTCTGTGATTTAAAATGAAAGCAATCTGCGACCGCTTTGCTGGCCTCCTTCAGCCTCCTCCATTTTTCCTCAAACAAAATGCATTACAACACTAATTTTGTGACTGTTAAGATAACTGCCGCTAACAAGCACTTAATTAAAATGTACAATAAATAGCCGACTGCTGCCTTATCTTTTCTCCAGAGCTCTGAGTGTTGGATCCTCCGATGCTCAGCCCTGCTGTTCCAGAGCTCGTTTACAGATTAATTGCTTTTCTGTCTGGCGAAAGCTGCTTCCCCCCACAGCCAGATCGCAAATAGCCAGATAGGAACTTTATCAATCAAACCCCTGCCTCACTGATCTCTTTCATTCCGCACTGTCGGTGCCTCTCAATAAGGGGAGAGGCTTACGGAGATGGTTCCAGAAACATCCCTTATCGCAGCCGGCCCACGCTGCGTGTGTGTGTGTGTGTGTCTGTTTGTTGGTTTGCATGCATTTGTGCGTCCATGTGTGGGCTTACGTGCATGTGTCTGTTCATGGACCTCTGTGTCCTACGGATGCATACGTTCATCTCTGCGCTTTTGCGTGTAAATGCGTGGGTTGCGTGCGCATTCACATTCGCTCTTGTGAAGGCAAACGTACGCAGGTGTGCACGTTAACTTACATAAACAGGTAGTTCTGCTATTACGTGAGTTTCCGAAATGCAAATTGGCTCACGTGATTGGTTCGTCGGGAACGCATTGCTACATGATGTGAATCTCGTATTGGGCTGTACATGATTCAATTGGGGACATGCTAAGGTTTAAAACACCTGACTACACCATTCATTGTAGGAATATGCTTGATACTCACATAGGTTAGCTAGCCCAAGTGCTTCATTTTGGAAATGCCGATTTTCACAAAATATTCTCCACTCTGGTAAATATGAATGAGCAAAGTTTTATAAATGTGTCTATAAAGCATACTGGTGAAATTGTAGGTGTTGAATATAAAGGAAAAACGTTCACACTCAAAGAGAAGTTTGATTTTATTAGGTGTTTTGTAAATCTTAATGTTTTTAGGGTCAGAGTGGTCTGCCCCGATCCTGTTCTTTTCCCCATTAACTCTGTTATTTTTATTGTGTTTTTCTGCACACGAGAACCTGCCTGTCGTAGTGGCCGAGAGGGTGAGCCCCAAACCGTCATGACTAAAGGCACGGCAGGGGCTGCCTAGGGCCCCCAAAAACAGAATTTCCAAATGTTCCATTTATGGATATAAAATACGATCATTTAAATTATAGGATGTTAATTGGATTTTTAGCAAGAGTTTTTAGGATAGACAAAGGTGCCCTCCCGTCCCGGTTGTAATTCCAGCTTTGAGATTTCAAGCTACCCAGTGCTCTTTTCATACTCAGGTAAACAGACAAACTTGAACAGGGTTCCATTCCTGTTTCCGCCTAGGGCCCCCAAACCTTTAAATCCAGCCCTGGGACAGGGAGGCGGGGCCTGACGGGAATGTCGCAGGACTGGCGAATCAGACACGAATCAGTCCAGCCCTGAGGCAGGTGGGCGGGGCCTGACGAGAATGTCACAGTGCTGGTGAATCAGACACGTGTCAGTCCAGCTGAACCCCGTGAGTCCGCTATGCGGGATCGAAAGAGCATTACGACGGCACTCATGGCGGCCATGCCCTCTGGGACCACAGGAACCCCGTCCCAAATGGGCTTTTAAGGACTTTGGCTCGGGAAGGGAAATATGCAAAGCTTTTGTTTTTAAAGGGAAGAGAAGAAAGCAGGTCAAAGCAAACTTCCTCTGCCGGAGCTGTGAGATTTACTCAGCCTGCTGTGGCCCATTAACCCGTCCATAATAAATCCCACGTGAGCAGCGGTGCGTGTGCGAAAACCCGCACGGTGACTGGAGGGCGTCTGCGGCCAAGGAAGCCCCTCCATAGCCAGGCCGCGGGAGACGGCGTCTCCTCACCATCACCATTCTCGTCTTCTGTCTTTCGCTCGACGTTTTCATTTCAGTTTTCTTTACATTCCTGCCACGGCGTTCGCCCATGAAAGCCAGCCATGATTTAGAGCACAGCGGATGGTCGATGGCGACCTCCGCTTAGGGCATGGGCCAGGGATGTGGCATCCGGTCGGGGTCCGGTCCTGGAAATCAACAGTTTTTTTTTTTATAAACAGTGGTTTTGTAGGCTGTTCTTAACCCGCGTTGGCATGTTTGTTTTTCAGATGCTCGATATGGTCTCTGTGCAAGAGCATTATGGGAAATGAAGGGGATTCCAGTGGCTTGTACGAAGCATGGCCCACGATGGGAATCTTGAATCTTGAATCTTGAGTCATGAATCTTTTTCTCGGGGGTCGAAATGGAGGGGGGGGGGGAGGGGGTCCTTTTTCAGCCCGGTTGAGTGGGAAAAAACCTAGAATGAGCCTAAGTATGTAGATAATCTAGCGGTCAGGCTTGGTTAGAGGTCCATGTGTCTCAGATGGATGCGTCACGGCTGCTGCCAGGTGAGCTGGAGTGATTTCACTGCCAAAGTGATAGATGTTTGTCTGGGGGAGTGTGTGGGGGGTGCACAAGACCCCTCCCACAACACGTCACATGCAGGGGGGCGTGCAGAATGACACTTGGGTATAGGGCAGGGATCACCTGCTCCATTCATCGTAATTCTGCCTCCGTTTAACTTGGCCCAAACCCTATACACCCCCCTTCCCATCTGTATAACACTGGCAAACAGCCTATATATTGGGGGAGTGGGGGGTGACTGCCTCCCTCTGCTTTGTCCTTTTTTATTTTCTTTTTGCTTCAGCATTGGCCCCTATCGCCTTTGCAAATGGCTCTTGGAAATACTCCCGTTTCCTGGCGATTACCGGATGGATCCACAACTCGGGCGTATTTCTCCCTCTGACTGTGTGACTCAGATATAATCAATATCACTTAAATTGAAAAAGGGGCTGCAAATGGGTCACCGCAGCCAAAAGTCGCTATATATAACGTCAAACGGACGGAGAACCCAGATCCCAGACACCAGCACCGAAGGGAGCCTTCGCTGCCACCTGCACAGATCCGGAGTTAACAAACATTCACGGATCACTCTGACAGACTCCCAAAGTCTTGACTCACCTGCCACCCAAAAAAAAGACCCCCATGCTCCTTCCCTTTTCCCACAGGGTCAGGTCCCCTCCTTCTGTGATTTATGCAGGCATGTTTCTGAATAAATTGTGTCACCTGACCGGCTGTATTTCAAAGCAGGATATATTTTCAGTAAATAATTTGTCCCACATTGATTCCCGATACTTTGTGAGATATGTCACCCCTCTACTGGGCCTGGAATACATCAGGCATTTATTTCCTGCCCAAAGATGCATCAGGAAGAGCCTTATCTTGCTATGCAGCGTGAGTCGGGGGGGGGGGGGTTATTTTTATCAGTTCCGAGAGGGGCTCTTACCTCGAACAGCTGCAGCCCAGGGACCAGGCGAGAGTGTTTCCTAAAACCTCTGCAGCGAGGAGGGGCTCCCAGTGGGGTCTGAGGTCAGCCAGTGTGCAACACAAACAGGCAGACTCTGAGGGCACTGGGGGAAGTGACCTCGCACTGTAAGCTGGGACAGGCATGAGCTAAGGTCAACCGGTGGTGACGCGCTTAGGGACCTGGGCTTGTTACGCAAAGACTGCCACTTCACCTCCTGTATCATCATTTAGAATGTGTCAGGATTGCCAGAACTGGTGCGAAAAGCCACATCCAACCATCTGTCCGTCTTCCATAACCCCCTATCCAGCACAGGGTAGCAGCCAACCTGGAGTTTACTACAGGGAGCACAGACCAAAAGGCAAGACACACCCTGGATGGAATGTTGGTCCATCACAGGGCACGTTCACCAACTCTCATGTACACAGGGGCGTAAAGGGGGCGGGGGAGCGCAAGGATGATTTCAATTTAAGAGTCGTACCCATAACCCTGGAGCACTGTATTGTCAGATTGTAAACCTAAGAGTCACCACGGTCTGGAAAGAACATGCTAGAATTACTACTTCCTTCTGAGGAGGGCCCATTAACTCCGCTGCTTAGGTCAACTCCCCCCCTCCCCAGTAATCTGGCACCACTACTAGGCGCGTATCTGAGCGGGCAAAGGGCAGATGCCCCACATGGTCGCAGCACATTGGCGGCGTGCAGAAGCAGCTTCTCGCTAATCAATAGGGATTAGGTCCACTGTAGATGCGATTCGCTGGGCCCCTGGGCCTCCCCGGGCAGCCGTGTGTATCACATGCTACGTTCTTATGGTTATAATCTGGTGTAAGTACCGAAAGCTCGCATCTAGCCCCCACCTCCAAACACACACACAGCCACATTGCATGGATTCAGAGAGCAGTGATGGCGAAAATGAGGCATCAGACTCCCCATGTGTGAGCTTCACCCTGTCCTGTCAGTCACTGTCTGGTTTAACCCCTCACCAATCAACAGGGAGATCATTTTTACACCCTTATTTGTGTTCGTGAATTAGACTCATATCTGCTTGTCTGGTTTAAGAACGTCTGACTTATGGAGAATTCGTACTTACGAACGGGCTGCCATAAAGCCTACAGCATTAAAAATTCCGGTTAAATACGACGGTTTGTGATAATGAATGCACAGACTACTCTGTGACACTGATGAAAACATTGCATGGCTTCTGCTGTTCCTCAGTTCACGGTACAGTAAAATACCGCATGAAGTTGGGCACTGCCTGTAGTTCCCTGTGAAAGATACTTTTGTCAGAACCCTCCATAATCCCTTTATTGCCGTTTAAGATAGCTAAGTGGAAATATAGCTGGAGATACACAAAGCCGTCACTGTGTTTTGGAAGAGGCAGCCAGAGACAAGGGTTGGGGTTCACTTAGCTACACAAATCACCACCTGAACATGGTATTGGTTGGGCTGTATTTACTCAGTTACTGACAGGCGCTGGAGGTGTCCCCGGCTTGATGGCTGTGGGGGGCGGTAGAGGGTCACCTCAGTGTGGCAGAATGTAGTTCCATTAGCTCGGGCATATCGTTTTACCTCTGGTGATAGGGCTGATAATTTAAGGCCTGAATCACCCAGGTAACAGGATAGCTGAAAGAGAAGCTCCTGTTTTGGGAGAAGTACAGAAGCCCTCTCTTTAAATAAAGCACTTAAAATCAGCCCTGCAAGTGTCCCCAGATTCTCTGTGGTGTGAATGAAATTATTGCCATAAGGGAGAGTGGGGTCTCCTCTTCGTTGTTTTAAATGGAAATGCTGCCCGCTATGGAGCGGGATTTAGACGGCCGGAGTACCTTGGCCTGGACGTTCTCCAAAACACATATTAGGGGGATGGCTTGTCTTCGTAGCCTAAGCTAGTTAAAGGAAATCAAAGGCTAGCAGAATAGCGCTTGTAGCGCTTCTGGAATTAGCGTCGGCGTCAGCTGCTGCTGTCCACGTTCCCTCCAAGGCCGGCTCAGACACGCGCCAAACTCCCTGCACAAATACGGATGCTTGGTCTGTAGCTGCGGGTAGCCAGAGGGGGTCACAGACAATCCGTGTGGGGAATGCCTCTTAGGAAAAATGCCCAAATATAGGTTTTCTGTGAATGTTAAGGGGAGGCACCCTTATTTCATTTAGAGTGCTCCGCCATTTCCCCTTTAAACACTCAAACCACTGGATATCTTTAATGATAGAGTTTAGGCAAACGTCTGTCTCAGAGGTTCCATGGTAGTCGAAAAGCAATGTTCCGGAATCACCACTGTCATGAAGGGCAAACAAAAAGACTGCCGCATATCTTTTGTTGATTTGATTGCTTTTACATTATGTCCTCTAGAAAATACTTAGAGGGTGTGGAAGCCACAGGCCCACCCCTCCATATTCGATACCCCCAAACAGCTCCCTGCTTCTCCAGGTGTCCATAGCAATGCACCTGTATGACACTTAGGCAGCCAGCAGCATCCTAGTCAGTCTCCTTCACCCTCTACCCTCCTGTGTCCAGTGACAGTCGCCCCTGCAGACAGTCCAGGAGAAATTCTATATAAAACCAGAGGGTCTAATCTGTTTGCTCATGTGCTGTTTTGCTAATATTCAGTGATGTAATCCTGGCCAAAGACAAGCGTACACATTCATACACTGATTTACAAATAACTGATGTACAGATTCACTGATTATTAAGAAATGATACATCTGAATTAGTGAAGCTACTTGTAGGTGCTCTTTGTGTAAAGAACTGGTCTACAGTTCCTGGCATTGGTTTTGCAAAAGCTTCTAATCGATCCGTTTGACAGGTTTTTGAAATCTGGCCGATGTGAACCGACCCCAACAAACTGTGTTCCAACCCTACTGTTCCTATGGCAACGTTGGTTGGATTTCTCACCAGCTAGGAGAAATAAGACACATTTAATTAGCTGGCAAATGTACACCAAAGTATTCAGAGTTAATTACCAGCTAACCCACTTAAGTATGGTGCTGTGCCTGCATGTATTGCAAAACAGAAACAAACTGAGATGCTGGAGTGATGTTAGTGCTTTTCAGAACAGCGATTGAAAAACTGTGGAATTGAGAAATTATTAAAAACAAAAACTAGCTACCTAACATAAAATGAACTCTAATATATTAAATTTTGTCTCTAAATGATTCATATCTGTGTGCAATATAGTCATACTCCTAAGTAATTATCTTTACAGTTAAGCAAATGCATCAATGCACAAACCACTTCTCCAGTATAGGGACATTGGGAAACCATAAGCATTACAACCATAAGTAACCAAGCAAGATACAAGACTTTTGCTTTCTGATCGCATTCACAGATTCTTTATAAAAATTGAGGTTTATCCAAATGGGGACCTGAAGATGTGTCCCTAAAAGTAAGGAAGTTTCAGGTTTTACCACATTTTGGTCCCCAAATGTGATCTATGCAACCCCCCCCCCCCCCCACACACACACACACACACACACACACACACACACTAGAATTTGTATCTTTATAGGGACCTTCCATTCTTTTATATGGGAAAAACCCTAATCCCAATAATGACAACCTTAAATCCTGCAGCCGGGAGACACCATTTCACCCAAGTGAATGCGTTCAGTCTCTCTGCAGCACCACTCCACACATGCATAGTGAGCGATGGGATTAAAATCCCCAGTGCTGCAGACCCCAAGCAGCCACTGAGCTCCTGAGCCACCCTAACCCACTAGCGGTGTTCCTACTCTTAGAAAATGTTGCTGAATGATTGTCCTAGATGGGCGCTGTGTGAAAGCGTCCTCAGATCCTCCGTATGTCACTGAAGGCCTTTTTCACAACTAGAACATGGGCCACTACCGTTTTCTTTCAAAAGCTCAGCATAATCCTATAACAATCCTCTGCCATAAAGAGCATGTCTGAGGAGAACATGCCAGTAACACATGGGACTTTTATTGTGAAATTAAACATGACAGAGGTGCAAAGCAGCCAGAACCTTCCATCCGGTCAGCCTGCTGCCCGACGGTCCCGGAGTGCAAAGTGTCAGGACCAGGTGCCTGGGCTACTGACAGCACGAGATCTACATGAGAGAGACACCTGCACAGGTGCTTAGTGAACCTGGGAGGAACCTCTCTGCATAACAACAGTCTTCGTCAGAAGTAACATCTTTACTCAGGAAACTCAAGATAACATCATCTCAAGTCTGCACAGCCACTGTATGCCAAATTTATCAAACACAAAATGTTACCTTGACAAAGCAACCAATTTTCTAGACGTTTCTATGATCACCCTATTACCAAATACACGGATATATCAATGCCAGCTGCTTCACGTCTCCATAATCAACTTTATCTTCACAGTCCAGGTCTGATTACCAAACCAACCTGGAAACGTCAACATGAATCCAAAAGAAGTGGATTCTAAAGTCTTGCACTCCAAGACCATGAAGGCTAAGCCCATAGCAAAACTCACTGCTCACCTCAGTATACATCATTGCATGGGCCCCTCTGTCTTAATTAAGTCCCAAGCTGCACAGGTGTAACACTGTAGGTGTGTAGGCAGAAGATCATACTGACCTGACCCTCAGTCTATACTCTCCTTGTTCTGCACCATCGTTTATGGCAACAACGGCTGACTCAACTAATCCTACAACAAACTAACATGACTGTTGATAGGTGACGCTAACCAAAAACCAGTTCTGAACTTCTGGAAAAGTTCCTAATTTTTTTTTTCTGGATTTTTCCAGATGGTATGCCTCCTTAATGGGACCACCAGAAATACTGCTGTTCCCAGAACCACTACTGGTCATATGACGTTCAGGCTTTGGAGCCACATGGGATGGGCTGGCTGAGATTCTCCAGTGGCTGGCCTTCAGGATGATTCCAGTTCATAATAAGCCTGAGCTCCAGAGGAAGCTGGAATGACCATGTCATTCACAGTGTGTGGATAGTCCTCCCGGAGCTAATAAGCAGGTTTAACACTGATAATGATAAGCTCTCCCTACAGGCTTTGGGGGGCTGGGGGGGGCTGGAGGGATAATCTCCCAGCATTCTCCTAGCGCCAGTGACCCTATGAAAAAGACACAGGGCTATTAGCTCAGCTGAAGGGGGAGATTGGCTAGTGTGTGGGTCCAAGCATTTGCCCCCGCCACTGGGGAACACCGTGGAAATATTGACCTGCATTATTTATTTTACCTGCGACGTATTAACGTGTTTTTCTCCGGAGCCAAGAGCAAGGTCTGTGCAGAGGGGTAAAGGAGCTGGAAAGGAGGCAAATGGACCAGGGACATCCCTGTCATGCCAGCAGGCTCTGTCCCCAGATGCTGGTGTCACACTCAGGGTTTTAGGTGGGCAGAGCTGGCGGAGAGAATGAAAGAGTCCGGCCCGAGGCGAGGGGTTAATAGCAAGAGCACAGTCTCCGGAGCAGGGAAATGCATGTGATTGGGTGGGCTGAACCGGTGTCAGCTGGATGCAAACGTGCAGCTCATTAACAGAACGGCACCGGAGGTGAACCTGGACCTTCCTCCATCTCTGCTACAGGAGGTCCATCTCAGGTTGCACTCCGAGTGCAGCATGTGCAACGACACACCGGCCTCCCCGGACTACTTTGTCCTGATTGGCCCGCTTGGAAACATAATTGCCCAATAAAAGTGACGGGATGTTAAAAAGTGGGCTGGGACCCGCTGCTAAAATGCACATTCCTAGCATTTTTCCAAGGTGTTTACTGAGAAGCCATCCAGCACATCTCACCATATCTCTGAAATGTGAGGCCAGCCAATCCCTGCACCCCGCAGCCTCATGTGTGTTTGTCCAGCGAATGCAAGGTTTCGGATTTAATACCATGCATTCTGGGAGAACTACAGCAAACATGACCACTAGGAAATGGCTAAAGTTACTGCTTAGCCCACCCAAACTGTTTCCAAGAGTGCCAACGGGCACCATTTGCACAGTTCCTGTTGGTGACTATTTTTGAGCCGGTCTCTGAGGACATGGCTTTGCTCTCCAGACCAGGGACACTAAGGTTGGCATGTTGCAAGTCAGTTATCCTCTATGTTATCAGGATCTTTCTGCAGAAGCACTGAAACCCCATGAGAGTCCAGAATCCCGTATGCAGAAGTATATCAGGGTGAAGGGGCTTTGAGTATAAATCCAGTGCTTGATTTTTTTTTTCAACGGGGAGGGTGGGGGGTAATCTCTACTCGGTGGTCCAGCCTACATCCAGGGCTATCTGCAGGTCCCTCCTGCCTTCCCGTCTTTTGTCGGCCTACGGAACGGGCCACTTGACTCTCGGCTGCCGGCTCCCAGAGACCGACCTAATCCAATTACGGCTCCCCAGCCTGAACATCCTGAGAAAGGCCAGCCGGAATCTCCAGCAGCAGCAGCGGCAGCCAGAGGGCCAGTGGCGGCCCTTATCGCTATGGAGCCGCCACAATAGGTGTGTAATTTCAGGTTTTTGTTGAGCCCAAAATCCAATCACATACATGACTGGTAGATCACAGAAAAACACAACGGCCAAGGAAAGCGGAGAGGGGCGGCGTTGGTCGGGGGCAGAGGGGTCTACCTCACACAAACACTGCAAACCTCCACGCATCCCGATCACCACTGATCCTCAGCGTTGGCTGTGCTGCGAGATTAGCCCCTGTGCTAAGATGGGGACACCCACTGGCATAAATATCCGGGGGGGGGGGAGCTTGAAGGATTCCCACCATGTAGCTCTGATGTTTCTTCTCTGGTGATCACTGGGGGTGGGGGGCAGTGTGGTGTGAGCAACATGGGCCTTGAAATTGGGCTGCAAAATTCATAGGCTCGGCGAAAAGGCGTTGCGGCACCTGCATTCCCTGCTTTTACTGAAGATATGCAAATGAAAAGAATGCAGCGGCACTGGCTTACGTAAAGCGGAGAGCCAACACCGAGCCATTCTTGGCGGGTACCGGGCCATTCTCGGCGGGTACCGGGCCATTCTCGGCGGGTACCGGGCCATTCTCGGCGGGTACCGGGCCATTCTCGGCGGGTACCGGGCCATTCTCGGCGGGTACCGGGCCATTCTCGGCGGTGACGCTCCTGCGAGCTCCAAACAGTCCAAGATTAGTCATCATGTCACTGTTTCCTTTGTGATCTGTTAAATTTAAACATGCACTTATCCATTATTCAGCTGCAAATGAAAGCTAAAAGAGAAAAATAATCACATGGTAATGACGACTACACAAATTGGGGACACTCGGAAATGAATATTTAAAAATTCGACTGGTTTCAGAAGTGAATAGTTTGTACTGAATCCAATGGAATCTATGATTCATGACTGACCTGATTAAAGTTAGTTTCGAAGAGTGTTTCTTTAAAAATGACACGCCTTTGGCAACCAAAGAAGCAGAAAATAAATATTTACAGTGAACAGTACTAGTAGACGGGGCTTCACACTTTCGAAATGAAAATGTGATTTTGCGATTTTATTGTAGATTTTTCTGTTCCCTGTTGTTATTTACTATTATTACATTTCCTTTCAGTAGTGTTATTAAAATTATTATCTGTCCAAGGCAGGAGGCACCCAGGATAAGATGCCAGTCCATCACAGGACACACACACACACACACACACACACACACAGGTTTGTAATTATTTCTTTGTGGGGACTCTCCATTCATTTCTATGAGGAAAACTCTAATCCCAACATAACTACTCTAACCCCTACCCAGCCCTAACCTTAACCATA
This sequence comes from Brienomyrus brachyistius, assembly GCF_023856365.1. Classification (NCBI taxonomy): domain Eukaryota; kingdom Metazoa; phylum Chordata; class Actinopteri; order Osteoglossiformes; family Mormyridae; genus Brienomyrus; species Brienomyrus brachyistius. The sequence continues at coordinate 11,579,998 of NC_064543.1, read as the reverse complement.
AGTAACCAAACAGAATACTAATATTTTTTTTTTTTTAGTTTTTTGATTGCAGTTACAGATTTTTATGAAATTGAATTTGCTCTTGTGGGGACTGAACAAAAATGGTCCCCACAATGTCAAAACAACAAGTTTTTATCAGTTTGTGGGGACGTTTGGTCCTTACAATATAATGTATACCTGGACCACACACACACCATGGGTGACTAACCCACCTAGCAGCATGTTTTGGGATGTAAGAAAAACTCAAGTACCTGGAGGAAACACCTGTAAACACTGGGAGATGATGTAACTGCTATTATAATGAAAGTGGGGATAAGGTCATTATATTTAATATTGTGTTTAATATGTAATAGGTAATTGTTTAACATTGCAGGCTGAAAGTCGGAAAGTGGGCATTGAAGTCATATAGTAATGGAACAGAGCAGAGCACAATTACTTTTGGGGGGTTGTTTGTTGCTGAATGAATCAGCATTTCCCACAATTCTACAACACCTCTATAGCCTGCAGCCCGAACCATCCACGGGAGCCTCGGCATCGGGATTTACAGCTTCCAATAGACCTTAAATGGCTAATCTTCAAAGGCCTCCTGTTTGTTTCCTGAGTGATGGACCTTAAAAGGGATCCTGATGAACGCAGCTTGGCTGGAGGTCCGGCAGCAAACAGAATCGGGTCATGTGACCCCGCAAAGGTGCCTTCCCATTGGCCTGGCTAAAGAATGCAGGACCCTCACACTGGACAAATGCCTCTAATGCTTTATGTAAAGTCAAACAAGCTGAGCTTCGGACAGAACAATAGGATTTTCAGCAGATACAGTACCTTAGTCCTAATAAAGCTCTGGGATTTTCTCTTCCCATTGTCTCTGGGTTTTCGCAGGCTGCCCTCGGTGTGCTCTGAGGTTGACTCTGAGAAGGAGTGTTTCCCTGAATATTCATGCTGAGGACTTGGCTATCACAATCAATTATGCTGCGGCGTAAACCAACCCTCTATACTTCTCAAGTCCATCCCAGTCGCTTTTTTTTTGTCTTCCACAGTCCTGTTTATTATCTCTTAGACAAAATAAAAACTCAAACGAATGCAAAATAAAGAAAACCGCCTCGCCTTTTTTGGATAGCCCACATTTTTATGGCTGGTTCATATTTCAGATAGGGCAGGAGGGGGATTAGTTTGGTTCTGTGTTTGCTAAAAAGAGGAAATGAGGTTCTGAAGTTGCGCACAGAGGAAGGTTTGAAGTGAAGGGGCATTCGACACTGGGAGGGAAAACGCAATCCTGCTTATGAGTTTAAGGTCTTACTCTCCCACAGCATGTGACTAATTGATGGGAAGCAATTTGGTCTCGAACCCTTGATGCGCCGGCTGGAGCCACTTTTTCAGCACCCCCCCTCCCCCAAACCGTGCTCCACCCACACCTCACCCTAGTTGTTTCTCTTCCGAGGGGAAATGCCACAGAGAGAGCCTGGAGTGTTTCCGGCGCTTTGCAGTGGTAAATGATCAGTGCTCCTACACCACTGAGCATCGCTGCAGTCCGTCTCCCAGGCAACCGCTTCCAATTCCTGTCGAAGACAAAACAAACCCTCCAATCCTGAAAGTATGAAATATTAAATACGTTCATTTCAGATCCCTGTTCCCTGCCACTTCCTGTTTCGGGTCACCTGGGTGGCACCATCCTCTCATGCCAGTGGGCCAGGAAATGCCGTCACTAACCTTTCTAATTCTGACTTCAGTGCGCTTTGGGCCAGTGCATGTCTGTGTGGCAGAGGGGCAGCCGGAGATGTTTTATTCAATGGAGAGGTTGCGGATGGACCCATTAAGACACTGTCCCCTGTGTTCCTGGGTCGGCGTCGTTGTTTTTGTCGCTGTGAAAATCTATTTCACGCGGTTTGATTCAGATGCTGCTCCGCTACCACGACCCCGGCCAATCGGATGCAAATGTTGTTCCTGTCTCGAGCAGAAATGACACCTCCGTTCAGCGGGTGCATGTTTTTGGCCAAATCAGAACAGGCAACAACTGCTCTACTCTCCACCCAACCGGCCTCCTCTTCCCAGTCCCCATCCTCGTCCCACCCTCTGGTGACCCCACACCCCACCGAAATAAATTGAATTGAGCTGCAAATGAGTCCCACAAGCTTCTGCTTGCAACCCCAGGTTTGTCTTTCGAGGAACGCTGCCTCCATACCTATTAGTTAGGTGCACCGAACAGCCTCAGTGTTCATGGACAACTTTATGAAGAAGTGTCAGCATACTCAACGTAAGGGAAACCGGATGAAAGGCAGCAAAAAGCTTATGTATATCCTAACCTATCTGATGTTGAAGTTGGTGCGTTGCTTGAAGATCATGTATATATACACACTGGAGAGAGCGCAATGATTTTTCACTTGGATTGGGGGGGGGGGTGTGGGTTGTATATAGTGCTGTTTTGGTAGGTCAGTTTTAATGTTCGGCAGAATAACTGGGTCTTTTGTACCTTGTGAGGCAGTCAGCAGCTGAGTCCAATAAAAAAATGCCCCCCAGGGCAATTCGTAAAGGATGAAGGAAGAAGATATAATCATACATTGAGGACAAAGCACGTTTTTTTGTGCTTTCTGTGCATATTTGCAGGGGGGAGAGAGAAGAGGCTTCATAAGTTTAATATTTTCCGAGTGTGACCTTTGTCTTTAACGGACTGACTTGCCAATAAGAATATATTGTGTCTTTAGGGGATGTGGGTGACCCCACCATTACGACGGCTGGAGTCTTTCTCTTTGAGATGCACAATAACCTAAGATCGCGTAACTGGAATTGCTCGGGGTGTCTGTGGATTGGACGAGCAGATTGAAGAGTGGATCCAAACAATTATAAAGACGCGCTGACGCACCTTCGATGTAGAGGGATAATCAGACACGCTTTACCTACTTCCTGAAACAGTCTGGACACCCCGATATCGCCCATGGGACACGGCCTTGGGTTGCATCGCATGTGTGGCATGTAGCAGTGGTGAATCAATTCGCACCTCACTGTTCTCACCTCTCCGTAAACTAACCATGGATAAGAAAAGAGCACGTGTGTCCCGGAAGTGACTCCTGCTTTCAGTGGTACCAACGTTTCGCTTTCATTCCGTCACATACTAGTGAGAAGACAAGGTGACACAGTTCCTGGAGCAACTGGGAGTCAAGGGCCCAATGGTGAAATCACTTTTGGGATTGCGATCACAGTGACCTAACCCGCTAAGCTACACACCACCATCCATTCTCCATAAGTACTTGTCTAGTTCAGAGAAGTGGTGAGGGGCACCTCGTACCCCATGCCTGCACAATCACGGGGCATAGTACCTTTTTTTTCCAAAGACGGAGTAGGAAGAACGAGAGAACACTGCTAAAGAAAATAAGCATGGTGGCACACAGTTGCTAACTAGCGATATGCATGGGCCGAATGGCATCCAGCACCGTGTGCCTCTTTAGCTGGCCGAATGTGAAAGTATCTGTGGAAGTGCGTGTAACAGATGTGCTGTGATTAGGGAAGGCGTCTCACGGATACGTAAAAAGTACCGCCTGACTGCCACATTTGCGGCGAGTTTGTCATGTCACACCTGACCAAGCACCCGGTGACCCCGAAGCAATTAGCCACAGACTCACACGCATGCAACAGTAATGCATCCTCGCATTCGTGGATCCCTGTGCAGGCAAGCAGAGAATGCGACGTCACCCGTGGAATGAGGGTATTCCCCCATGTGGACAGCAGCCCTCCATATATGTGGGCCGCTGTTCTCTCATAAGCCATCACATGCTGTTTATTGGGGGGGGTGGGCTTTTAGCATAAAAATGCCATTGACCTGACCTATTACCCCCCTCCCCCTAAAGCAAACAGCAGCTCATAATGATCTAGGTGTCAGCATGATTCCTATAAAGCCATTAACACCTTTTGTCGTCCCCCTCCTGTTTTCCAAATGTGCTGGGGTGGGCGGGGGGGAAGGTGGACAGGACAATCTGTTAGCCCAACGCCAAATCGCGAGCCCTGACGCCTTCTGTCACTGGCCCCGCCTCTGCCCCCCATACCACCCAGCCCCCAAGGAAGCCCATATTGACCTCTGAAGCCACAAGACTGTTAAAATAAAACTGATTACCTATGTGGCAGTTCCACACATCCCCGTAAGCAAAGACACCCCCCTCCCAAATAGCCCCCCCCCACCCCCACACACTCGATGACTTACACAGTTACATGTGTAAAATGCAGATCAATCGTTTGTTTAACAGGGGTCTTATATTAAACTAGGGGGGCTCTGTAATTAGAGAAAGCCCTCCCCCCCCCTCGTTAATTTTGAAACGAGCGATGTGGGTCAGGGATGCTGGGTGTGCCCGACTGGGCACCATCAGAACCGAAAACTCATGAATCCAATGGTTGAACCGTATGCAGATTCGGAATAACAGACCTCACAAAAGCAAACCTCTTGTTCAATGAAGTTGTCATCAGGGCCTGACTCTGCTTCCTTGGTGTGTAGCCTCAAGCCAAAAATTCAGAGCTTATAATGAACTCCAGCGAGCAGAGGATGAAAGCCTCTAATGTCTGATTATTCCCACCGCTGTTTTACTAGTTTGCTCCGTTTGGATCAAAAGAGCTCTTTGAAAGCAGGGCTTTTCATACCTGCCGTGGGCCCACGCACCCAGCCCCCCCACCCCGCCCGCCGGAGAGACCCGTCAGCGGGCCGCTCCGGGAGAATCGGACGCTGCGGAGAGCCTCCAGACGTCCCACGCCCTTCCTGGCCCGGAGAAACATTTGTTTGTGATTTCAGATGATCCAAGCAGACAGTCTCTGGTTCAAAGCTGAGACGCGGTTTGCATCTGATCGGAAAAGTCTAGCAAGGTGAGACTGTCGTCTGGAACCTGGATGTTCTGCAGCTGGACTCAGGAGGTGCTGACCTGGGTCTCACAGGGCCTCCTGTCGCTGTATGGCGTCGGTCTCCGGGGGGGGGGGGGGTCTATCTCCTGGCACGTGCCTGTTTGTGAAGGTGTGCAGGAGGCTGGCTTTGTGTGCCTGTGAATGAGAGTGTGTGTAATTAGGTGTGTGTGCTTGTTAGATGGTGTAGCGGCGTGACTGTGATTTAATGCGCAGCGGTGTGCGTGACTGCAAGTGAATATTTCAATAAAAGTATGATCATGCATATCTGCATTTGTGTCTGCACTGTAATATAGATATTTGGATATGCGTCTGCTGGCATATATGAGTGGATATATAATTTTACGTATTTATAGGAATATGTGTATATAGGTGTGGGTGTTTTGACTGTGTTCAAAGTCTGCCCTGTTGACCTCAGTGTTTATGTCACCATCAGCCACTTGTCACTCCTCACACATACCCCCCCCCCCCCCCCCCCAGTAAGCATTAACTGAGCCTCCATCCCACACGGGGGCGCCCTCTTAAACATTAATGCAAATTATGCCAAAAGGAGAATGGCCCTCCAGCTACACTGGCCAGGACATTGCCAACCTTAACTAGTCTTATCTGTTATCACCTCAAGGTGACTTATTTACCGGCTGAATTAGTCTGCTCCTTAGCAAAGCAATAATTCATGAAACACAAACAATATAGTTTAAGGTATTCTAAGTAATACAAATACTTATTTAAACCCCTTCTGTGTTCCAGTTACCATCAGCACAGTCCACTTTCATATCATCTTTGTTTTTCATTTTCTCTAATCTCTGAAATTCCAAGTGTACTGAGCTTATGAACGATTGAGCAGAAAATCTGTAGGCTTTTCTATCCATCATTCCATCCATCCATCCATCCATCCATCCATACATAATTCCATCCATCCATCCATCTATCCATCCATCCATCCATCCAACATCATGGTAAGCCTGTAATGCAAGATCACAAGGCACAGGACACCATACACAGGATCTGTAGGTATTTCAGTGACAGCACTATCTCCGATTAGGTAGACTTTAATGGAGAAAGTGATAACATTTAAGTTAGTTACCTCTAGCCCCTCTACCACCAGCTCACATCAGTGTCTATATCAGAACTTTACATTGATATGACCAACACCCAATAAACGGCGTACCTACCTTAGATTACCTACATTTCTTAGCTATTTTTGACAAAGCTCATCTGTCCTGTGCTCATGGAAAGGGATCTGGGTATTAAGCGGTCCGCTCGGCCCATAGATATTTATGGGATGATTCTACTTCATGCAAAGACCATCAAAGCAAACCAAAGAAAAACAAGAGTCTCACACAAAGGCGCTTTGTAATTACACACTTATGATTTCACTTGTTTGGACGTAACGTTCAGTCATTTACCAGGCTTTCTGCAGACTAGAGCCAATGGATCAAAACGGTGCTGGATCAAGGGGGGCTGAATTGTATCTGTAGGGGCAGCCTTTGAAAGCGGACCTGCCGGGGAGGAGCAGTTCAAATATTTCTGTTACCAGTTCTGTGTTGGGTGCTGGACCCTCTTGAACATTAAAGAGCTGATGGTAACGGAGGTCGAGATGAAGGGGGGGGGGGGGGTTAACGGATTGGACAAACGTGCACAGGCCAGCTTGGAGTTGGAGGTGGCCACCCTACCGGACCGTGTTTAAACCATAGGGGTCAGGCGGTATACAGATGTGTGTGAGCCACCTGTTTGAATGTGGTGCTCATTAGGCTGAAACGGGCTCCCGGGGGCAGAGTGACAGACAGGCCCAGCGGAGAGCAACCCTCTCCCCAACACACACACACACACACACACACATACACACACACACTGCGGGTGGGGTGTCCTGCCAGGGATCTCCATTGTTGTTGTCTGATTTCACACAAAAGCTAGCGGACGCACGCTCACAGAGAGCGGCTGGACCTTCATCACGCCCGACTCCTTGAGCTCCCTACAGCTCATCAGCCCACTGACAGTCTCAATGTGTTTCCTCTCAAACCCTCAAACACAGCGTCTCAACCCCCACCATTCTTTCAAGTACAAGCAGCGGACACTGTCCCGGGTTGTTCCACGTCCTGTCTAATACGTGCACGAGTGTTCACAAGCTATCACACAAAGGCGTGCAAACTTTCACCTCTGTTTCCACTCAAACACAGACACACAGGTGTGTAATTATATCTTTCTGGGGACTCTCCATTCATTTCTACAGGGAAAACTCTAATCCCAACATGACGACCTTAACCCCAACCCAGCCCTAACCTTAACCTTAAGTAGGCAAACTAAATTCAAGACTTTTGGCATTTTTAGTTTTTTGATTGCATTCATAGATCTTTGTGGAGATCTGAAAAATGATCCCCACAATGTTGAAATAACAAATATATTTGGTCCCCACAATGTAATATAACCATAATCCATGCACACGAACACACACTCATACGCAGACACACACACACGCGTGCACACATAAATAAAAAACATCTCCACCTTCATCCACCCTGACAAACACAAACGTTTGGTGCCCCCCCCCCCCCACAAAGCACTCCCTTTGTATGCCAGTGTACGCAAACACGCTCCGACAGGCACACAAAGTTGCCCGCCATTTCATCTCTAACCACAAAGACGCCGAAACGCCAGCAGGACACGCCCGGAGTCTTTACCGCATCTACCGCCGGGCGAGCCCTCGAGTGAGCGGCCCCAATGTTTATGAACGGGGTGTTAGCTTAAAGCCGGCTCTTTGGCGAGCTTTGAAGCGTCAAACAAAGGCTCCGTATGAGATTTATGTTTTATGCGGTCACTGACATGATTCATCGGCGTTTATGCCAAACAAGGGCCCTTTTTCCCCCCACAATAACTGTTTACGAGGGTTAAAAACATGAAGTGAAGGCAGGGGTACTGCTAGAAATGTCGGGCCCCATGAAAGCATCATTTTGGGCCCCAAACCCAGACCAATACAATTAGGGGCCCTCGGACTCATCCTAAATTTCCCCCCTTTTCAGCGCTCCTGAATAGGGGTTCAGCGTTCCCTCTGTGCCAATGAGGGGCATCTTCCTCCATGGCCCATAAGCGGCAGTCATGGTCACCCCCTGCCACCCCCCCCCCAGTTGCTGGCTTTTGAAGTCCCCATCTCAGGTCATTAAGCTCTGTTGCCCATTTGCCGAAGGTATACGCGGCAGCCACATCGCCCCAACACCGGCCGCTAATGAGTTAACGCTTCTGTTTTCCGTCTCCCTCTCTCTTGTCTAACCCCTTCTGTTCTTAATGGCTGTGAGGTGCCTGCCTTTGGCTAGCCCCTGCTTTTACAGGCGGCCGTAATTAGCCGCAGCTGGACTGAAAATGCGGGGTGTAAAGTTAACCCAGCGCGGAGGAAGGTCGCGCCACAGATCAGAGGTCGTTGCGATGCTGCAGCGCCAAGGCAAAATATATTTAATAGCCAGTAAAAGTTATTTTTCTCATCCACTTAGCGGGCCTTAGCCACAGCCCCTGTTTCGCCAGAGGTGTAATCGTAGCTGTTTGCCGGCTCTGCAAACTGGGTCACTTACATCTTCTTTTCTTCGTTTTGTCACCCAGCACTCCTTGATTGGTAGAGCGTGCATAATTTGTGCTCATTAGCCATCGTAAAGCTGTAGATGCGGAAGGTTTCTGAATGAAGATGGATCTCCCTCCCGTTAACACATCCACACACACACACACACACACACACACACACACACTTCTACATCAGCATGACTCACGCCTCACTCTGCAAAAAAAAAAAAAGCTTTCTTAACTCAATAGGTTGTAGACACACCCAAACATCACAAAGCAGCCAGTCTGGGAAACAGGCACCCCAGTGTGCTGGAAATAATCAGGTCCCCTCTTTTACGCCCAAAAACACCCCCAGCCGCGTGTCCTGTCCTTACTCTCTCTTCTTGCCCCTTTCCTGCTTTCTCCCAATGACCTTAATGACGCAGAAACCCCTTTCTGTTTATATATTTTATTTTACAGGGCACATGATTAAGTTTTGTGTACGTACAGCTGGAAGGTCGCCTTATTTTGTATTTGCTCCAAACAGACCCAGTCACTCTTTAAAATGAGCCAGTAAGAAAACAGAGAAGGGTGAAGACAGATTTGAACCTCTGGTCATTTTCGAGTGGGAAGGCCAGGCGGTTACCTGAACAGGGGGTGAGGGGGGGGGGAAGAAAAATAAGGGAAAAAAAGCCAATCGCTAAAATCAAACTGACCCCTGCCACTCTTTGCTCCTGCAACTCACTTAATCTTAATTGAATCAGCCTCACAAAAGATGTTGACACTGAGAGATTGCACGAACCTGGGGGGCCCTGCCAGGCCAGAGAGGAGCTCTGAAAAACTCCCTTTATCCATTCATTTGTCCCCTTCCCTCCACTTTGCTCATTTCTCACTGTCTCTGGGAGATAATGTCCCACTGAGAATTTGATCTCTCACTGTGGTTTGCTGTGTAGGGCCGCAATTTTTCACCCTTGTCCAACTAATATATTCTCCCACCACCCCCCCCCCCCCCAACCCACTAACTCCAAGAGAAAAAAAAAAACTCCACTCTTTCTTCTCAGCCTTGGTGATGACAGCGTCGTTTTCAGGCCAAACAATTAGAGATAAATTTCGAACCAAAGGCAAAGGCATTTTCAACTAGCCGACGGGGAGGAAACGGAGAAAAATGCTGAAAAATTGAGCGCGTCCTGCATCGTGACCTCAGAGGGACAGTGTGCCAGCAAAAGATCTGCAGTGAATGCAGACCACTGTTAATGCCGATACAAACAGATGAAAGACGTTGAAAAATCTGCTTATAATATTTGGGCTCGTCATGGCTGACCTCTGACTCCTCTGATGACATCATACAGCAGCTCATCAAGGTAAGCAGGGGTACATACGTGACCTCGGTGTGTTCCGGGCTTCTGCAAACGTTATGAAATGTGGGGCAAAGGATTGCTGTTAACGAAGAGCAGTATGTAAGAGATGTGGCTCGTTGTCACTGAAGCGCTATCAGAATCACATGGGACACGGATGAACGGAAACGCGCCGAATGTGGGCAGCATGTTCAAGGCGTGTCAGGCTGTATGTTAGAAGGAGGACAAATGGAGGTTATTTGATCCTTCCTGCCGTCACTGCAGCGTGACCCCATGTTCCAACGAGAAGAGTGAGATACCAGTAGATAATGCCCCCAAGCACTTTCATTCATTATGCATGTACATTATTCACACAATTATTGATAATGCTTTTCATAACACTGATTATTCATACATTCGTTATTGCAGTTACTAATGTTAGTATTAAAGATATTATTATTAATGTGGAGTCACTTTGAATAAAAGAATATTCCCCAGCTGTATCTGTCTGTCATTTATCTCAAAGCCACAAAAAAGTGTTTCCTTTAAAGAAAAACAGTCACGTTTGGCTCCTTAGCTGATGTTTCACAAAAGCACTAAAAATATGTGCAGCATATTTTAGAGGAGCTTTCATCCTAAGCATTCTGTTAAAGTTTTCAACAGCTGAGCCTCTCATGGGACTTGAACCAGCAACCTTCTGGCTAGAAGTCCGCATAATTAGCCGCTACATTACTTACCAATAAAAAGCACCGATCTCCCGTAGTCAGGTAATGTGGGTCAGCACATCTTACGGCCAAATTTAAAGGTCTGCACATGATTAATTGATTTTGCATGCGTGCTTATTTTCGTATTTACCTTCAATTATCGACGGGGCCGTGTTTGTTGCTGAATGCATTCGCCGCGAGTCCAGTTCACGTGATACGGCATCCAGGCTGGCGGTAATCGCCTTCCTGTGAGTGGCGTTTTGGAGGGTGACAGCTGTGCGTCACAGGAGTAAGCCGAGCGACACAGGGAAGAAGGGGTCAGACACACTTACCGTGTATCGTGCTGGTCACTAGGGCTCCTATGGAAGAACTTGGATCAGGTTACGGCAGCTTTGCTGGGTGTGTCGGACTTGAGTGCATGCGAAGGAATGCCCTCGCTACTCGAGGTCTGCGGAGATGGCCCGGGCACTGCTGGATGCCTGCGTATTCTCCCATTCTGCGCGCTGAATAAATAGTAAATCTATTTCCATCACCGGCAGCTGACCTTTGAATCGAGCATTTAGTGAAACAACATTATCATACCAGGGCCTACTACTTAGAGTGAAACCTTAGCTATGCAGCAAAGCAGGACATGGGCAGAACGTAGCAGGCCTGCTGTGGAGGAAAGCCTGGAAAATGGCGGGGACGGGGGGCGTTCGGGGAAGGCGTGAGCGAGGGGAGCCGTGATCAAGTTACCGGCCAGTGTGTTGCGTTACAAAAAAGCGCACTTTGTCCTCATAATCGACGCTAATTCCGTTTTCATCGACGGAACCTGCAGGGATACAGTCTTGGGAGACATTTTTCCCAGGCCACTCGGCCTGTAATTGTCTGCGAAGCTGTAGGAGTCGGTGAGTGATTCCTGGGACCAGGTGGGCTGGTAATAGATTTAGCCTCCTCGCAATGAGTGTAATGCAGCAGAAATCTGTCGTTAACGAGGGATGTGGAGACAGTAATCCTCTGCCTCCCCGTCCACGACTGGCCTCTCCGCGAGCTCTTTTTAACATCAGAAATCCCATAAATTATTCCCCGACACTGAAGGCTTCTGCCGATTGATTTTGCATTAGCTAACACTTCCCCTGTTTTCTCAGCCATAGCCTTTTAAAAAAGTGGCCTTACAAGAAAGGTGTTTTTTTAAATTGAATCTTAAAAGCATACCAGAAATTCGCTGAGTGGCCTTAGAATAACAGTGCGAGCGTCTTTGCTTAGGGCTGCTTTTTTACCTTATTTTACCTTATTTTTTTACCATTACTTGTTTTGCACCTACCCTTCCTGGTATAAAACGAAGGTGTGTCATTTTATTTGACTTTATTTGCTTTGGGTCCTCGCTTCATCGCAGTCTTCGAACATGCTTCCCACGATACATTTACCGCACTAACTGCGTCGACTAAAGCATGGTCTTTCATTACCTTCCCACCACCTTTTCCCGATCTATTCACTCGCCTTTCCGTCTCCTGCTCAATTCCGTCATCCTAAGATGGGCCTTTTCTGTTTTTCTGTTAATTTTTCGGCCGGTCCACCCTCAGTGACTTTCTGTAATTAGTTGCCTAGCTTTCTGGGGATGGGGTTGGGGGGGGGGGGGGGGGGCTGCTATCAGCAGTGTTGATCTGATATGCAGATTCCCAGGGAGGATAGGGTAGCGGCTGCTGAAAGACTGTGACTTTACAGCATGCGGACAAGTGGCCAGTGTGCTCCTATATTTGAGGTCGCCCCCAGAATATGATCTGGCTCCCCAGAGCCGTTCTGCACAGGCAGTTGGTGATAACAGGTGGGATTTCCTGTCGTTTTGCACATAAGGCCACGGTGAGTGGAAAAAAAAAACAGCACTGATGTTCTTGTTCGATATATTCCATACAGTAACTCATATAAAAACAGCCAGAGGCCAAACCTCCCCCAACTATTTACGCCGCAACTGGGATTCTCATTAAACAAGGGAAATTATGCAAAGAGTCAAGCCTTTCAGTAATTAAACTAATTAAACTATAGCATTAATAAAATATTGCGGCACATGAGCTGTGTGCTGAGCGCGTGAAAAAGGAGCTCCCTCACGCTTCTGGGACAGCCCCTGTGTAACGGCCTCATCTGTCTCCCTCACGTGGGCAGCGGGTGGATGTGGTCCTTGCAGGTATCTATATATGACAGCGCCCCCTGTGGTCGAATGGGTGTACAGCAGCTGCTCAGGGCCCCACTTATGGTTTGTACGCTGAATTTTACCCACCAGCCTTTATAAACAGCGGCAAAATAAACGTTGTATTAAATAAAAATAATAATAAATAATAAAAATAATAAGGAGAGGACAAAAATAAGACAATTGGGGGGACAGCTGGTCCAGTTTTATATTTCATAAGCATAATCGCTATGCAATCGGTACGCAGAAGCAGTGTAATCTTGGGCTCGGTGGTACTGACCCCTGCACCCCAATCAGCCGTTCATGCTGGTTCCCCTCCTTACCCCCCTCAGAGGTCGTTTATGACGGCATGCCGTGTGTATCACTCACCGAGAATGGGGGATTCACGCTGTGGAGATTAATGCACAAATGTGATTAGCTAATTATATAAGTGGAGGCACTTACGTGATTAGTGAGAATGGCAGTGGGCTGTTCGCCCCGCCGCTGTGCATTTTTGCTCCCGCTTCCTCTCTACCTTGGCATCAGTGCAAATATCGGACCTGGAGTTTTGTCTGAGGGAGGAAATGGATTAAATCGAAGAGGTTAAACACAAAGAAAGATGCTTCTTCTGTGAGGAGTTATGGCTGTTTTGAGCCTGGCGAGTGTGGGGAGGGGGATTCTGGTTCCCAATCCTAGAGCAACCGGACTGTCGGCGCAAAGGGTACTTCTCTTTTGGCCCCTTCCCGCAATGATCTGCAAACAGGGCAGCCGAGGAACATCCACAGGCCTGTCCTGTCCCCTCTGTAGCCATTAAGATCATTAAGATCTTTGCATGCAGGATCTTTGGCCCCATGGGTAAAAGATGCCACCCTCCTCCCGATCACCGAGCACGGCATGTCGGACAGAATATCATCCGCAGCTCTGAATCCTCCGTCGGGCCTGAAGGTGGTGCAGCCTTTAGCAGTGGTTAGCAATTCCCGGAGTGTAGCAAGAGTTAGCTGAGTGGTTAGCACGTGTGGGATATTTAGTGTTTCCCGTGCCGGTCGGCTTGTGTTTGGGGGGAGGTTGAAGGGCAGTAGGGGTCGCACCGAGGCCGGGGGCTCACCTGGCCTCCCCGTATCAATCTTCACTTGTCGCTCTGCTACCGTGCCTGGCAGCCCACCTGTCTCTGGGAACTTCCAGGTACCTATTAGCCTACTGATAAATGCCACAAGCTCACTCATCTGCCCCCCCCCACCTCCCCTGCACATTAAAAATAACCACGGACTAATTAGAGCCCAGGTGTCTGGCCCCCACTCTTCAAAGGCATTCACTCTAACTAATCTCCCTAATCTAAGACAACACTTTACTGTTCATTCCCCCCCCCCCCCCCCCCCCTTTCCAACATCCCGCCCAGTGTTGGTGACGCCTGTCGGATCTGACGAGGCCCCACTCGTTCCTTTGTGTCCCATGCTTGCCTGGTACACAGCGTTTCTGACAGGCACACAAGTGGCCAGCTGTGTTGACTTGGACGGGGCCCTCACAGGCAGGGATCGTAGCGGGTGCTCCGTTTGGCCGCTGCACTCAAAGGGTACCGGCTGCCCTAATCTAATCGCCGAGGCTATCGAGAGAGCGGCCTGTCAGGCAGGCCCGGCGAAACGAGTACCGATTGGATTGTAAGTGATTCAAATGAGTCTATAAAGACTTAGGCTCAGCGATAAGCAGGCAGGGTGCGGCTCCTAGGGGGCCACGCTCACGCGGTTGATCATTAATCTAAACCCTGGGCCTCGGGCCCCAGAGCACGGGGAGCACTGTGTAAGAGGCAAATCCGTCACCTATCCCAAACGGGCTCCTTGCCTCAGGAGCGCCTGACTGTGGTCCTGCAGGTACTGGCCTGTTCCGGGTCTAAGTGCACCCACTCGCCACTGTCTTTAGTGTGAATCATGAATTTAGTCAAACCTGCAACTTTTAGTTAAAAATGTGCAGGGCCGTGACTGTTGGGGGAGGGGTGAGGTGGGGGGCTTAGTTCCTGTCCTCAATATTTCCCTGCCTGTTTTGCACAGGAAAGTTCATTTTGGGCCCTCAGGAGACAGTTAGTTAGGGTGGCAAAAACCTGGCAAACCATTTAAAAAAAGTCACAGCAAGCATAACACAGTCGACAACTTTTCACAATCCATCACCGCCAGGCCCCAAATCCCCCGGATAGCCTGTTTGCTCAGCCGAGCTGCTGGTCCCGTCGTCTTAAACAAAAAAGTCATCATTGCACGTCAGTGTTTGTCAGGAAAAGAGGGTATGAACCGGGCAGCCACTGCTGCCGCCCCCAGCTGGGTGGGGGCTCGTGACAGCTAATGTGGGGGAGGCCCAGGCACACCCATTCAGACACGAGACGGCTGTGCCTGGAAGCGGAGACCCGCAGGTTAAAGAGTTGGCTGCCATGTCCGAATGGCGTCCACAGCCTGCCGGAAATCTGGGCTTAGGGTCCTCTGCGTGCTGGAAGTCCATATGGTGCCAAGAAGAGTGCCCCCCCCCCCGAGAGCTTTTCCTGGCTTGGCTGCGCTTAAATCCCTGTCCAATCAGTACGCTCGGTTTACCGCGCCCTGTAAACAGCACATTTAGCCGTCGCCTGGTGCCCCCAAAACATATTCGGGTTTCGCGGCCCACCGGGCCAGTGGAGAGGCACGTCATCTGGCCCATGTCTGGCCTGTGGCTTCGCCGGCTGGGCAGCTATTAGCTTGGACCCAAAACGCTGTTCGGAAGCCAAGTCCCGGGCCGCCGGGTGGGTAAGGTGACCTGCTGACCTTTCTCTTGACCCTTCTTGGCATTTCGGGCTACTTTCATGGTTCCCATTGCAAAGGGGAAGAACAAAAACAGGTAGCATGGCATTAACTACTGGGGAAAAACAAACAAAACACTGCTGTTACACAACAGGGAAATATGTCATGAATATATAATACTGGGGGGGGGGGGGGGGGGGGCAGCGCCTGTTTCTCGAGTTACTTTGCAGAGTCCGTCTGTCACCTCCGTCACTCCAGGCCTTTCAATCAGCTCACCCCG
Organism: Brienomyrus brachyistius; assembly: GCF_023856365.1. Taxonomy (NCBI): domain Eukaryota; kingdom Metazoa; phylum Chordata; class Actinopteri; order Osteoglossiformes; family Mormyridae; genus Brienomyrus; species Brienomyrus brachyistius. Next base: position 11,564,393 of record NC_064543.1, on the reverse strand, counting down.
TAATTATCCCCACAAAGGCTAAAGTTAACGTCCCTGTAAAGTAACCCAGCTTCTATTGAGGAGAAGAGGAGCACCTCTTTTAATTAGAGTCATCCATCTTAACCGGATCTTCGGGAGATAAAGGCAAGGTAACAGGGGTCAATCTATGAGACATGGCATTGTGCCGTGATCCGTCTCGGCGACTGTAACACGGGCCGCGAGTCAAGCCAGCGCCAGCTCATTGTTGCTGTTGAACAGAATCCAAACTGGATTTATGGGTGAAAAGTTACTTTTTTTTTTTTTTTGTAAGTCACATAATACTTAAGGTTCACGAGGGGAACCCAACACCGCGCACGTTATTCGCCACGACTGAAACGTGCAATAAACGGCTTTTAAAAAAGAGTGGTAACCTTAGATCATTTAACAGCTGTTCACGTGACGTAAGCCCAGGGTTTTCAGAAGGGGCACAACTTGAGGCGTGTGAGAATCTCAGAAAGTGGAGTCTGGAGTTGTATGTTTGCAGACTAATCTAGTCATGTCAGGCGTGCCACACACGCGTGTGAGTGTGTGTTCGTGTGTGCTGTGTGTGTGTGTGCTGTGTGTGTGGGGGTTGCTGTGTGTGTGTTATGTGTGTGTGTGTGATTGGTGTGTGTGGGTTGCTGTGTGTGTATTATGGGTGTGTGTGTGTGTGTGCTCCCTCCCATCTCATAGGCCGAGCCACACACACTTATCTTTTGTCATGTGCGTCTTCTTCTGAAGAGTGTCGAGGTAGGGGAGCATGATAATCAGAGAGCATCACACACCGCCCCCCCACCGCTGCCCCCCCGGGCCCCGATTTCCCACCAAAATACCTGAGAGGGAAACGTGGCGTCCCTCGCCGGGGGCAGGCAGACGGGCCCCGTCAGATGACAGTCCTGGCTCTCCTGAGAGGCCGCTCCTGTGTCGCCGTTTCATCCCCCACCCCTGACGCCCAGAAACCCCCACCATCATCCCCACAAGCACCCCCCCCCCCCACCACCTCTGCTTTTTTCAGGTGCCGGTACCCGGGGCTAACAGTGACGCGCGCTGTCACTGCGCCACGTCGGCAGGGAACAAATGAGAGTGGGGGTAGGGTTTTGGCACTGAGATGGCGAGGGAGGGGGGATCTTTTTCCCGTTTGTCTGCAGGCCCCCCGGCCCCCCTGGCCCGGCCTGCGGACTGGCCCCTTTCATCCCTGCAGCTGCAGCAAAATCGTATTTTATTCATGCGTTGTGCGATCCAAAAGTAAACACCGACCTCAGAGTGACGAGGGAGTGGTAGCGACCTTCGCGCGTCACCAGCGACCCTGCCGCCCATTCACTTCTTTATTTTTGGGCGTGTTTTTTTTTTTTTTTTGGTGGGGGAGGTGTTTAATGGGAAAAAATGTAAAAAAAAAACAAAAAACAAAAAACAAACAAACCAATGAAGCTGTTTTAATGGTGTCCCAGCGATGTGCTGTCAGCGAGCGCTGGGGGCGACAGCAGCCCCCATTCAGCACCGGTCTGCTCTCCGCCTGAGACTCTGAACCCCCCCCCATGATGGACAGAATACGGATGGGGTGTCAGATCATGGCGTCTCCTCCCCTCTGCCGTTTCCCTTTCATCCCGCGGTTTGAAGAGAAGATGCCAGTGGCCCGTCAAAAAAATATATATAATAATAACAAATAATAACCCCCCACCAAAATGGGAGGGATGGGTGTTGACACACAGAGAAGCAGGCAGACAGACAGATGGACATATCCAGACAGACGCACAGAGACAGACCCCTTCCACCTGTGTAAAGCCCCCCCCCCCATATATATAACCCCCCCTTCAGGAAGAGCTGCAGCTTAAGCAGCCACATCCCCGTTTGTGGATCCTCTGATGGCACTACTGGGATGTTTTTATTGGTGGTACCTTGTCTGTCATTCAAGCGTCACTATGACGAATCAACAGCTTGGGGGAGTGGCTTCGCCTAGAAAAGGGGGCGTGGCTTTCACCACTAAAGGTTATGGGGTGTGTGTGTGTGTGTGTGTGTGTGGGGGGGGGGGGGTGAGTACTTCGTCTTCATCCTCACCTCTTGTGCTTCCATCCCTGTCCTGATCTGATCTCCCATCAATCTCTGCTGCACTAGGGGGAGTCATCAGGACTGGGGGCTACTGGTGGTGGGGAGGAGACAGTCTGACACAGAACCACCTGCTGGTTGCCAAACTGGAGTCAAAGGTTTGGCCATCGTTTGCTCTGGCCTGAGGAGTGGGGCATAAGGGGGCGGGGCTTGTGACGCAGGGAGAGGTAAAAAAACCATGGCATTTAACACAGGCCATTGACCTCCTGTAGCCCACCCCCCACACCCATGCTGAAGCGAGCCAGACATTTGTATCTATTTCCCATCGATTACTCCAGCTCAGCTCTTATTGATTCCCCCACCCCCATCAGGCCATGCTTTAAAATCTCATTTGAAATTATAATCCACCCCACTAAGTGTCATAATTGTTCTCAAAGCCACAGGAAGGGCGGGGGGGCGGGGGGGTTTACTCAGTGCATGGACTGTGAATCTGATCGTCGTTTATCAGCAGCGGTCACAGCAATGCAGGAATCGGAACAGAGCAAAGTGCTCGACTCCGAAACAGCGGCCACACGGGGGCGGGAATACCTGAAGCCGCTGTAAATCTGGGCTCTTGACGCCCCGTACCCCGTCCATCTCCCAGCCTTCTTTCCCCGGATCGTTAAGTCTTTGGTAACAGCTTCAGGCTAAAGAAGGGGTCAGGTGAGCCATCATAGCGCCATCGATCCTGGGCTCCTCTATATTCCCCGGCGAGTCTGGGGTTGACACGGGCTGGGCCCCCCGCAGCATCACGGCTCATTGAATGCACCGCTTTCGTCTCTTATTATGCCGCTTTTCAAAGGAAAAAGTGGCTGAGAGCCATGCGATTTTGCTACGGGCTGCGAAACGCCGTTTGATCCCGAAAGCCTACATGCTGTAATTATTAGCGCTAATTCTCATTCAGAGAGCGAGTGAAGGTGGATCGCGGGGCTCAGAAATGAGCGGTGCCTGCTTCTTTACCATGCGGCACACTCCTCCGCTCTGTGTTACCGTTAAGCCATCTGGCGCCTGACTGGGGCAAGAAAACGGGTCGGTTGGTGAAGAGGGGGGGGGGGGGGCGGGGGGCGGTGGTTTTGTCAAGCGTCTGTGCCCTGACGAGTTGGGAATCATCATCCAGCAAATTCTCCTTGAGTCTTGTACTGGACCGTCATTCCTGTCTCTTACATTCGGCAGGCCTTCAGAGGAGATTTGAAATTTTACAACTGGGATTGAAATGGCATGATGCATTATGGGAGATATATAACTTTGTCTGATATTTTGTAACTGGCCAGACCTTCTGTAGTACTGGTCTGTAGTACATAGTTTTCGTATGGGAGACCCTGCTCAACACGGTGCTAGTTGAAACCCAAGTGGAGCCCTTGGTAAGGTTCTCCACCGTACCACGCCACCCACGCCGCCAATCTCATCACAACGCTGTTCTGTGCTGGCACTGCAGAGGCTGCAAGTTCTTTTGAGGAGCATCTAGATGACTGATATTGACTCATCATATCACCAGGTGAAGTCACTCATGGGCCTTTATGAATAACTGCGATTACTGACTGCAGCTGTGTAAGAATCCACCCCTGCATGCTCACATTGGCTGCCAGCCATAGTTCCAAGCGCCGATCCGTCTTCAGCCACCCAAACCTCCGCCCCCCGCCCGGTGCCCGAAGCCAAGAAAGTGTGCTTAACGTGAAACAGCGCCCCCCTTTGGTACTCCCGGACAGCGGACGCTGGGAGGGGACCTCACACCACAGGCTATGATGGCGTGGCTGCCATCAGACACCAATCTGAGATTCAGAAACAAAAATAAGCTGCTGTCAACAAGAACGCAAGTTCATTCAACAGAAAATGGAGCGGGAGGAACGAGAGGCAGGCCGCCTCAGATCCACAAACTCCTAAGCGGGAGAATTTAAAAAACAAGTGACTAAACAGGATCATTACAGATCCGTTTGTAGCAGCGGTGGCGCGCATCTCATTGCGGGAGCCGGCTTCGCCCACGCGGCGTGCCGACTACAGAGAGAAACCCCGCAGCTGACAAAGGGGCGCCAGGCGCGCAGCTCGGCGTCGCGCGTTCAGTCTCAGGTCTCGTTTGGTTCGACGCCGCACTCCGCCGTGATGAACCTGACATCCCCTCTGAAGCGAACTACACCCAAATCACAGGAACAAAATGCGCGCGATCGGGGCTGAGAGAAAAGGAAACAAAAAGGGTAAACAAACAAAACTCAGCAGAACACACGCCACAGAAGAGCGCCGGCATGCAGGCCACGGTTTGCTGGGATGGAAAGGCGCGGTGATTGTGCTGGCGGGGATGTACAGGCATTCCGTCATTCGCTAACGTATATCACGTGAAAGAGCTTCCTGGGTCGCCACTGGTTACCAAGTGACATTACCTACTTCCTTTGTCAACTCTGGCTCGGAATGCTGGGATCGGAAAGTTCAAATCAAGCGTGTTACATAGGAATGCCAGTGGCGCGGTACATAAATATCCGGATGCAGCTCAACAAATTCTGACCGGGCTTTCTGCAAGGGACGCCATAAACATTGAAGCTTCACACATGTCTACGTTCAAGCTACTAATTAGCCCATAATAATTACTCCTCCCCCTACTGTGTCTTGACCTGATCCATCTTAAACCAGCTGTGTGAATCTGCCGCGTGCTACCAAACATGACATCACTCTCAGAATCTCTGACCTCGTACAGTTGCTTGGTGGGCGGGGCAAAGACCAGACCTTTTTTTGTGGAAGCTAACATTTCAGGGAACTTTTCCAAGTTCCCATCCGCCATATCCGAGACCCACTTTGAGGTGAGGAATCCTCACTTCTCCTTGTCCGGCTCGTCCCAAATGACCCATGATAGGGTGCTTTGACTCACGTAAATTTAATCACTGGGGCAAATTGAAACCACTTGTCCGGCTGTCTTTTCAAAGGCCTATGAGGCACATGACCCAGGATTTAAAGTGACCCCCCCTCCAGGCCATGATGCACATGAGACAAAGGTCTGATGGTTCTCCTTGCTATTTTAATGTGATTTCACCAGCCACGCATTCCCCGTTCCCCTCAGAGCTGCTGAGTTAAAGGCCCAGTCCACCTAACACTACTCCAAGCCCTCGATAGCCATCATAAAGCCACATTGCTCAATTTGACTATAATTCAGAGACCGAGACAGTAAGAGAAGTTTAAATCTCTCTCCAGGTTTCAGTCCCCTGTTAGCCGAGACCCGGTGCACAGCAATTACTCTCCCGCTGATACCCCTGAAAAAGATAGGTGTTTAGTTTGGGTTTATAAAAATCATTTAAGAGCTACACAAGCCTTCCAGCCTGACCTTTCATTGCTAATTTGGCAAAGGGTGTTGAAGCTATCTGTTATTCATTAAATGTAATCACTGGATGTTTTACCTCTACGCTTTATTGTTACAGAGGTCATAAAAACATCCTTGTAAAACCTTCTCTCAACTTTCAGATTATCCTGTTAAGAAAGTCGAATGGCTCTGTGTATTCGCCTATTGGGGCGCATTGGGAAATAAATCACTTTCGCTTTGAAATCTCGCTCCTTGCTGGAGGAAACCTAGCCTGAGCTCTAGGTGTGATAAAAAGGGGTCAGTTTCTCTCTGTCTCGGGGCCAAGCGGTTGAGGGGCAGCCAGTTAACCTCGTCTAAACGGTCGACGTGAAGGAAGTGAAGAAACTATGACAGAACCTAAGGGTTCCTAGGTAACAATCTGGGATGAGTTTCCCAAAGCCATTTTAACGCAAAATTGTTACTTACAAATTTGTTGAACTTACAAATGACGTAGCATTAAGAAGGCTTCAGGAAACTCACCATTGGATAGAATCTTACGGAATTTTGCTAACAAGGCAAACTGGGGAGGCCGGCGGTTGGATTGGTGCTGGCTTTGAGTTGGGTGAGCTGCTGAAAGCTCTGGATGGTTCTGATTCAGGGCTGAGTGTGACCATTCCACCCATTTAGCAGATCCCAGTATGAATGAGCTAGCTGCCAGTCCCCGTTGCTTGTAATCATTGAGGAGATGTAATTAAATACTTTGGGGGCTTTTTAATTGCAGGGAACACTGTAGAGCCACCAGGGCTGCTGGACTGATATCAGATCCTTTTGTCCAGCTAAAAGATAAGCAATGAACTTGAGTTATCCATTATATTTTAATTCATTATATGCCATTCTGGGGGTGGCATGGTGGTGCAGTGGTTAGCACTGTTGCCTCACACCTCTGGGACCCGGGTTCCAGTTTCCACCTGGGTCACATGTGTGTAGAGTTTGCATGTTCTCCCCATGTCGTCGTGGGGTTTCCTCCAGGTACTCCGGTTTCCCCCACAGTCCAACAACATTCTGAGGCTAATTGGAGTTACTAAATTGGCCGTAGGAGTGCGTGTGTGAGTGCATGGTGTATGACTGTGCCCTGCGATGGGCTGGCCCCCCATCCTGGGTTGTTCCCTGCCTCGTGCCCATTGCTGCCAGGATAGGCTCCGGACCCCCCATGAACCAGTAAGATAAGCAGTTTGGAAAATGGATGGATGGATATGCCATTGTTGTCTATTTTTGGACTAATGCTCTTATTTTGTGATTATTTTTTTTTTGCCTGTTTATTTATACGCATTTATTCATCTTACCACAGGAGATGTATTTCTGCCCTGGTATAGCAATTACAATACACCTAAGTATAAACTTCATGCAGCATGAGGTTTATCTACAGACTTATTTGACATAATTCTGTCATTCATATGTTCACAGGTTCTGTTGAAGTTATGTAAGTAAAAAAATTTAATTTAATTCTCATGCTGCTAATCCCCAGTGCAGCTTGGCCCAATCGATCCCACTTCAGTTCTATGCTCGACACTCTTCTTGCCTTCCGGACTCCGCCGCAGTCCAGTGAAACCAGAGCCCAGACACTGGCCCAGATGTCTCAGGAGATAAGTATCCCAGCTCAGCACTGGGAAGGAGGGTCACGGGGCAGGAATTTGGCGATATATCATCACAAAGTTATTAGACCGGGTCCAGCTCTGGACCAGCACGAACCATCTCCACAGGCATCCCATTCAGTCCGAACGGCACGCATATGAGAAGAAGCTGACCCTCCGGCAAACTGTTATTCCAGGCTGAAACAAAAGTCGACATGCACAGCCACGGACACAGTGAAGTATTGTTTTCAGTTGTGGTGTAACCCTATCATTGGTGCTTGGTTATGAAAACACACACCCACACAGACACACACACGAATATGCACACCAAGCAAAGCCTCAGACACTGACACCAAGTCTCGCTCATGAGAACCGCGTCATCATCACCGGTTCCTGACAGTGGCCCTGTGGAGCTTATCTGGGGAAGGGCGATGAGAAAGCGTGCCCCCACCAATCAGAGCTCCCCATAAACTGCATGCAGCGAATGAGACAGGTGGGGCGGGGGGAGGGGGGTGGGAATCTCTGTTTTCATGCCCAAGAAAGACTTTATCAGACATATATGCTGGAGGGCAAACCACAACAAGGAGGAGAGATGGATGAAGGGTAAGAAGAGGAATTGCGGCAAGCAGATGGAGCAGTTGTCATGCGGATTGTTGCTTGTTTTCGCCACGTTGTGGATGAGGTTGTGTGTCACGTGGGGGTGTCTCAGAAGGTCTCCTTTCTCACGGCGATGAGCTTGGTTTAACTGCGACCTCATGCTGCTGGGAGGGCTAGCCTCCCCTTGGATGACCATCACTGGTGACGTTTCTCCAGTGAGCTCATTGGGAATTACTACAGCATAATGACAAACGCGTAGAGCCCAGGTTTGGACAGACCTTCACACACATTCATCTACTCTCTGTCAGGAGAAGCGGTGCGGTTTATCTGAGTGCTCATTTTATTCCCCCTTATAGATTATGATGGGCCATTGTTTCATTATCACTATTAGTTTTATTGAAATGGCTTGCTAACAGTTTATAATTCAATAGGGATCAGTATCACATGGAACGTGTAGAAGAAAGATAAGGTACTGATTATTCAGTTAAAGTAAATCCCCCAAGCTGTTAGCCTTCAGATGTTTTAGCCAAAAACAAATGGCTGCTAACTGGGCCTGTTTTCAGTCCCCTGATCCCAGCCAGAACATGCCAGAGCCGCCTGTTGGGTTAGCGCAACACATCCAGATGAAAGTAGATGCACATGTGAAGGGCCTATAATGCTTAGCATGCTCGAGGGCACTGTGCGGTCTTAATACACGCTCTGGGGTTACCCTTTGACAGAGAACCAGCAGGTCAGGGCCCTAGCTGGGTTGCCCTCTGTATAGAAAGGGATCTGCTGACTCATCTACATCTGAAAAGTGCACATTGGTTTGTTTTATTAGAATTAATGAGCCACAAATAATGAGACATTGGTCTTTCTGTAGAAAGAGAGAGGGAGCACAGTGATTAAGGAATCCACGGGTGTCAGGAAGGACCTGCTGATTAACCTAAACCGCTCAGTAAAACTTGGTAAATACGTTTCGTCTTTATGCAAAACTGGTAAATACACTTTAATACCAGTAATACACTACAGCATAATTCTGTTCTAAAACGTCATTGTTTATTGTTTACATATGATAAACCTGAACCAGCCGCAGAAACAGCCAGATTGTTTGTCGTCAACAGTAGATAAAACAGCAGCGGTTTAAGCGCCGTGGTTTGGATGGCGGTACTGCTACTACGGTTGGGGAGTGGGTGTGGTGACAAGGAAGAATGGTGCTACATCGGTGACGTGACCGGCAAGTCGCAGGGAGATGGACCGCTGACCATCTCAGCACGAGATCATCAGTCTCAGAGGTCGCACATGCAAAGGTCTTTCGGCAGCACCAGTATAACCGGTTTGGGGTCAGTCGGTGTGTCGGAGGGGGTGTATTTTTAGGCTTCGTGATGGAAAGAATGTGAGGGTATTCTTAAATTTGATGTACAGCCCTGCAGTTGGGGATAGGAGCGCCTCCAAGAGGCTGGTACAGGTACAACTCATGACTAGGGATGTTAAAAATGTAGGTTAGCTGCTTGCGCTCCTCTTATTTCTCCAAGTATTGGCTGATTTTTGACACAACTGTCTGTTTTCAGTGCTCATATTCACAGATCTGGCAGCCCTTGCCATCCCATAGACAGCGTTGAGAACTCAACCCTTCAATTAGTTTGTGTTCCAACTGAAATCCACCTCGGCTGTGATTGCGATACGCCGAAGTCAGGGCTTAGCTTTCAGTGGCGGCTTCAAACGCTCCGCCGACAGCTGGAATCAGCGAGGCCGCAACCGGCTCCGAAATAACGGAGGGATGATTTACTCGTCCTAAGACGAGATTTCCATTTCTCCAGAAAAAAAAATTGATCCAGAGCCAGGTTTGAACCACCTCTGTAAAATGATTGGAGGCAGGCAGTTGCTGTACACAAGCTGGAATTTCAGAAAACACTACATGAAAAACCTTTTCAGGCCTAGTATGTCTGAATGTCATTGCCAGAAACCTGAACTCCGTGCTAAACTGTGATTTAGCAAAAAATAAAATAAGTAATAGAAGAGCCTGTTAAACTGATTAAGCAGAGAAACTTCGGATCCTAAAAGTGGGAAGTATATTTTTGATGCAAAGAATGCTTTGACCGTAGTGTGTCCATCACTTGAACCCAATAAATTAACCTTCTGTTTTAAACTACAAGGACATATAACCTTAAATAGTGCAGGAAACTGGGGAAAGCATGTGCATTCAATACAGACTTCAATTACCAGCATGGCACACTTGTTCCTGATTAAGGGGTTGGATCTAAACATGTATTTATGGTATCTATATATATTAAGGTTTAATTTTCATGCTTCCTGTCTTAGATCCGTGATCAATCAATCTATAGCTCATGTCAGCTAGTAACGTCTGTTTCCCCAGGGGAGGGGAGGGGGTGCTTTAGCCTGTTCCCAATTTTAGGGCACAAAAAAAGGCTGACAGGAAGAAGGGAGGATCTCACCAGATTAACAACCCTGGACTGTCCTGCCCTTACTGCTGTTACCAGTTACTTGTCTGTTCAGCAAAAAATGCCAGACACTAAAGTTAGAAAGTATGTTACATTATAAATTATAAATTAGTCTGATTATTAGATATTAGGAGGTATAAAAGGTATTTTAAAAATGAAATAAACAATAGCTAAACAAGTATAATCCCGTATATCGGGGAAATGCTGCTCTATGGTTACTCTAACTCAGCAGTTCTCAAACACGGTTCTCAGACCCCACTGCCCTGCTTGTCTTCCAGCTATCCCTGCCCTACACACTGCTCATTACCTGGATCAGGTGTGTTCAGTCAATCAGAAGCTGAAAGACAGCTGGGACTTGTGTGTGGGGCAGGAATAGCAGGAAAACAAGCAGGGCAGTGGGGACCGAGGACCAAGTTTGAGAACCACTGCTCTAACTAGAACAAAAAACACTAAAGTAATCAGAGACTGTTCAGATAAGATGCAACGGAATCAAGAACAGGTCCTGGCTTTTTAGGGTTAAGAATACAAGACTGGGACTATGATTCCCAAGCATACAACGGAGGAGCAGCGGCCAGGAAGAGACGCCTGATTTCTTAGATGATGGGATGGTGAGTGTTCCCGCGGTTGGGATGAGGATGGAGATGGTCCGATGGAAGCACGTAGGAGCAGGTCACCCTGCGCGGGCCAGAGCCTTTGAAGTGCATTCTGGGTAGAGCCCGGGCCGGCCGGCCGGCCCCATGCGCGCAGCGCGCTTGGCATGCCATTAAAGGGAAGTTGATTCAAAGTGCTCCTTGTCAGAGGCGGCCAAGTCCCGACGTGGTGGAAGCCGTCCAACCGTAGCCTGTATCGGCGAGCGTTGTGCACCTACACGGCTGTTATTCAAAAGTGCTCCGAGTAAAGACAAGCGCGGGATCTGATTGGACAGCCTGTACTGACATAAGTAGTAGGGGGGAATGCATTTCCACATGGCCCATGCAGCAGGCTGCATCAAGCCTAATTAAATGCGGCTGATTGAAATACGAGGAGGTGGGGCTGGGGGCGGGGCCAGGGGTGGTCATTTAATCATAATAAGGACATGAACACTGACCCCTGGGCTGCGATGGCTGCGAGTCTGTACAGCTTATAAATATATAAGCAAAATAAATCTAACTACAAGGGAGTGAGATATCCAGCCACCCATACAATTAGGGATTCAAATAAACTGTGCCAAGCACATATATATATATATATATATATATATATATATATATATATATATATATATGAATTATAATGAAAAGTCACCGTATATATGACTTATAATGATGATTATTATTATTACTATTAGACATATTAGTGTACTTAGTGTATATTAATTCTGGGGCAACAGAGGGACATGGTTACTCTGGCAGAGTCAGGGGACTAAGCACCCAGCACTCCATCGAACCCCCCCCCCCTCACAAAATCAAGAAAAGCGACTCCCCCCCCCATCAGCAAAATGCACTGAGATGGATCCCCCTGCTCAAAACCAGGGACACACCCATCATAGAAAGGCTTATTTGTAGCCTTCTCTACATTTTTACTATAAAGACATAAAATAACATATGGAATTATGCTCTGACTAAAAACCATTAAAGAAAAAAAACATACCTTGTTGGGGAGGGGGGGGCAGGTCAAATCTCTAGGTGAGCAGAGGGATCCTACCACTGGGGCCTTGAGTGTGGCCCAGACCCCCAGTCCTCCAGGGACGGATTCTAAAATCTCCTCTATGCCATTTTCATTTGGTGGTATAACTTCTACATACACAGAAAGGGATCACAAAGTCTCCACTAACACATGAATCTGCGTCTATTGCCGTTGTTCAGAAATAGGCAGATACTCCAGAAAGACACCAGCTCCCTGCCCCGAATCCTCCTACCAACACGCTCTTCATGAGCAATGGCCCGGCCTTCTCTTGCCAAGAATGTCCCATTAAAGTGCTCCCTACTTGTGAATTTTATGTCCCCATCTTTTTTTCATGGAAAAAGTAGTATGATTTAACAGTCGCTCTGCCACATTATGCTGTAAAAGAGACGCGGGTGAAGGAGCAGGTTTCCAGCCAGTTTTTTTTTTTTTTTTTTTTATATTTAAACACTTGTTTCCTTAAACAAACCAAATGACCTTTCCCTCCACAGAGATGGATTTCAGGGGGGGGCTGCAGGGTGCAGGCCGCAGGCTGGGGAAGTGGAATCAGATGCCTCTGAGCCGCACCATCGAGCCCACCGCACGCTGCCGGAATCGCACTGGGACACTGTGTTCGCGTCCCGAAACGCCGCTAGGGTAGGCTCTCCCAGGGAGCTAAAGTGAGAGCCCCACAGGTGGAGAGGTCCAATTCCCCTTTCTTGCCCCCAGCTTCCCCCAGACCCTTTGATAAGTCAACTCTTTTAGTAAAGCTGCTGTTTGGTGCACTGGGGGAATATTCCGGTGTCACGCTGCAACACACAGCCTTCTAAAGCCACATCTGTAGCCGAAGCTCATTGCACAAAGCAGATGTTGTCACATGAACAATTATGGTTTATATGTAGCATGAATAGTCCTGCTCTCCTTCTCTGTCCGTACATGAAGCCTTTTATGCTTCTTTTTGCATATCTTGTTCTCCGAGAGCCTAGCAGAGATGTGGATACTCCACCGAAAATGGGACTTGAACCAACGACCTTCCAATCAGAAGTACAGGGGCAGAGCCAGATAAGCCACAGAAGAGCGGGACAAGGGCTAGGCAGGGTGTGAACGGTTGTGTTTGTGAGTGACACAATATGCATTGCACACACTTTGAAGGTCAATATGTTCCTCGTTACAGAGCATGTTGATTTCTCCTTGTGCGCCCACAGCCCCCCCATGCCCCCCAAACGCCTGACCTGCAGCTTATTAAAACGACGAGGGGCCTACGGATTAAGTTTGAATATGTGCGACGGGGGGGGGGGGGGACCTGTCGCAAAGGTGAGGAGTCTGCTGTCGCTGCCCTGTACAGCGTAACTTTCTTTCCATGTCCAAACTGCATTCAACGAAGCATTTAATTCAACAAATCCACAGTTGTGATCCGCCAGAAACAGAGCTTAGGTTAGTTCAATTTGTAACAAACCATCTCCATATGATCAAAGCGGAGAGGACCGCTTCCAACATACTGCTTAAATTAGACTAACACCAAAGTGTTTGGCTGCGGGACAGTACTTGGAATGTCTTACCAGTGGAGAATTTCTTTCACACATATGTTTCCAATAGCGGCGGATGCCAGGCCCACGGCTCTAATGGGCTGCGGGGAACCTTGGCGCTAACTTTCGAACCGCAAAAAGGTTCCCGTGCTGCTGCCGCCCGCAAAGCCACTTGGACATTCTCTCCTCGTGTGCAGGAGTTTGGGCCACGAAATCGGGGACTCGCCCCTGCGGATCCTCAGCACATCCCAAAGCTAGTAAACGAGCAAAGTCACTGATTGCTTTTCAGGTGACTGTGGTTTTTAACTCTTTTTGTCGATGTTTGTTCGAGAATCGACGTGAGGTGATGGGGAATCCCGAGACTCTGATTCTTCACCTGCCTCACGACTAAACGATCAAGCTAGGATATTCTGAGGGGACATTTATCTGGAGTTTACAGAAACACACTTTGTTGGAGGGGGCGTGCGTGTGTGTGTTTGAGGGGGACGAGACAGTGGCCTGGTTTAAAGGTCCAGAACGTTGCCTGGAGGGTCTGGGTGGACGATCCTCACCAGCCACACGCCTGCTGACACTTTCCCCTCACACCCCATCTCGAGGGGAACTTCAAAAGCCAGCTACCCGACGTCACCCCTTCTACGGCAGCCGGTGGAGGGGCAGGCCCGCCGCTGGGAAGACCCTTGTTTGATTCTGTCTGTTTCTCTTCCATGGGCTTTGAACCCGGCCCAGCTCAGGGCCACTGGGGCCCTGGGGCCACATTCAGGCCGAGGGGGGGGGGGGGGACACCACTACAGACCGCTGTCCAGCCCTTATCAAAGTTAGCCAGATAAATCACGGTAGGAAAACCCCAGCAAATACAAATCCTCCGCGGACATCAAACGAGGCCAGATGAGACGGAGAGTATTTGTAAAAAGCAGTAATTTAGGTTTAAAAAAGTACCTTTTGTCAGCTGACAACAAAGCAGCTTTGATAAACTTGGCCTAAGTTATAGTCATGTACCTGGAATCAAAGTCAAACATTTACTGCCTGTGCGATGAGGCAACGCAGAGGTGGGTGAAAGTGAAGGGATTTGGAGTTTCCCTCCTGCAGAAAGTTTCAAAGACGAGAGGGTTAAAGGTGAACCGGGAGTGAAAGGTCACGATGGCCGTAGCTCGGCATGGCACTCGGAAAAAGGCGACACCCAAGTCACGTTGAAATGGTTTTTCCTTATAATTGTGCTACTTTTAAATGACTTATGTACGTCTTTTGTATAATTTGCACACTGTGCAGCCATGAACACAGAAACAGAGGTCAGTTTCTGGGTAATTTTTGGAGCATCGTTAAGAATGCAGTGATAAACAATCACAAAAAATAACTACAAATAATGTAATGTAACCTGTCCTGGACTCATAGCTTCTGGGATAAGCTGTGACTCTGCACAGGACAAGTGAGTGTAGAAGATGGATGGATTGGTGGATGGATGGAATTTAATGTAAACTGATAAAAATTAATAAAAGCCTGTGTTATATCCACATGTTTTAACTCAAATTTGATTCTGAGCCGATGCAATGCTTTCTCACTGAGTGTGGTATTCAAATCTACCAATCAAGTAAGTTTTTAGACTGTATATTTAATGTTACATCCTCAGCAGCATTAGCCATATCTCCATATGCCCCTCCTCTCATGACCCCTCCCTTGTTCAGATGCCATAGTTCATGCTCTTAGGTGTTAAAGTTGCCTGCGGGCTGAGATTCGCAGGACTCTGAATGCGATGAAGTAAAAGCTGATATAAACAAGCAAATGGGAGTGCCATGATTCCCGGAACCCAGGCCCAGGTTTCGGGTCGGAACTCGGTTTGAGATTTTGGCCAGGAGCAGTGGGAGGCGGGAAAGGAAACGTGAGGAAGAGAGGATTGTAGGAGAAGGATGGGGAGGAAGGAGCAGCCATGCGTGCGCTGGACCAACCTCTCGCCTGCTTGTTGACATGCTGTCATAGGGGTCACATGGGCAAGAAATGTAGAGGAAGTAGGGGGGTGTGATGGATGGGATCTTCTCTCATTATTGTGAGGGGACACAGCTGCGAGGCGGGGAGGGGGGGGGGGTGACGCCAATGCCCGGCCCCTAAAGGCTGACGCACGGCATTAACGCCAGCCAACCACAACATGTCCTCCGAATACCTCACAAACACAGCACATAACAATTGACCATGTCCCCTCTTAAAAAAGGGTAGATGCATTGTGATTTTAATGCCATAAGCCCCCCTAGGCGTGAGCTTAGTGTTATCAAGGATCAAGGTCTGGTTCAGACCGAACTTTCACAGGTACAGGTACGGGGGTGGAGGCAGCATCATGACAGCAGAACAGCGGGGGGGGGGGGGGGGGAAATGCAACCAGCCGCTTCGTGTAGCCATGTCCGCCTGTGGGCTAAAGTACCTGCTCCGTAAGTGTGAGACAAACAGCGCATTTGTTTACTGAAAGGACAGGGGTGTGCAAACCGAAGTCCAATGTGCCAGCAAGATAACCCCCACCATCCTGAAAATGACACCCCCCCCACATAAACATACACTTAACAATAATGCACTTTGTTTTTATTCGGATACTGATGCTTGGTATAGTCCCACAAACGTACGCACCAATAGGGGTCGACTTTGATCTTGTGTTTAATGGCGTCCGGATCCAATCCAGCTGATATGGATGTCTTGTGGCCGGCTGAAGACTCAATTCTATCCCTTAATGCATTATGACAGCAGTGCAGCTGGGCTGGTGTGGGTCGGGATTTGTGGGGGGGGGGGGTCCACAGTTGCGGGGGGCTCGGCCTGACTCAGAATGTGTCCAAGCAACGGCCGCAATCGAGTTAGTAGCATCGGGATGCTAACATGGTTAAATTTGAACATCCCCCCCCCCCCCTCCGTGGCCCCTAAATTGTTGCACGATCTCAGTGTCTGACGCTAGCAGAAGGGGTGGTATGCTGAACACAAACACGTGTTTCAGTCCGGCTGCAAATTTATGATTATATTCTAACCAGCCCTGGGGAAAAAAAATGAAAAAGCGCAGAGTCACGGGTGAGTCATGGGCGAGTCACGGAAGAGTCACGGAAGAGTGGGATGAGCGGCGAGCAGTCGGTGACACTCAGGGCGATGGCCCAGTGCCAAGGCCGCTCCTACAGCTGCTTTTATTTTGGCGTGCAAAATAGTTGCCCATCCCCCAACCAAAATAAAAAAAAAACACTGGGCCTGAACTCCATGCGGCCCCTCTGGTGCGCCGCACCCTCATTAAGCCCCCCACAACGGCAGGCCTGAACCCTCCAGCTCACTCCCCCCAGCCGGCCACCCCCCTTTGTCTGCACTGACCCTGATTCCCGCTGCGGCCGCGTCCCGAGTCTCCATGTGCTTCCAATAAACAAAATTTATTGGGGGGGAACCAGCCATGGCGGGACAGAACATGTGGCGCTATGAGAGGGGACAGCCAGGGGTCCCGAGTCCCTCCAGGGGTCACTCGGGGGTGTTGAGTATAGTGGTGGTCTTGTTTTTTATACCTGACGCATAATGACAGTGAAAGAGCAGCGGCATGTGGCGCGTGAAGCGGGACGGTTTGTAAACAGTCCGAATGTCCTCATTAACGGCCCCCGCTGGTCTAGACGACTTTATGACACCTAGTGTCCCCTGTGCGTCCATGAGCTGCGTCAGATGGAGGGGTCAAGGGGATTGCTAGCAGGGGGCTCGGGTGGGTGCCCATGCCAGGAAACTGATAAACATCTGCATGTGTGTGTGTTTGGGGAGGGGGGGGGGGGGGTTGCACACGGAGGAACAAGGACTGCCGGGGGGTGAGACTTGGAGGTGTCCCATTGTCACGCGGCCCAATTTATCACTAAGCCATGCTGGAAAAAACAGGAGGCAGTCATGTGACTAGTGATGGAGCAGCACTGACACGTAGATCTACGTAGAGAAGCAAACAGATGGACACATAGATATATGTACATAGATGTACAAACACCTGGTAGAAGATCACTTTTTAAATATTTTTATTATATTCTATTTGACTTCCAACAGCTTGTCCATTATAGGGTAAAGGTGAGCCTGTAGTCGATCCCAGGCAGCTTAAATTGGGAACCAAGCCATCGCTAGACAGACATTTTGGAAATTTAGACATCAATTCCCGAGTTGCATGCTTTTGGACTATGAGAGGATACTGGAGTACCTGTCGTAACTCTGCATGACCACAGGAGGCAGAAACTGAAACCCCAATTCTGAAAGTGCTACTATAGCACAACTGTTACAGGTCAGTACACAACAGCTAACCTGTCTAATTATCTAGTCATTTACAAGCATAGGTATTACTTATAGATGGTCATTGATTGTCATTTAAGGTGTGCAGCATCTATCACTAAAAGATTCAGCAATATGAAGATGGCATGCATCACCAAGCAGGTGAGAAACAGATGGACGGTGTTGGTCTGAGGACTTGGTCTGTGTGCGGAGTCAGACGTGACTCTGAGACTCAGACATGGTGCGGCTGTCGTCTCACGCTGAACGCAGAGGGAAGTCGCACGTGCAGCTGTAATCTCCCTTAAAATGCATGTGTGGAAAGTTACCGAGATATTAAAGTGCAAATCTGCTCTAAAACCAAAACCAAGAAAATGCAAAAACAAGTCAGTAAATAAGCGAAAAGCCAACCTCTGACAGCCCCGTTCTTCACTACCTGCTCGTATCCTGCATTAGGGCGACGTGTCTGCACTCTGTCTCTATACATGGAAACCATATATTTTTCCTCAGTATAACAACACTTTTGTTCAACGCTCTGTTTGTTTTTTGGGAGGTGAGCATGGGAAATCCAGGTTAGGCGGGTCCCCCGTGTCCAGTGCATCCCAGGCCGACCCCAAGGCCGAAGCCACAAATTCCACTCTGAGGTTTCTGCTTCCTGTGGCGAGACCTCAGTGCGCGTCAGCCCTGAAGCGGCATCAGGGGGCCTCCTGTGCCCCCCCGCCACACCATTTTCCTGACTAGAGAGAGAAAGAGGTGTGGCATCCGTCTCCCTAAAAGGCCAGTGTGCGACGCACCAGTCCGTCCCGCGAGGTGTGATCTTACACAAACTCCGCCATAACCAGGCAACATCTGTCACTATCAGCGACGCTCAGTGATGTTTTGTTCCGCTGAACATTTCATAAGCAGTCTGTCACATATTCATGCGGCTTTAGCACACCGCAAGACGCTGGGTGACGAGCGTCCCAGTGCCAAGTTGGCACCAAAACCGTGTCCCGCTCACTAATATTATTCATATTATCTTTATTATTAAGCCTATTGTTTAACTTCTCGCATGCCAATCCAATAAGATGAGAGCTTCACATTCATTTTTCTCACATTAATTCAGTTTAATTTTATTAAGAAAACATCACCGGCAAGTTCTCGGGCGCCATCTTTGAAGTGACAATATTAAATAATAAAACCTATTAAAAATGAATCACAGTCAGCTGCACTTGTGATTCATATTTGATTTTTGAAATATATTTGATCATTTTCTTTTTTTCCCCCTAATAGGCTAAAGCTCAATTTTAATTAAATGCGCCCCCCCCCCCCACCCCCACCATCATTGGCCTTTTTACTTTGTTGCTTTGCAACATCCCAGTGTATTTCCGGGAGCATGAAACGCACACGGTAAATAATTCAGCTGAAATTAATTTTACACCACCTTGCTTCCGTCACGCGAGCCCACGCCTGCTTGTCGAGTCGTAAGTTTGTGCTCTTGGTCATGTACTTTCCCACGATGAGCAAAATGTTTTATTAAAGCCCCCAGAGGGTGGCTTGGACTTGGCAGATAGTGAACCCCCCCTCCCCTGAACCCCAACAATCAAAGGCTGTCCACAGTCACCAGTTAGCTGGCTACTCTTGCCTTGTAAAAAAAAAAAAAAACTGAAATCGACGAGTCTGAGGTGTTAGAGCTGCTGCTGGCGTGATGGAACATCCATCCATCCATCCATTTTCAGTAACCGCTTATCCGATTCAGAGTTCCGGGGCTCCTATCCCACAGGCTACAGCTGCTAAGCAGGGAACAACCCAGGCTGGGGTTCAAACCCATCGTAGATGAGACAACATTCATTCCTAAACTCTGCAGACAGTTTGTTCACTACAACATCTAAAAAAAAAAACAACTATTGTTATGCTGCCATTTTACAGGAAGTGACATTAAGATTTTAAGTTATATAAAACTTATCATATAAATGAGTCCCTCAGAATAGCATTATCTGTTCCTTTGTAATGTGTTACATATTACAATGCAGTACTTAAATTTGAATGGTATTATTGCTGTACCAGGAAAGCTATGATAGGATTGGGAGACATTATACGTACCAAACTGTGTGGTCAGCCAGACAGCAAAGAGGGTAACCAGAGTGAAATATCTACGTCTTTAAAACTGATCATTGCAAAATGTGATAATTTTT
The DNA here is from genome assembly GCF_023856365.1 of Brienomyrus brachyistius. Classification (NCBI taxonomy): domain Eukaryota; kingdom Metazoa; phylum Chordata; class Actinopteri; order Osteoglossiformes; family Mormyridae; genus Brienomyrus; species Brienomyrus brachyistius. Next base: position 11,544,809 of record NC_064543.1, on the reverse strand, counting down.
CTTTTCCTTTGTTTGCATACAGGCTAGATTAGAGGAATATTTATTTTAAAAGAAAAAAAATATTTAAAAATAATAATAATAAGCAAAGGACCCAGACTTGCTTTAGTGTATCTCATATGATTCTGAAAGCTGTATAGCCTCACAAAGCGCTTTATAAACACTGTCTGGGGCACAGCAGAGTAAAGCTTGAGTAAAGGTGATGTAACAGCTCTGATGTAACTCATGACCCAATGATAATAAATAATGTCTTAACAAAAAATTTGATCATTAATAATTTCCCAGATCATAATAGCTTAGCCTTTAGATTATTGATATAAAATGCAAGATTCTGCATACGCTTTGATAAAACATTTGAAGAAACTGTGATATTATTCTATGACATTTAAAAAAGGCATTTAACAGATGCTTTAGTCCAAAGCACGGATCTCAAACAGCAGTCCTGGGGGGCCGGAGCCTTGTGTAGTTTAGTTCTTTCTCTGTTCCACCAAAAATGATTCAGCTCAAGAGTTGTATGGTAATTAGCACAAAGGGTTTAAACAGGTGTGTTAAATGAGGGGAAACCCAAAAATGTGCAGGGCTCTGGCCCCCCAGGACTGGATTTTGAGATGCTTGGTCCAAAGCAACCTAGAAGTGCGGACAGCAGGACTTACAAACGTATGGATGTCAAAGACTTGTATAAGCATAAGTGTAGCTAGGCTGAATTTCCAATGAATTCCTTGGTACAAGTGTGTTGCATATAAGCAGTATTGGAGCAGCTACACAACACCTCTCAAACGCAGCCAGAACCTAAAAAGACAATATACAGCTTCAACAGTGCAAGTGTGGTGTGAGGGGAAAAAATGACTTCATGTTTTCTATTTTTTAGAAAACGAAAGTATGTTTGGTAACATGGAGATGCTGCTGTTGGTCCCACTAGGGTCTCGCCAATCTTCAAAAGACACCCGAGAGGGCTAAGCCAATGTACACACACCCCCACCCCCACTCCCCCACCCCACACAACTAACAGCGACCCACCTGGACTGGGGTGGTCACCAGGGACAGATACGCTCAGTCAAATGACTAATTGAAAAACCAAAACCAGCAGCCTTAAAGAAAACCAGCAGCCCGGCCATTTAGCAAGACCCCGGCTGATAAAGAGGGGGCTGTAAAATAAAAAAAAAAGAGAGAGAAAGAGGTGGAGAAACCCCCTCTCATCAGCGGTGCCATTAACAATCATGAGAGAAGATGAAAACAACGGCTGGTTTATTTGGCAAACGGAAGCCGTAACGAGATGGTATCCCGCGAGTCCACTTCCAGTTTTAATTATACATCAAGGAGCCGTACCCTGAGCAAACACTATCTACGTGAAAGCCAAACACAGCGCGCTACCCAGACTGTGCACAGTGAGGAACAACTCCCACCGCTATGAATTTAGCAAATTTATAAAGGTACATAACATGATAGCTATTTGCTAAATTAAAGGAGAGCCATTACCAGACCAGGGGGGTGGAGTCAGACGCCAGGGCAGCGCTACAGCCTGGAACTTTCCGGCACAGAAAAAAAAAATAATTGTAGTAATAATAACGATAAAAATAAAATAAACTGGATTCATTTTTGCCGTCTTCTTTCTTTATTTACCGCAATAAGCTTCAGCTTGAGTGTGACTGAAATTATGTGCATGAATAATGAAATACCATCTAATTAAAAAATGTAGTTAAATATGCAAAAAAGCTAATGATAATGAGATTGTGCAATACCTCAGAGTAAGGCACATTATAAATTACTTAAAAGTGCATGTTGGCTTGACCCAAACAGTGCATTTTGAAAGCTGCTTTGAATATTGCATCTGCCAGCTTGGCAGGGTTCATGGGTACAGGTTTGGGGGGAGGGGGGGGTGTCATTCTGTATACAGCCCTGTGTGATGAGAAGGCATCATTGGCGGGGGTGGGGGGGGGGGGTGACCCGGTCAGCAGTCTCGGGGCTGTGATGTCAATAGGCACCAGCTTGCAAGCCAAGGAGGAGGAGTGGGCGGGGCGTGTTCCCACGACCGCCCACCCAGTCAGAGGAGTCACAGCTTAGCGTGCGGCACAGAAGAATGACGCAGGCTGTACATAAGCACAGGTGCATTCTGGGCAAAGCCATCCAGGCACAAGCAGGGCTGCGGTGAGACATGCCCCCGTGTTTCTCAAACGGCCCCCAGTGCGCGTTTTTGCTCCCACCCGGCTGCTAACGCTCCTGCACCAGCCGTTCCGTGTTCTTCATTGGTAGGAAACTGGGAGGAAGCAAAAAGATGGATCGTCTGGGGGGTCCTCGAGGAGCAGGTCGAGAAATACTGACATAGAGGAACAACAGTGGTATAAACCGGCGTGAACCATAAAACGACACCCGGATAGAACGGCCGCGAACAAGACAGCACAAGTGGCGTGACCACAGCACAGGAAGAAGTGTGACACAAGCACAGTCAGGCAGAGAAATGATGGCACAGACGGCATAACCGCATGCAAATGGCCCCGGTAGAGCAGACAGACAGCAAGGCCTGAGAAAGCAAGACTGAGAGGGCAGCTAATGCACAGATGCTGACGGACACCAGACCCAGGCAGCTACACAGTCAGCACCATTCCCCCAGCACACCCAATAAAAATCCCCCCAGCAACCTCCACCTCCAATACCATCCTGTCTGAGCCATGTCCCAGGTTATAAGCGGGCAGACTGCTTTCAGGCTACAAAGTTCCGCAAGTAACGAAAAAATAAAATCTTAAATGGGGTTTCATTTTGGGTGGCTTCCTTCATACTGCAGTCGCTGCCATGGATGCCAAGCCCCCCACTCTTAACCACGTCACACCACTGCTCCCCCAGTACACGCTTAGGGTCACCACCCCCGCAGCACCCTCTAAGCACCCTGACACTCTGATATCAAACCTCATAAACACGCCACAGAATTCTACATTATTTAATGTAATTTATGTTCTGCATTGGCTTTGCAGCAGTCCATGTTTGCTGCACTGTGCATATCTATTTTATGGAAGTAAGGCTAGTTAAAAGTATCATTTTAGCTGGAGTTGGACTGAATGAATATGAATAATCTGGATCTGTTGATTTATGGGTCAAAAAGGCACCGTTTGCTGCAGATAGAAGGCCTGGCCTGCGAGCTGGCTGATTTAGCTTATAGCTGATTTAGCTTATAGCTGATTTAGTTTATAGCTGATTTAGCTTATAGCTGATTTAGCTTATAGCAATCTGCATTAGCACTAACAGTAGGGTTGGCATTCATGTTCAATTCCCAGATATTTATGGGATGGACCAGCACAGACCCCAGAATATCTGCAGGTACATAAATTCACCTGACACACGCAAAATCAAGCTGATATTTAACATAAAAATGCTTTATTCTGACAAAAAAGCGGCCCCTCCCTGATAGACATGACTCCTCCTGCTGGGCGAGGCTGCAGTTGAGCTGTTTCACCACTCTTATGTCCGTATTTCACTCCGGGTCGTCGACCCGATGAGCTGTTTATTAGAATTTTAACAAGACTTCAGGCTTGAAGGGTTCATCAGCTGATTCCGGACCGACAAAACTAATCTGCTGTCAGCTCAGCGAGGGGGTGTGTTGCCCCCGCATGGGTCACCTTCTAGGGTGAAGGAAGAAGGCCTCAGATAGCTCTCTTTTTATGGTCAAATAAATATCCGTGCACCGCCCTGTTCATCATGCAACGCAATCATGAATATTTTTATGTGGACAAAGACATGATTATTAACTAAGGGAGTATTTCAGAGCTCACGGGAACGACAATGGCAGTAATTCTGACCCATGCGTCATACGTTCGCAGAGAAACTCTGATACGCTAGCCCTCCTGGGCCCTGCAAGCACAAGTCATCCAGAGTCCATGGGCATGCACAAAGTCACATACTTGTTTACTATGTAGTAGGTGAAATATAGTATGTGACATGAGCGGTATGGTAGGTGAACGGTACCCAGATGCATAGGCATAAATTCTGGGAGGAGAGTTGTATCCCTCTCAATAATCAAAACCAGCCAATACAAGCCCATGGACTCCCCTAAAATAGGGTGGATACCTCAACAACCCCCCGCCAACGCTCAACCCAAAGTTATGCCTTTGCCCAGATGACATTCCAAAGTGTACAACTGATGGACACTATACTATCCCACAAGGCCATTGGAGCTGCAACCAGAGATAAAGAACGTCGCTTGCTCATAAATTGTTGTTAAAATGGCAGAGAAATTGCTGTTTCTGTGCAGATTTTAACGGACATCAAAATGTAGTTCCATAACTTGACTCAGTCATGAATTTTTTTTCTATTGATAGTTTTTGATTTTCACAAGCTGTCGAAATCAGCAACAAGGAGTCAACATTATGAGGAAACATCCAGAACTTGTAAGAGGCAAGATGGTGACTGCAGTATGTCCGAATGCATACAATTGTTCTCATTCATACATATATTATGTACTATATATACTACATATACATACAATATGTACTACGGCCCTGTAATAGGCTTCTAATATAATTTAGTACACACTGTATAAATACGCAATTTCAGATAGACCCCATGCCCCCTATGTCTACAGTACTGGTACTCTGTGACACTCAGATACACAAGACCTCCTGGACATTGCAAGCACCAGCTATCCATAGTCTACGTCTACTATATCTACAGTATCGGTAATCTGTGACACTCGCATACGTGAGACTTCCAGGGCCTTGTGAGAACCAGCCATCCAGAGTCTACGCCTTCTATATCTATGCGCTGCTTGACAGTTTTGGGACTTCACTTCACTCCAGAAGTACTTTGCTGAGATTTTCTTTCTTTATTCGTGGCATCTGAAGCAGTAAGTTTAAAAATAAAGACCTGGCACTGTCCACTTCCTGCCAGCATTCATTCAGAGCGTCACCTCTGCTGTCTTTGCCCTTGCGCTGAGATCATTGTTCTGAGACTGTTTCTGGTGTCGACTTTTAGGTCAGAGATGACCGTTGCCCAAAATGTGAGTTAGATATCTGTGACTGTTACATCCCAGCGGCTGTGCTGGTGTGGTCCAGGAGAGGACTGGGCTGAGAGGTGAGGATTGGGAACTCTCAGTCTCCCCGCTTTTCCACTTCTAATGGGCCATACAGTGCCGCTAACTCAGTATGAAAAATACCAAATTTATACATGCAAAGCGCACCAAGGCACCTTCCTCGTATGCTTCTTGTGTTGAAATATTCTTCGCGTATTTAATCCAATTTTTATGGCTTCATCTAAGAAAATAAAAACAATAATGGGATTCCGATGCTGGGGGAAACCTAGCAGGAGACTGGCACGCAACGCGCACGTGGGCAGAGTGATTTACCCGCAATGCCGCTCGCGGTCTTTACTCAGCGAATGAAGTATTAAAAAATCTTGTCGCTTTTAAGTAAATAAAGTGGATTTATGCAAAGCCAATATTAATTTAGTTTCGCCGTTTGAATGAAATGTTTCTCTTTTTTCCGCCGTGTTTTGGAGAAAATTGCCCAGGGCAGTAATGAGTTTCCCCCCCTGTGCTCCGTGCTGCAGTAATTTAGCGTAAGTATGAATCACGCACGTCGATAATTTGAATGTGCATACAATCTAACAGCGGGCTGATGAATATTAAAAGTGAAACATTTAAGAGAAACTCATTTTTCTGGCTTTTAGTGTAAAGAGAGAAGGATGTTTTATAACAGCTGGTGCGATAAACAACCGTGAAGCCGGCTGGTATTTACCCCGATCCGCTCCAGAAATGAGACTCCATGCAAATGAAATATCCCTGAAATATGCGCTGTATGGGGCCGTGTGCTAGATTTCATTACAATCTTGCTATATATTACCTATACAATCAAAAGCTGCCATTTTCCTGCAGCTTCCTGTAGTCTGTGCCTTTATTAGAACAAAATATGCAGTGTTAATCAAAGTATCATTCATTTGAACTTATAATGAAAGGCATACCTGTGCTGATTTAGCGTAATGTCCCCCAGGAAGGAAGACGCTGTAAGATATGACGGTAAAGCAGCAGCTCAAACAGTATGGCTGCGAACATTAGGATTTTTTTTTAGACTGTTTTTTTTTTTTTTTTTTTAATCCAAGCGAGGGGATTTCTAATGAGTGTTAGAATGCCTTTTTCCAGTTTCGTTTCGCATTTACAGGAATCAGAAATGAACCATGTGATCCCTACATCATAAGCAGTGTCACCGTATCACAGGATCATTATAGTTGTATTATTCACGGTCAGTGGTCATTTTAAAAGATTGTTCTGGAAAACTGGGAAGGTACGCCGCCGTCACGGGCCGGTGTCGGGCTCGGCTGCGTGCTGTTTGAGGCGGCACCAAATGAGCTTTCCTGGGCTTCCCTGCTACTGATACAGAGTCATTTGGCCCCTGGAAAATGGTCTCCTGCCACTACTGTCAGCGTAAAATGGGTGTCAATCTGTCTGCTGCGGCATTTCAGGCCTCGTTTGGTGTGGCTCAATTAGCATGATGGCAGGCCGAGGAGGAAGATGCTGTTCTGCCTAAGTGAAAACGATCCCTTAAAGCATCCAATGGGGAAAGATTATTACGGGGACTTTCCCCGGTCTGTACCCACGGCGCTCAGCCGTTCTCGGGATAAATGACTCTCTCCTGAGAGATGGTCCCTGTACGGATATCCAGTCTCCTTCCTGCGTGTCCTGGTGTGTAATTTTGGCTCCCATACCCAACATCCCTGTGGAATCATTGGTTAGTTGTCTATGGTATGATTCTCCATGTACTCGTATGAGAACCACAGAACATAATTTATTTTAATCTTCCGAAGTGGAAGTACTGGATGGTTTTTGCGGCTGTCATTTCTCTGTGGTATATTAGTGCAAAGAAGTTTTGTTTTATTTAGCTATCCCTTCACTGGAGTGGGTGACTGTCAGTCTCAGAGGTCTCCCGTTGGCTCACGCTACTGTCTGTCAACAGGCCCACCCGGCCAGTGGCCCCGCCCACTCACTCCTGATACCACTTAGCGACAGAAACATGGGGAGCCCACCGTGTGCATCAGGGCCGGCAGACTTCCAGGTCGGCGGATAACGGCGAAGCTGCAGAGTCCCTCTTTCCAGTGAGTGTGGAGGGGGAAGAAAACGACAGAGTGGTGTTTAAGGAGAACGGTCCCGACGGGGGCCTGTTTATGGGCCGGTGGTAGACACGTCCGTTTCAAAGACGCCTCATAATTGGTATAATCTGAGCTCATTCCCGGCTGTCGGGTTTACACTGGGGTTTTAAAGCCTACCGTACCGTTTGTTGTCTTTTAATAGGCTTGAAAAGAGCATTATGCGGACTTTGTTGTTTTGTTTGTAGGAGAAGACCCCTTTGAAAGGAGTCACAGCACAGGAAAAGACCAGCACAGCTCGGAACACAAGACCGGGCCAAAATATTGACCACCTTCACGTTCAGGACCTCGTTGTAGGAGACCTTAGTCTTTTCTGCAGCCCCCACATTGAAGCTCTGAAGCACAGGGTGATAATCCCGCTATTTTGAAGACTTCAAAAGCTTGGGGCTCTGCTCTGGGAAAGCTCCTTATATATTTGGACTAGGGTGACCTACCAGCACCCTCCCATCCCCAAAGGACTCTGTCCTGGGGTAAGGTGACCGTCACGGTCGGCTCCGGCGCCTCCATTCAGGAAGCTCCCCTCGTACCCGCGCTGTGCGGTTTCACCAGACACCGGAGAGAGCTAAACATTTTCTCAGCAAATATCGCAGAGACGAAACATGACAGGGTTGCACTGGGCCGCAGACAGGGAGGCAAAGAGAATAACAAGGAAAATGAGCCATGCGGCCAGGAGAGCAAGTTTAACCAGACGTCTAGAAGGAGCGAACGTGGGTTGAGGGAAAACATGACTGCAAGGAAGGTAAAGAGCCGAGGAAAATTAAGAAATTCAGCAAACTTGCTGTATTACCATATTTTTATTCGGGAATCAGGAATTCTCACATTTATTTTTGACCTTCAGAAAGTGAGATCTTTTACAAAGACTGTTTGTTTAAAAAGCAATAAATAAAAAAAACAACATACCAAGTTTTGCTGCTATATTTATATGGTTGATTTTGTGTGAGAGAACGCGTGCTTGATGGAGCACCATGAGGGACATAAAACACCACTGTATCTGCTCTCCTCTTTCTCATCGTACAACAGATGTCCCTTAATTTACTGACAATGTGCATTAGGGTATTCAGATTATTCTGCGCAACATCACCATGAATAAACGCTCGGTCTATCATTATGTGGGTCATTAAAGACGCAAACGAGCTTTTTATACTCCAGCGTCTTACAGCTGTCACTGGTACCGGGAACCATTTTAAAATACAGGTACATAAAACAAGCATAAGTTTTCCCACTGTTACTTAGCAACACAGCCTCCCATTCCTGATGGAGAACTCCATTCCGGGAGCTTCTGGACCAAGGGGGTAATAGGATATCGGGGTTCGATTTGATCTCTGAGGTCCGAGCAAGTGTCTGTACACAAATCAAAATCCTCAGTTGAGTTTGGTGAGCGTGTTAGAGGTAGCAGTTGAATGGAAAAGCTAATGGGGTAAACATACTCAGCTTCCTGTGACTGGGTATCATTCCCCCCCAGTGTATGGGCCATGCGGTTGGGGTTAAAAGCGGCTGGTGAGATCGGTTACACTCACCTCTTCAGACTCAGACTGCCAGGGTGGAATCTGTTGTTGACAGTGCAGGAGGGATACGTAAGCATACAGACCTACTGTTGTTCACCTTTTATGCGGTAATTTAGGCTACCATATCCGAGGGTACATTAGTAGAACCTTAATGTAAGTCAAACTTTTTCGTTTAGAAGCCTTCTTCTGTCTTGCCTGTATCTTACCTAACGTCGAAGGCGACTGGACCTATTTCCATACTTAGTTATATCTCACCTTACTTCACCTGCACATGGCTGCCGATGTGAGCAAAACTTCCCGAGGCTAGCAAGAGCCGGATGAGCCCATGTGCCTCGGGTGAGAGGATGGCGAGGCACTGGTGGGATATGAGCTGCAGCGCTCCGCTTTGGCGTTGCGTCATTGAGAAAACGAGAGATTAGTCTGAATTCTGTTAATGACAATGTAAACACAGAGTATAAGCACGGAATCTAAGTTTGAAGCAATGGCGATGTAAAGACAGAAATCTATTTGACAATAATATCAAGTAATAAAACTTTCTTTCTTTTTTTAAATAATAGACTGTTGTAGCTAGTAGGCTGTCTTTGCAGGCTAACAGTTGACATGGGCAATAAGTAACAACAGGTTAGTTGCCAGAATGCCAATGATCTCATTTCTGGTTGTTCCAACCATTTACATCATTAATCATGATGCAGACAGACACATTTGTGTAGACACACTGTAAAGGTACCTGCACACACATGTACACTGATGTAGCCGTGCTCTCTCTCTCTCTCTCTCTCTCTCTCTCTCTCTCTCTCTCTTTCTCTCTCCCCCTCGCTCGCTCAGTCCATGCACTCTCACGCCATAAACCTGGGCCAGGGCACTTGGGCTCGCAAACGGTGCTAATGGCTTCGCGTTGGCGTGTGAGACGGCAGGCAGACTGACAGGTCACGGCAGCGGCCGAGGGCCAAGTGCACAGCAACGGGGGGCAGGGGGGGTCAAGGACAAATAAATTGCCCGGCCCGGTTGCCCCGAAACAACACGGACGCACCGGCGACCGGAGGGGGAGTCATTAAAAATCATTTCCGTGAGCTTCCTGCCGGGGCGGGCTCTTTTTGATGCGGTCCGTCCCCACGGTGATTATCGCCGTGGCCACGCTCCAGCCATATTGAGATCCGCTGGGCCTGGAGCCTGCCCCAATACCTGGGTGGTTAATTAAGAGCTGTTGCCGGGGCCACAAGAAGCAGGTCTGCAATCCCCCACCCTTGCCGCCCCCCCTCACCCACCCCACCCCACAATGAGTGTCTTTTTTTTCACCAAGGGAAGTCACCAGGGAGAGACAGCGGCGGAGGGTAATTATTTGAGATAACATACAGTGAGAGAGGGGGAAATGTGCATTTGAAAAGAGCCTTGCCACAGTGAGGGGGGGGGGGGGGGGGACCGTATAGCAAAAAGGTCAACGGCTCCCATTTACTTGTAGAGTGTCGACAGTCTGTAATGCCTTTTTAAAATGAATGACAACGGATCCTGTTTTTGTAAATATCTCATTCTGTATTCAGCTTCCACACTTGTTACCTCCAGCCTGCCAATCTGATCTGAATAAGCTATTCTTGGTTGTCAGAGTGGGCTTTTTTCACTTTGATTGCCATCTTTTTTTTTGAAAGGGTGTGTATGTGTGTGTTGTGTGTGTTGGGGGTGCTGTAATTTATCTATTAACCCCTCGACGTCTGCAGCGATCTGGGAGACATTACACAGGATGGGAGCGACTCTCCAGGCTTTTAATTAAAGCTGTGATTGGAGCGGTGGGGGCTGCATCTCGATCCGTCACACTCCCAGACGATGACGGCATCTTCCGAAATGACCATCATACATGCCTGGCCAGCAAAGCCCCCCCCCCCCCCATCGAATCACCAGCTATGCCATAACAACTGCATGATTGTGCTTTGGGCCCCAGCTATCAGCCCAATAATTGACGTTATTTTTACACTGGTAGTCCATCCGCTCTCCGGCGGACATCGGCGGATGGTGCTCCTCACTGACATGGTTTGTAGGTAACTTCCCCTTCCCCATCTGTGTCTGTGGCCGCTTATGTGGCTCTCCGGTTTAATAATCCCGCTCCTGCCTTTGAAAGGTCCGCATCCGTTTCTTTCTTTTTTTCCTCGTGGCCTTCCTGTCAAACCGAGCCCTGGATGTTCTCGGGAAATGTTTATAAACAGCTCGGAGAGACCGCGCAAGTGTGACTTTCCCGACGAGCCCGCGATTACCGACAAACAGCTCACACGCGCATGAATAAGACATTATGCTCTCAAACCCGGCCGGATCGGCTCAGTAGCCCTTGCACGCTTCTCCTATTCATCTATTTTGCAAGATAATATCTTATTTATAAAAACGAGTTGTTGATCAGTATTTTATAAATCATTTATCAATAAAGCTTTCAGCATTAATATTATTACATGTAACCTGGATAGCAAAAGTAAAAATTCATGGTACAAAACCATGAATATACAAGAAGACTCTGCGTGTGACTAATGCAATTTTTTAAATGCAACTTTGGTCTGTTGCTGCTATTGTTTATCTCTAATTTAGAGTAACTTGATTACATAATGAGACCCATTTAGTTGAATGAAACTTTAAACACTGAGACTTTTCTGCAGCAAGAACAATGGTGATTCATACAGGGAACTTGGAGATTTTTTGGGTTCGCTGCATGATTATTGTTCCCAACCACGATTTGTTTATTTCTGCTTCTTTTTTCTTCCCAGGCTTTAAACTAATAATGTTGTCATTTGTTGACATTTCGTCTTTCTTTTTTATTCACCCCCCTGCCCTCCCCAAATCAGCCGCGGTGGATTCGCACTTCGCCTCACACATGAGCTTCGTTGTCCCTGGCTTCCTGGCCCGTTCGTCAGTAAAACACGCCCTTAAAAAAAAGAAATCGCTGCGGATGAACTGACGGAGAGAGGAGACGGATGTGTGGGGCTGGTTTGGTGCGTCAGGATATCCCTCTTTCAGGACTCCCGCGGTGCTAATTCTCTATTTACATATCCCTCTTTGTAAAATGGAAGTTCTCAAATGTTAATCTTCAAACCAGTGGAAAGTCATTCTAAGAAAAAGCCCCGGATTGTTTAAAATCGTTTATAAACCCTTGATCTACGCGTGTGTGCCTTTCGTTTCTTTTGGACGAGCTGAACCTCATTTCATTTCCAGGATGCTTGTGAGGCTTGAGGTTCTGGGTCCAACATGGGGTCCCTGACAGCTGCGAGATGAAGCAGAAATGGAGACGAGGACACTAGGGAAGCAGGGGACAGTCTTTACTTCCAAACGGGGAGAATTACGAGGATTCCAGAGCTCTCTTTAGGAAGCGCCGTCGGATCTAATGACCCAGTGTTAACGACGCCAAGTGAAACTGCCATGCGTGGCCCATGAAAACCTCAGATGATACATGATAAATTGGTGCCCCCCCCCCCCCCCCCAAAACCCTGTCCACATTATAATCTGTAACAAAGGCCTGCTGAATATGTTGATTGCTCTTTTTTTCTCCTCTCTATGTCTCCGGAGCAGTGGATTGGCAGGGAACGATTATATCTGCCGTTGCCTTGTGGCTGCTAGTGCTAATTCAGAGACAGCGGCCCTGACTTCAGAGGAGTGCGTTAGATACACGCTCCACCTTTCCGTCAAGACGATTCTGACGTCAGTTTTCCTTGCGCTGACCATGAGCACAAAAAGCCTAAGGGGGCATCGATAACACAATGATTAGGGGAGCAGGCCAGAAATGCCTGAGGTTGAAGTTGTGCAGCTGTCAGGACCCAAGTCATCTTATTTACCTTGTGCTGCTTCAGTAGAAAAATCCAGCTGCGTCGATGAACTAATAAGGTTCTTTTTGATAAAGGTGAGACGCGAAAAGAATAAATAAGTAAACAAACAGGACAGCTGGCTTTCCGGGATGAAGGACGTCGGTCATTAGCGGGCTTCCACATCCCACCCTTGCTCCGTCACGTCCATTGAGCACAGAGCCGGAAACACAAAGGACTCCCAAAGCAGGGGCATTGACCCCATGGGCGAGCAGGGCTGCTCTCCTGTGTCAGTGGCTGTCCTGTCTTGAGGAAGGGGGTTTTCATGGTGCTCATACCTCCGTGCCACCTTGTTAGCAACTCCCCCCACTACCCTCCGGGCCCCCTCCCGCATTTTGTCCCCTGATTAAAATATAACTGCAGCTTCTGCTGTTGAGAGCACCGGCCATAGGGTTGGCTAAGCATAGCAACCGGCAGCACAATCAGATCCGTTTCCCATGAATCCGAAGCCTTGCTGACCAGCCGGTTGAGGAGCTGTAGTGTTTCTCATTTGGTTGGTATGAGATCCGGCAAATAAAAACCATGCCGTCATTTTCTCTGCAATGCTAAGGCCCATTTTGCTTCTGTGTGGATTATTGCAAATGTGCAGCGTAATTAATCCTGACTGGTTCCCATTTAAGGGGGAATATCGCTTAACAAACACTGGACATCATGCCGCTCAGTAGTCTCATCTGCTTTGAAAATTCCTGTTTCTCTCCCACAGTCATGTGACACTGGCCTCCGCTGCTGGGAAAAGTCCCAGGATGTGGACTGGTTATTGCTAAACTTTGCAAAGAAGCTATTTGGAAATTCTTAAAATATATTTCCGATGATTACATCAGCACCTCTGTGCAATATGACAATTGCGAACTTTCTTAACAGCCGCGCGCTAATGAACCTGTGTCGCCTTGCGGGCCGTGACGCACGGCGTTCATTTAGCCCGAAATGAGACGGCGCGCGGCGCAAATGACGCGGGAAGAAGCCCGTGTGTAAACAAAGCAATTAAAGCGCGGGCAGCGACAGCGGCAGAAGCCGTCTCCTTTCTCTCTCCGCCTCGCTCTCCTCTCTCAGGAAAGACAATTACTTGCGGATCCTGTAATTGGCTGCGGCGCAGGCTGTGGCAGCTAGCGCGCCTCGGCGAGGACAACTCAATGCGGCGTACGCATCGCAACTGTCAACGTCTGCCTGCTGCAGCGGCCTGACATAATCGCCAACAGAGGGCCGCGCAATTACTGCCGGGCCTTAACAAACAGACAGGCCTCCAATAAGCACTGACTGACAAGCAGAACTACACGGCGAAACCGCCCCCCTCCCTTCATAAAACCTGCCAGAAACCACCGCCACCGTCACCGCCGCCGAGGACAGATGAATCAGCTTTTCTTAGGGTCAGCAATTACTGTCAGGTAGACTGGTGCCGGAACGACATGGCAAGTCCTGGCGGTACCAGCAGGTCGGCGCCGTGGCGGGTGGGGGCTAGATTTGTGACGGGTCGCGTTACCATAAGTGGATTGCGAGGATCTGCGCCTCTCGGACGCCATGCCTGTTTACTTGTGTTTTGCGTATGTTTTCCTTACGCCGCCTCCACGCAGAACCGGGCCCGGTGATGAAAGCTTGTCTGGCTCGTCCCATAAGGAGTGTGATCTGAGGCATGAGCCAGAACGGCATCGTCACCGCGCGAGAACGGAGCGTGGCGATCCACTCCAGACGGCACGAACCGCTCACAATAAGACGCAGGACGATTCCTAAATGGATATGTCAGATGCCCCAGTGAATGCAGGGGCACCATAAAGGGGGGGAAAGGGGAGGAAAGCTTGGACTCTGGACGTCAGTCTCTGGGGCCCTAAAATATTTGGAACAGAATTGGAATGGCCTGGGTTGGGGGCCCAATATGATATGCATTCACGGGGCCCAAAATCTCTAGCATCACCCCTGCATAAATAATTAAAGCACATATTTTGATACGTATAGCTATGTATATACGCATATCTTTGTACAGACAGAAACATGTAGCACCTGTATATATGTATATATATCCCCATATACAAAAAGACTTTATAAGTACAGTTCATAGCAATCGGAGCTCCACAATCCATCATTTTCACGATGCGTCGGCTGTTCTGGTCACCTCCCGGTCGCTCGCTAAACAGTAAACAAAACGCATCAGTCGCCAGCAGGCTGCCGAGGAACGGCTCATTGGCCAGGTGCGGAGGGGACCGCTCAGGTGTGGCTGCGCTACGGCGGTATTCATCACAATGATGGAGTGCTCCAGCACAGCCGCCCCCCCCCGTTCCGAGCTAGGCACAGGGCACATATAAACACCCCCGTGTAATATATTCCGATACCGCCGGAATAATTAGCAGTGCCGAGCGATTTCACAATTAACAGCTTTTTAATTGTGCTGCACCCCCAGCTTCACCCCTCCCTTTTTAAATTAGCCCGGGCCAATATCTTTTTTAGAGCAAAGTTTAATTACACAGAAGCGATATATTTGCATTTTCAGGAATTACCATTTTAAATTACATTTCAGCTTCTCCTCTGCAGAATGGCATGTAAGTCTCTCGGCTGTCTGTTGCTGAGGGAGGGAGGGGGGAGATTCAGAGTACTTTCCTCTGCCCCCCACCCAAACAGGATGCCCTTTTAAAAACAACATATCTTCAAAAAGAAAAAAAAAATATCCTGGTTTCATTACATGACTTTTCCCTCTTGAGGTTAACTTTGAGATTCCCAGCCTAGAAGCATTTGGGATAAAATGCCAGTTATGAACATCTAAGAAAGGAAATAATTCCAGTACACAAAATGCTGCTCCGCTGAAGGAAATGCTACAGCCATTAGTGAGGCAGGGAAGATGCTCTCAGCTTCCAGAGTCTGTAGCTTCCCTCTGCCTGTCCCTCGCCTCTGAGCCACCTCACGGTACTTAGTGCACTTTTTTTGTGTCCCAGTGGATATAAAGTCTATCAGAAAGCATTCGCTCCAGGCACATTTATTCACTTCCCAAGGGTTAAACAGCCTATTTAGCGACCTGTCAGTGTAGCCTCGCTTAGCTTGTGGAACAGTCCGGTTGAGGTTGTCCACGATCGACACTTGTCTCTGTGTTTCGCGTCGTGTAATATCCATGACAATCATGTCGGCCTTTTTTAAGGGGCTCTGTACCGCTAAATCTGAGAGGCCGTTTTCAGCCTCAGCGAAAAAAGGGCTTTATTTGTGAAGGATCTGAAGGAGTCACATGAAGGACCTTCGAGTTGAAATCCCCCTCGAGTAATTCAGCCCAGAAGGGCTTGAAATGCAGAGGGAGTCATCAGTACCACCCTCACGTTCTGATAGACTGACTCCACGCTGGAGAGTGAAAGAAACCTGAGGGGGAGAGAGAGAGAGAGAGGGAGAGCAGGACAGGAGTGCAACAGAAAGAGCAAAATGGAGAAGGGAGAGAGCTTAAAAAGAGAATGAAAGGGAACCAAGGTGGGGGGGGAGTTGGCTGACACAGATTTGCCCTAAATTGGAGTGACGTGCACGGCAATAAGAGCACTTGACTGGCAAGGGGACCCCCCCAACTCCCCCTGTCAGCACAAAAGGGGGGGGGCCGTGGGAAGCGGGGGCCCAGCGTGGAAGATCCATTTCCATGCACCATATGGAAATTCTGTTGTGTGCACGGGAAAAGCATGTGACGATGCTGACCTTGGCAGGCCGGCCGGGCCCGGCGGAATGGCGAGCGGCGCCGTGAGACCGCCGGCATATGGGTGCGCTTTCAGAGGGGAGGGGCATGACTCCCCCCCCACCCCAATCTCAGTGAGGCCTTCCTTGGATTTGTTAATGAATTGCTCTATTGACTCATATCATTGCTTGCTTCATTAGACCGGGCTAACAACCTCCTCCCACCCCAGGTCAGTCTTTGTGGAGGCCTGGTATGTGGGGGGGGGGGGGGGGGGGTGAACTCGACTTTGTAAGTAGGTGTTAAAGCGTCTGGAATTTCACCTGCTCTTCTCGGCACGTTCTTTCCTACAGCTGGATCCGTCTGGATGGCCACATGGCAAAGAGGCTCCTCAGTGTGGACGCAAACAGGCCTCCACTTGCTGTCCAATCACCTACAGCTCGCCCCACCCATCTTAAGGTCCAGTAGATGATGGAGGGGTTGGGTGCTAGTTTTAGTGAAAAATAATAGAGACGCCCCTCTTTAGTCAATGTATAATAATGAAACCTTAAGTACGAATCCATGACCCCACCTATCTTTTTCAAAATTGCACCAACCCCCCCCACACCCTCCAACCCCTCACCCCCCCCCCCCCCCACCAACCAAGCTCAGGATAACTTTCACTCCTTTCCAGTCAAAGAGCTGTGGAAACAGCGTCATCATCCGCATGCCAAACAACGGTACTCCAGCCAGAACACGACCCGAACCATCTGCCTCCTCGGCCATTGTGCTCGGACGGCGGCTTATGGGGGAAACGCCCAGATCCAGAGCAGCTCCTCCCAGATTCGGCTGGGACGGCAGTACCGTGAAATAGTGTTTTTGGAATCGGTTAACGCGGGTCAGCGCTAGTGGGGGAAACAACGGAACAGGGAGTCAAGACGTCTGTCCCGTAACTAATTTCATTGAACTCTCGGTGACATGTCGAGACACAGCCAATTAAAAGGACAACTGGCTCCAAGATGTGTTTTTTTTAACCATGGCTGACCATGTCTGCAGTACCTCTTTGAAGTTCCTTACACTCAAATAATAAACCAATAACTTAATAAGCGAGTATGGTAACGCTTTACCTAAAGCACCCATGTATATTCTATGAAGCTCTCATAATGCAGAATTAATACCTTCTTAATGCAGTACAAAGCATCTTTAAGTCCTGCACCGACCATTATAATGCATTATGAAGGCATCAATAGTGCATTATAGATGACAGCTCCATAAAGCTTTCATAATGCATAATAAACCTAGCTATAATGTATTGTGCCTTTTAAAAAATAGTTATACCCATGTTTATAATATTTTATGAATGTATTATAACACATTATGAAGGTATCTATAATGCATTATGATGACTGCTTTAAGTAAAATGTTACCATCAGTACTAATGGTTCCCTTTTTGAACTCCCCTTCACAGTTTGGTGTGAATGTAATATCCAAATGAAATTGTCTATAGGAGGAAGGTCCTTGAGAGCACTTCCAATAAAAGGGACATCGGAGCATGTGCGCCATCTCCCCAAGGACGCTGGTGGGGGCAGTGGGGGGGTGGCTGTTGTACATGGCTCAGGTACAAACTTCAGGGTGTGTTTCCTCTCTCTGTGGGGGTGCATGGAATGTAGATCCTGGGCAAAGATGCATCCCTACTGGCAGAACATGGAGGAAGGGACCAATCTAAAAGTAGGACATGCATTTGCATGTGGTGTAAACTCTGAATTTAATTCCCATTTCCATTTCTGGAACCTTCCGGTGCCCCTGCTGACACTGTACCTTCAGAATGGTTCTTCAGAAGTTCTGCGCTGCCTTTCTCTGTGTTAACATAATGCGGATAGAGTTTCCCGTAACTGGTCGACACGCCTCATGCGTTGATTTTATTATAAATTTATTAATCCGGTCACACCCTTACCCTAAGCTGTGCATGGCGTTAAGAAACATTAAAAATACATAGAGCCATGAGTCAGGCAGGATGTGTAATGCTCCTTTTCTTAGTAAACTTAGTATTTTAAAGCATTTTTCCTGAACATTTCCTTTATATTTTATCCCAGGGTGTTAGAAATATGAATCATATAATAGCTGCAATTCCATTCAAATAGTCTAAAATATCTTCACAATATGCTGATGACTGAAGAAATCTGAGGCATATCCCATCTGGAAAAGCAGAGTAAATAACTGACGGTATTTATTTTAATCAGGGATATTAAATATGTGCATGTGTGTGTGTGTGAGAGAGAGAGAGAGAGAGAGAGAAAGAGAATGTATACAGTACGCACATACATGCACAGTCATATAAAGTATTTTTTTTTGAAGGATGGAAACCTGTGAGATTTGTGCCCTAGCGTATCGGTCTTCAGGTTTGAAGGACTTTCTTTCTCCACGGACAGCCTTACAGTCTCTTCTGTGTGTGA
The DNA here is from genome assembly GCF_023856365.1 of Brienomyrus brachyistius. Taxonomy (NCBI): domain Eukaryota; kingdom Metazoa; phylum Chordata; class Actinopteri; order Osteoglossiformes; family Mormyridae; genus Brienomyrus; species Brienomyrus brachyistius. The sequence goes on along the minus strand of NC_064543.1, from coordinate 11,526,298 downwards.
AGGTCCCACAGAGGGTGGCGCTGTCCCAGCCGTCATGACAAACAGCGGCCAAGGGCAGCCGGGCCTCGTCATCCGCTGTTAGGATGCGGCCTGCACAAACACACCTTTGTTAGGAGGGCTTTCGTCTGGCCTGCACCTGTGGATGGGGATACTGAGGACCCTGGTGTTACGGGTCATTTAAGCCGTCTCAGATCTGCTTTAAGTGAAAGACGGCCCCCAAAATCTCCTGCAAACTTTCTGACAGCCTGAGGTTAACAGAATAGTGCTTGTTACAGGATCAGTGAGATCTGAGTTGTCTGTGTTACATTTATAGCAAAAAAATATGCTTCTGATGTAACGATGTAGTCAGTTATTCAACTAGACAACCTCACTCTTGGACAGGGGTGGGCAATCTTATCCAGAAAGGTCCGTTGTGGGTCCGGGTTTTCACTTCAAATTCCTAATTAAATTACTAATTAGATGACTGATTACCTGAAGAGTCCTCACTGTGTATTCGAAACACCCATACACTCTCTAAGTTCCTCTCAAGTTTCTTCCTAAATCATAGCATTATAAACCCATTTTATGCAGGATCTAATTATGTTTCATTAGCTACATATAAAAAACGTGTCCAGCTTGCTTGTGTCTGAGGTGTTTGCTTGTTGAGTCTGGCCTTTGGAGTGTGACTTTGTGTGAGCTGTTCATCTGAGGCTGGTCATGTGACATGCCTGATTGATGTGTTAAATTGTGATTATGGTAAAGAGCCCCCATGTTTGGGGCTGGGAGGGTTTACCGCCTGCATGGGACATAAGAGCATTAGGCGAGGAGTCGCCTGACGCGCAGGGAAATAATGCTGGTGTGTGTGCGTGTGTGTGTGTGTGTGCATGTGGGGGGGGGGGGGGGGGGGGTGCTGGATTGCAGTGTGGTCCTGTCAGAAACACAATGAGCACTGCTGCCGAAACGCAACACGGTGAACACACAACCACTAAAATATAAAAAAACACACACTGCTCATGGAAAACCACACAACACACAGCCACTGAGATTCAGCACAACACACCATCGCTGAGATACTGCACAACACACACAGCCACTGAGAAACAACACAACACACACAGCCACTGAGAAACAGCACAACACACACAGCCACTGAGAAAACAGCACAACACACTAGCCACTGAGATTCAGCACAACATACACAGCCACTGAGATTCAGCACAACACACACAGCCACTGAGATTCAGCACAACATACACAGCCACTGAGATTCAGCACAACACACACAGCACTGAGATTCAGCACAACACACACAGCACTGAGATACGGCACAACACACACAGCACTGAGATACGGCACAATGAACAAACACTGCCTTAAAAACATCACACACAACCACCAACATAAAACACACTCAGGCAGATGAACACAGCATGAAAAGAAAAACAATAAAATACAATACAGTCTACATAATGCGACATACTCATCTCCTAAACACAGTAAACACAGCTGAACAATAACACAATACCCACCACTGTCAGAGACACACCTCACTGCAAAATGTAGACCACGGTGAGAACGTCCACTAATGCAATGCAATGAAAACCCACCACTTCAGTACAAAAGAATAGAGGTCAACGGGCCCAGCACCAGAGACGAAACTCAGAACACATGTAGCCAATCAGAGTGGGCTGTTCAGCAGAAGGCAACCAATGGAAGCTCCTTTATAAAGACAACATGGTAAATGCACAAAGGCCCAAGTGACTCGAGCTGCATCGGCAGTATAAATGAAACAGGGGGGCGTGATGCCTTGAAAAGAGGAAGCAGCCGCTAAAAAACAAGCCGCCCGTTAGCAGTAAGCGAAGAAGCAATGCCCGATCCTCCGAGTCACGGAGAATGCGCCTCGGCAGCTGAAGTTCACCGCAAGGGCAAGTGCAATCCAAATATGGCGACCCACGTGGGCATGGTGCTCAGCCCAGATCACATCCTGTGGTACGACAAGCCCCCCATCACTGCATCCCTACCCCCCGCCAAGTCTGCGGGCTGCTTCAAATTATATTCTGATACACTGATACCCTTTTTAGGAAAACTTGTCGCCCCTTTTTGGCCTCAGTCACTTTTACCTCTGGCAGTCAGCAGGCAATGCAATGTACAGAATGTAACCATGGCGACAAAGTAGTTACACAGTCATATCAGTGCTATCTGTTTATGGTAATATATGATAAGTACTTAAATGCAATATGCATTCAATCCTCAGTGTAATAGATCATTTATAATCATGTTACTAAAAAAATCAAATACAATGCAAAGATATGATAACAATAGTTACAGGGTAGACTATCCTTAAAAAGAGTATTGTGTATTATAATTATATAACGGGTATGTTAGATTAGCTTTATCACATTTTATTCACATTGTAAAGTAATAAAAACATACATATTATAATATTTATATAAATAGAAAACACAAAATAAAAAAGGTTTTTAGGCTGAAGGAGAGTGTATTACAACACTAGGTGGAGTATATTGCGAATGCATTACACATTAGGTGATGTACATGAAGACACATGATTTACACAGGGGTGATTCTAGGATTTTGATAGGGGCATATGAAAGGCCATCATTCATACTGGGCCAACCAATGAAATGTTTTTAAATCAGGGAGTGACAGGGGAGGGGGGCACTCCAGTGGCCAATCAGCTTTCAGCTGGGGCCATTGCCTCTGTGACCTCGCCCCTGTATTACACACTACAGTGCGATGAACTTCGCCGTGGGTGATGTTTATGGACATTAACAGACACCTTGATCCCTCAGTTCACAGTCTCTTGCTCTCTTGCATGTCACTGTCTCTGGCTAGATTTACCTGGGACGTCATGATGTGAAGAAAGGTACAGGGGGGTGGGGGTTAGGGGGGGAGCACTCAGTCACCAAAGTGTCAGTCTGGTTCATTTAGCACATCCTGGCAGTGAATATCCCCGATATCACTTTACGGTGTACAAAATTATTGACTGTACCTATACTATCCTATATCGTAGCTGTCCAAGGAAAATCACATATGTCTACTTTTTGTTGATTGTGACTTCTTACTATAGATGTAATACATAACTCCATTTAAAACATTAAACTGTTCACTTACAGCTGTGTGAAGGTAGGTAATTTGTATTGCATAATGAGGCGGGTTAGGATGCTGTACCTGTGAGCAGAAGGTTGCTGGTTCATATCCTAGACTAAGCAGAGTGATGACTTTCACAGTTTGAACGAGGCACTTAAGACCCCCACTGCTCGCAGCTGACCCATCTTTCTTAAAATCTATGTTGCTTTGGATAAAAATGTCGGCCAAATAAATTTTAAAATGCATATAGTCAGAATTATTATAATATGCAAATGCTCCTCAATTTAAGAATGTGCAATAGCAATGCAGATTCAGTTGTCATCATACTTGGAATTTTGATCTCTTCTTGGGTTAGCGATATGCCGTACGACACTTTCTACGTTTAATTTGCGAAGCCATGCTATCAGTGTCTGTAGCAATTGCGAGCGTAAACATCTTATACAGTGTTTAACAACGTATCACACGGCTACTTTTTATTTATCGTATTTGACTTAAGGTATTTTCCACTTACGATGACTGAATTGGAATGTAACCCCAATTGTAAAGTCGATGAGAGTCTATACTCCTAATAATGCAGTATTGTGGTTACTGAGTCACTGATTTTTGAGATTTCAGCAGCCTTAGCATTAGTTTGTGGAGCAAGGAGAAATTGATGGTACACAGCATTAACAATTGCAATAAAAAATTCCAGAACACAGTCCAGACGGATCTCAGACTACAGGCTGCTGAAAGTGCTGCATAGACCCAAACCGAGCCATTGGATCCGCTCAGCATTTCCTGCCTTGCCCTGTGGATTTACGAACGGGCCATGTATCGACCCAATAAAAAGATAATGCAGATCTGCGAACATGTAAAAGCTTTTACGAGTCCGGTGGTAACGGCAATGCGCAACTGAAGTATCTATGTATCTTCTATGTATCTTGACGCCAAATTACAGAGTGTTAAAAACCACAGGACATTAAATATGTAATAACGGTGAAGACGAATCCTCGAGCTGCAGAGTCTGTAATTTTACTGTATCTAAGAAGTTCAAAAGATCCCCATTAGGCTCTTTAAATAAAGTGGAATTTATTTTCTCTGGAAACGGATTAATATAATTTGGTCATATAATCATTTAAATACCAGTAAGCGCTCCAAATGCGTTTGCTGAGAATGGGATCATTTCAAGTATAAATTTAACACCTCATTATTCCTCTTAAAGAGTTTTTTTTCATCCCCTTCTTATCCGTGCTCATGTTGTTTTCTGGTGGGTGTAGGAAGGGCATCATATGAGAGTTTTATTGGCTCCTGCAGAGCTCATTAATGTCAGTGGTAGTGATGAGAGAGAGGTGTCTTATTCCACAGCAGCTGACCAGCAGGGTGGTGGGGTGGTCGGGGGGAGGCTGTCAACAACCCCCCATGAAGAGAGATGTGGTGACAAGCCCCCCAAACCAGACAATATGGAATTCCTGCCTCTCCCTCATTCTCTGGTGTAGCATCAGTGCTGCCCTGATTGGCCCACTTCCTTATTCCCCTGATTAGCCCGCTTCCATGTTTTCTAGATTGGCCCACTTGCTTCTCCGCCCGATTTGCCCACTTCCTTCTCCCCTGATTGGCCCACTTCTTTTCCCCCCTGATTTACTCACTTCCTTCTCCCCCCTGATTGGCCCATTTCCTTCTCCCCTGATTGGCCCACTTCTTTCTCCCCCTTGACTAGCCATCTTCCTTCTCCACACCGTCACATTTCTTCCTTCCGCGATGCATTTTCTGGGGAAGGCATGTTAACATGTCACGGCAACAGGTAAAAACACACGTGCACGCATCCGCTTGGGCAAGGTTCACGCTTACTGTGCTTGGCATGGGAAATGGCCTGCTACACTGCGAGATACACTGAAAGCACGTCTTCTGAAAACGGGAGAGAGCTGCTGTTCTGTTCTCATGCAGGATGGCCACGTCAGCTCGATTTTGGTTAATCCAACAGAGCAATGAGGGGCCAACTGGAGAGACTATAACTGGGACGCCATCAGATGGGGCCCTTGACGTTTGTGTGAGGCCACGCCTCTGCTTTTGGGAGACAGCTGAAATCCCTGGCTTCCCCTTCTACTAACCGTTCGCTAACCAGAGCAACCCTTTCCCGAGGTTGGTTGTGTCGACCGTTATCCGGGACGTCCGTTATTCTTTTACTGAGCGGGAGGGTGGGGCTTGGGGAGGGGTTTGAGCAGGAGGCATGTGGGGAGGGGGGTTTGTTTGTTTGGACAGATGCACAGAGCCATCTCTAAGCTCCTGTCAGTGATCAAAGGAAGCGATGATGTAGAACAGATTCACGGGCTGGGCCGTTATCAGCCTGGGCCCAGGCCTGTCATCCATCACCCCCCCCCCCCACCCTCGTCCGTCTCCCGGTGATGGTCGCACCCTAACCATGGCCCATCAATCATTGGTACTCGGCCCTGGCCAGGTGTCCAGCCTCCGGGGACTGGTGGGGGCATCTCAACGCCACCCCCCGACAGTGACATTCAAACCAGTGCTGATGCAGCTCCTCAGGGTGAGGGGTGGCTGAGGGCGCACATGGCAGGGGGGGTCGGGAATCCGGCTGACCTTAAATATCCCAGAGCTTCAGGGACAGACCATCCAGACATGGCTGAATTCCAGATACACACACACACACACACACACAGGTTTGTAATTATATATTTCTGTGGACTCTCAATTCATATCTATGGGGAAAATGTTACATTTTCATGACATGACGACCTGAACCCCTACCCAGCACCAACCTTACTCATATGTAACCAAACAAAATACGAGTCTTTGTAGGGTCACAGATCTTTGTAGGGACCTGAAACGTCAAAATAACAGGTGTTTGTTACTTTGTAGGGGACATTTGGTAATAAAAATATAATCCCCACACAGTCAGTCACCTGAGAGTACGGCCAGAATCTGCATAGCCTGGATGATCTCATAAGAGAGCCATTTACAGTAAGTGAACTGTACCACAAACATAGATGTATCTACTCATGCTTTTACACACCTGGGGTTTTGGTTGGATGCCAGGAGGCGAGATAACCCAGAATGTTATTGAATGGTAGGCAGAATGCCACATACACATTCTCACCCAGACCCATTCATGAGTCTCCCCCCGTAACTGAAATGGGTAACTGATAACAAACAAAACATTTTGGCATTTTAAAGCAGTTCTAACTCTCCCCTAACATAAAAACTCAAAAACTGATAACAAACTGTTTATTTAGCTGGGATTTACCCACAGCAGATTTCATGCAGGTGTTAATATTTTTGTGCGGACACCTTTTCAATACCGCACACGTGCGAACACACCCACTCACCCGAGCTGTCGATATTTTGCCCCCCCCCCCCCCCCCCCCCCCAACTCCTGCAGGTACCGGCAGTCATTGGAAGCCCCCCCCCTCCCCCCACAACTATGTCACTGAGTTTGGTTGTAAAATGAGTCAGGCCTCGCAGAAGAAAGGGTTAAGTGGCTCCATTGTGTCTACAGGTTAGACTGTGTGCTTTTAACAGTCTCTCAGAGCTAGAACAATGTGCCTTTGTGAGTCAGCTGAATCGGCAGAGGGAAACAAGGCACTACAGAGTAATGACTTCACTAAATAAAAACATGGCCATTATCGCTGCCTGTCAAACCATATTAACAATGGCCAGAAAATGCACTTGTACTGCAACAATGGGTGTGAAAACTAATATTTAAACAGTTTGCTTTACACATACAGGTCTTTTTCCCCTCTTGCTTTTTTGCTAATGGCACGCTTTATCTGTGTACACAATAATGATCCCGGGAGTTAAAATATTAGTTGAGAAAATAAATATCAGCATGTAGTTCTAATCTCCATGATTATACTTTGCACTAACCCCCCCTGCTTTTATCTAACCATAACTTTGCAGTCATT